>NC_092338.1:195407500-196083500 GCF_046630445.1 Rutidosis leptorrhynchoides
AACGTAATAATAACATTCCCATGTTGAGTGATAATCTCCACAGATTTCACAACCAGTTATTGTTTCATCATTCGTGATCCAAGATTGACCGAACGAATTGTCATCAACACCCATTTGAGAGTATTGATTAAATTGATTTCGGATGTCATAAAGAGTTTCCAAAATATTCTCGAGATTTTCCATAATGCGCTTATTACCAAATTTTAGCTACAATGTGGTGCATTTACTTAATTATCCTATTAGTTATAAAAATAAAAATTATATAAGTTATCAAATTAATAGACTTTTCTGCTTTTGCCCACGTTTCGAATAGCCAATAGATGCAGCAGGGAGCCAGAACCCTTTGAATCGGAAGCTCACAACTCAGCCACTAACAAATCTAACTATTACTACGAAGCAGAAAATTTGGATCTCTATCAATTTAACCGCTTAAAATAATTTTTCGTTTTTGAAATTTTAGAGAAATAGAAAATTCTATGTCCTAAAAACTAGATCGTCGAGAAATAAGAAAGAAAAAGAAGCGCGTCGAAAAACGTCGAAAAATAAAAATAAGAAAGAAAAACGTCGAAACTTAAAAGTCTAAAAATTATATCTAAAAAGTTGCGCCTAAAGGTCTAAAGGTAAATGCAATTTTATTCGGAAAACGGCAATTACTTAAAGGCACTAAAATCTATTTAAAACTAAAGCGAAAAACGGCGTCGCAAAATTCCAAAGCGCCTAAATCTTAATCTAAATAAAAAGCACTTAAGGGATTTTACGGCAAAGCCTAAGAATCTATAAATATAAAATAACTACGGAAAAACTAATTTTAAAATTAATTGCGAACGAAAAATATACAAATGATTAAAATATACAAATTATAAAAAGAGACAAAAAAATTGATAAAATTACCTATTTTTAAAAAAATATTATTTTTATATAATTATTTATAAAAGTATTAATTTTATATATTAATAAAACTAATTAACACTTAATGTTACTAATTTTAAATAAAACTAAAATAAACTAATTAATATATTATAACTAAACCCTGAATAATAATAATAAATATATTAAAACCATACGCGAATTAAATGCATGAGTCAGACCTGTCAGGGCAGGCCATGCGATCGCATGGTGTTGAGGCTTCTGGCTCATGCGATCGCATGGGCCCGTAAGTCCAGTTTTTTTTTTTTTATATAACTTTATATTGTTTTTCTAAAAATATATATAAATATATTTATACAAAAATAAATTAAAAATATTGCGTTTCGCCGACTCCCTGGCAGCGGCGCCAAAAACTTGATGTGCGCGAGGTGGTGTATAAAATAGTATTAATTTTTACAAGGAAATACTATTAAATACGATGCAATTTACACAAGTTTTTATTTATTTATAGAATGGAATATACCTAAACCTTGCTACAACACTATAGGCAGTGTACCTAATCGTAGAGTAGTATAGTTTTTAGTAAGTCCTGTTCGTTCCACAGGGAGACGACTTATTTTACACTATATTTTTAAACAATTATATTTGTACAAAATATATTATATATAGTAATAATATATAAAAGGGGGTTTACCGTTTAATGTCCGGTTTGTCGATTTTAAAACTTAAACGTAAATATAAATGATAATAATTAAAGTGCGTAAAATAAATAACAATATAATAATTATGCTTATTTAAACTTCCGTAACCATGATGTTTGACATTTTGATTATTTATTACCCTGGGTTAATTGTCCTTTGTCCTGGATGTATTTGAAACCTATCTGGTTTTTGTCCATAATAGTTCATCGGTCATAATTATAAAATGCTCGGCAAATTTAACCTTATACCCGAAGTCAAATATTCCAACTAATTGGGGATTCGAGCTGTAACAAGGTCTTAATACTTTGTTTAATGAATACACCAGGTTATCGATGAAGGTTTTTCGTATGCCCGAGAGACATATTGAATTAACGTGGCTAATATGTTTTGATCCAAGTCGGGTCATACCCAATAACAAGCTTACCAACACATTATTCGTATTTGATCTTAACGATTGGATCATTGATCAAATACGCGACACTTGAATTTTAAAGAAAATCGTTTTCTGAAAGATTACTTGATGTGTATATATAAATTATGGAATAATTTATATAACAAGAGTTTAAATTATTTATGGGTTAAATAATTGATTTTGTTATGTTACATTTTATAAAGTTTGGTTTTATAAAATAAATGTACATAACATATATATACATATGGAAGTATTATGTAGAGTTTTATAAAATGTATTTTTTTTTATAAAACTTATTTAATAATACTTGAAAGGGAAGTGGCATAGGGAATGAGATACACATGCTTTAGACTTGGAATCTTTCACCCATACTTTCTCAATTCCATATGTAAGCATCTTGACTCTTGTAGGAACACACACATGCAATTATACTTGAAAAAACTGCACAAAAACACTCCCATTCAGCTGCTGTGAGCCGTGGGGTTTGGAGAGGGAGAAAAGGTTCTTCATTTGGTTTTTGCAAGCTCATTCAAGTGTCAAACAAAATCCTAACTAATAGCAAGGGTGTTGGTGCATAGTTTGGGGTATAACTACTTGAGGTTTCATTGTTTTGGAGCTCCATTCATCATCATCTTCATCATCATCTATCAACAAGCTAGGAGAAGGTATAAACACTTTTCTTACTTGTAGTTTGTAAGTATGTTTCACAACTTGATCCTAATTGGGATTTAACTTTAATTGGTTAAAGGTATACAAGTTCTAAAATGGTAATTAACATGCTTCCGCTTTGATTTGAATCTAAATATAGTTTAAGTGTTTTGAACTTGTTAAATCCCAACAATGGTATCTAGAGCCGAGGTTGTTGAAATATGCTTCGAGATGGTTATTAAACTCACTATATATTTTGCATTTTATGTACATGCATGATTGTAAAATGCAAAAATTATATGTTTAGGGTGGGTGGTTTGTTTTGGCCGAATTGTTTGGGACCCAAAATGGGTTTTTGGGTCTTCCATTTTGGTCATATTTGGTTGCATGTTGTTGTTCACAATCTTAGCCTTGACCTTGTGTTTGGTTGCATGCTTGTTTGGTTGATTATTCATTCATTTGGTATGTAATAATAATTATTCTTTTGGCATGTAATTTATTTATTCATTTGGTTATGTAATTTATTTTATATTTGGTATGTAAAATAGATTAGGTTGTATTTCATTTTCTAGATAAAAATGTATTAGGATACATATTTTGTAAAATGAAGATACAAGATGATGAAGACTTGAAGAACACAAGGAACATATGGATGCAAGGTTAAGTGGGAGATTTGAAATCTCCTACTTTGTATTATTACCCCTTAACCCGGTGACATTTGTTTTCGGCTAAACAAATGTCCACCAAAATGGCTAGATTGTGAACATACTTGTTTTGCATGTGTGGTTGTTTGTTTGTTTATTGTATTGTATGTTTGGTTGATACAATTAATCACAAGATAACAACAAGCAAAACGACAATTTAATTGGTTAAATTAGACGTATTAATAACATGCAAGACGACAATTTAATTGGTTAAATTAAAAGCAACTAAAGACCTTAATAAATGGTTATTAAGAACAAGAAAAGGATCACATATATATAAAATGGTTTATATCAAGTAATTGGCAAATTACAAGACTTGAAAATGGATTTCAAATGAACCATACACTAAATGCATGTTGGTGTATGGCATAAATGTTTTCTTAAACTAGAATTAACGAAAACTTAAAATCCCTTAATCGACAAGGTAAACAAGTTTAACGCCATCCTTTTGTGGGACACTTAAACATAGTAGGAAACTCATAATGGGATAAAGGTCACCTAACCGTTATGAGCTAACTAATATGGTTAAGGTAAAATTCGCATGCTTGTGGGATAAAGGTCACCTAACCACTTGTATGTTAATTTTACATGTTTACACAAGTAGGACGACTTGATTTGGGAATCATGAACTTAGGGTCACCGAAGCATGAGAAACAAATAGGCGTTGATGGGATAAATATGCCATGCAAAAGGATTGTATGATCCCATAATTTAGAAGTTGCAAAAGGATTGCAATTGTCATATAAATGACTACCTAGCTAAATCAAATAACGGGATAAAGGTCACCTAACCGAAATTTGATTTACCGTTGGATTCTAATATTTAATATGTCAATTAAAATTTAAAAGGGTATTGTTTATTAAATTTAAAATCGATACTTAAATGAACTTTGTTAAATTTTGTAGATGGCCGCCAATAACAACAACATGCAAAATGCACCTATTAACTTGAACAACCTATCGTTAAGGTCTCTCCTCGAGAAAGACAAACTCAACCATACGAACTTTATGGATTGGTTCCGCAATCTTAGAATTGTCCTCAAACTTGAGGATAAAGCGTATGTGTTGGAGGACCCTATTCCCGACCAACCGGATGAGGAAGATCTAGAGGGCATGGCTTATTATGACAAGTATTGCGCCGATTCGGTGCAAGTCGCTTGCCTAATGCTTGGGACTATGATACCCGAACTCCAAAAGGATTTCGAACATCATAGTGCATATGACATGATTACACAATTGAAGGAGATGTTCCTTCAACAAGCACGTGTCGAGCGCTTCGAAACGGTTCGAGCGCTACATGCATGTCGTATGGATGACACCCAATCCGTATCCTCTTATGTCCTCAAAATGAAAAGCCTTATTGATCGCGCAAACCGTCTTAATCTCAACATATCTAATGAGATAGCCACTGATCTTATCCTAAACTCCCTGTCAAAGAGGTTTGACCAATTTGTAATTAATTACAATATGAATGGGATGGATAAGACCATTGGTGAACTTCATGGCATGTTAAGGACGGCCGAAACTAGCATGGGTAAGAGGGCTTCACCCGTGCTAATGATCAATGATAGTGGGTCCAAAGGTAACAACACCTCTAAGCCAAAGGCGGCTAAGAGGAAAGGACCCGCCCATCAAGGCAAGGGAAAGGGGAGGATGGTTACCCCAACCAAAAATAAGAACAAGAAGCAAAAGGTTGCCGGACAAGCAAACCCCAAGGAAGACCCATGCTTCGGTTGCGGTGAAGTGGGTCACTGGAAACGCAATTGCCCGGTCTACCTTAAGGAGTTGAAGGAAAAGAGGGATGCGGGGCAATCCTCAGGTAACATATATATGGTATATATAGAGCTTAGTATTACTTCTTCTAATACTTGGGTATTAGACACTGGATGTGGAACTCACATTTGCAATTCTTTGCAGGGGTTCAAAAGAAGTAGCAAGCAAACGGGAACATCAAGTCTCTTTATGGGTAATGGAGCCAAAGTGCAAGTGAAGGCTCAAGGAGACTTTGTATTAAAGCTTCCAAGTGGTTTGGAACTTATTTTGAACAATGTTTTGTATGCACCGGATTTATGTCGAAACATTATTTCAGTTTCCCGTTCAAAACAATGTGGTTTTTATCTTAATTTTGTTAATGATGATATCCACGTTTATTTAGATAATGTATTTTATTTTAAGGCTTCACCTTCAAATGGAATTTATGAATTGGTTCATGATGACACATCATCTAGTAGCTCAATATACCATACTAGCACCAAGAAACTCAAAAGGGATTTGAGTGATTCCTACTTATGGCATTGTCGCCTTGGTCACATAAACAAGAATCGAATGCATACACTCCAAAAGAATGGCCTTTTGAAATCAAATGAACTAGACTCGTTTGATGTATGTGAATCTTGTTTACAAGGCAAAATGACTAAAGCACCTTTCAAAGGGACCTACGAAAGGGCTAAGGACTTATTGGGATTAATACATTCGGATGTATGTGGACCCTTTAAGCCCATGGCTAGGAATGGTGAAAGATACTTCGTTACTTTCATTGATGACTTCAGTCGTTTCGGATATGTCTACTTGTTAAGACATAAGGACAAAACTTTTGAAGCATTCAAAGAGTATCAAAACGAAGTACAAAATCAACTCAATAGGACAATTAAGGTACTTCGAACCGATAGAGGAGGTGAATACCTAAGCGATGCCTTCCAAGATCATCTTAGAAGTTGTGGGATTATCTCGCAACTTACTCCACCCGGGACACCACAGCTTAATGGTGTGTCCGAAAGGAGGAACCGAACCCTAATGGATATGGTTCGATCTATGATGGCTAGAAGCTCGTTACCTCTATCGTTCTGGGGTTATTGTCTATGCTCAGCGGCTCGTATTTTAAATATGGCCCCAACCAAGAAAGTGGAACGAACACCTCATGAGATGTGGTTTGGAAAACCTCCATCTCTATCATACTTAAAGGTATGGGAATGTGAAGCTTACCCTAAGCGTTACGTCCCTAATAAGTTGAATGCTCGATCCACAAAGTGTATCTTCATAGGATATCCTAAGGATGATATGGGATACTATTTCTATGATCCTTCCGAGCAGAATGTATTTGTTGCTCGGAAGGCTGAATTCCTTGAAACTGAGTTCCTAATGGAAGGCAAAAGTGAAAGGAAGATAGATCTTGAAGAGGTTCAAGATCAAGTAGATGATACACAATTGGCTGACACTAGCACTCAACATGAAAATGTTGAGAGTGATCAGATGGATGATCAAAATACACAAGACGTTCGCAGATCTGGTAGGATTAGTAATCCTCCTGAGAGATATGGGTTTCTCATGGATGGTTGCTATATGGTTGATTTGGATGAACCAATAAACTACCAAGATGCTTTATCAAGGATTGATAAAGATAAATGGCAGGAAGCCATGAACGCTGAGATGCAATCCATGTATGACAACCAAGTTTGGGAACTTGTTGCCCAACCTCCTGGCTCTAGGCTAGTTGATTGTAAATGGCTGTTCAAAATGAAAACCGACATACATGGAAACTTGGATACATATAAAGCTAGACTTGTAGCAAAAGGTTTCACTCAAACTCAAGGGGTTGACTATGATGAAACTTTTTCGCCTGTGGCGATGCTAAAGTCTATTAGGATATTACTTGCCATTGCTACTCATTATGATTATGAAATATGGCAGATGGATGTCAAGACCGCTTTCCTAAATGGACATCTTGAGGAAGATGTCTATATGGTTCAGCCTGAGGGTTTTGTTGATCCGAAATATCCTAAAAAGGTATGCAAGTTAAAGAAGTCAATCTACGGATTGAAACAAGCATCTAGAATGTGGAATCATCGTTTTAATGAGGAGGCCAAGAAATTTGGCTTCATTAAAAATGGTGATGAAGCTTGTGTATACAAGAAAGCTAGTGGGAGCACTATCATGTTCCTTGTACTATATGTGGATGATATATTGTTATTTGGAAATGATATTCCGGCAATGCAAGGTGTTAAAACTTGGCTAAGTAAATGCTTCTCCATTAAGGATCTTGGAGAAGCACAATACGTTTTGGGGATTGGGATCTACAGGAATAGATCCAAGAAACTGATAGGTTTGAATCAAAGTGCATACATTGAAAAGGTCTTGAAAAGGTTCAAGATGGAGAACTCTAAGAAAGGTTTGGTACCTATTCAAAGAGGAACGCCTCTCAGTTCATCTCAGTATCCTACCACGAAAGATGAACAAGAGAGAATGAAGAAGGTCCCTTATGCATCTGCTATTGGGTCAATCATGTATGCAATGATATGCACTAGACCGGATGTGTCATGCGCTCTTAGCCTGACAAGTAGATACCAGAATAACCCTGGAAACAGTCATTGGATTGCTGTTAAAAGTATATTGAAATACCTTAGGAGGACTAAGGATATGTTTCTTATATACGGGTCTGGTAAGGAGGAACTCGCTGTAAAGGGTTACGTAGACGAGAGTTTCCAAACTGATCGAGATGATTCTCGATCACAATCCGGTTATGTCTTCACGTTAAATGGAGGTGCAGTCTCTTGGAAGAGTTCAAAACAGGATGTTGTTGCATTATCCACTACAGAGTCGGAGTACATCGCCGCATCATTGGCAGCTCAGGAAGCTGCATGGATGAAGAAATTCATCGACGACTTAGGAGTAGTCCCTTCCATTCAGGACCCTCTTGAGATCTTTTGTGACAACGAGGGTGCGATTGCTCAAATCAAAGAACCTCGTGCTCACCAAAAGACCCGTCACATTGAGCGGAGATTCAACTACATAAGGGATGAAGTTGAAAGGGGAAAGATATGTATTCGCAAAGTTCACACAGATCTTAATATAGCGGATCCTCTCACGAAGCTCTTACATGGACCAAAACATGCAGGACATGTTTGTGCATTAGGGCTTCGATATTCTAGTGATTGGTCATGATCTGTTTTAAGTATTGTAATGGAACGAAATTGTTCAAACTCATTAATATAATTATGGTATTAATTTAATTTGAGTTATGTTCTTATTTTGCATATTTTATCCATGAATAAGTAATTATTCTAAATTCCGTAGTCGATCACATTTGTGGGAACAAGTGTGAGGTTTAGACTATTATGAACTTGGATTGGTGTACACTCACGGGATGAATGTAGGGCAAGGTTGCAACCAAGGTTCATATATATTTGTGGGATACAAATATTGGAAGACCCGCCGTCAAGATTTACTAAATGGAGCCTTTGTGGTTGATCACATGTAATCTTGAGTAAAGGAGAATATCATTGTATCCTCTGACCTGAGATACATATTGGGTTCGGATATTTACCAAGTATTGTGCCTTGAATCTTTCCTTTGCTATTCTGAAACATGGTAGTTCATAAGGAAGAGCTCAGGTATAATGCAAGGTATATATCTAGGACGTATGTAGTCAAGATGGAATTTGTCCCTCTTATTTGTTGAGAGTCAGATGTTTAAGGCCTGAAAAGTTAAATCTAGAAGAGAGTGATCACTCTATATCTCTTGGATTTAACATGACATCTAGGATGAAAGGATATAATGTAAAGATTCACCTATTCATATTCGAGATGGGAACTCGAAAGGGATGATGTTATTGAATGGCACAAAGTCATAACATATTGGGGGTGATGGACGGTCGTTAGGTGGTAACCATCACTTGCATTAATTTCTTATGTTTCTCGTGCAAGTGGGAGATTGAAGGTTTTTCGTATGCCCGAGAGACATATTGAATTAACGTGGCTAATATGTTTTGATCCAAGTCGGGTCATACCCAATAACAAGCTTACCAACACATTATTCGTATTTGATCTTAACGATTGGATCATTGATCAAATACGCGACACTTGAATTTTAAAGAAAATCATTTTCTGAAAGATTACTTGATATGTATATATAAATTATGGAATAATTTATATAACAAGAGTTTAAATTATTTATGGGTTAAATAATTGATTTTGTTATGTTACATTTTATAAAGTTTGGTTTTATAAAATAAATGTACATAACATATATATACATATGGAAGTATTATGTAGAGTTTTATAAAATGTATTTTTTTTTATAAAACTTATTTAATAATACTTGAAAGGGAAGTGGCATAGGGAATGAGATACACATGCTTTAGACTTGGAATCTTTCACCCATACTTTCTCAATTCCATATGTAAGCATCTTGACTCTTGTAGGAACACACACATGCAATTATACTTGAAAAAATTGCACAAAAACACTCCCATTCAGCTGCTGTGAGCCGTGAGGTTTGGAGAGGGAGAAAAGGTTCTTCATTTGGTTTTTGAAAGCTCATTCAAGTGTCAAACAAAATCCTAACTAATAGCAAGGGTGTTGGTGCATAGTTTGGGGTATAACTACTTGAGGTTTCATTGTTTTGGAGCTCCATTCATCATCATCTTCATCATCATCTATCAACAAGCTAGGAGAAGATATAAACACTTTTCTTACTTGTAGTTTGTAAGTATGTTTCACAACTTGATCCTAATTGGGATTTAACTTTAATTGGTTAAAGGTATACAAGTTCTAAAATGGTAATTAACATGCTTCCGCTTTGATTTGAATCTAAATATAGTTTAAGTGTTTTGAACTTGTTAAATCCCAACAATTGACTGTATGTAAACCAAGGTTTTAATACTTTGTTAACAATTACACCAATTACCCTTGAATGTAATCCACCCCTGTTTTAATGAGTCCATTGACTAATAATCCATCCCCGTGTCCGGTCAAATGAACAATAATTTGTATTTATAAATATCTCGTCCATCGTATCCGATTAAGCGTATGTGGTTATATATAGATACGTCAAATTGTAACCTTTATATTAAATTAATGAGGTATCGTTAATTTAATATAAAGCCCATTAATAGCCCATAGTCTAATTTCCACAAGTGTCATTCTTTTGTCCAAACCCCAATTATGGTCCAAATCCCAATTACCCAAACTTAGTATTTAGCCCAACATCACGATTACTTCAGTTCAAATAAGCATAATATCAACTTAGTTACAAGACATTAATTTAAAAAGGAGAAGATAACTTACATTGAGTATTTATCGCGTAGCTTTACACAGACAGAACTTCGACTTTAGAATCCGTAAAATAACTTTTACATAAACCAAACTAATCTAATATAAAACTACACTATATCATATATATATATATATATATATATATATATATATATATATATATATATATATATATATATATATATATAATATATATATATATTTATATATATTTATTATTATTACAGAGGAGTATATTATTATTATTGTGTTTTTAAACTCGATCAGAAGCCTGGTATTTATTGATGTGGCCTGAGTTTTGGCCTCATGCGATCGCATGGAAATCATGCTTCCAGGCCATGCGATCGCATGGCCAGCTGGATCCAGCCACATTGTTTTGTTTTCTTCTTTGTCGACGTATTATTTAAATATATATAATATATAAATAATTTATATAATTATTTAAATATTATATTATATTCTTGTGCATAGTAGACTTGTAATTTTTAGTCCGTTGAGTCGGGCGTTGATAGTTGGCTTAGGTCCCGGTTCCGGATTTTCGAATGTCCTTTCGTACTATTTAATATCTTGTACTTTGTGTTTTGCAATTTGTAATTTGCACAAAAAATTATTTTCCTTAACTCTCAAAATCCGCGCAAGTCTTTTAACTCAATTTTTGGGACGCTTTTGAGTGCACTATGGCTTTAAGGACCCTTTTCCAGTTTTAGTGGCACTTTTTCTTCAATTCTTTAATCTTCGTGCTTCGTCTTCGCATTTATTTATTTAAACGATTACAACTTAAAAATAGAATAATTACAACTAAAAACTTTACATATTGGGATGATATTGCGACTAAATATATGTTCGTTTGGAGCACTATCAATGAGTTCGTAGTCGACTTAATCAATGGAGACGCGAAGAAGGTGATCCCTTCCATCCCGCACATTCCCCTCTTGGCGAAGAACCTGACACACTTACCAGCGAACTAGTCCGAAACACCATTTTCACTCTCATTTCTAGAGTATCTCGTCATGATCATATACTATCTCAAATTTTGGGTCTTATTCATTCGCTCGTTCTTACCGACAATCATCCCGGAGTAATCGAAGAAGTCAACGAAATTCGCGCTCGAGTAATCAATTTGGAAAACGTAGTGCAAAATCTACCAGCTTCAACAACAGTACCGAAAACATCAGTACCATCAACAACCCAAGTTTCAACATCACATGCCTCAACATCTTATTCTGTACCTCAAGTATAATCATCGTTCTACATGACATTCTACATCTTCGTTCCTCATGATGATTATGTAATCTCTAATGTTTTAGAGACTCTATATTCATGTTCTAATGGTAAATCAAATGAGTTTAATATCATAATAACTCATTAAATCTATATTACATCTGAAGAAAATATATATATGTAAGTATATTTTCATAAAGATTGTAACTAAAAATTCTTTTGTACAAACTGTTAATGGTGAAAATATTTTAACGGGTAGGTAATACCCTAGAAATATTTGGATTTCGCATTAATAAGATACACTGTACATTCTTTGAATTTGATTCAACGATCATTTACTATCCTATTTACAACCACTGATATACGTATCCGTTCACCAAAGAATAACTATTTTTCATTCAAATACAATTTCATATTTGGATTTTGACCTATCAGAATCCAACAAGTGGCATAATGAAGAAATAATGGACACAATAAAAATTGATTAGAAATAGACTAATTAACAATATGAAATTTTGTTAAGAAACCACGCTAACAAGATCCTAGCTAATTGTTCCTAGCTAACTGTTAATTCCGTATTACATTTTATTTTATCGCAATTTATTTATCGCAATTTAATTACCGCAATTTATTTATTGCAGTTTATTTATCGCAATTTATATTCTCGCAATTTTATTTATCGTCATTTAATTTCTGTTATTTATTTTACGCACTTTAAATATCGGGACACGTATACAAGGTTTTAACATATCATATCGACCCATCTATATATATTATTTGGAATAACCATAGACACTATATATGTAGTAATGTGGGAGTTAGCTATACAGGGTTGAGGTTGATTCTATAATAATATATATAGTTTGAGTTGTGATCGAGTCTAAGATGAATACAGGTCACGATACATATTAATTAATTCAAATATTATATATTAAACTATATATGAACTATTGAATTGCTAACTGTGGACTATCAACTGTGGACTATCAACATTGGACAATTAAAATGAATTAAAATATTGACTATAACATATGAAACTAAACAATTCTTCAAGTTTGCCACTTGATTTCATCTTAAACCTCAATTGTATCTTGATGATTCCATTCTGCGTTCAAACCTTTCATGATTCTTAAAAACACCTCAATCTAGAGGATGAACCAACCGCACTTCATCTACGGAAGAAAAGATTGATGCATATAGTTATGCACCTGAAAACACTCGGAACCTGTGTAAACGTTTAACACATGTCTGTTCTAGCTCCTTTGACATTGTTATTACCGAAAATAACATTTCAACTCTTTTTCCAATTAGCCAATTTTGTCACAGCTCCAGCAAGTCAACTTCGACTTTCCATTCGAATTAGCCTTATTATAACCTCGATATATAAGTTTTCCTGTCGTCATCGTTACCGGAGAACCGTTTATATTTCACCACATTAGCAGTAAAATTACCAGCAACTTCAATGAATTTTGGACTTTCTGAAAAATCATTATATTCATTTGAACCCCATTTTTTATTCATCTATACCCTGTAACAATAATTGCCATACCAATTACCGAGAATCAGCAATCTATATTTCGAATCTCGTAGTATTTCTACATCAATAGTTATATGTATACATATAACAATTATCTCCTAGAATTACGATCTTCAATTCTAAAATTATGAAAAGGCACCCAGTTTACGAATCGATACTCTGAATGTTGAAAAAGCTGAATGAAGCAGCAGAAACTGTAGGCAACCGTAAACGACCTTAGTCATCGGAAGTTTGATGATAAAGAATAGTATGTTGAAAAAGCTCAGAAACGTTGGAACTGGAAAACGGATTGAGCTAACCATGAAGGAGACCAAGGACAAATACAAGGACCATACCCTATATTCAAAGAATCCAGATAATTCTGGATCCGTTAAAATCTTTAGAGAATATCTTGCTCCGAAGTCATGTTAAAATCTTGCGGAAAATCTTTCTCCATCAACCATCGAACTTAGAAATTTCAAAATATCATCATCAATATCTTCGATATTTCTGAGGATATTTTCATAAATATTCTCGTCCGAAATTATATACCTCTTCGTGCTTCCTGTGTTTCATTATATTGGAAACTTCTGAAAAATCTAAGTTTAATTTATGAATAAATTCTGGAGAAATGTAAAGAAATTGATGCATGAATTAGTATAATATAATGACACTTGATCAACGTGATTATATTACAGTAAGTCATGCTGAGTTTCTAATGGAACGTGATGATTCACAGATCATATCATCATCACGTGCCATGTTATATAACTCTTTCATTCAAATTAATTTCTGAACATATCAAGAAAATATATTCTTGATAGTTCTATTCTCAGTGATTCTGGTAATTTGACAAATCAAATCGTGCTATTACGTTCTTTCTTGTTTAGAACATTGAGTTCATTCGAAATTCCATACTTACGAATTCTGGACTGTTACTCGCTATACTAGAGGTCGAGAAGATAATAAAAAGGTAAAGAGCTCCAAAATATAAGAGAAAATATAATGCCCAATAAAAACACGGAGGTTACAAACCGTGGATATTAATACGAATAGCAATATAAAGACACGGTATAATTAAGAATAGTATCACCCCCAAGGTAATAGTAGAAGTAAACAGGTTCTTCTGGAGGAAGATTGAAAAGAAGGATGACAGAAATGATAATTAGGAAAATATCAAGTATTAGAATGGGATTAAGCATTTTCACAATCTTTTAGAAGTAAGAATTAAGAATAAAGTATAGGAATGATGAAAATAATGGAACAGAATAAGTTCTTTTATAATGGAAACATCAGACAGAGTAATCGATGCAGATTACCGTATTTAATTATAGAGATCTTAATTTCCTTACTCGTCGAAGAGTCAAATCTTTTAGATTTCGAAGATTTTCTTTAAATCCCTTGAATTCCGGAATTCAACCCTGACTCTGTCAAAAGTTAAGATGAATCTTTACTTTCCTATTTCACTCTTTGGTGATAGCTTCATTCGTACTCTTCGAATAATCGAATTATTTTTATCCATATTACTCAATGATGATAAAACTCAATTTATCAACTCATATTTGTCATGAAAACATTTTTATTGTTAGCCATGACCACCTCACTCAAATTTCGGGACGAAATTTCTTTAACGGGTAGGTACTGTGATGACCCGGGAATTTTCGACCCAATTTAAACTTAATCTTATATGATTTCGATACGATAAGCAAAGTATGTAATGTTGAGTCTAGAAAAGTTTGAAACGATGTTAAGATATTCAATTGACCTTTGACTATTCCCGACGATTCACGAACAATTGTGTGTAAATAAATAGGTAAATATAAATATATATAAACAAAAGTATATATAATAAATTTAAATAATAAGATATAATTTAATCACTCGAATTGAATATGTAAAGTAATATACAAGGTGATAAACTAAAACTATACATAACGATATATGATTTCTATAAATAATTATTTTGATATGTATATTGGAATATATATAAAAAGATTAACTATTATATGTTATAATTATTAAAATATACATAATTAATAATACGTTATAGTAATATATTAAGTGCAAGTTGAAAATATAGTTGTTATAATAATATTGTTATTACTTTCAACATTTATATCAAGACTGGTGTTATTTAAATATACAATCTACAGATATGAATTTGATATAGTATAATACAATATACAAACACATATTATATACTAATATATATATTAAAAAGTATAGATTAAACATTCACTATATGTTAGATGGATATTAAATATTACATAATTTATAATATGTAATGTTTATATATTAAAATTAATTGCAATTTAAAATATAGTTGTTATATTAATACTATTACTTTCATTATTAATATTAACATTAATATCGGATCTGATACATGTAATGTGTTATATTATTTTTATCTCTTTTGTTATTAATAATATTAACCTATTATCATTATTATCATCTTTAACAAAATTATTATTATCAATCAATGTTATTATTATTATATGATAGTTATTTTTTTTTAATGATACTATTATTAAGAGATTGATTAATTATTGAATTTAAATTAAATATAAAATATAAATATAAGAACATACTTACGCGTAATTTTATTTGCTTTATTTATCTTTCTGTCTTTTTCGTTTCATTCTGTATACTCGTGACCTATTGACCTATTATCACTACAAACAACCCTCAACCAATTGATTAATGTAATATAAACCATTTATTTGAACATTATAAATACAACTTCGGCTGATAGTGAAATCAAAAGGAAAAAAAAACACAGAATTATATTTTTTCTTTTTCTTCGTTTTCCTCGTAAACCCATTTTATTCCATAATCAATTTTCGGATCAAATTCAAAATCTGTTAAAGCAGATATGTTAGGATTTATCAAGTCAATCTACCTGAAAAATCTGAGTTCTTAATTCGTGGAATCAAAGATGAATTTACAAGTCAAAGTTGTGGTTTTTAAAAAGTCAACTTCGTGTTCATCAACAAATTCGAATCTGATTTAATGTTTTTTGTTGAAATTAACGATCCAAAAAGTTTCTTTATACGAATTAAAACAGGTTTCATGTTATATGTATGATCTAAAACTTCCTTAAAATCAAAAAGTAAAATTTTGTTTTATAAAGGCCGACGAGAGCAGCTTGCTGTATCTGTTGTCTTTTAAATTTTTTTTAACATTTTTCAATTCACTCAAGCTAACATATACTTTATGTGTTAATCCTAAAAGCCAACATATAAGTGTTATGGTTAATTGGTCGACTAGTTACCAGTTGAGGAAGAAAGGGATTGATACTAAATTGGGAGTTCGTATAAAATCAGAAAAGACATAGTAGCGTGATGGTTTGAGTATGATTCGGGTGTTCGAGATGTCGGGGGTTCGAACCTGGGCGTAGGTAGCTTTATTCTTTTTGGGATTCTTTCTTTGTGAGGTAGTTCTTTATTAATGTTATTATAATTATTATTATTATTATTATTATTATTATTATTATTATTATTATTATTATTATTATTATTATCATCATTATTATTATAAGTATTATTATTATTAGTATGATTGTCATTATCATTATTATGATCAAGATTACTATTATCATTAAAAATACTATAGTTATTATTAATTTTTGCAATTATTATCATTATTATTATTATTATCATTGTTATTATGTTAATTATTATTATTAACGAAATGATTTAAGATATTATCAATATCAATACTAGTATAATTTAAAAAGCTATTAGTAATACCATTACTACAAATATTATTGTTATTATTAGTAGTATTATTATTATATTATTGTTGTTAGTATTATTATTATGATTTTAATGTTAATAAACGGGTTAATAACACAAATATATAATAAAAGTTGTTATATTAAAAATTATAGAAATTTGTTATAATTATATGAATACATGTAAAAATTATCATTTTGATAGAAATTAAGGTTGTGAGAAGTCATAGTTATTAACTACGAAGATTATGATTATTATGACCACGAAAATAAAGGTTTTCACAATATTATTAAAGTTAAATAGAGAAATTTTGATATAAATATTATTATTATAAAAATGACTAGAATTTTAATTAAAATATGATTTAATGGGATTAGTAGAATTATTATAACTATTCTTATCATATTTATTATAATAATGATACAATTTAGTATTATTATCATTATTAACATCATTATTTTTTTATCAACATTATTATTATCACCTTTATCATTATTATTATAAAATAACATTATTATTACTAATATTGATGTGATCATAAATAATAATTTAACAAACAAATAGAAATATACTTAATACACATACTTAACTATATTAATATCTTAATTATTAAAATATAGAAAATGAATAAACCTAATTAAATAATGAAATATATAAGTATTAGTATAAAAACTTTATCACAAATAATAATATATATTTGTTTGATTAAAAGTATATGTTTTAATATATATACGAATGATCTAGGTTCGTGAATTCGAGGCCAAACCATACTTTGTTCAATATCGTCGTATGTATTTTTACTACAAAATACAGTATGGTGAGTTTCATTTGCTCCCTTTTTAAATGTTTTTGCAATATATATTTTTGGGACTGAGAATACATGCGCTGCTTTTATAAATGTTTTACGAAATAGACACAAGTGATCAAAAACTACATTATATGGTTGGATTATTAAACCGAATATCGCCCTTCAAGTCTGGTAACCTAAGAATTTAGGAAAATGGCCCTGATTGACGCGAATCCTAAAGATAGATCTATGGACCTTGACAAGTCCCATTCGGGGTACGAATGCTTTAGTACTTCGAGATTATTATACAGACGAGAGGTTCTGTTTTGGAGATATTCTATGTATTAAGTTAACGTCGGTTACCAGGTGTTCAATCCATATGAATGATTTTTATCTCTATGCAGTTTGCGAAATGCCTGATATGAGAATGATGTTTATGAAAATATGAAATCTTGTGGTCTATTAAAATGATGGAAATGATTATTTATGTTAAACTAATGAACTCACCAACCTTTTGGTTGACACTTTAAAGCATGTTAATTCTCAGGTATGAAAGAAATCTTCTGCTGTGCATTTGCTCATCTTAGAGATATTACTTGGAGTCATTCATGACATATTTCAAAAGACGTTGCATTCGAGTCGTTGAGTTCATCAAGATTATTATTAAGTCAATTATAGTTAGATATATTATGAAATGGTATGCATTCCGTCAACTATCGATGTAATGAAAGATTGTCTTTTCAAAAGCGAATGCAATGTTTGTAAAATGTATCATATAGAGGTCAAGTACCTCGCAATGTAATCAACTGTTGTGAATCATTTATAATCGATATGGACTTCGTCCGGATAGATTAGGACGGGTCTCTACAATGTATGCTTCTAGAAAATGAAACTTAACATGATATGTGACTTATTGTTAGTTTATTTCAATCTCTGAAACCTTATGCATTGGGCACAATAGATCCATACTTTATGTGAATTCTGATTTGAGCTGAAAACTGAATGATCAACTTGCACGAATAAACTGTACAAATTGGCTAAACAAAAGTTGCTAGATTTTTGATATGTGTTACTTTGATTTGTCCTTGAACTATATTCACTGGTATTGTATCAATTGCATGTCCCTAACTCCGGTTATAGCCAAAATGAAATTAGTGCGCGGTCAGAAACTGACTTGGCAAACCCCAAATGTATCCCTTCTGATTCCTGACTTTTAATTATCGTATGAGTCCCTGGCCGAACTTTTTGGAATCGATTTTAAGTATATTTATGATCTGGAGTTTTTCATATTTACTTGAATTTTTTACTATGAGATAATGTGCTAAGTATGCTACGTGTTCATAAATTTTGTGCATGACGATAAATTGAAATTGTGAAAATGATCATTCATGACCTAAAACGTATTATATGACTTAGGTTTGACATGTTGACCAATATTTGACATGAAACTACTGATGTTGACTTTAGTTGACTACTTTGACCAAGTTTAACTTTCGGTTTGACTTCGGTTGACTTTGTTTGACTTGCATGATATAGTTGACTTTTATTTGGAAACTCGTCGAGTCGAGCAATAAGACAAAGTACACTATGAAACCACACTTATATAAGATACATATATTGACCAACCTACATACGTATACTTAGGTTGCATTACTCGACTATAAACCGTACAAGTTAATTGTTCACTTTTCATTCCGAGCTTTATTCAAAGGTGAGTCTACAGTCCCGCTTTTTACATGTTTTCAGGGATGAGAATACACGCTGTTATATTTACATTTTCAAATGCTTTGTATTGACATGAGTACTAAACATATGCATAATGAGTTTGTTCAAAAAGCCTCTAGCTTGAATACTTTTAATACCATCGGTGTAAGCACAATTTAGATGGACGGATCCGTTAGGTTGACAACCTCACCCGCTATAAAAACTATGGTGCATTTACTTTGAACATTAAATACATTTGAACAAGTGTATAACATTTTACGAGGTAAGGCGGGTATAGTGGCTTCTATACTCGGGTCATTGCTAGTATTCAGGTGCTCGGTTTATGCAGACGATAGAATCTCGTGGTTAAGGAAACTAAACTATTTTTCTGATAACTGTTTTTCAAATACTGTTACATTACTTTAAACCTGTAGATTCACCAACATTATTTGTTGACCTGTTTTTGCGTGTTGTTATTCTCAGGTCCTTAAGAGGTTTGCTTCCGCTGTGTTTGCTGCATGACTGGCCGTGGAGTCAGCATTTGATTTTAAAGAACATTAATTACTTTCGTATTTAAACAGTAACATTAATTACTTTCGTATTTAAAACTTTTACACTGTTTAAATACTGTTGGGTTGTGGTTACGATCACAACAGTGTTTCTATTTTGGGATTATTGACTTATGTTTTTGAAAGTTAATTTTTGAATAAAATTAAATGCGATTGCTTTAAACGTCTCATATAGAGGGCGTAACTGTTAACTGTGGGACCTGGATTAACACGCCGTTAGATGGAAATTTGGCGGGATGTTATATATGATATTTATATAATTGTGTGTGTGTGTGTGTATATATATATATATATATATATATATATATATATATATATATATATATATATATATATATATATATACAGAAACATGCGAATAATATTTATATACGAAAGGATAAAAATTTACTATTGAATGATGCAGTTTCGAATTAAAAAGTTTACGTATATAATCGTTTTATTTTTATGATGTATTTTTTAGTTTTTAAAAAGACACGAAGTTAAATCAAAGATGTACAAGTTGTAAAGCACAACGTACAACAACGTAACTTAAATAGTTGAATCGAAATTAATTCATTTACTATTCATATGAATAGTAAATGAAATGAAATTAATTAATTTACTATTCACATGAAAGCGATATGATAGAAATTATTAATTATAAGTTACATAAAATACCCCTAAAGTATTTAATAAATACGACTTTTAAAAATATTAAAATTCGTTAATTCGTTTGAACTAAACGAATTCAATAATTCACGGTGGCACAGAATGATCAGCAGACTATTACGTACACTCTACATCGAAAGTATATAGTAATTTTATAAATAAATGGACCTTTTTTTGAACTAATTTTATAAAGCTTAAGACCAAAATAGATATATGTATTCAATTATAAAAAGCGGAATTCTTTTTATTTATACTTTTACCCGTCAATTATTAGCAACAGAGTACGAAATACCGGTCCATGAAAACTGTCGGTAGAAATGACAAAACATGGGCCGCTTTTAAATCCCACGTTTGATTCTATATTATTATTATATTATTACTTTATTATATTATTATATTATATTTATATTATTATATTATTATAATTATTCTATATATATCGAACGAATTCTGATTCTGGTTTCAGTTTTCATTTTACAATCCATCTATCTATCTTAATACTCCGTAATGATTTATTTGTTATTTTATTATTATTATTATTATTATTATTATTATTATTATTATTATTATTATTATTATTATTAAAGATTATTATTAATCTTATTATATTAATAATAGTAGTATTATTATTATTATACATAAAATACTACGACGAGGTCATGAGCGAGTTATTTTCAAAAATGGGTTTTTGAGCGGGATGAAGCTAGGGAAATTATGGGTTATAGCTATGGATGTTATAGGTAATGTTCGTGGGTACCATGGGTGAATCAAAGGCTAACCTTTCATTTATCATTTTTGTTGCGTCTACGTACTTTCCTGCAATATTGAATCACAATATTGATACGTGAGCATTCATATCTTATCTTTTATATATTAATAGGGTATCCATGTCTAATGCTCGAGTATATATGTTTATACATGCTTGTATGCTAAATGTCGTCGTTAGGTAGTTTTATGACGAATCACGAATTTAATACATGTACTACTGATATAAAGTATATGATATGCATGTTGTTGGAAAGCTGGCGAAAAATTAATAACTTTTCAATTAGAAATCGCGTGATTTCGATGAACGAATTAAAAGTTATGGTCAACTGAATTATGATTGATGTTAATTGAAATTGCTTTTGAATCTACAATTAATATTTAAACAACTTGTTTATAAGATTAATAAATTGGATTTTTGAATGCTACTAGTCGAGTAAATGAATTCTTATATAAGACACATCTCGTTTTGTTAAACAATTGTCAAAGTTGACTTTTTAAAATGACTTTTGTTAACTTTTTCATGTCGGTCTAGAGCATTAGGATTTGTGATACACTATGACCTGACCTAGCTTGTTAGATAGTTATTGATCAACATATACTAATATAGGTTCGTGAATCCGAGGCCAACCCTGCACTTGTTCAGTGCTGGCATGTGCATAATTGCTACGAAATACAGTATTGTGAGTTTATAGATCCCTTTTTAATTGCTTTTGCAATCTATATTTTTGGGCTGAGAATACATGCACTTTATTTTAAACGCAATGGATACAAGTACATACTAAATTCTACACTGAGTTTGAACCGAAAATCCCTTAGCTTTGGTAACTAGTAACTGCCAGTTATAAGAACTGGTGGGCGTAAATAGTTGTATATGGATCCATAGGGCTTGACATCCCCGTCTGTTCCAGGTATAGAGACCCTAGCCTGAACTATAAAGCGGACGTATGCTATTTGAGTTTAGTACACGTTGGTTTGCGTGTATTGTACATGTTGGTTGCATGTATGTTAAAACAGGGGTACTTATTATATATACGTTAAGTTTAGTTACCAGGGTGCTCAATCTTGTAGAATATTTTGATAAACGTTTCTGGATGAAACAACTGAAATCTTGTGATCCACCTTTATATACAGATTATGCGCAACATTAAAACTATGAAATCACCAACCTTTGTGTTGACACTTTTAAGCATGTTTATTCTCAGGTTCCTAGAAGTCTTCCGCTGTTTGCTTATACGTTATACAAGCTATGTGCATGGAGTCATACATGCTTTATTCGAGAAAACTTTGCATTCATAAAATCATCACCATGTAACTTATTTTGACTGTATTGTCAACGGATGTAGTATTGTAAACTATTGTTTACGGTGATTATCTATACATAAAAATCATCAGATGTCGAAAACCTTGGATTTATATATTCATTTATGGTGTGCCTTTTCAAAAGAATGCAATGTTTACAAAACGTATCATATAGAGGTCAAAACCTCACTATGAAATCAATGAATAACGTATCGCGTCAATAGCGATTTTGACGGGTCGTTACAGTTGGCTAATTATTGTAGGATGGTAAGTGGTTTCGCTTTTCGTCAGCCATCCTTGTGATTGAGGTAAGTGTTAACGTTTCAGTTGCACTTTTCGTCGGCCTCATGGTGCGTAGTGGTGAGTGGTTAATAATTTTGACCTACCGCTCTTCGTCGGCCACGTACGCATTGCGATGGGTGGTGAGTGGTTAACGTATTTGACCTACCGCTCTTTGTCGGACACCATCTAGTCGAATGTCGACATTGTGTATATTGGATTGTGTGAGTTTTACTAGCATTGTACGTATGATTATTCGCTTATTGCGATTTCCTAATGATATTGCGTTGTTTGTGTAGGTGTATGCAAGTGATTGAATTATGTATGTATGCGTATAAGTATTGCATTCACTAAGCATTAGCTTACTCTCTCGTTGTTTACATTTTTAGATTCGGAGGCGGACATGGCAAGGTTATGCTCGGGATTAGATGATTTCCCCTTTGATGCTTGCTTGAATTACTTTTGGATTCGACTTAGGATTGGGTAGTTTATCCCCAAACATCATGCTCGTAGTTTTGTTTGGAACTTAAACTCATATGGTCAAAATTGTAATTTTGTACTTAAGGGTAATTTGGGCATATGTGGGCCCGGTGTCATAAAACTCGTTTTATTATTGGAACGTGTTAGTTTTACCTAATATAAAATGTTGTGAAAAGAGTTTAGTCTAAAAGTGTCAGGAAGTGGGAGATCTTTAATCAAAATGGAAATTTCGGACAGAACTGATCAGGCTCTGTGAGCGCCACGCACAGAGAGGGTTGCGCACCGCGTACCCTATCTGTTATAATAAAAAAAACTTTTGCTGCGTATTCGGTTGGATAACGGGTTGGGTCGTTACAAGTGGTATCAGAGCATGGTCTAAGGGATTTAGGTGACTTGAGATAGGCGCCTAGACTTATACTTTTTGTGTGTGCTATTATGCGGGACTTGTAGGATTACGGGTCGGTTCGAGTTTTAGTTAGTGCCTTAGAGAATAGGTGAACTAGCTATGTATTGATTATGTTGTTACTAATCATGTTGTTTTGTGTTGAACATCTAACGAGATAGTTGTTGTATTCATGAGCTCGGTATGGCGTGTGAGCGTAATAATAATTCGCGACTATTATTACGGTTGCAAGCCAAGTCAAGCAAGTGATGTACAACAAGTATTGAACTAGATGGGATGTACGAACGGTGGTATATTTATATGATAGTGAATATATTTAGTGGCGGTGTATGTAATTCACTTGTGTTGTATTCCTAACCGAGTTCATATCTTAGAATGAAGACGAGGAACGGACATGATAATGATGATTAAAGCGAAGACTCCGAGTTCACGACCAAGGTTGAGGCTATTATACAAAGGCATCGTGCGGCCTTTTTAGAGGACGTTAGGAAGATGTTCCTAGATTCGATTAACGAGGAAGTAGTCGATATAGTTAACGAACAAGTGAAGATTGTTCTTCATGAAGATAATATGGGAAGGCGAGACTTCTACTATAAAAACTTCAAGGATGCTCAACCTCCCACTTTTGATGGCGAACGAGACCCACTCAAGAGTGCTCGATGGATCTTCGATAGGGAGGGGGCCTTTCGTACTAGTGAGTGCCCTCTCGATAAGAAGAGGAGGTATGGTAGTAGTATGTTAAGGGGTGACGCCAAGTTGTGCTGGGATGCGAAAATTCAACTCTATGGTGAGGAACAATGTATGGAGTTCACATGGGACGAGTTTAGGGCGAAATTTTTCAAGGAGTATCGAACTTCGGCCGATCTTTCTAGGCTTAAGGACGAGTTGATGGTTTGAGGAAAGGGTCAATGGATTTGAACACTCTCAAAACCGTTTTCTTATCGAAGACCCAATTTTGCCCGGAGTATGTCGGGAATGATCACATGTTGAAGGAAGAATTTTACCGAACTTTAAATGACAACTACCAAGAGAAGATTAGTAGGAACTCGGTGAAAACTTTTGATGTGTTGTTTGACATGGCAAAGGGTTTTGAGACGCTTGTTCTAAAGGCAAGTGGTTCCGAAGTTAGTAAGCGAAAGTCCGAAACTACGATGCATTCGAAAAAACGAGTAAGAGTATTTCTGAGGGTGTCGAAAGCATGAAAAAGAGTGGTACCAGTGGTTTTATACCCACGTGTTATAATTGCGGACAACGGGGTCATTTGTTGCGTGAATGTACGAATGCAACTTCTAACAAGGTTACATGTTTTAATTGTTGAAAGGAGGGACACCGAAAGTCGGCATGTACGGAATTAGTTGGTGATGCATGAGAACGTGACGACGATGTTCAGGTACTTTTCGATATTTCTATTGAAAGGTATTTATGATTTTGGTTAATGCATTTTGTGTTAGTGCGTAGTGTGATGAGGGGTAGCATTCCTTATGGAATTACCCTATGATGATGGTTGGGTTGACGGGCGAAGGGCGTAAGAATTGGTGCTTCCAAGCATTCCTTAGTGTTGGGCGAAAGATTTTACCAAGCTATAAGAATGGGCTTTAGTGTTGTTTTGGTAGCGCGTAGTCGCTTTTGTGTCGTAATTGATGAAACATAAGTTTCGTCGGGTACGGATGACTTAAGTGACATCGGAAGAATGGAACCCACAAAGTTGAGTCTTTCAGTCTCGATGAATGTTAGTAGTGGAGTCTATGCGACGCGTGGTCAGGTGCCTCTTTCATACCTGCAAGCGTAATGTTCGACTCCAACGATGTTGTGGTTACATTGTACTTAGGGTAGCGGAGATAAACCCATAGGTACATGAGTGACTAGGTGGAACTTTAACAAGCTATGGCAATCGGAGGATTGAAAGAATAAAGTTTGTGTAATTTATGATGAACTCTTCGTTCGAAGTGATTAAGGATAGGTTAAGATACTTTGTATGCTCAAGGTTGGAGCAAGATGTGGTGATGGGTCGTTTGAACCCAGTTGTTGGAAAAGTCTACCTTTCGGTAGCATTGTACTGTTGTACAAGGTGCGTGTTGTGTCGAATTTATGTCGTTGCTTAAATCACGCCAACGGGTGGCGGTGAGCATCAATTTCTAGTGTGCGGAATGAATTCTTAAGAATTCGAGTGCTACGACCGATGGAGAGATTGGTCACATATATCGGAGAGTGATAATTATCGTGGGATGATGTTACCACGACGATGTGGTTATGGAACGTAGTTCCAAGTGGGGGAGTTACACTCCCACACGAGGAGGTTCTAGGGTGCAATCTCGGATGATGTTCGTGGTAAATTTGAAATTTGTGTTGGGACCTAGATTGGTCGATTTGTGGTAGAGTACAATTTTGGTTAAATTGTATTTATTGGTTTGGATGTGAATTGCTACTCTAGGTAGTAATGTGGTTAAGCTCATTAAGAGATAAATGGGAGGACTCGTTGAGCAAGGTAAGGTCCCGTAGTTGAGGGATGGTGTACCCAGTTCTCTTTTAGAGAATTGTATTCTTGAACCTATGCGTGATATTGGTTATGTCTTGCGCGATCGTGATATCGATGTTTGTGCATACGTATGATTTTGTGTGCGGGAGATTCCAAGTCGAATGGAATGATTCTAAGTATGCCTATATATTTAGTTTGTTTGTATGTATTGTGGAAAGTGCTATCCAATCACGAGGATTCACTTTTCGTTGGCCACGGTTGGAGTGTGATAAGTAGTAAGTGTTATCCGTTAGGATTCGCTTTTCGTTGGCTACTTCTTGGTGTGTAGCATGCATTTTCTGTTAGAAATCGCTTTTGTTTGGCCATGAATGAGGGGAGGTAAGTGTGATCCGTAAGGATGCGCTTTTTGTCAGCCTCTTGTTGCGTAGTGGTAAGTGGTTAACGTTCGATCTACCGCTTTTCGTCGGCCACGTACGCGTGAGGATGTGGGGCAAGTGGTATCCAATCGTGAGGATTCACTTTTCGTCAGCTCCATTATGTTGTTTGTCGGCTATATTATTGGTGTGTTGTTATTTTAGCGATGTACATGGTAAGGGTACGCTAAAGGGATTGCTAACTCGGTACGAGATTTGGAATGTTAGCATGTGTTTGTCATGCGGTCGTGGCGTGAGTTCGTTCCGTTTTGAGAATGAAACGAGACTTAGTGCTCGGTTTGATAGATTTGGTAAATCACGGATGATGATTTAAATCGGAAGGGCAACTTTTGAGTAAAGTCACCTAAAGGAGTTGAGCGAAATTTTCGGATTTGGGGAAATTGTTGTGGACATCGAATTTGGACATATGTCGGAGGACCATAGAGCGTAGGTCCTGTTGTTAAAGTGGCGAGGATCACGGGGACGTGATCCAATCTAAGTGGGGGAGAGTTGTAAGACCCAAATATTTATTTTACATAATGTATTTATGGTGTACATAAAGTGTGTGAAGCCTGGTGTGATTTAAAAGCTGGCACACTGTTCAGACCTTCGTGCGCACCGCACATAGGTAATGGTGCGTGCTGCGCACAGCCCCTGCGACAGAATTTCTGCTTTTTCTATTTTGAGTTAAATGAAGGGCATTTTGGTCATTTCACTTGAGGACGGATCTGTTGTGACGACCCGGAAATTTTTGACCAAATTTAAACTTAATCTTAATATGGTTTGACACGATAAGCAAAGTCTGCAATGTTGATTCTCAAAAAAAAAATTGAACTGTTTTCATATATGCGATTACCCTTCGACTATTCCCAACGATTCACGAACAATTAATTGTATGTACTTAATATATATATATATATATATATATATATATATATATATATATATATATATATATATATATATATATATATATATATATATATATATAATTATTCACGATTTAATTTGAAATATTATACTATTTAGTTATTAGAATTAATTTTGTAAAATAAAATAATATAAGATATAATAAAACATGTTATTAAAATTTATATATATATATATATACACATATATATATATACACACATATATATATATATATATATATATATATATATATATATATATATATATATATATATATATATATATATATATATATATATATATATATAAGAAGTTCAAATATGATTATACGTAAAAAAAAATTATTCTATGAACATATTAATTATTAAATATATATATTTAATAGCATAATAAGAACTATTATTGAATTGAAATACATAATGTATGCTTAATTCGTAGAAATAAGCCACGGTTATGTGTGTAATCTTGTATGTTAGGATTTGGACTCTATAAGGTTATCCTTCTTCGTTCATGTGGAAAACAGAATATATAGTGGGTGGAAGAGTGGGGCTATTTGAGTCAAACAATGTATGTAACGTGGTTAGTGTGAATATGCTCAAAGTTGCATTATGCACAGGAGGTTCCATCTTAATTGTTACTTGCTAATAATTGGTGTTATGTAGAAATATATGACATATCGATTGTAGTTATAGTTTAATATACAAACTTCCAATTATTCATTCTTTCTTTTTCTCTTTTTATTAATCCAAGATCACAAACCCATAATCCACCATCTTTAGTCTTTATCTCAGCTACATTGTTTTTGGTTTTGTGTCATTAGAAAGAAAAACATGAACTCACATTCTCTTTTATGTTTGTTGTTATCTTAAAAGTGAGGATAGAAAGTCTTCACATTTAGACCCACATTTATTATCTTTACAAATACCATCACATAAGCATTATGGAGACCACCGAAGTCTTTAGATTAGCTCGACTATTTCATTATTATATTCTTGATATTATTCCAATATGTTACCAACACCCTTGAATACAAATTATTGGATTTTCTTATGTTAAGTGTCGGTACATACTTTTGTTCTATGTTATTCGATTTATGTTGCAAGAACCAAAAACCAAAACTCATCAGTAAACATCACCACACACTTCCTTTACTACTTTATCTTTATGTTGTCACTTCCTATCTATCTATATCTAAATTTATCTATCTATATTATAAGTATATACATATACATATCCATTATACACTAAGAGAACCCACCTCCTTTATTATATTTCTCTTTCTCTTTCTTTTGGAACAACCGAACACTATCCTCCTTGAAACCTATTATCTTTAAATCACCATTAATCAGATGTGTTTCAGTTTTCGAAGAGCTACAAAGCTGTTAATAACAGCATGTTAACAAAACCATCAAACTGTTTTCTATTTCTACTTCTGTCCAACGAATAAAGACACCAATTAATCACCCTCCAACACTTACTATTTGGTCACGATTACAGCTGTTTTTATGACTTATTGAACAAAGACAAATTATTGTTGCTTTAATCGAATTCTGCTATCCAGCTGCTAGGTTAACAACCCAAATGAAAACCCACTTCAACTCAAATATACACCGCCACCTTCATCATGATTCCCCACCTTGATCACCACCACAACTAACCACCAACTCGTCACCTTCACTACTAGCTGCGATCTTCTTTTAACTTTCTGCTTTCTTTTGTTTCAGCTCGATCTAAACAACCACCTGCAGCCCCAATTTGTTGCTGCAGTCGCCACCATCAACCACTAAACCATCATAGCTTCTGTTTACTGCTTTTGTTCGAATTAAAACAAGGAAGATATACATACTTGCAGCTGCTATAACCCGTCTGTGTTGCTGCTTGTTTGTCCGTAAACCATTACCTTCACAACCACACTTTCATTATTATTATATTATTTTTTTTCTTCTGTTTCTTTCAAACGCCATCACCAACTTGATAAGCACCACCATCATCGTCTAAATGATGCTGCAGGTTCGCTGTTGCTACTGTTTTGGCCGCCAAACACCATCGGAGAACCACCAACCCAAAGCCCATTGATGCTATACTGCTTTCGTTTTCTGTTTCTGTCCAACAACATCACTCGAACAAACCTACTGTTGTCCTGATCGATCCTTTCTGTCTTTCTACAGTCAAACACCATTAATTACTGCGCGTGTTCAATCCATTTAAAATTACAGATTATACATAAATGAATGAAGATATTAAGAGTATCAATGAGCCAATTACTTACTTGATCAATTGATGAACTGATTACATAATCGATTGATGATGATAACGATTAACGATGTTGAAAACGGATGATGACTTTAAACGATGATAAGGATGAATCGATAACCTACGAAACATCTATGATTCTTGATTGATCGATCGGATGATGAATCGAAAGAACCCTAAAACCGTGATAGTTTTTTTTGTTTCTCTCCTGCGTATTGACCTGATGATCTCGATCTGTTTTGGGAGCCATCACAAAACGCGTAATTTGCCTTTTTATTAGGTATTATTATTATTATTATTATTATTATTATTATTATTATTATTATTATTATTATTATTATTATTATTATTATTATTATTATTGTTATGTTTATTATTATTATTGATATCATGATTATTATTATTATCATTAATATAATTTACATTAGTATCATTTGTATAAGTATTATAAGTAATATTATTATTATTATAGTTATTATTAGTAGTAGTATTTACATGATTTTAAGATTATCATTATTATTATTTTTAACATTATCATTATTATTAAAATTTCATTATTATTATTATTATTATTAAAATTATTATTTTATAAGTAGTTATTAATATTTAATATTAAAAAATACAACTTAACATTATTAATATTATTATTATCGTGGATATTATTACTATAATTATTAATTTTATTAAAAATATTTACTATTATTATTATTATTAAAAGATAATACCACTTTTTATTTAATAATATTAATTTATCTAATAACTATTAATAACTATACTCAAAACATATAACTTAACCATATTAATATTTTTATATATAAAATGAATATATTTAATTTATTAAGGAAACCTATAAATTTTTTAATATAAATTCATATAACAAATTATATATAAATTTGTCCAATTACAATTATACGTGTTAATATATATACTTGATATAGGTTCGTGAATCCGAGACCAACCCTGCATTGTTCAATGTCGTCATATGTATTTTTACTACAAAATACAGTATTGTGAGTTTCATTTGCTCCCTTTTTAAATGCTTTTGCAATATATATTTTTGGGACTGAGAATACATGCGCTGTTTTTATAAATGTTTGACGAAATAGACACAAGTACTTAAAAACATTCTACGATTGAGTTACGAGTACACCGGATATCACCCCTTTATAGTCTGGTAATCTAAGAATTAGGGAACCGAGCCCCTAATTGACGCAAATCCTAAAGATAGATCGATGGGCACTCACAAGCCCCAGTCAGAGAATTTGAACTGATTTAGTACTTCGTAATAGGTATACAACCGCCAGCTTTAAAAGATATGATTTGTTTGTGAGGTGTACACAACCATCATATTTAAAAGAGTGGCCTGTTTGTATGCTTTTGCATGACCATGCGGAATGCCGGTATGCGGGGGATATTCTATATGCATCATGTTAAGGTCGATTACCAGGTGTTCATAAATCGTATGAATGATTTTACAGCAGTGAGCAGACGTGCACAGATTGTTTTCGAAATATGAGTATCTTGTGGTCTATTATATTATTAGAAATGATTGTTTATGATAAACTAATGAGCTCACCAACCTTTTGGTTAACACTTTAAAGCATGTTTATTCTCAGGTATTAAAGAAATCTTCCGCTGTGCATTAGCTCATTTTAAGGACATTACTTGGAGTCATTCATGGCATTTTTCAAAAGACGTTGCATTCAAGTCGTTGAGTTCATCAAGATTAATATTAAGTCAATTATATTTGGAGGTATTATGAAATGGTATGCATGCCATCAACTTTTGATGTAAAGAAAGTTTTTTTTTTAAATGAATGCAATGTTTGTAAAATGTATCATATAGGGGTCAAATACCTCGCAATGAAATCAACTATTGTGAATCGTTTATAATCGGTATGAACGGGGCATTTCAGTTGGTATCAGAGCGGTGGTCTTAGTGAGCCAGGTCTTGCATTAGTGTGTCTAACTGATAGTTGTTTAGATGCATTAGTGGGTCTAGACTTCAACCGTGTCTGCATGTCAAAAGTTTCACTTATCATTTCATGTCGAAAATTACCTGCTTATCATCCTTAGGAAATAACCTTTTTATCATTCTTAGTCTAGACACATGTTACTGCATTAATTGCATGAATAGTGTATAGACAAAATTCATATCTTAGCGTATCTGCTAATTCATATCTTAGCGTATCTGTTACTGTAAACTTTGCCTGACGTATTCCGTGAATTCCTCCGTAATCTACGAAATCTTTTGTTCTGTATATATAGATATTCCATGTAATTAGAATACCATCCGATAGCCAAAAAATATTTCATATTGAAAAACCATTTACTCAATCGTACGAAATGGAACTCGCCACTAGTTCAAGTCCCTCAGATTCCGACATGGATGTTCACCTAAGCTCCGAAAGCTGCATCACCGAAATAAATCAACCAATCAGCCATCATCAATTCATCTGATGGGTTCGCAGTCTATTAAATCATTGGAGACAAGAAGAAGGCGATCCCTTTCATCAATCGAATTCACCTCTTGGTGAAGAACCTAAAGCACTTACCGGCGAACCTGTCTGAAACACCATATTCACCCTCATTTCCAGGATATCACGCAATGATTATATGATATCCAAAATTCTAAACCTTATTCATTCACTTGTTCCTACTGACAATCATTCCCGAGTAATAAGTCAACGAGCTTCGCGCCCAAGTTGTAGCCTTGGAAAATATGGTGCCAAACGTACCAGCTTCAGCAACATCACCGGTACCAAAAGTACCACCAACAACCCAAGTTTCAACATCACATGCCTCAACATCGGAATCTATACCTCGAGCATAATCTTCGTTCTACATCTTATTCTACATCTTGTTCTACATCGGTTATCTTCGTTCGGCATGGAAATTATGTAATCTCTAATGTTTCAGAGATAATATATTCTTGTTCTAACGGTAAATCAAATGAGTCTAATATCATATTGACTCATTAAATCCATGATTACATCTGAAGAAAATATATATGTATATATTTTTTCATAAAGATTGTAATTGAAAATTCTTTTGTACAAATTGTTAACGGTGAAAATATTTTAACGGGTAGGTAATACCCGAAGAATATTTAGATTTCACATTAATAAGTTACACTGTACATTCTTCGAATCTGATTCAACAATCATTTACTATCCTACTTACATCCACCGATATACGTATTCGTTCACCACAGAATAACCATTTTCAATCAATTTCATATTTGGATTTTGACTTATCAGAATCCAACCAGTGGCATAATGAAGAAAAACATTGGACAAAATAAAAATTTGTTAGAAACAAACAAATTAACTATAAGAAATTCTGTTAAGAAATCACGCTAAAAAAATCCTAGCTAACTGTTCCTAGCTAACTGCTAATTCCTTATTACATTTTAATTATCGCAATTTCATTATCGCAATTTTAATTCTCGCAATTTTATATATTGTCATTTAATTTCTATTATTTATTTTACGCACTTAAAATATCGGGACACGTATATAAGGTTTTGACATATCATATCGATGCATCTATATATATATTATTTGGAATAACCATAGACACTCTATATGCAGTAATGCTAGAGTTAGATATACAGGGTTGAGGTTGATTCTACAATAATATATATATTTTGAGTTGTGATCGAGTCTGAGACATGTATAAAATGGGTCACGAATACGTATTAATTAATTCGAATATTATATATTAAACTATATATGAAATATTGAACTGCTAGCTGTGGACTATCAACTGTGGACTACTAACATTGGACAATTAAAGTGAATTAAAATATTGATTATAACATATGAAACTAAATATTTTTTCAAGTTTTCCACTTGATTTCATCTTAAACCTCATTTGTATCTTGACGATTACAATCTGCGTTCAAACCTTTCATGATTCTTGAAAACACCTCAATTGAGATGATGATCCAACCAGATGTTATCCACAGTCATGCACCTTGGAGAACTTCCGGAACCCAAGTAGAAGTTTAACACGAATCTATGATCCATTGGCGTGTTATTACCTAAAATAACTTTACAATACCTCTCCAAAGTAGCCAGTTTTGTCACAGCTCCAGCAAGTAAACTTTGAATTTTCATTCGAAACAACCTTATTATAATCTTGATATATATGCGTACTCTTTTATTGTTACCGGAGAGCCGTTTATATTCCACTACATTAGCAGTAAACTTACCAGCAACTTCATTCCTCATTCTGTGATGCCCCGTATAAAACCATCGTGTATGAATCATCAACAACAGGATCATTACAAGGTCAAACACTATATGCGTTTTCAAAACAAGTTTGCATTCACGATAAAAGGTGACGTCATAACTAACGTCGAATGTTTTACATCAAAAGTATGCTCCTATGAATAGAAGCAAAGATAATAGTACGTGACCCTTAGGTTTTTACAAATCATAGTTCCAAAAGTATTAAAGTTTGAATGCAAGATAAAGTAGTTCATGCGGTGACATCTCTAGTAAAGCACAGCGGAAGTCTATGAGGCATGACTAGTACACAGCGGAAGCAACCTTAAGTACCTGAGAAAACATGCTTAAAAACGTCAACACAAAGGTTGGTGAGCTATAGTTTAAGTATAACAGTAATGTAAGGTAGGCCACGAGATTTCGGTGCTACAAAGAGCGTTTCAAAATAGTATGATAAAGTATATGTTTAACCGTGGGCACTTGGTAACTAACTTAACATTTATAACCCCCTGAAAGTACACTTGGAAAGTGCGTATGTTTACGAAGTATTAATCACCCGTTAAATGCTAGCGCTACTAGCCCGAGTGGGGATGTCAAACCCTATGGATCCATATCTAAGATTCGCGTTCACCAGTTCAAAAACCAATGACTAAACGTTACCGAGCTAAAGGGAATGTTTATGCTGTTGTATAACCCACACACATATAAAGTTTAAGTACTCGTGCCTAGTATGTAAAACATAAAATGCGCATATATTCTCAGTTCCCAAAATAGTTAAAGTAAAAAGGGAATGCTATAACTCACAGTGGTAAAGTAGTGGTAAAGTCGAGTCGGGAAATAAGCAAGTACGTAGGTCCGGAAAGTCCTCAACCTAAGTCAAATAGTACTAAGTCAGTAAATCGTCCCAATAGGTTTAAATGTATGTAAAATAGGTCTTAAGGGTCATCATCATTCATCATCAAACAAAAGGTGTAAAGTAAGTTTCGTTCATGAAAAGAGTTTAAAACAAAGACTGAGTTCGGTCAGTCACCACAGCCTCTATACCTACTAATATAAGGTGAGACCAGTGGACATGGCTCCATATATGAGTCCTCTAGTTGTGGTAAAAATTCCAGAAGCAAACTCGTCTTCGTTTGACCGTGGAGATGGTCTAAGTGCGAGTAGGTCAGAATTTTCAGCACAACGTTAAAAGGACATAGTGACGATCGGAGGGCCATAAATCCTAAACCGTAACTCGGATTAAGACGAGTCCTAAATGAAAAATTATATACTCGAACAGAGCTAACTGAAAATCAACTTTAAAGTAGCCCAGGTATTCGGGTCTGTTCCAGAAAATAGTAAACAGTAGGTTCCGGTGGGTTCTTGGTGCTCGATGCTTATCACGGTTCTCATCCTTGATGCATATAGCTTCAAGTGTACAACTCGTTGATGTGTTTGCATCATATTAACCAAGGTTTGACCATCATAACACTTGTGTAAGTCTAAGACATGTAGCACAACTCATTTAAGTGTTGCAAGTAGCTTGATGAACCAAAGTTACATCAAAATCTTAGATCCGATACATACATGAACTATAAAAGTAATATTGAACTACAAACTTGAAAGTAAACTAACTAATCAAGATCTTAAGATGTAAAACATAGTTCTTAGTTAGATCTTGAAGATCCAAGACCCAAAGGTCTAGATCTAAAGTTATTGAGTTAAATCCTAAGTAATAATACTTGAACCTTTACTTTAATGAAACCATAAGTTACAAAACTTAGATTTTCATCTTGTAAAGTGTATGTAAGCTTACAAGCTTTTGATTATGACAAAATAAGTAGACCATAAGCTATAGAACTTAGATCCATCACAAGTATATGAAGTTATAACTAAAAAGTTATACTTCTATGTTCTTGAACTTTTAAAGTTAACTTTAGTTCAAGAAAAATGAGATCAAAGTTAACTAGTAACACTTGACCAACAACAACATGAATCATGAATTTAAAAAGTGCAAGAATGAAGTAATAAATTAAATAAACAAGTAACTAGTTCATTATTGTTCATACTTTAAAGATTCAAGCCAAAGTCTTGATCTTTAAGAAAGTAAACTTTAAGTTTACAAACATGAATTACAAGTATGATTTTACAACATATGAACTTACAATCTTTCAAACATTAAATGTAGAACATAAACTAGAGAGTTTAGTTCTTGTGTGTTCTTATAAATACAAGATAATATGAAGAATCAAACTAGGTAGTTTGATTCTTATAACTAGTAAGTAACAACTAACAAGGACAAGTAATCAAACAACAACATGAAACAAGTATCAAACAACAAACAAAGATTGATGATGATGAGTGTTTGCTTCGGTTTTTACAAGAGAAAAGAAGGAGAAAAAGCTCAAGTTACTTACAATATTTGAGAGAGAAGAATGAGAACAAAAGTTGAGAGAAAAGTGGTGAATGTGTGTGTGAAGAAATGAGGAAGTAATACTAGTAAACAAGTATACAAAAAAAAAAATTGAACTCTCCCTCCTATTACTCTAAACCGACGGTTTGCAAAGGGAGAAGGGGGGAGAGATTTGTCCACAAGTTTCTTGCATATTTGTCCACAAGTTTCTTGCATGTTTATGTCTTAAAAGTTGGTTATTAGGGGTGTTGTTATGGGAAAGATGTGTAACTAAGTAAGTAACTAGATTCCTTATGTAATGATCAAACTAGTTAAGCCTTAAGTAATACTTACATGAAAGTAATGGGATAATAAGTCCATTTAAATGTGTAGGGTGGGCTTCTAAGTCCACTAATCATGAGTCCATGTCCAAATAAATAATAATCCAAGTAAAAGCTCATTAACACTAATAAAGGCCCAAGTAATTAACTAGTAACCATAGTTAATTAAAATGATTAATAAAACTTAATCATGAATGTAAATAATACTCGAAAATATTATTCGTGTAATGTACGTGTGTCACAAAGACGTTTCAGGCATTCAAAAGTTAATCATGGTAACAAGTAAATGTAATAACATACATTCGTTAATACACATGCATTAATAATAAACATTATTAATTAAAGTTGAAAAAACCAGGGTCGTTACACATTCGCTTAAGTCTTTCCTAAAAACCACTATATTTGTTCATTAAAACCTTATCATATACTCATCCATATCTTATAACGAGAATTACCATACCAATTACCGGAAATTAGCAATCAGTATTTTGAAATCTCGCAGCATGTCTACATCAACAGTTATATATATACATATAATATTTATCTTTTAGGATTATGATCTTCCATTCTGAATTTCGGCAAAACACCAGTCTGCGAATCAATACTCGTAATGTTGAAAAAGCTGAATGAAGCAGCGAAAACTGTAAACAACCTTAACAATCAAAAGTTTGATGATAAAGAATAGTGGTTGAAGAAGCTCAGAAGATGAGAAAATTTGGTACTGAAAAACAAATTGAGCAACCCATTAAGGAGACTGTAGACAAATCACAAGGACTAAACTTGTACATAAAGAATCATGATGATTCTATTTCTGGTGAAATCTTTAGCCAATACCTTGCTCCTTAATTGCTCTAAATCATCGTGAATGAATTTCTTCATTACAATTTGATTCTAAAATTCTAAGATATTATCGTATCTTTCATTATAAATATCCTCAATATTTCTGAAGATATCTTGATGAATATTCTCGTCCGATATTAATTATCTCTCCACGCTATCTGTGTTATATCATAAAAGGAAACTGTTTTAGTTTCTAAATTCTGGAAATTTGAATTTAAAATATGAATGTTATTGAAGTAGTGTTGGGAACTGAAGCATGAGTTAGTATAATATAATGACACTTGATCAACGTGATTATATTACAGTAAGTCATGCTGAGTTTCTAATGGAACGTGATGATTCACAGACCCTAACATCATCATGTGTCATGTTACACGACTCTTGCATTCTACTTGATCTCTAATTATATCAAGAACATATTTCTTGATAGTTCTATCTTTTCCCGTGACTTCTGGTAATTTAATCAATCAAGATCGTGCTATTAAAATCTCTCTCTTAGAACGTTAGCTATGTTCATTTCGAATTTCATATCTATGAATTCTAGACCATTATTCGCTTGACTTAAAATCAGAAAGAGAAAACAAAAGAATGTGACTCCAAAATATAAAGGAAATGAAGAGGGTGGATTTATAGTGAAATATCAGACAAAGCAATCAAGACAGATCATCGCATTTAATCAAAGAGGATTCTAATTTCCTTCATTACCGAAGAACCAAATCTTATTACGAAGATTTCCTCTAAATTTCTTAAATTCCGGAAATCAACCGTGACTACATCACCGGTAAGTCGAACATGCAATTACTCAATTTCATTCTTTTGTGATAGCTTCACTCGTACTCTGATGTGAAGCGAGGTGTATATAAAATAGTTATTATTTTACTAGGAAAACACTATTAAATACGATACAATTTTACACAAGATATTTATTTATTTATAGAATGGATATACTTAAACCTTGCTACAACACTTATAGGCAGTGTACCTAATCGTACAGTAGTGTAGTTTTTAGTAAGTCCGGTTCGTTCCACAGGGAAATCTTTAAACAAAGCTCAACGCTATATTAGTTTACTTTTATAAAAATACAAATATATATATATATATAAGTAATATTATTATTATAAAGGGGGGTTTTTACCGTTTAATGACCGGTTTGTCGATTTTAAGACTTTAGTCGCAGTTAAAACCTAATGTAAAAAAAATAAATACAAGACTTTAAATTAAAGCGTAAAGTAAATAACGATAATGAAATTGCGAATAATAAAAGTGCGATAAAATAAACTTGCGATAATTAAAAAGTAAGATAATTAAAAGTGCGATAAAATAAAATAAATAAAAGTGCGATAATTAGAAGTGCAATTAAATATAAAATAAAGGAAATTAAATATGATATAAAAGAATTATGCTTATTTAAACTTCCGTAATCATGATGTTTGACGTGTTGATTTTAGTTTTATGCCCATGGGTTAATTGTCCTTTGTCCTGGATTATTTAATATGTCCGTCTGGTTTTTGTCCATAACAGTCCATCAGTCATAAATATAAATTGCAAGTGTCCTTGTCAAATTATTATTATACCCGAAGATAAATATTCCAACTAATTGGGGATTCGAATTGTAACAAGGTTTTAATACTTTGTTTAATGAATACACCAGGTTATCGACTGCGTGTAAACCAAGGTTTTACCACTTTGTTAACAATTACACCAATTACCCTTGAATGTAATTTCACCCCTGTTTTAATTATTCTAGTGGCTATTAATCCATTCCCGTGTCCGGTTAAATGAACGATTATTCGTACATATAAATACCCCGCCCATCGTGTCCGATCGAGTGTTTATGGTAATTTATAGGGACGCCCAATTGTAAATCTTTATATTAACATTAACAAACTTTCATTTAGTTAAACAAATATAAAGCCCATTATTAGCCCATAGTCTAGTTTCCACAAGTGTCGTTCTTTTGTCCAAACCCCAATTATGGTACAAAGCCCAATTACCCAATTTTAGTAATTAGCCCAACATCATGATTACTTCGTTTTAAATAAGCATAATAATAACTTAGCTACGAGACATTAATGTAAAAAGGTTGAACATAACTTACAATGATTAAAAATAGCGTAGCGTTACACGGACAGAATTTCGACTTACACCCTTACAACATTCGCTAACATACCCTTATTATTAGAATTATAATTAAAATTAAAATATAAATTATAAATATAAATATATTTACGTATGAAGAGGAAGAAAAAAGATGATGAAATTTGATCAGAATTCGGTTGGCTTTATAGCCAGACTTGATTTTTGGGGCTCCGCGACTCGCGGCAAAATGCCCTTAAAACTCCGCGAGTCGCGGAGAGGTATTTACAGCTCACACCCTTGGAGTTTCTTGCTGCCGACGGTTTTTATTATATATATATAATATATATATAATTAATATAATTAATTATATATTATATTATATTTATATACATAGTTAACTTGTAATTTTTAGTCCGTTGCGTCGAGCGTTAAGAGTTGACTCTAGTCCCGGTTCCGGATTTTCGAACGTCCTCGCGTACAATTTAATATCTTGTACTTTGCGTTTTGAATCTTGTACTCTTGTGATTTCGAGACGTTTCTTATCAATAATTGGAACCTTTTTGATTGTCTTTTGTACTTTTGAGCTTTTTGGTCGTTTGCGTCTTCAATTCGTCGAATCTGTCTTTTGTCTTCACCTTTTATTATTTAAACGAATATCTCTTGTAAATAGAACAATTGCAACTAAAAGCTTGTCTTTCTTGAGGAATAATGCTATGAAATATATGTTCGTTTTTAGCATTATCAAATATTCCCACACTTGAGCGTTGCTTGTCCTCAAGCAATATTGTCTTGAAATACTAGAATCACTTCTTTATTCTTCACACTTTGTACATCAGTGATTTCTATACGGCGGTATAAACAATGGTAGTAACGATATGGTTTACAGTCCCACATGACTATAAAAATTTAGATCCATTAAGGAAATTGGATCTTTATGAAAACATTTGATCTTTTGAAATCTAGTTTTTACCCTAGATTAGTTTTCCGGAATAACCCTTTACCGGTGTTTGCAAAATATTTTTGTGGGTTTGGTGGGTTTCAGATTTGAAAATTTTAGCTCAAAACTTGCGGTTTTGTGTCACCCACTTGCTAACCTTGTATTTGGAAAGCAACACGTCCAGTTTACTTGTTCCGTATATTACCATTCGGCAAACTACCGTCCGGTTGTAAAGGAAAGCGTTGAACAAGCAACTGTTAAGGCAATGTCCCGTGACATGCTTTTGATTATGGTCTATAACGTGTCGGACGCAATTACTATCCTTGGTAGGAGCAATAGTAAAGCTCACCCTTATAATTTTTCGGTCTGGCACAAGGTCCTGTCTCCGACCATGTTATGCAACCACCGTTCTTACGGTTGACACCCGATTTAGTTCAGGTGACCTAATGAATTCCAGGTGAATTCCTAGGATTTTACGTTCAATGGTAATGAACGCATTGAAAATAGGGTTTTCAGAAATCAAATCGGTTTATAATTTTGATCAAAATATTTTCTCGTTTAAGCTCGAGTTTAGATATCATTGAATTCCATGAGTTTGAATTCTCAATCTTTAAGGTCAATCTCTAGGATTGAGTAATATCAGTCTTAAAAGCTGATTTTTAATCTTTAAGGAGATTATCCTTTCTGGGGATCTGATTCATTAGTCTTATCCAGCTAATTTGCACGGTGCCTCCCCATTGTACGAGATAAATCCTTCTCATGGTTAGGATAAATCTGACCACTTGGCAACCCTGTTTAATGCTGAGGTCCGTGGATTTCCTGCTGATTTTAGTGATGACTTTTCTAGATTTTTCGTCAACCTACAGCTGGTCTAGACGACAACTTCATGACCTAAATCAAGAAGCGCGTGTCTTTTTCGGAAGACTTTACTTCCTTTTAATGATGGAATTGATTCATCGTGTAGATCCATCTCTTCTTTTCTTTCATCGGGTAAAACAGTTTAGTTTAGTCCAAAGCAAAAGTATTTTCAGTTATTTGTTACAGATATATGTGACATATGTTTAAAATAACTTGGTAAATTTTCCCACACTTGGCTTTTATTTTCTTTTTATCGTCCTTTATTCCATTTTAAATGAATTTTAACATTTTAGTTTGTTTCTCAATTTATGTCCTTTCCGAGGTAACAATAATTTCGGTGTTAAAACCTAGTTTTATCGTTCATAAATATGTATAAACATGATTTGAATTCATTTAATTGAAAAATTTTGAAAAATTTTACTAGAATTGGGTAGTCAGTATATAAGACTAGGGCTGTTCTTTTTTATCAGAGAGCACTAGATTCTAATACAACTACTGCTTTACTAGTATTTTTAATGGTAACCAAGTGTTTAATATAAAAATTTTAAAATCCGAAAGAATTTAATCCCTTCCCACACTTAAGATCTTGCAATGCCCTCATTTGCAAGAAATCAGTAACAATTTAAATTATTGAGGGTGATTTGTGTGAAAATGATTAAATTTTTACCAAAGTTTCCAAATATATTGGCGTTTGTTTGCTGAATGATAAATGGTGCACATCATTTGTTCATTCCGTCTTGTTGTTATTTCACATGTATTTTGCATCTTGTCGTCAAAATTAGTTGCTTTTGCTGAACTTAATGCCAGTCTTTGAAAATGCGTTGTTTTACCCTGTTGTGTACATAAGATAAACTGCAAACATATATACATATTTTTGAAGTTTGGTTTATTACCCCACATTCAAAAATTATTAAAGTCTAAAAAGTTAGATAATTATAAAAATGATTACAATATTAACAAAAATATTAACTGTATCAATAATTACAAATTACAAAATAATAAAAATAATAAGTAAACTAAGGATGATATTGGTACCAATAGGGGTTCCAGGCATAACCATACGTGCTATAGAATGCTTCGGCAGGATCATACGTAGGATATGGTGGCTGCATCTCTATCGACCAAGGAGGGAAGACGGGTTTCGGTGTAGGAATATAGTTTCTACCTATATGTTGGCAATGCGCTATGATCTGGTTCTGATGAACTTGCCAATCTTCAAATGCTCTCTGTCTAGCATTTTCGTATTCCTGAGAAGCTATAAACCTATGCATTTCTTGCATCTCATTCCCCCCTCCTACATTACCTTGTTCCTGGTTTCTCTCTACCTGTGGATGTCTACCATTGTATCGTACTGCGGCGTTATTTCGCCGCTTCAAAACTTTCGCACCATGGTATACATTTAAACCTATAGTGTCGCGGGGTTCCGGCTCTTCTACTAATAATCCCCCCCGACTTATATCCACACCGAGATATTCACCAATCAAAGTAATAAAAATACCACCTCCTATTATGCTATGTGGACGCATCCCCCGAACCATAGCTGATAAATAATAACCCACACAATATGGTATACTTACAGCGCTGTGTGGGTCTCGAATACACATATGGTAAAACAAATCTTGTTCATTTACCTTTTCTTTGTTTTTACCCCTTTGTGTAATCGAATTAGCTAAAAACCTATGTATTACTCTTAATTCGGCTCTATCTATATCCAAATAAGAGTAGTTTCCCCCTTTGAAACGGTGATGGCTTGTCATTTGACTCCACACACCGTGTGTATCAAAATTCTCATCTATCTTTCTACCGTTTAGTATCAATCCTCTACAATCGGCAGACGCTAACTCCTCAGGCGTATATATACGTAAAGCCTGAGCCATGTCCAGTAAAGACATGTGGCGCATCGAACCGCCTAACAAAAATCTAATAAAAGAACGATCGGTTAAACTAGCTACCCGATCATTCAACTCTATACTACATAACAACTCTTCACACCATACTTTATATACAGGTCTGCGTATGGTGAATAAACATATCCAGTCATTAAAAGAAGAATTACCATACCTCTGTACCAGTAATTCCCTAATTGGCCCAGCCAATTCTACAGCTTCCAAGGGTCCCCATTCTATGACCCTCGGTACCTCAACAACCTTGGAATGAAGAGTATGCAAACCCCGTTGATATTTTGGATAATCTATCCAAAGTCTGTCAAATCGCAGGTTCGGGTGCAACTGTTCCAAGTGCATATCTGAAAAGGTCATGACTGGATGAGGTACATCCTGCTTGTAGTAGTTATCTATCTCCTGTTGTTCCAAGTTCTCAGCAGGAGCATGGCGGGCTTGGGATGAAGATTCACCCCTTTCATTCTGCAAAACACATTAAACACAAATTTTGTGCATCCAAATATGCATTAGTGTCAGCAAAATCATCAATCAAAATAATTACAATGACATTATCAATTTATATCAAACTTAAGCTTATTTTCACATTTTTATCAAATCTACACTTTTTCAAATAAGCATATACGAAAATTTTCGCCAAGTTCATAAGCATTCAACTCAAATAACATGTCAAAATAATCATTACTAGCAAATAAACAAGTCTCAAATGGCATTATCTTTCAAAAATCAAGTTCATGAATTTTGGACTTGAAAAAGTCCACTTTAATTCTCAAAATCATGTTTAGGCTCAAAGTTTGGATCATTTAACTACCTAGACATGTTACACTACTCAATTTAGCAACAATTCATGACAAAAATCGGCCATAACCTGTTTATATCAAAAAGCCCCATATTGCTCAAGAACACAAACCCTAGATTATTCAAAATTTGAAGTTTAAGGCTTCTAATCATGTTAAACAGCATCAATCTAGGTTATACAAGCATAATACATAAACAATTTAAGTCTAATTACACTAAAAAGCATCAAAATCAAATTGGAGAAAAATAGCTCAAGAACACTAAAATTCGAATTAAATGGTGTTTAGGTGTAGAAATATACCGTTTTTCTTGAGTAGTTCTTAGATATCATCCTTCTCAACATGATTTTAGCAAAAAAATTTGGTGATTAACGGTTAAAAATTGAGATTTTTGGAGGTGATTATCGGTGGTTTTCGCAGCTATTTCGCTGTGTTTTTCGTGTGTTTTTGTGTGGTTTGAGTGAACTGATCGTGCAGCTCATTTTATTTTTTTTATGATTTTTGATCCCTCCGCGAGTCGCGGAGGTTTTGCACTGCAAACTCCGCGAGTCGCGGAGTTTTACTATTTTTTTTTTTTTTTTTTTTTTTTTTTATAATCATTAACTTTTGAAAACAATTAAGAAATTAATTTTAAAATTTTGTTTCCCTTGTTATTTAGGACGAGGTCGTTTCGGATCGATGTCCTAGTCCGTCCTTCGACAAAATTTTAAAATTTGTCTTTTTGTAGCGATTGTTTTAAAAGCTAAGATTTTTGGGTTTTTTAATGTTTTTGGCATACTTTAAATCAATAAGATTAAAAATATTGATAATAAAAGTTCTCGTCCCTCCCTCGGGTAAAGCAATTTCGGTTCAAAGACCTAGTCTTCAACTTACGACGAATTTTAAAAATCATATTTTTAACTTAATGAGATAAAGTAAATTTTTGTTTTTAAATTCACACAACTTAAATATAAAATTCAAAATTAATATTAAAAATTCACACCAAACTTAAAATTTGAAATGCATAAAATTAAAATTTCATATTTTAAAAATTAAAAATTCACACCAAACTTAATTTAAAAATTTATAAATTCATATCAAACTTATATTAATTTTTCAAATATTTACAATTTTAAATATATTGTTTTTACAAAGTTTACAATATTAATTTAAGATTTAAATATTAATTTTAAAAACATGGTAAAAATAAAATTAAAAATCTTTTTGTCTTTTTATCCCACTTTAATCAATCAAATATTATCAAAAATATGCGCCCCTCTTTTCGGTAAAGTAATTTCGGTTCCAAGACCTAATTTAACTCATGACGAATTTTTGAAATATTTTGGGTTGATTGATTAAAGATATTTTATACCTTAAGAATAAACGTTAAATTTCGCAGTGATGTAATAAATTTTTGAATGATATCAATAATTTCGGTCGCCAAACCTAATTTTATTCAATACCAATTTAATACTTTTTAGCGAACAAATTAGCGTTTATTATCAAAAGGTTAAAAATAAAAATAAAAATAAAAACTGTACAGACATACCTGTGAAATAGATTTCTTAGTTATATGATCTATTATATTCATAAGATAGTCGGTTTAATTGATTTTCCATGGCTGCATAGGCGTAACCTCGAGCATTCATTGTCTTTTCTTCTAAACATATGAACGGTCCGTCTCTGCATAAAGTAACAAATTCGGTATTTGAATAGGTTTGATTATTTGAACATTTACCTCCATGTGACCATTTTCCGCATTTGTGACATCGTTCTAGGTGTCGTGCTCTTCTTTTCGCTGCGGATTTTGATTTTCCTTTACCAAATTGTAACTTATTATCTTCGCATCTGGATCCTTTTCTAACTCCGTCCATTCTTTCTCTGATTACTGATACTAATTCACTCGGTAGTATGTCATTATTTCTTTTAGTGATCAAAGCGTGTAGCATTAGACCATGGTTTAGTTCACAGGCAGTCTTCATTTCGTAAAAACCTAAAAAAATAAAAATTCAGAATGGGGGGAGAAGACTAGTTCTTTAGGGTCTGCTAGGGAAAGACCATACGTGTTCCATTTTCGAGAACTACACGAAAACAGACAATCTAACTCTAACAGAAATACATATTATCCTTTAAAGATTTGATTCTCCCCACACTTAGTTAGCTGTGGTGTCGAAATTGTGATTAACTTCGTTGTCGACTTCCATCGGACCCTGTATGTAATGTTTAACTCTGTGACCATTAACTTTAAATTCAATCCCATTTGAATTTATCAATTCTATCGTTCCGTATGGGAAAACTCTTTTGACTATGAATGGTCCAGACCATCTTGATTTCAATTTTCCAGGAAATAGCTTGAATCGTGAATTGAAAAGAAGAACTCTGTCTCCTTCTTTAAATTCTTTTGAACTTCTGATTCTTTTATCATGCCATTTCTTCGTTCTTTCTTTATAGATTAACGAATTTTCGTATGCTTCATGTCTTAATTCTTCTAATTCGTTTAGTTGACTTAATCGTAGACGTCCGGCTTCATGTAAATCAAGATTACATGTCTTCAAAGCCCAAAATGCTTTGTGTTCAATTTCTACTGGAAGATGACATGCTTTTCCATAAACAAGTCTAAAAGGTGTGGTTCCAATTGGAGTTTTGTAGGCTGTTCTAAAAGCCCAGAGTGCATCCTCCAATTTAATGGACCATTCCTTCGGATTTGATCCTACGGTTTTCTCTAGAATACGTTTTAAAGCTCGGTTGGTATTTTCAACTTGTCCACTTGTTTGTGGATGATATGCGGTGGAGATTTTATGAGTTACTCCATATCTTTTAAGAACTTTCTCAAGTTGATTATTACAGAAATGAGTACCCCGATCACTTATTAAAGCTTTCGGTGTTCCAAACCTTGCAAAAAGACGTTTTAAAAAGTTGACTACAACTCGTGCATCGTTAGTTGGGAGAGCTTGTGCTTCCGCCCATTTAGATACATAATCAATGGCTACGAGTATATATAGATTATTATGAGATTTTGGAAATGGACCCATAAAGTCAATACCCCAAATGTCAAATACTTCACATACTTGGATGACATTTTGTGGCATTTCATCACGTTGACTTATTTTTCCGGCCCTTTGACATGCATCACAGGATTTGCAAAGAAGGTGTGCGTCTTTGTAAATTGTAGGCCAATAGAATCCAGCTTCATAAACTTTTCTTGCTGTTAGTTGAGGCCCATAATGCCCTCCTGTTGGTCCTGTGTGACAATGGTTTAAAATTTTACTAGCTTCATCTCCAAATACACATCGGCGTATTATTCCATCGGGACAACTTTTAAACAGATGTGGATCTTCCCAGAAATAGTGTTTTATATCACTGAAGAATTTCTTTCGTCTTTGGTACGATAATCCTTTTTCAAGGAATCCACAAACTAAGTAGTTTGCATAGTCTGCAAACCATGGGATTTCTTTATAATCTATCTTCAATAGATATTCATCAGGAAAGTTGTCTTGTATGGCCGATTCATTCAGAACTTCTAATTCGGGATTTTCAAGACGAGAAAGATGATCAGCGGCGAGATTTTCTGCTCCTTTTTTATCTCGGATTTCAATATCAAACTCTTGTAAGAGTAAGATCCAACGGATTAATCTTGGTTTAGCATCTTGTTTTGAAAATAGGTATCTAAGAGCAGAATGGTCGGTATAGACCACCGTTTTTGCTAGAATTAGATATGATCGAAATTTGTCAAAAGCAAAGACAATAGCAAGGAGTTCTTTTTCAGTAGTTGTATAGTTCGTTTGTGCTCCTTGTAATGTCTTACTAGCATAATATATAGGTTGAAATCGTTTTTCAATCCTTTGTCCTAAAACGGCTCCCATTGCAAAATCACTTGCATCGCACATTAGTTCAAATGGTAGATTCCAATTTGGTGTTATCATGATCGGCGCATTAGTGAGTTTTTCTTTAAGAATATTAAAAGATTTGATACATTCATCTGAAAAGATGAATGGCGCATCCTTTTCTAGGAGTTTATTCATAGGAGTGGCAATTTTAGAAAAATCTTTTATGAAACGTCGGTAAAAACCGGCATGCCCTAGAAAACTCCTAACTCCTCTAACATTGGTGGGATGTGGAAGTTTAGCAATTACATCTACTTTAGCTCTATCCACTTCAATTCCTTCTTTTGAAATTTTATGTCCAAGAACGATGCCTTCTTTAACCATGAAATGGCATTTCTCCCAATTAAGTACTAGATTTGATTTTTCGCATCTAATTAGCATTCGTTCCAGATTAACTAGACATGATTTAAATGTATCACCGAAGACTGAAAAGTCATCCATGAATACTTCCATGCATTCTTCTATCATGTCATGAAAAATCGCCATCATACACCTTTGAAAGGTTGCAGGGGCGTTACAAAGTCCAAATGGCATGCGTTTGTAAGCAAAAGTACCATAAGGGCACGTGAATGTGGTTTTCTCTTGATCTTCGGGTGCTATTGGAATTTGAAAATATCCGGAAAATCCATCTAGAAAACAATAGTAACTATTTCCGGCTAATCTTTCCAACATTTGATCTATGAAAGGTAAGGGAAAGTGATCTTTTCTGGTGGCGTCATTTAATTTTTTATAGTCAATACATACACGCCATCCTGTTACAGTCCTAGTAGGAATAAGCTCATTTTTCTCATTTGTAATGACAGTCATGCCACCCTTCTTAGGCACGCATTGAACTGGGCTTACCCATGGACTATCAGAGATTGGGTAAATTAAACCTGCATCTAGCAGTTTAATAATCTCTTTCTTAACTACATCTTGCATATTAGGATTTAGTCTTCGTTGGCGTTGCACATACGTTTTATGACCTTCTTCCATAAGGATTTTATGTGTGCAATACGAAGGACTTATTCCTTTAATATCATGAATCTTCCATGCAATGGCTGGTTTATGAGCTTTCAACACAGAAATGAGTTGTGATTTCTCATTTTCAGTAAGAGAAGACGATATTATTACAGGTAATTCAGATTCACCATGTAAATAAGCGTATTCCAAATGGTTTGGAAGTGGCTTTAACTCTAATTTCGGAGGTTCTTCTATCGATGATTTATATCGATATCTGTCTTCTTCTTTTAGCATTTGAATTTCTTCTGTTGTTGGTTCATATCCATTAGCTATAAGTGTAGCTAACATTTCAGCTTCATCAATTGGTTCATTACCTTCTCCTAAAGAACATTCTCCTGTTCCTTGTAATTCTGGAAATTCTTCTAATAATTCTGCATGTGCATCTATAGTTTGAATATAATAACATGTATCATCTGCAGATTGTGGTTGTTGCATTACTCTATCAACTGAAAAGGTAACACTCTCATCCTCTATACTTAGGGTCAGTTTCTTACCGAACACGTCTATCATTGCTTTAGCCGTGTTTAAGAATGGTCTTCCTAATATGAGAGGAACTTGAGAATCTTCTTCCATGTCCAAAACAACAAAATCTACTGGAAATACTAAAGTACCAACTTTAACTAGCATGTTCTCCATTATCCCTCTAGGATATTTTATTGATCTATCGGCTAGTTGTATGCTTATTCTGGTTGGTTTCAATTCTCCAAGGTCTAGTTTAGCGTATAGTGAATACGGCATTAGATTTATACTAGCACCTAAGTCTGCCAATGCTTCTATTGAACTAAGACTACCCAGAAAACATGGAATTGTGAAACTTCCTGGATCAGATAGTTTTTCTGGTATCTTATTCAACAGCACTGCTGAACAATTTGCATTCATAGTGACAGCCGAGAGTTCTTCCATTTTCTTTCTATTCGTGATTAGATCTTTCAAGAATTTAGCATATCTAGGCATTCCTGAAATTACATCAATGAAAGGAAGATTTACATTTATCTGTTTAAACATATCCAAGAATTTGGATTGCTCGGCTTCAAGTTTTTCCTTCTTCATTTTACTCGGATAAGGAAGTGGTGGTTGGTATGGTTTAACATAAGGTTTAGCCTTAACTGTGTTATCTTCATTAACCTTTTCAACTACCGGTTCTTTTTCCTTATCTTGATCAGGTTGTGGTTCTTGTGGAGTAGGAATGGTTTCATCAGAAGTTACAGGTATTTCAGGTGGTTTAAGTGTTGTACCACTTCTTGTGGTAATAGCTTTAGCTGTTTCATTCCGGGGGTTAGCATTTGTATCGCTTGGTAGACTTCCCGGTTTTCTTTCACCTATTAACCTTGCTAGGTTACTTACTTCTTGTTCTAGATTTTGAATAGAAGCTTGTTGATTTCTAAATGCTTGAGCATTTTGTTCATTTGTTTGTTTTTGAGATGTGAAAAACTGCGTTTGAGTTTCAACTAGCTTCGTCATCATATCTTCTAAATTTGGCTTTTTATCATCGGTTTGTTGTGGTGGTTTGTTTTGAAAATTAGGTCTTTGCTGATTATAAGTATTATTGGATACTTGTTGATTGCTAGGACCTTGTTGGTTGTTGTATGGAATATTTCGGTTATAATTCTGGTTTTGATTGTAAATCGGTCTTGGCGGTTGATAATTATTCTGATAATTATTTCCAGGCCTTTGGTTTATGTATGAAATATTCTCTCTTTGTTCCATTGTTAATTCAATACTGAGACAATCTTTTGTCAAATGTGGTCCTCCACACTGCTCACAACTAATTCGTATAGCACGAATATCTTTAGTCATCTTTTCCATTCGTCTCTCGAAAGCATCTATCTTTGCCGAAATGGAATCTAAGTCATGGCTAGAATCGGCTCTAGCTGCTTTAGATGATCTAATGATATCTTTTTCTTGATGCCACTCATGTGAGTGGGAAGCAGTGTTATCAATAATTTTGTAAGCATCAGTTTCGGTTTTCTTCATAATAGAACCACCAGCTGCTATATCTATATCTTTCCTTGTAGTGATGTCGCATCCTTGGTAGAATATTTGTACTATTTGACAGGTGTCTAAACCATGTTGCGGACATCCTCTTAACAACTTTCCATATCTTGTCCACGCCTCATATAGAGTTTCATTTGGCTTCTGTGTGAACGTAACAATTTCTGCTTGAAGTCTTACGGCTTTTGATGCAGGAAAGAATTGTTTAAGAAATTTGTCAATTAAAACATCCCATGTATCAATCGCCCCTTCAGGTAACGATTCCAACCAATCTTTGGCTTCTCCCTTTAAAGTCCAGGGAAATAACATGAGATATATCTGTTCATCCTCCACTTCTCGTATTTTAAATAGTGTGCAGATCCTATTAAAGGTACGTAGATGTTCATTTGGATCTTCCTTCGGCGCACCACTAAATTGGCATTGATTAGTCACCATGTGTAGAATTTGTCCTTTGATTTCATAATCTGGCGCATTAATGTCTGGATGAGTAATTGCGTGACCTTGGCCAGTGCGTTTAGCTCTCATTCGGTCTTCCATACTTAAAGGTTCCAGATTCTCCATAATTGAATTTGTTGACTCGGTATCAATAGATGATTCTGTTTTAATAGTTCGTTCCTCAACAATCTCTGTTTGAATGATTGGTGGTTCCGGAGGAAAGTTTAATGGTTCAGGATCTACGAACCGTTCCTGAATATTTTCTGGATTCTCAATTGTGAGTTTGGGTTCAAAAAATGGATTATCGGAAATTTGAACTGAAGTACTTGGTTGACTGGATGACGATTCTAAAGAAAAATCAACGGCGGTTATATTTGTTAAACGATGTCTTGATCGAGTTACAGGTGGTGAACGTACAAAAGGTGATGAACGTCTTGCTCGGTGCATTCACAGAATATCCTATTAGTTTTTAAAAGGAAAGAAAAATTATAATAAGTTATCCAATCAATAGACTTTTCTGATTTTGCCCACGTTTCGAATAGCCAAAAGATGCAGCAGAGGGGCAGGATTCGTTTGGTCTCAATATAATTGAGGACTGTTTGGCTCCAATAACCCGATCCACGTACAAATCCAACTATTACTACGAACCAGAAAATTTTGATGTCTATTAATTTAACCACTTAAAATAAATTTTCGTAATTTTAAGAAATTTAGATAAGAAGTAGAAAAAATTCTAAGTCCTAAAAACTAGAATGGCGAGAAATAAGAGAGAAAAAGAGTTCGTCGCAAAAGGTCGAAAAAGAAAAATGGTTGAAAAATAAAAGGTGACGGAAAAATAAAAGAAACTTATAAAAACTTAAAAATACTTAACTAATTTAACCTTATTACTACAACTAACTTAAAATTATAATCGCAAATTGATATTACTAATTGGAATGATAATTGATACATAGTAAAAGGTCTAAAAATATTAAAGCTTACAGGAGAAACTAAATCCCAAATGGAAATAACTTAAAAAGAAACTAAAACTTAAAAAGGCGTCGCAAAATTCTAAAGCACCTAAATCTTAGTCTAAAGAAAAAGCACTTAAGGAATTCTACGGCAAAGCCTAAAAATCTAGGAGTAAAAATAACTATAGCAAAAATTTAAGTTTAAAATTAAATATGAGCTAAAAAATACAAATATTACGCTACAACGATTAAAAAGGGACAAAATATAAAAATATACAAAAAGTTGTAAAAAGTACAATTTTTATAAAAATATTATTTTTATATTATTATTTAATAAAACTACAAATTTTACAATTTTATTAAAACTAATTTAACTAAAATACATAAATAAAAAGTATAAGTAAAATTAAAACTAATAATAATAATAATAATAATTATAATTAGGTTAAATAATAATAATAATTAAAAATAACCCGTAATCAATGCTTGATTAGGGTTTTGTCCGTGTGTCAGAAGGTCTCCGCGAGTTGCGGTGACTAATGAGGAAAACCCCGCGAGTCGCGGGGTTCAGGAATTCAGTTGACAGCTTTGTGTTTTTACGCGTTTTTCTTTATTTTTTTTTTTTTTTATTTTGTTTTCTGTTTTTTATATAAATAAAAGATTTTAAAATAAACTTATATTTTTATAAACTAAAATAAAAATAAAGAAACTTATAAAACTTAAATATTTAACAAAATCTTAAAAATACTTATATTTTTGTTTTTCTTTTTATATTTTTGAATAATTAAAACGTATTTTTTTTTCAAAAGCGAATTTTTAATAAAAGTAACTAAAAATCTTTTTTTTTTCTTTTATATTAGCGTTGCGCTTCCGGCGTTTAAGAGTTGTTTCCCCGGCAGCGGCGCCAAAAATACTTGATGTGAAGCGAGGTGTATATAAAATAGTTATTATTTTACTAGGAAAACACTATTAAATACGATACAATTTTACACAAGATATTTATTTATTTATAGAATGGATATACTTAAACCTTGCTACAACACTTATAGGCAGTGTACCTAATCGTACAGTAGTGTAGTTTTTAGTAAGTTCGGTTCGTTCCACAGGGAAATCTTTAAACAAAGCTCAACGCTATATTAGTTTACTTTTATAAAAATACAAATATATATATATAAGTAATATTATTATTATAAAGGGGGGTTTTTACCGTTTAATGACCGGTTTGTCGATTTTAAGACTTTAGTCGCAGTTAAAACCTAATGTAAAAAAAATAAATACAAGACTTTAAATTAAAGCGTAAAGTAAATAACGATAATGAAATTGCGAATAATAAAAGTGCGATAAAATAAACTTGCGATAATTAAAAAGTAAGATAATTAAAAGTGCGATAAAATAAAATAAATAAAAGTGCGATAATTAGAAGTGCAATTAAATATAAAATAAAGGAAATTAAATATGATATAAAAGAATTATGCTTATTTAAACTTCCGTAATCATGATGTTTGACGTGTTGATTTTAGTTTTATGCCCATGGGTTAATTGTCCTTTGTCCTGGATTATTTAATATGTCCGTCTGGTTTTTGTCCATAACAGTCCATCAGTCATAAATATAAATTGCAAGTGTCCTTGTCAAATTATTATTATACCCGAAGATAAATATTCCAACTAATTGGGGATTCGAATTGTAACAAGGTTTTAATACTTTGTTTAATGAATACACCAGGTTATCGACTGCGTGTAAACCAAGGTTTTACCACTTTGTTAACAATTACACCAATTACCCTTGAATGTAATTTCACCCCTGTTTTAATTATTCTAGTGGCTATTAATCCATTCCCGTGTCCGGTTAAATGAACGATTATTCGTACATATAAATACCCCGCCCATCGTGTCCGATCGAGTGTTTATGGTAATTTATAGGGACGCCCAATTGTAAATCTTTATATTAACATTAACAAACTTTCATTTAGTTAAACAAATATAAAGCCCATTATTAGCCCATAGTCTAGTTTCCACAAGTGTCGTTCTTTTGTCCAAACCCCAATTATGGTACAAAGCCCAATTACCCAATTTTAGTAATTAGCCCAACATCATGATTACTTCGTTTTAAATAAGCATAATAATAACTTAGCTACGAGACATTAATGTAAAAAGGTTGAACATAACTTACAATGATTAAAAATAGCGTAGCGTTACACGGACAGAATTTCGACTTACACCCTTACAACATTCGCTAACATACCCTTATTATTAGAATTATAATTAAAATTAAAATATAAATTATAAATATAAATATATTTACGTATGAAGAGGAAGAAAAAAGATGATGAAATTTGATCAGAATTCGGTTGGCTTTATAGCCAGACTTGATTTTTGGGGCTCCGCGACTCGCGGCAAAATGCCCTTAAAACTCCGCGAGTCGCGGAGAGGTATTTACAGCTCACACCCTTGGAGTTTCTTGCTGCCGACGGTTTTTATTATATATATATAATATATATATAATTAATATAATTAATTATATATTATATTATATTTATATACATAGTTAACTTGTAATTTTTAGTCCGTTGCGTCGAGCGTTAAGAGTTGACTCTAGTCCCGGTTCCGGATTTTCGAACGTCCTCGCGTACAATTTAATATCTTGTACTTTGCGTTTTGAATCTTGTACTCTTGTGATTTCGAGACGTTTCTTATCAATAATTGGAACCTTTTTGATTGTCTTTTGTACTTTTGAGCTTTTTGGTCGTTTGCGTCTTCAATTCGTCGAATCTGTCTTTTGTCTTCACCTTTTATTATTTAAACGAATATCTCTTGTAAATAGAACAATTGCAACTAAAAGCTTGTCTTTCTTGAGGAATAATGCTATGAAATATATGTTCGTTTTTAGCATTATCATACTCTTCGAATAATTGAATTATCTTATCCATATTCCTCAACAGTAATAAAACTCTATTTATCAGCTCATATTCGTCAGGAAAACATTTTTATTGTTAGCCATGACCATCCCAATCAAATTTCGGGATGAAATTTATTTAACGGGTATGTACTGTGACGACCCGGAAATTTCCGACCAAATTTAAACTTAATCTTAATATGGTTTGACACGATAAGCAAAGTTTGCAATGTTGAGTCTCAAAAAAAATTTGAACTATTTTCATATATGCGATTACCCTTCGACTATTCTCAACGATTCACGAACAATTAATTGTATGTACTTAAATATATATATATAATTATTCACAATATAATTTGAAATATTATACTATTTAGTTATTAGAATTAATTTTGTAAAATAAAATAATATAAGATATAATAAAACATGTTATTAAAAATTTATATATACATATATATATATATATATATATATATATATATATATATATATATATATATATATATATATATATAAAGAAGTTCAAATATGATTATACGTAAAAAAAAATTATTCTATGAACATATTAATTATTAAATATATATATATATATATATTTAATAGCATAATAAGAACTATTATTGAATTGAAATACATAATGTATGCTTAATTCGTAGAAATAAGCCACGGTTATGTGTGTAATCTTGTATGTTAAGATTTGGACTCTATAAGGTTATCCTTCTTCGTTCATGTGGAAAATAGAATATATAGTGGGTGGAAGAGTGGGGCTATTTGAGTCAAATAATGTATGTAATGTGATTAGTGTGAATATGCTCAAAGTTGCATTATGCACAGGAGGTTCCATCTTAATTGTTACTTGCTAATAATTGGTGTTATGTAGAAATATATGACATATCGATTGTAGCTATAGTTTAATAAATAAACTTCCAATTACTCATTCTTTCTTTTTCTCTTTTTATTAATCCAAGATCACAAACCCATAATCCACCATCTTTAGTCTTTATCTCAGCTACATTGTTTTTGGTTTTGTGTCATTAGAAAGAAAAACATGAACTCACATTTTCTTTTATGTTTGTTGTTATCTTAAAAGTGAGGATAGAAAGTCTTCACATTTAGACCCACATTTATTATCTTTACAAATACCATCACATAAGCATTATGGAGACCACCGAAGTCTTTAGATTAGCTCGACTATTTCATTATTATATTCTTGATATTATTCCAATATGTTACCAACACCCTTGAATACAAATTATTGGATTTTCTTATGTTAAGTGTCGGTACCTACTTTTGTTCTATGTTATTCGATTTATGTTGCAAGAACCAAAAACCAAAACTCATCAGTAAACATCACCACACACTTCCTTTACTACTTTATCTTTATGTTGTCACTTCCTATCTATCTATATCTAAATTTATCTATCTATATTATAAGTATATACATATACATATCCATTATACACTAAGAGAACCCACCTCCTTTATTATATTTCTCTTTCTCTTTCTTTTGGAACAACCGAACACTATCCTCCTTGAAACCTATTATCTTCAAATCACCATTAATCAGATGTGTTTCAGTTTTCGAAGAGCTACAAAGCTGTTAAAAACAGCATGTTAACAAAACCATCAAACTGTTTTCTATTTCTACTTCTGTCCAACGAATAAAGACACCAATTAATCACCCTCCAACACTTACTATTCGGTCACGGTTACAGCTGTTTCTATGATTTATTGAACAAAGACAAATTATTGTTGCTTTAATCGAATTCTGCTATCCAGCTGCTAGGTTAACAACCCAAATGAAAACCCACTTCAACTCAAATATACACCGCCACCTTCATCATGATTCCCCACCTTGATCACCACCACAACTAACCACCAACTCGTCACCTTCACTACTAGCTGCGATCTTCTTTTAACTTTCTGCTTTCTTTTGTTTCAGCTCGATCTAAACGACCACCTGCAGCCCCAATTTGTTGCTGCAGTCGCCACCATCAACCACTAAACCATCATAGCTTCTGTTTACTGCTTTTGTTCGAATTAAAACAAGGAAGATATACATACTTGTAGCTGCTATAACCCGTCTGTGTTGCTGCTTATTTGTCCATAAACCATCACCTTCACAACCACACTTTCATTATTATTATATTATTATTTTTTCTTCTGTTTCTTTCAAACGCCATCACCAACTTGATAAGGACCACCATCATCGTCTAAATGATGTTGCAGGTTCGCTGTTGCTACTGTTTTGGCAGCCAAACACCATCGGAGAACCACCAACCCAAAACCCATTGATGCTATACTGCTTTCGTTTTCTGTTTCTGTCCAACAACATCACTCGAACAAACCTACTGTTGTCCTGATCGATCCTTTCTGTCTTTCTACTGTCAAAAACCATCAATTACTGCGCATGTTCAATCCATTTAAAATTACAGATTATACATAAATGAATGAAGATATTAAGAGTATCAATGAACCATCTACTTACTTGATCAATTGATGAACTGATTACATAATCGATTGATGATGATAACGATTAACGATGTTGAAAATGGATGATGACTTTGAACGATGATAAGGATTAATCGATAACCTACGACACATCTATGATTCTTGATTGATCGATCTGATGATGAATCGAAAGATCCCTAAAACCGTGATAGTTTTTTTTCTGTTTCTCTCCTGCGTATTGACCGGATGATCTCGATCTGTTTTGGGAGCCACCACAAAACGCGTAATTTGCCTTTTTATTAGGTATTATTATTATTATTATTATTATTATTATTATTATTATTATTATTATTATTATTATTATTATTATTATTATTATTATTATTATTGTTATTTTTATGTTTATTATTATTATTGATATCATGATTATTATTATTATCATTAATATAGTTTACATTAGTATCATTTGTATAAGTATTATAAGTAATATTATTATTATTATAGTTATTATTATTATTAGTATTTACATGATTTTAAGATTATCATTATTATTATTTTTAACATTATCATTATTATTAAAATTTCATTATTATTATTATTATTATTATTAAAATTATTATTTTATAAGTAGTTTTTAATATTTAATATTAAAAAAAATATAACTTAACATTATTAATATTATTATTATCGTGGATATTATTACTCTAATTATTAATTTTATTAAAAATATTTACTATTATTATTATTATTAAAAGAAAATACCACTTTTTATTTAACAATATTAATTTATCAAATAACTATTAAAAACTATACTCAATACATATAACTTAACCATATTAATATTTTTATATATAAAATGAATATATTTAATTTATTAAGGAAACCTATAAATTTTTTAATATAAATTCATATCACAAATTATATATAAATTTGTCCAATTACAATTATACGTGTTAATATATATTTGATATAGATTCGTGAATCCGAGACCAACTCTGCATTGTTCAATGTCGTCATATGTATTTTCACTAAAAAATACAGTATTGTGAGTTTCATTTTCTCCCTTTTTAAATGCTTTTGCAATATATATTTTTGGGACTGAGAATACATGCGCTGTTTTTATAAATGTTTGACGAAATAGACACAAGTACTTAAAAACATTCTACGATTGAGTTACGAGTACACCGGATATCACCCCTTTATAGTCTGGTAATCTAAGAATTAGGGAATCGAGCCCCTAATTGACGTGAATCCTAAAGATAGATCTATGGGCACTCACAAGCCCAGTCAGAGAATTTGAACTGCTTTAGTACTTCGAAATAGGTATACAACCTCCAGCTTTAAAAGATATGATTTGTTTGTAAGGTGTACACAACCATCATATTTAAAAGAGTGGCCTGTTTGTATGCTTTTGCATGACCGTGCGGAATGCCGGTATGCGGGGGATATTCTATATGCATCTTGTTAAGGTCGATTACCAGGTGTTTATAAATCGTATGAATGATTTTACATCAGTGAGCAAACCTGCACAGATTGTTTTCGAAATATGAGTATCTTGTGGTCTATTATATTATTGAAAATGATTGTTTATGATAAACTAATGAACTCACCAACCTTTTGGTTGACACTTTAAAGCATGTTTATTCTCAGGTATTAAATAAATCTTCCGCTATACATTAGCTCATTTTAAGGACATTACTTGGAGTCATTCATGGCATTTTTCAAAAGACGTTGCATTCGAGTCGTTGAGTTCATCAAGATTAATATTAAGTCAATTATAGTTGGAGGTATTATGAAATGGTATGCATGCCGTCAACTTTCAATGTAAAGAAAATTTGTTTTTTAAAAACGAATGCAATGTTTGTAAAATGTATCATATAGGGGTCAAATACCTCGCAATGAAATCAACTATTGTGAATCATTCATAATCGGTATGAACGGGGCATTTCATTTGTGGCCTTAATACCAGAATTGGATCTAGTTTTAGATCACTTTCAAATCCACACAAACACTCTCATCCATTCTTAGAGAGAGAGAGATTTCTAGAGAGAGATTTGGAGAATTGGGGAAGAAAGAGCTTGAATCGATCAAAAGCTCGAGTGTTAAAGTTGTTCATCTCGCTCCTAGCTACGTTGTGGTAGTATTGGTAAGTTTTAACTCCGAGTTTTCATTATATGATTAGTGTTCATAATTGGGGTTTTGATTTGGGTGTTCTTGAGTAAACCCACTAGTTGATAATTGGGTGATTGAGCTAGTAAATGGTGTTGATAACCATTGTTGGTGGGTTTTGGGTTGGATGATGAAATTGATTAGTTGATAATCATGTTTGAGTGTTGAAATCACTAGTTAACTAAGGTTATAAGTGATTAAATGTGTAACTTGTAAAATGGGTGTTTTGACTTGAGATTAGGTCAAAATGGGTTTTTTTGTCAATTGATGCAAGTAATATGTTTTGATGATGAAACCTTGAGTAAATGAGTTGTTGGAACATAATCACTAGTCGATTGTGAGTATAGGTGTCTTGGGCGAGATTTGACTTAGTCAAATTAGAGGTAAGTGCTAATGGGTCGAAATTGTACTTATGGTGTTTTGGGCATAAGCTAGAGTGTTTAGCTTGTTTGTTTGTGAATTACTTAGGTGATTTTCATTTGGACGATTAAGAGCTCAAGTGGGATTTCTTTTCAAGTAATCGAGGTGAGTGGAATATTTATATGCGTAAGTATATAATTTTGTTGCTTGCGTGCAATGTGGTAAGTGTTATCCGGTAGGATACGCTTTTCGTGGGCCACATTTGGTTTGGGAAAAATATAGTGAGTGGTATCCGTATGGATAGCTCTTCGTTGGCTATATTTGGTTTGCGTTATGTGGTGAGTGATATCCGGAAGGAATGACTCTTTGTCGATGACAATTGGAAGTGAGGCATGTGATGAGTGATTAATGTTTGACCTATCGCTCTTCGTCAGTCACATGTGCGTGTTTGGTTATGTGGCGAGTGATTAATGTTTGACCTATCGCTCTTCGTCGGCCACATGTGTGTATTGGTGTAAATGGTGAGTGTTATCCGTTTGGGGATTCGCTCTTCGTTGGTCACTTATCGTAGGATGGTAAGCGGTTTCGCTTTTCGTCGGCCATCCTTGTGATTGAGGTAAGGGTCGGCCTCATGGTGCGTAGTGGTCAGTGGTTAATTATTTTGACCTACCGCTCTTCGTCGGCCACGTACGCGTTACGATGGGTGGTGAGTGGTTAACGTATTTGACCTGCCGCTCTTCGTCGGCCACCATCGAGTCGAATGTCGACATTGTGTATATCGGGTTGTGTGAGTTTTACTAGCATTGTACGTATGATTATTCGCTTATTGCGATTTGCTAATGATATTGCGTTGTTTGTGTAGGTGTATGCAAGTGATTGAATTATGTATGTATGCGTATAAGTATTGCATTCACTAAGCATTAGCTTACCCTCTCGTTGTTTACATTTTTAGGTTCGGAGGCGGACGTGGCAAGGGTATGCTCGAGATTAGATGATTTCCCCTTTGATGCTTGCTTGGATTACTTTTGGATTCGACTTAGGATTGGGTATTTTATCCCCAAACATCATGCTCGTAGTTTTGTTTGAAACTTAAACTCATATGGTCGAAATTGTAATTTTGTACTTAAGGGTAATTTGGGCATATGTGGGCCCGGTGTCGTAAAACTCATTTTATTATTGGAACGTGTTTGTTTTACCTAATATAAAATGTTGTGAAAAGCGTTTAGTCTAAAAGTGTCGGGAAGTGGGAGATCTTTAATCAAAAAATGGAAATTTCGGACAGAACTGATCAGGCTCTGTGCGCGCCGCGCACAGAGAGGGTTGCGCGCCGCGCACCCTATCTGTTATAAAAAAAAAAACTTTTGCTGCGTATTCGATTGAATAACGGGTTGGGTCGTTACAACTTGGTAACCATCCTAAGTATGTCTAGATACATTTTAGATGTGCATGTTTTCCTATAACACTTATGTGTTATCCTTAATCAAGGCTTAATCGTCATTAATGTGTCATTAGGTGTGATTAACCAAGATTAGTGTTCTAGTGACCAAAACTCCTTTGGGTATGAAGGAGGCAACTATTCTAAGCATGTTTAAACAGGTTTCATAAATTATAGCTGCCCCGAAGTAGTCGAACTAAAAACGGTGGAAATTAGGACAGAACCTTTTACAATCGACCCACGGTTGACCTTGAGGTTGACTGTGCACACCTGATTTCATAAATCAGGGTGCAAGGCTCCACGGTCTGACATGCGGTCGACCGTGGACCTAACCGTGTAGCTTACGTTTTCCTTTTAAGTTTTATTTGGTTTTGGTCTTTTGCTAGAATAAGTGTGGATTAGTGAACTTGTATATTTATGTCAAGATGTCTATCATCACTTCTAGTTATGTGCGTATGTCATCATCAAAATACTTATTGTTATGGGTTAAGATTAGTATAGTCATTAAGCATAATCACATATTAACCCACATTCTCTCCCAACACAGTGGTTGAGGTTGTTTACCTTTTTTTTGCACATGTTTTCATTTGCCTCAGTTTGGGAAGGGGTATATGTCTCTATGTCTCATAAACACAGACTAATTTTCATATTAAGTGATAAATTATGTGACAAAGAAACAATAATTTTATTTACTGAATTAAGGGCGTGTCTACTTTCCACTCAATGGTCTGATCTTGTATAACTCTTAATTTAATCAGTAGAATTGTTGTTTGTTTGTCACTTAATCTATCAGTTGTCATTTGAGTTTAAAATTGGTGTGTTTCTAGTGAAAATAGAATCAGACATTCATTTCCATTAAAAGGCAAATGAAAACATGACATAAGTTAATAGTTCAAACGAGAATCACAAAAAGAGCGAGACCTACGAGAACTTTTAATTTACAATGATTTTTACGTGTGAGTAGATTGAATCACCAATAAATGTTTATGAAGAATAAGAATAAACATAAAATAGTTTAAAAAAAAACTTGTATTTTACCTATATAATCAAATATATAATTTCTCGTTCACATGTGCATAATTGTTTGTGAACATGTGAATATTTTATATAATTAACAATTTAACATGTAAATTGTGAAAATGAACATATGTTTGCTAATGATATGAGTATTAATTAACATTTACATGTAATTTGCCGTATTTAAATGAATAAAAAGTATAAAATTTAAAAAATTTCACCATTTTAACTTTTTTGTGATTCTCGTTTAAACTTGCCCCATAATTTAATATAGAAAAAAATTAAAGGGACAGATTATGGAAAGTAAAGAATGTAATCTGTGACTAGGGTTGTTGCGGTACGATGATATTGGTTATTTTGTAACCAAACCCGACCCAACTGGTTTAACCCGATACCAAAAGGCATTTCACCCGAGCATTTGATCCAACTGATAGTGTCTGCAATCTAACACAAAATGAAAAAGTAAGTCACCAATTACTGCAGCAAAACATGTTTTTCAGATTATCTGATTATTTTCTTTTCGCATATTTTTCTTCTTCCTAAATGTTTCTTAATTTATCAAATAATCTAATTTACCAAAAACTTATAAAATCGATTATTAGATTATTGCGTTATCAAACAACATAATCAAATTTAAACACTATTAATTTATACCACGTTTTTATTCAGCTAATTTTTTAATTATAATTATTCAAAACGCATAATCAAATTTCTAAACGTAATCTAAACACCCGTAAGTGGACATGGAAAATAAACTAAGATGTAACAAGGGTTGTTGTGGTACACTAGTTACTGGTTAGGATGGTATGGGTTATTTTGTAACCAAACCCGACCCAACTGGTTTAACCCGATACCAAAAGGCATTTCACTCGAGCATTTGATCCAACTGATGGTGTCTGCAATCTAACACAAAACCCTGCAAAACAACAATCAAAATCTTCGTAATCATGTTGAAGTTTCTATCAAAAGTGAAGATCGAATTTAACGCCCTAGACCCGCGCACTGCTGCCTGTATGGAATTTTTAGCTCAATGCAATGCTCGAACCGCCAAGGAATCAAACCCTTCGTGTCAATTATTAGTCAAACGCCGCACCGATAGCTTTCCACCGCAGATCTCCGTCACGTTCGTGAACGGCGTCGAAGAGGTTTTTGACGCCACCGCTACACCGGCACAAACCATCCGGAAAATGATTCTGGAAAAAGGAATACAGCTGGAAACGGAGCAAATGTTTCGCGAAGCCGGCGAGAAATGGCCGGTGATTATTCCGGCGGAGGAGCTAACGCAGTCGTTCCCCGGAACTAAGGTAGAAATATAAATATTTAATTCTTAATTATTATAATTCAAAAAGTAATTGTTGTTGTAATGCCCTAATTTTACTTTTTGATTAATATCTATCTGGAGATATTTAAAGGTACAAACTAAATTATAATCACATTAAGTCTGCATCTTTGGATCTATAGCTTGTGAGCAAATTCTACAACAGCCAACACTTATAGCTCTTTACCTTTACCTTTGCAGTTATGTTTTTTAATTACTGCTTTTCATGTTTCTTTTATGGGTTATTAGTTAATTAGTTATTATGAACTTTTTTTCAATTCACACAATTCAAATGAGTTTCCAAGTGTTTGGCTATGTTGTTATTAACTTTAAGGTGACTTGACATTGCTCACTTGGCCGTTTTCATGTGCTTCTAAGTATGATGCATGATTAAGTTCTAGCACCATAAATTCAAAGAGCTATAAGGATACATCGTTTCTGAATCCTTTCGTGCTAGTCAAACGAAGCTTTAAAGTTTCAAAGTACCCTGTAATTAGTACTAAAAAGCTAACTTTCTGTCCAGCACTAAACCTCCTTCCAGGGATCCGGCCCATAAACTCGTCTTAAATTTTATATAGGTGCCTGCACTTTGGGTTAATAAGTTGAGATCCTCCAAACACTCAAATAAGCTAGGAAGTTCAAGAGTATGCCTTGCCTAACAGGCTAACATACTTCAGAATTTCCTTATTTAAAGATACTAAGAAGTTATCTACACCCTTTTTTTTGTTGTGTGTTTTTTTTTTTTCATGTTAATGTTAATATATGTAATATATATTTGTATACTTTTTGACCTTTAATGTCGGTAATGGGAGAACCTCCAAACAGCAAGCTTCTAGAGGAGGTTATAGATATTCTCATGGTTGCAAACGCCCCCGTCTCGTGCCGTTGGGCAATTTGGTGACTAGCCCATCCCGTCTCCGTCTCAACTGTCTCGGTCAAAAGTACAAATGTACAAATTGGTGGCTATCGGTCAAAAGTTGGGCCAGAGTCGGGAAAAGCCGGTCAAATAAGTCAAAATTGACGTATTTTAGTGTTTTTTTTTTTTTTTTTTTTATTATTTTTTTTTTTGTAATAAATTAACGGTGATAGTGATCATAGGTACAAATTTGTCATGGAAAGTAAAATATGTATCTAAATATATATTTATATATATATATATATATTTAAAAGTCAACATTGGTCAACGTCCGTCTCAACCGACCCTTTAAATCTCGACCCCATCAGACGCCTTATCAACCTTGGATATTCTCTTCATCTATCTAATAAATTAATAATAATTAAAAGCTAAGAAAATTGTTTGTCTATATTTAGATGTCCATAATATGTTTCTGTAATATAAAACCTATGGCTGCCTATGAGCCTAATAAATACGATCCCTTGTAACAATGATGATGGGAAAATTTGTAAATATTACAGTAACCTTTCAAAAGGGGAAACATTCCAATATTTTAGGGAAACTTCAAATGGTCAGCTGAGGTTTTCAGTGAGGACTGAGGAGGGACGGTTGTATAAGCTCTTTAATTAATTTCTCATCAATAACCTTATATTTGGTACTTAAGTTGATTATGATCTCTATGTTAATCTCATTCATATTTCTCAGCCAAGGAAAGCAGAAGAAAAGAAGCAATAGTTTTACCAACTTTCTACTTTGATAATGGGATGAAATGCAAGTTAGCGGCATAGAGAAAGCATGGTATGTGGGTGATACTCAGCTTCTCGTTTGCAGATTTATTTATTTTAAAAAGGTTCTGTATTGGAAGCATCATAAAACTTCTTTTAGTAATGAATTTAAACTTGTGATTCCATGAAGTTTATTTTGGCTCTGCCCTGCTATACATTTATGTTGCCCTTTCTTATTGTTATTTTGTAGTAGCATTTATTTATTTCCAGAGTTAAGCAGCTGTTATCAGTTGTATAATAATAATAATATAATAATATAAAACCCTTTGTTGTGATCCCCACTTATATGTCTCGTTTTGTGATGTTTGATTGGAATTTTCGTTTAGTTGGAACTTGGTTCAGCCTTGAGGGGTGGCAAGGTGTTTAGCTTTTCAAACCAACGGGGATGACCGAATCCGAATGCCCCCAACTCCCTTCCACCGTTGCCATGGCGTCGGGGTTCAGTGTCTTCTGCTCGACTTTGTGATTTCAACGTTTTAAAATTTTAATAAAATAAATAGCTGTTGGGGAGCTTGGGTATTTTTTTTTTCCGTTTTCAAAAATGAGACTGTGATTTCAACATTTTAAAATGAAAATTTGAATAAATAGTCGTTGGGGGTGCTTTTTTCTGTTTTAAAAATAAAGGTGAAGACACAATTTAATGGCAGGCAATTTTTTACGAAGATTAGATGGAGGATAGTGAAGGTGTACAGGCATTTTTTTTTTAATTGTTTTATATCTAGGGTAAATGAGTTTCATGGGTCTAAAACATTTGTTTTCCGGGTTTAATTTAAAAAAACATATTGGCCGAAAATTAGAAAAAATATGGGCTTAATTTCTGTTAATTTAATAAATTAAATTAAATTAAATTAATAGTAATTATTCTTTTATTTATATTATATATTATATTATAATTATAATTATAAATATATTCAATAGAATGTACAAATTTACTATTCACAGCATTTTTTTATTCAAAAAGGGCATTTCCGTAATTTGACAACACCCCCTATATATCCACTCCCTTCTCTCCAGAGTTGGGCAGAAGGTTCTAGCGATGGTTGTCTGCCGGTTGTCTGCGGCAGATAAAAAGATTCTGCGAGAAGATTCCAGCCACAAAAAGGGGGGAAAAAAATCTGACCATACTTAGAGCAAGATACGTGAATTAACTCATTTGTTTTTTTTCAACGAAAGTACGGAATCACCAACCATTCACGCGTTCATCTCCCTGTAGTTACATAACCCGTCTTCACCTGCTGCCCAGAGGAAAACCGAACCAATCTGAGGGCATGGGTGGTAAAACCTGAAGGTTTTTCGTATGCCCGAGAGACATATTTAATTAATGTGGCTAATATGTTATGATCCAAGTCGGGTCATACCCAATAACAAGCTTACCGACACTTTACAAGTATTTAATCATAACGGTTGGATCGTTAAATAAATACGCGACACTTGAAATTTAGAAAATCGGTTTTCTAAAATATTATCACTTGAGATAAATTATTTGGATAATTTACACAATGAGGATTTAATTATTTATAGGTGTAAATAATTATAATGTGTTATATTTTATAAATGGTTTTATAAAATATGCAAGTAACAAAATAAATACATGGATTCATATATATATTGTTTTATATACAATCCAAATATATAAAATATAACCCATGATGGATGGCAGTTTTTTGTGTCTCCAAGAGAGCATCTCATGCTTAATTTTTGTTGCTTTTGAGTGCACAACTCCTCATACATGTGCTAGTCTCTATAACCATGCAATTGACTAAAGGGAGAGAGTGATATACACAAAATAGCAACAACAAAATTCTGTTTTCTGCTGTGGTTCTGGCCGAACTGTTTAGGGCAGAAAAAAGAGTGGTTCTTGCTTGGTTAACTAGTGTTTCAAGTGTCTAATTAAATCCTAACCAAAGGCTAGGTGTTGGTGCAAAAGCTTGGGGTATTTCTCCTTGAGGTTTCATAGTTTTGAAGCTTCATTCATCATCATTCTTTCAACTAGCTGCTGTCCAGAATTTTGGGTTCAAAGGAAGTGGGTTTCAAGCTTGGTTTTAAGGTGATTAAGTGTCGAAAATATAATCAAGTTCAATAGTGGTGTTGGTGCATCAAAAGCTTGGGGTTTTAACACACTTGTTCATCATCTTCTTGTATCAAACAACCCTCAACTAGCTTGGGGAGGTAAATAAATCTTCTCCTCTTGTTCTTATATGTAAGTATATATTCTAGACTTGATATTAACATGGAATTTAACTAAAAGGCTAAACATATGAACATGACTTATCATTTGCTTCCGCTTGCTTTAACACTACTAAAATTGGTTTTGTAATTATGTTAACTATAAGAACATGTTTTATGAACTTGTTAAATTTCATCAATGGTATCTAGAGCCGAAGTCTATGGATTATGCTTCTTATATGGTTATTAAACTCACCATGACTTTGCATTTTATGTACATGCATGAATATAGAATGCAAAAATTCATTGGTTTTGGGTGGGTTATGTTTTGGCCGAATTTTGAGGGTTCCAAAATAGGGTTTTGGATTGCCATTTGGTTCATATTTTGTTCATATGTTGTTGTTCACAATCAAGCCTTGACCTTGTGTTTGAATGGTTGAATGGTTGAATGGTTGAATGATTTGTATTATTCATTTGGTATGTAATAATTAATTCATTCATTTGGTTGTAATATTCATTCATTTGATTATGTAATTTATTTTATATTTGGTATGTAAAATAGATTAGGTTGTATTTTCATTTTCTAGAAAAATGTATTAGGATATATTTTTTTGTAAAAATGAAGATGCAAGATGAAGACAAGGAAGATGCAAGATTAAGTGGGAGATTTGAAATCTCCTACTTTGTGTTATAACCCTTAACCGGTGACATTTGTTTTCGGCTAAACAAATGTCTACCAAATTGGCTTGATTGTGAACACATTTGTTTTGCATGCGTGGTTGTTTAATTTCTTGTATGATTGTGGATTGTGTATGTTATACTACAACAAGTTATCACACAAGTTAACAACAAGCAAAACTACAATTTAATTGGTTAATTTATTAACAACATGAAATTTACCAAACTACAATTTAATCGGTTAAATTGAAATGGCAAAAGACGCTAATAAATGGTTATTAAGATCAAGAAAAGGATTATAATAAATGGTTATTGAATCACATATATAAAATGGTTTATATTACACAACATGAAAAATGGATTTTCAAATAAACCATACACTAAATGCATGTTGGTGTATGGCATAAATGTTTTCTCAAACTAGAATTAAAGAAAACTTAAAATCCCTTAATTAACAAGGTAAACAAGTTAAACGCCATCCTTTTGTGCAACACTTAAAAATATTAGGGAATTCATAATGAGATAAAGGTCACCTAACCGTTATGAGCAAACTAATATGATTGAGGTGAATCTCGCACACTTGTGGGATAAAGGTCACCTAACCACTTGTGTGTTGAATTTACACGTTAGCACAAGTAGGACGACTTGATTTGGGAATCATGAACTTAGGGTCACCGAAGCATGAGGAACAAATAGGCGTTGATGGGATAAATATGCCATGCAAAAGGATTGCATGTTCCCATAACTTAGAAATTGCAAAAGGATTGCAATTTTCATATAATGACTACCTAGCTAAATCAAATGACGGGATAAAGGTCACCTAACCGAAATTTGGTTTACCGTTGGATTCTAAAATTTAATAAATATCAATTGGATTTAAAGGGTATTGATTGTTAAATTAAAATTGATACTTAAACAACTTTGTTAAATTTTGTAGATGGCCGCCAATAACAACAACATTCCCAACGCACCAATAAACTTTAACAACCTATCGTTGAGGTCAATCCTCGAAAAGGAAAAACTCAACCATACGAACTTCATAGATTGGTTCCGCAATCTAAGAATTGTCCTCAAACTAGAGGACAGGGCGTATGAGTTGGAAGACCCCATTCCCGATCAACCGGACGAGGATGATACGGAAGGCATGACTTATTGGGAGAAATATTGCACCGATTCATTGCAAGTTTCTTGCCTCATGCTTGGGACTATGATACCCGAACTCCAAAAGGATTTTGAGCATCATAGTGCATATGACATGATCACACAGTTGAAGGAGATGTTCCTTCAACAAGCTCGTGTCGAGCGCTTTGAAACGGTCCGAGCGCTTCATGCATGTCGGATGGACGACTCCCAATCCGTTTCATCTTATGTCCTTAAGATGAAAAGCCTAATTGATCGAGCGAACCGTCTAAACTGCAACGTGTCTAATGAATTAGCCACGGAACTTATCCTTAACTCCTTGTCAAAGAGGTTTGACACATTTGTAATGAATTACAATATGAATGGATGGGATAAGAGCATTGGCAAATTACACCCCATGCTTAAGACGGCCGAAGCAAGCATGGGTAAAAGGGCTTCACCCATGTTTATGATCAATGAAGGCGGGTCCAAAAATAATAACACTTCTAAGCCAAAGGCGGCTAAGAGGAAAGGAACCGCCTACCAAGGCAAGGGTAAGGGAAAGGGGAAGATGGTTACCCCAACCAACAACAACAAGAAGCAAAAGATTGCCGGAAAGGCTAACCCCAAGGAAGACCCGTGCTTTGGTTGCGGTGAAATGGGTCACTGGAAACGCAACTGCCCGGTCTACCTAAAGGAGTTGAAGGAAAAGAGGGATGCAAGGCAAACCTCAGGTAATGTATATATAGTATACATTGAGCTTAGTATTACTTCTTCTAATACATGGGTATTAGACACAGGATGTGGAACTCACATTTGCAATTCTATGCAGGGGTTCAAAAGAAGTAAACAAGAAGCGAGAACATCAAGTCTCTACATGGGTAATGGAGCTAAGGTGCACGTAGTAGCTCAAGGAGACTTTATTCTAAAGCTTCCAAGTGGTTTGGAACTTATTTTGAAAAATGTTTTGTATGCACCCGATTTATCGCGAAACATTATTTCTGTATCCCGTTTGAAACAATATGGTTTTAATCTTAATTTCATTAATGATGATATCCATGTTTCTTTAGATAGTGTGTTCTATTTCAAGGCTTCGCCTGTGAATGGTATTTATGAATTGGTTCATGATGACACATCATACAATAGCTCAATATACCATGCAAACACCAAGAAACTCAAAAGGGATTTGAGTGATTCCTACTTATGGCATTGTCGCCTTGGTCACATAAACAAGAATCGAATGCATACACTTCAAAAGAATGGACTTTTGAAATCAAATGAACTAGACTCGTTTGATGTATGTGAATCTTGTTTACAAGGCAAAATGACTAAAGCACCTTTCAAAGGGACCTATGAAAGGGCTAAAGACTTATTGGGATTAATACATTCGGATGTATGTGGACCCTTTAAGCCCATAACTAGGAATGGTGAAAGATACTTCGTTACTTTCATTGATGACTTCAGTCGTTTCGGATATGTCTATTTGTTAAGACATAAGGACGAAACTTTTGAAGCATTCAAGGAATATCAAAACGAAGTACAAAATCAACTCAATAAGACAATCAAGGTACTTCATACCGATAGAGGAGGTGAATACCTAAGCGACGCTTTCCAAGATCATCTTAGAAGTTGTGGGATTATCTCGCAACTTACTCCACCCGGGACACCACAACTTAATGGAGTTTTCGAAAGGAGGAACCGAACCCTAATGGATATGGTTCGATCTATGATGGCTAGAAGCTCATTACCTCTATCATTTTGGGGTTATTGTCTATGTTCCGCGGCTCGTATTTTAAATATGGCCCCAACCAAGAAAGTGGAACGAACTCCTCATGAGATGTGGTTTGGAAAACCTCCATCTCTATCATACTTAAAGGTATGGGGATGTGAAGCTTATCCTAAGCGGTACGTCCCTAATAAGTTGAATGCTCGATCCATAAAGTGTATCTTCATAGGATATCTCAAGGATGATATGGGATACTATTTCTATGATCCAACCGAGCAAAATGTATTTGTTGCTCGAAAGGCTGAATTCCTTGAAACTAAGTTCCTATTGGAAGGAAATAGTGAAAGGAAGATAGATCTTGAAGAGGTTCAAGATCAAGTAGATGATACACAATTGGTTGACGCTAGCACTCAACATGAAAATGTTGAGAGTGATCAAATGGATGATCAAAATACACAAGACGTTCGCAGATCTGGTAGGATTAGTAATCCTCCTGAGAGATATGGGTTTCTCATGGATGGCTGCTATGTGGTTGATTTGGATGAACCAACAAACTACCAAGAGGCTTTATCAATGATTGATAAGGATAAATGGCAGGAAGCCATGAACGCTGAGATGCAATCCATGTATGACAACCAAGTTTGGGAACTTGTTGAACAACCTACTGGCTCAAGGCTAGTTGATTGTAAATGGCTTTTCAAAATGAAAACCGACATACATGGAAACTTGGATACATATAAAGCTAGACTTGTAGCAAAAGGTTTCACTCAAACTCAAGGGGTTGACTATGATGAAACTTTTCGCCTGTGGCAATGCTAAAGTCTATTAGGATATTACTTGCCATTGCTGCTCATTATGATTATGAAATATGGCAAATGGATGTCAAGACCGCTTTTCTAAATGGACATCTTGAGGAAGATGTTTATATGGTTCAGCCTGAAGGTTTTGTTGATCCGAAATATCCTAAAAAAGTATGCAAGTTAAAGAAGTCAATCTACGGATTGAAACAAGCATCTAGAATGTGGAATCATCATTTTAATGAGGAGGCCAAGAAATTTGGCTTCATTAAAAATGGTGATGAAGCTTGTGTATACAAGAAAGCTAGTGGGAGCACTATCATGTTCCTTGTACTATATGTGGATGATATATTGTTATTTGGAAATGATATTCCGGCAATGGAAGGGGTTAAAACTTGGCTAAGTAAATGCTTCTCTATTAAGGATCTTGGAGAAGCACAATACGTTTTGGGGATTGGAATCTACAGGGATAGATCCAAGAAACTGATAGGTTTGAATCAAAGTGTATACATTGAAAAGATCTTGAAAAGGTTCAAGATGGAGAACTCTAAGAAAGGTTTGGTACCTATTCAAAAGGGAACACTTCTCAGTTCATATCAGTACCCCACCACGAAAGATGAACAGGAGAGAATGAAGAAAGTCCCATATGCGTCTGCCATTGGGTCAATCATGTATGCAATAATATGCACAAGACCGGATGTGTCATGCGCTCTAAGCCTGACAAGTAGATACCAGAATAACCCAGGAAACAGTCATTGGATTGCTGTCAAAAGTATATTGAAATACCTTAGGAGGACTAAGGATATGTTTCTAATATATGGGTCTGGTGAGGAGGAACTCGCTGTAAAAGGTTATGTGGACGCGAGTTTCCAAACTGATCGAGATGATTCTCGATCACAATCCGGTTATGTCTTCACGTTAAATGGAGGTGCGGTCTCTTGGAAGAGTTCAAAACAGGATGTTGTTGCATTATCCAGTACAGAGTCGGAGTACATTGTCGCCTCATTGGCAGCTCAGGAAGCTGCATGGATGAAGAAATTCATCGACGACTTAGGAATAGTCCCTTCCATTCAGGACCCTCTTGAGATCTTTTGTGACAACGAGGGTGCGATTGCTCAAATCAAGGAACCTCGTGCTCACCAAAAGACCCGTCACATTGAGCGGAGATTCAACTACATAAGGGATGAAGTTGAAAAGGGAAAGATATGTATTCGAAAAGTTCACACAGATCTTAACATATCGGATCCACTCACGAAGCTCTTACATGGATCAAAGCATGCAGGACATGTTTGTGCTTTAGGGCTTCGATATTCTAGTGATTGGTCATGATCTGTTTTAAATATTGTAACGGAACGAAATTGTTCAAACTCATTAATATAATTATGGTATTAATTTATTTTGAGTTATGTTCCTATTTTGCATATTTTATCCATGAATAAGTAATTGTTCTAAATTCCGTAGTCGATCACATTTGTAGGAGCAAGTGTGAGGTTTAGACTATTATGAACTTGGATTGGTATACATTCACGGATGAATGTAGGGCAAGGTTGCTACCAAGGTTCATAGATATTTGTGGGATACAAATATTGGAAGACCCGCCCTCAAGATTCACTAAATGGAGCCTTTGTGGTTGATCACATGTAATCTTGAGTAAAGGCGAATATCATTGTATCCTCTGACCTGAGATACATGTTGGGTTCGGATATTTGCCAAGTATTGTGCCTTGATTCTTTCCTTCGCTATTCTGAAATATGGTAGTTCACAAGGAAGAGCTCAGGTATAATGCAAGGTATATATTTAGGACGTATGTAGTCAAGATGGAATTTGTCCCTCTTATTCATTGAGAGTCAGATGTCTAAGGCCTGTTAAAGTTAAATCTAGAAGAGATTGATCACTCTGTATCTCTTGGATTTAACATGACATCTAGGATGAAAGGATATAATGAAAAGATTCACCTATTCATATTCGAGATGGGAACTCGAAAGGGATGATGTTATTAAATGGCACAAAGTCATAACATATTGGAGGTAATGGACAGTCGTTAGGTGGTATCCGTCACGTGCATTAATTTCTTATGTTTCTTGTGCAAGTGGGAGATTGAAGGTTTTTCGTATGCCCGAGAGACATATTTAATTAATGTGGCTAATATGTTATGATCCAAGTCGGGTCATACCCAATAACAAGCTTACCGACACTTTACAAGTATTTAATCATAACGGTTGGATCGTTAAATAAATACGCGACACTTGAAATTTAGAAAATCGGTTTTCTAAAATATTATCACTTGAGATAAATTATTTGGATAATTTACACAATGAGGATTTAATTATTTATAGGTGTAAATAATTATAATGTGTTATATTTTATAAATGGTTTTATAAAATATGCAAGTAACAAAATAAATACATGGATTCATATATATATTGTTTTATAAACAATCCAAATATATAAAATATAACCCATGATGGATGGCAGTTTTTTGTGTCTCCAAGAGAGCATCTCATGCTTAATTTTTGTTGCTTTTGAGTGCACAATGTGGCGACCCGAAAATTTCCGACCAAATTTAAACTTAATCTTAATATGAAATCGACACGATAAGTAAAGTCTATAACATTGAAGTCTTGAAAACTTTGAACTGTGTTCATGTATACAATTGACCTTTGACCAGTTCCGACGATTCACGAACAATTAATTGTAACTTGATAGGTATATATATATAAAAATAATAATTGGAAACATAATTTTAAATATTGTATGTTGTTGTTACAAAAATTTATTTATGTAACGTAAAATAAAAATAGGATATTATAATAGTTATTATTTATATATATATATATATATATATATATATATATATATATATATATATATATATGAAATGTATTGAATATATATATATATAGTTTCGAACTTATTTGGAAAATGATTGTAACACTCAATTATCAATCGATTGATAATAAACAAGTTATAAACGAACTTAGGTGATTTTAAATAAACGGTGATCCGAAAATGAGTTTTATAAATTTTAGGCTTATTAATAATATGTTTAGATGTTGTTTGTCAAATTTTAAAACTTTTTATATTTTACTTGGGGGATGGGAGTGACTAATTAATGTAATTTTTATTTAATAATTTATAATCAAATTTTATACCATAATTATCAAAATAAATAAATATAGTTAATTTTAAAATATGGAATTTTTTCGAAGACTTTTATCCGCCACTGATGATCAACGGAGTACGAAATAATAACTACGCTAATATTGTCGGCAGGTATATGTTAAAAGCACGGCTGCTAACTGTTTCATGATTGAAACAATCTGTTTCATGTCTATTCTAGTTAGTATTAATATATTATTATTATTATTATTATTATTATTATTATTATTATTATTATTATTATTATTAATTATTATTATTATTATTATTATTATTATTATTATTATTATTATTATTATTATTATTATTATTATTATTATTATATAACTTATATTATAAATATATATGTATGTGCGTAAGAAAGGAGAAGAAAAATATCCACAACCCATTTCTTAGTCTTTCTTCTTTGAGAGCATCTTCACCGCTATCATCACACACCACCTTGCACCACCGTCGACCACCACCATCACCGCCTTGAATCAGTTCAATCACCATGATTCGACATTACCTTTCTTCATCTTTTAAATTCTTCGTGAGCCATAGCAATCAACCACCACCGCCACCAATACCTTCGTCAACCTCCAAACCGTCACCATTGAAATTATTTTGATACCACGTGTACTCATTTAATAATAGAAACTCTGTGTGGAATCTTTATGCAAATAAAAGAAATGGGATTTCTTGAAGACACCACGTGTACTCATCTTCTCATCAACATGCATCGTTTTTTTTTATATTGAATTTTAATATCCTTTATGTATATCTCAACCATTTGATGATTTCACCGTCCATTTACACATGTGTAAGATACACATAACAATATCACAAAACCCATATCCTTATTTTTATTCAATATCACAAAACTCATATCATCCAATCGTCGCTAGTTCTTGCTTCCCATATATTCCAGTTGTATTCTCCAAATTTATTTTGTTATTTTTTTTATTACAATTCTACAATCAAGTTGAGTTTTTTTTTTTTTTTTAGAAAGAAAAATAAAAGTGTTCCATCTCCGGTTCAGTCCGCTGTTGATAGCTATGGTTGTGTTCATCACCACACAACCCATCGATTACCTGCAACTATCTTCCTGTTTACTACTCAATTCCAAACCCACCATTCATTATAGCTACTGCTATTCAGTCCCTATTCCAGTTCGGATGGACATCACCACTATTTTCATCAATCATCTAACCTGCAAAATGATTCGTTGTATACGGTTACTGTTACGGTACACTTTAGTTTTGTTTCTTTCATTTCTTGCGAACCAGGCTGCCATGAGGACAGTCCCATTTAAACTACTACTGTGATCGTGTTTCAATTTCGGCTATAACCATCACAAAACACCTCATATTTCGAAACCCATTTACTTTTATTATTATTTTTATTTTTTTTTCTTTCTCTTTATTTCTGTTTGAGACAAACCACTAGAACACCACGAAAACCATCACGACAAGCTGATATTGAACCCAGTTGTTTTGTTTTCCTATCTAGGGTTTCAGTTTCTGTTTTACCACGACAAGATGATGAATAATGAAAAAAAACCAACGATGATGGTGACGAATGTTGAAGATGATGAGCTGTAATGAAGAGGATCATGAAGATAAATGATCAAAGAGTACTGCTACTGCCATGCGTTCCATTTCTTTTTCTGTTTTAAACGGCATGCTGATGACTAACATAATTGAATAACGGTATTGGGTTGATAATGACTTGAAGAAGATAATCGTGAGGTCAGTGGTTATGATGATGATAATCGGATGACGAGTCTATGATGATGATGATAGACGATGTCGTTTGATTATTAAGAAAAAAGATGAACACAGAAAATATGTTAAAGGAAAATAGATTCGTATATAGATAAGAAAAACAGAATTTGCTTGGATGGTTTATGGGTGTGTTGGGCTAACGGGAGGTTGCGTGTTCGAGCCCGGGCAATGGTGTTTTTATTTAAAAGCTTGATTTAAAAGGTAGTTTTATTATCTTTCTTATTATTATTATTATTATTATTATTATTATTATTATTATTATTATTATTATTATTATTATTATTATTATTATTATTATTATTATTATTATTATTATTATTATTATTATTATTATTATTATTATTATTAACATTAGTATTAGTATTATCATTAAGAATATTATTAGTAGTATCATTATTATTATCATTTATAGAATCATTATTATTATTATCATTATATTATTATTAGCATTATTTTTATCATTATTATCATTGGTATTATTGATATGTCAAATAAAGATTTTATATATAAAAATAAATATATTTAATTAAGTTATTAATGAGACACATAATTTATTAAGATAACATTTATAATATATATAAATCTGTTCGATTACAATTAGAGGTGTTAATATATATACTTGATATAGGTTCGTGAATCTGAGGCCAACCCTACAATTGTTCAATGACGTCATATGTATTTTTACTACGAAATACAGTATAGTGAGTTTCATTACTCCATTTATAAATGTTTTTGCAATATATATATTTTTGGGACTGAGAATACATGCGCTGTTTTATAACTGTTTTACGAAATAGACACAAGTACTTAAAAACATTCTACGATTAAGTTATGAGTACACCGGATATCACCCCTTTATAGTCTGGTAATCTAAGAATTAGGAAACCGAGCTCCTAATTGACGCGAATCCTAAAGATAGATCTATGGGCACTCACAAGCCCCATTCAGAGAATTTGAACTGCTTTATTACTTCGAAATAGGTATACAACCGCCAGCTTTAAAAGATATGATCTGTTTGTGAGGTTTACACAACCATCATATTTAAAAGAGTGGCATGTTTGTATGCTTTTGCATGACCGTGCGGAATGCCGGTATGCGGGGGATATTCTATATGCATCTTGTTAAGGTCGATTACCAGGTGTTTATATATCGTATGAATGATTTTCCAGCAGTGAGCAGACCAGCACAGATTCTTTTCAAAATATGAGTATCTTGTTGTCTATTATACTATCTGAAATGATTATTTATGATAAACTAATGAACTCACCAACCTTTTGGTTGACACTTTAAAGCATGTTTATTCTCAGGTATTAAAGAAATCTTCCGTTGTGCATTTGCTCATATTAGAGATATTACTTGGAGTCATTCATGACATATTTTAAAAGACGTTGCATTCGAGTCGTTGAGTTCATCAAGATTATTACAGTTCATCAAGATTATTACTAAGTCAATTATAGTTGGATATATTATGAAATGGTATGCATGCCGTCAACTGTCGATGTAATGAAAGTTTGTCTTTTAAAAACGAATGCAATGTTTGTAAAATGTATCATATAGAGGTCAAGTACCTCGCGATGTAACTAAATGTAATGTATTCGTCCAGATGGATTAGGACGGGTCGTTATAGGTGGTATCAGAGCTGGTATAACGCCGTCCATGTGTGGCGGATTAGTCTTAAAGGAGGTTCTCACAGTGTTACCTGTGATGAAGCATTGGCTCTTACTCCTTGCGATCCCTTACGAGGGTTGGCAGTAGCCGAGAGGCAGGCCCTAAAATCAGTATCTGAGGTACACTCAGTGGTCACCAGGCGGTTAGCTGGGAAGGCACTGGGTGGGACGGTGGTTGTCCCCACTGTAGTTATAGGTGGTATCAGAGCGGTGGTCTTAGCGAACCAGGTCTTGCATTAGTGTGTCTAACTGATAGTTGTTTAGATGCATTAGTGGGTCTGGACTTCGACCGTGTCTGCATGTCAAAAGTTTTGCTTATCATTTTGTGTCGAAAATTACATGCTTATCATTCTTAGTCTAGACACATCTTACTGCATTAATTGCATGAATAGTGTATAGACAAAAGTTAATATCATAGCGTATCTGCTAATTCATATCTTAGCGTATCTGTTACTGTAAATTTGCCTGACATATTCCGTAAATTCCTCCGTAATCTACGAAATCTTATGTTCTATGCATATACATATTATAGATAATTAGAATATCATCCGATAGCCGAAGTTCTTTTCATATCGAAAAATTCTTTATTCAATCATACGAAATGGAACTAGCCACTAGTTCAAGTCCCTCGGATTCTGAATGGAGTTTCACTCGAGCTACGAAAGCAGTGTCACCAGAATGAATCAACCAATCAGCCATCCCCCAATTCATCTGATGGGTTCGTAGCCGACTTAATCATTGGAGACAAGAAGAAGGTGATCCCTTCCATCAACCAAATTCACCTCTTGGTGAAGAACCTGAAACACTTACCGGCGAATCAGTCCGAAACACCACTTTCACCCTCATTTCCAGAGTAGCTCGACACGATTATATTCTATCCACAATTCTAAACCTTATTCATCCGCTCGTTCCGACCGACAATCATTCCGGAATAATAGAAGAAGTCAACGAACTTCGCGCTCGAGTAATCAATTTGGATAATATGGTGCAAAATTTAGCAGCTTCAGCAACATCACCGGCACCAACAGTACCATCAATAACAGCACCAGTACCATCAACAATCCATGCCTCAACATCTCATTCTGTACTTCGAGTATAATCATCGTTCTACGTATCGTTCTACATCATTTATCTTCGTTCGACATGGCGATTATATAATCTCTAATGTTTTAGAGATTATGTATTCTAGTTCTAACGATAAATCAAATGAGATTAATATTATATTAACTCATTAAATCCATGATTACATCTGAAGAAAATATATATGAAAGTATATTTTCATAAAGATTGTAATTAAAAAAACTCTATTGTATAAACTGTTAATGATGAAAATATTTTAACGGGTAGGTAATACCCGAGAAATATTTAGATTTCACATTAATAAGTTACACTGTACATTCTTCAAATCTGATTCAACATTCATTTACTATCCTACTTACATCTACAGAGATACGAATCCGTTCACCACAGAATAACCATTTTCATTCAATTTCATATTTAGATTTTGACCTATCAGAATCCAACAAGTGGCATAATGAAGAAAACATTGGATAAAAAAATAAAATTTGTTAGAAACAAACAAATTAACTATAAGAAATTTTGTTAAGAATCCACTCTAACTGTTCCTAGCTAACTGATTACATTTTATTTATCGCAATTTAATTATCGCAATTTATATTCTCGCAATTTTATTTATCGTCATTTAATTTCTGTTATTTATTTTATGCACTTTAAATATTGGGACACATATACAAGGTTTTGACATATCATATCGACGCATCTATATATATTATTTGGAATAACCATGGACACTCTATATGCAGTAATGCTTGAGTTAGCTATACAGGGTTGAGTTGATTCTACAATAATATATATACTTTGAGTTGTGATAGAGTCTGAGACATGTATACAACGGGTCACCACACGTATTAATTAATTCGAATATTATATATTAAACTATATATGAATTATTGAGTTACTAACTGTGGACTGCTAACTGTGGACTACCAACATTGGACAATTAAAAAATAAATTAAAATATTGATTATAACATATGAAACTAAACATTTCTTGAAGTTTGCAACTTGATTTCATCTTAAACCTCATTTGTATCTTGACGATTACGATGTGCGTTCAAACCTTTCATAATTCTTGAAAACACCTCAATCGAGAGAATGAACCAACTGCATCTCATCTATGGAAGAAAAGATTGATGCGTATAGTTATGCACCTTAAAAACTCTTGGAACCTGAGTAAACGTTTAAAACGTATCTGTGCTAGCTCCTTTGGCATTGTTATTACCGAAAATAATATTTCAATTCTTTTTCAAATTAGCCAATTTTGTCACAGCTCCAGCAAATCAGCTTCAATTTTTCAATCGAATAAACCTTATTATAAAGATTACCCCTTCATCATCGTTACCGGAGAACTTTTATATCCCACCGCATTAGCAGTAAACTTACCAGAAATTTTATTGATCTTAAACTCTCCGAAAAATCATTATATTTATCGAAACCCTATCATGTACTCATCTGTATCTTGTAATGGTAGTTGCCATACCAAAAAGTTTGAATCATTCTCAAATTTCGCAGCAATCCTACACCAACAGTTATATATATATGTATAACGTCTATATCCAAGACTTACATACTCTGAGTGTGAAGTTTCTGAAAAACATCCTAGACTGCGAACTAGTTCTCGAAATTTTGAAAAATGCTGATGAAGCAGCAAAAACTGTAAACGACCTTAACAGCCAAAAGTTTAATGATAAAGAATAGTGGCTGAAGAAGCTCAGAAAAGTTGGAATTGGAAAACGGATTGAGCAAACTATGAAGGAGGCTGTGGACAAATCATAAAGACTAAACCTGCCTTCAAAGAATCCAAATGATTCAGTATCTGCTGAAGTCATTAACGAATACCTTGCTCCTGACTCTACACTTTTACGAACAAATCTTCATCATCATTCATCGATATTAGAAATTCTAATATATCATCGTATCTTTCATTATAAATATCCTCTATATTTCTGAAGATATTTTCATAACTATTCTTATCTGAAATCACCTATCTCTTTGTAATATCAGTGTTACATCAGAAAGAAAACTATTTTAGTTTCTAAATTCTGAAAATCCGAATTTAAATTATGAATGTTTTTGAAGTAGTGTTGAGAACTGAAGCGTGAGTTAGTATAATATAATGACATTTGATCAACGTGATTATATTACAGTAAGTCATGCTGAGTTTCCAATGGAACGTGATGATTCACAGACCATAATGTCATCATGAACCATGTTACACGATTCTTACATTCTACATAATCTCCAAACATATCGAGAACATATCTTCCTGATAGTTCTATCTTTTCTCTTGAACTCTGGTAACTTAACCAATCAAGATCATACCATTACAATCTCTCTCTTAGAACATTAGTCATGTTCATTCGAAACTTCATACCTACGAATTCTGGACCATTATTCGCTTGACTTAAAGTCGGAAGAGAAAACGAAAGTATGGAACTCTAAAATATAAAGGAAACGAAGGGGATGAATTTATAGTGAAATATCTGACAGAGCAATCGAAATATATCATCGCATTTAACCAAAGAGGATTCTAATTTCCTTAAGAATCAAATCTTATTACGAAGATTTTCTCTAAATCCCTTGAATTCCGAAAATTTACCGTGACTATGTCACCGGTTAAGACGAACATGCAATTATTCATTTCACTCTTTTGTGATCGCTTCATTCGTACTCATCGAATAATCGAACTATTTTATCCTTATTACTCAATGGTGATAAAACTCTAATTTCCAACTCATATGAGTCATGAAAACATATTTATTGTTAGCAATGACCATCCCAATCAAATTTCGGGACGAAATTTCTTTAACGGGTAGGTACTGTGACGACCCTAAAATTTCCGACCAAATTTAAACTTAATCTTAATATGAAATCGACACGATAAGCAAAGTCTATAATATTGAAGTCTCGAAAACTTTGAACTGTGTTCATGTATACAATTGACCTTTGACCAGTTCCAACGATTCACGAACAATTAATTGTAACTTGATAGGTATATATATATAAATAATAATTGGAAACATAATTTTAAATATTGTATGTTGTTGTTACAAAAATTTATTTATGTAATATAAAATAAAAATAGGATATTATAATAGTTATTATTTAAAAAGTATCTATATATATATATATATATATATATATATATATATATATATATATATATATATATATATATATAGTTTCGAACTTATTTGGAAAATGATTGTAACACTCAATTATCAATCGATTGATAATAAACAAGTTATAAACGAACTTAGGTGATTTTAAATAAACGGTGATCTGAAAATGAGTTTTATAAATTTTAGGCTTATTAATAATATGTTTAGATGTTGTTTGTCAAATTTTAAAACTTTTTATATTTTACTTGGAGGATGGGAGTGACTAATTAATGTAATTTTTATTTAATAATTTATGATCAAATTTTATACCATAATTATCAAAATAAATAAATATAATTAATTTTAAAATATGGAATTTTTTCGAAGACTTTTATCCGCCACTGATGATCAACGGAGTACGAAATAATAACTATGCTAATATTGTCAGCAGGTATATGTTAAAAGCTCGGCTGCTAACTGTTTCATGATTGAAACAATCTGTTTCATGTCTATTCTAGTTAGTATTAATATATTATTATTATTATTATTATTATTATTATTATTATTATTATTATTATTATTATTATTATTATTATTATTATTAATTATTATTATTATTATTATAATTATATAACTTATATTATAAATATATATGTATGTGCGTAAGAAAGGAGAAGAAAAATATCCACAACCCATTTCTTAGTCTTTCTTCTTTGAGACCATCTTCACCGCTATCATCACACACCACCTTGCACCACCGTCGGCCACCACCATCACCGCCTTGAATCACTTCAATCACCATGATTCGACACCACCTTTCTTCATCTTTTAAATTCTTCGTGAGCCATAGCAATCAACCACCACCGCCACCAATACCTTCGTCAACCTCCAAACCGTCACCATTGAAATTATTTTGATACCACGTGTACTCATTTAATAATAGCAACTCTGTGTGGAATCTTTGTGCAAATAAAAGAAATGGGATTTCTTGAAGACACCACATGTACTCATCTTCTCATCAACATGCATCGTTTTTTTATATATTGAATTTTAATATCCTTTCTCTTGCTATACGTTCAACATGTATATCTCAACCATTTGATGATTTCACCGTCCATTTGCACATGTGTAAGATACACATAACAATATCACAAAACCCATATCCTTATTTTTATTCAATATCACAAAACTCATATCATCCAATCGTCGCTAGTTCTTGCTTCCCATATATTCCAGTTGTATTCTCCAAATTTATTTTGTTAATTTTTTTATTACAATTCTACAATCAAGTTGAGTTTTTTTTTTTTTTTAGAAAGAAAAAGAAAAGTGTTCCATCTCCGGTTCAGTCCGCTGTTGATAGCTATGGTTGTGATCATCACCACACAACCCATCGATTACCTGCAACTATCTTCCTGTTTACTACTCAATTCGAAACCCACCAAACCACCATTCATTATAGCTGCTGCTATTCAGTCCCTATTCCAGTTCGGATGGACATCACCACTATTTTTCATCAATCATCTAACCTGCAAAATGATTCGTTGTATACGGTTACTGTTACGGTACACTTTAGTTTTGTTTCTTTCATTTCTTGCGAACCAGGCTGCCATGAGGACAGTCCCATTTAAACTGCTACTGTGATCGTGTTTCAATTTCGGTTATAACCATCGCAAAACACCTCATATTTCGAAACCCATTTACTTTTATTTTTTTTTTATTTTTTTTTCTTTCTCTTTGTTTCTGTTTGAGACAAACCACTAGAACACCACGAAAACCATCACGAAAAGCTGATATTGAACCCAGTTGTTTTGTTTTCCTATCTAGGGTTTCAGTTTCTGTTTTACCACGACAAGATGATGAATAGTGAAAAAAAAACCAACGATGATGGTGACGAATGTTGAAGATGACGAGCTGTAATGAAGAGGATCATGAAGATAAATGATCAAAGAGGACTGCTACTGCCATGCGTTCCATTTCTTTTTCTGTTTTAAACGGCATGTTGATGACTAACATAATTGAATAACGGTATTGGGTTGATAATGACTTGAAGAAGATAATCGTGAGGTCAGTGGTTATGATGATGATAATCGGATGACGAGTCTATGATGATGATGATAGACGATGTCGTTTGATTATTAAGGAAAAAGATGAACACAGAAAATATGTTAAAGGAAAATAGATTCGTATATAGATAAGAAAAACAGAATTTACTTGGATGGTTTATGGGTGTGTTGGGCGAACGGGAGGTTGCGTGTTCGAGCCCGGGCAGTGATGTTTTTATTTTAAAGCTTGATTTAAAAGGTAGTTTTATTATCTTTCTTATTATTATTATTATTATTATTATTATTATTATTATTATTATTATTATTATTATTATTATTATTATTATTATTATTATTATTATTATTATTATTATTATTATTATTATTATTATATTATTATTATTATTATTATTATTATTATTATTATTATTATTATTATTATTATTATTATTATTATTATTATTATTATTATTATTAACATTAGTATTAGTATTATCATTAAGAATATTATTAGTAGTATCATTATTATTATCATTTATAGAATCATTATTATTATTATCATTATATTATTATTAGTATTATTTTTATCATTATTATCATTGGTATTATTGTTATGTCAAATAAAGATTTTCTATATAAAAATAAATATATTTAATTAAGTTATTAATGAGACACATAATTTATTAAGATAACATTTATAATATATATAAATCTGTCCGATTACAATTAGAGGTGTTAATATATATACTTGATATATGTTCGTGAATCTGAGGCCAACCCTACAATTGTTCAATGATGTCATATATATTTTTACTACGAAATACAGTATAGTGAGTTTCATTACTCCATTTTTAAATATTTTTGCAATATATATATTTTTGGGACTGAGAATACATGCGCTGTTTTATAACTGTTTTACGAAATAGACACAAGTACTTAAAAACATTCTACGATTAAGTTATGAGTACACCGGATATCACCCCTTTATAGTCTGGTAATCTAAGAATTAGGAAACCGAGCTCCTAATTGACGCGAATCCTAAAGATAGATCTATGGGCACTCAAAAGCCCCAGTCAGAGAATTTGAACTGCTTTAGTACTTTAAAATAGGTATACAACCGCCATCTTTAAAAGATATGATCTGTTTGTGAGGTGTACACAACCATCATATTTAAAAGAGTGGCCTGTTTGTATGCTTTTGCATGACCGTGCGGAATGCCAGTATGCGGGCGATATTCTATATGCATCTTGTTAAGGTCGATTACCATGTGTTTATATATCGTATGAATAATTTTCCAGCAGTGAGCAGACCTGCACAGATTGTTTTCAAAATATGAGTATCTTGCGGTCTATTATACTATCTGAAATGATTATTTATGATAAACTAATGAACTCACCAACCTTTTGGTTGACACTTTAAAGCATGTTTATTCTCAGGTATTAAAGAAATCTTCCGTTGTGCATTTGCTCATATTAGAGATATTACTTGGAGTCATTCATGACATATTTTAAAAGACGTTGCATTTGAGTCGTTGAGTTCATCAAGATTATTACTAAGTCAATTATAGTTGGATATATTATGAAATGGTATGCATGCCGTCAACTGTCGATGTAATGAAAGTTTGTCTTTTAAAAACGAATGCAATGTTTGTAAAATGTATCATATAGAGGTCAAGTACCTCGCGATGTAACCAAATGTAATGTATTCGTCTAGATGGATTAGGACGGGTCGTTATACACAACTCCTCATACATGTGCTAGTCTCTATAACCATGCAATTGACTAAAGGGAGAGAGTGATATACACAAAATAGCAACAACAAAATTCTGTTTTCTGCTGTGGTTCTGGCCGAACTGTTTAGGGCAGAAAAAGAGTGGTTCTTGCTTGGTTAACTAGTTTTTCAAGTGTCTAATTAAATCCTAACCAAAGGCTAGGTGTTGGTGCAAAAGCTTGGGGTATTTCTCCTTGAGGTTTCATAGTTTTGAAGCTTCATTCATCATCATTCTTTCAACTAGCTGCTGTCCAGAATTTTGGGTTCAAAGGAAGTGGGTTTCAAGCTTGGTTTTAAGGTGATTAAGTGTCTAAAATATAATCAAGTTCAAGGGTGGTGTTGGTGCATCAAAAACTTGGGGTTTTAACACACTTGTTCATCATCTTCTTGTATCAAACAACCCTCAACTAGCTTGAGGAGGTAAATAAATCTTCTCCTCTTGTTCTTATATGTAAGTATATATTCTAGACTTGATATTAACATGGAATTTAACTAAAAGGCTAAACATATAATCATGACTTATCATTTGCTTCCGCTTGCTTTAACACTACTAAAATTGGTTTTGTAATTATGTTAACTATAAGAACATGTTTTATGAACTTGTTAAATTCCATCAAAACCCCCTCCCACTGCCCCCGCAACACGATGTGCGGAAGTGATGCGTAATTATGACTTTTAAGAACGCAATTTCAATCAAAGCTTTTTTTCTCAAACAGGTCTGGACAATTTGAACAGCAAACCCAGCAAAACATAGTGTAAACATTCAAGAACATGTAACCAAGATAGATAATCTAAACTTCTAATTGATAAAGATATCACCACAATCAGAGATCTAGAAACACTCCACACCATCGATTATAGTTGATAAAGATTCCACCACAACTATAAAATCAGAAATGCAGATTTGGGATTTCACCACAATGTTTGATAAAAAAACATCACAAACACTAAGAAAGAAACCACTCGTAGTCACCAGAATCAAAGATTCGTAAAGACACAGAGATTTTAGTAAATAGATAAGTTATATCAAACTTTCATTCATTCATCAACCAAGTTTTACAATGAGAATCAGCCTATATTTATAGAGGAAACATAACAGCTACTTTTTTTTTTTTTTTTTTTTTTTTAAAGCTAGGATTTCATTCATGAACATAACTTACAAGGTACAAGTGGGTTTGTGAGGAAGCCAAACCCATACCCAAGATTACAAACACGAAATAATTAACACGAAATTTTGACAATTACAATAACGTTAAGTAGACTAGGACAATTTAGCCAAGTTAGCCAATCTATCGATCTCCCACGAAGGCGGTGCGAAATTCATTCGAAGGATTTCACTTGAACTTCATTTAGAGCTACCGGCCCGATCCAACTTTTGTCCCGAAAAATCTTGTTTAATATTTAATATAAAGTAAATAATATATAATATATAAAAGTTTTAAAAATAAAATAAAAAATAATCATAATTAATTAGACATTGAATTAGATATTGAACCATTTTTCCTTTTTTGTCTCAGCGTCTAATTTAAAGTGTCTACCTAGACACTGAAACTCGGTGTAACGATTCCTCGTGCTCGTGCTCTTATAATTTAAGATAATGATTTTTATATGTATTTTTAAAGGTATAACTACTAAATATATAGGAAGTTTAGTAGGTTTAAAAAAAAAAGTTTGATCTGATATTCAAATTGAATAAAAACCAAAAAAATCAAACTGAAGAATTTGAATTTTGATGAAAATGATTAAAAAATATCTTGGTAGGGGAGATCGAGGTCAGCTAGTTAGATGAGCTTTAGTAGTGCAAACTTTGAGTTAGGCTCGAGAAGGATTCGAGATTGATCAAAGTTCATAGATGGCTCGTTGAGATGTTCAAAAATTTATAGGGATGTTAATCAAAATACTCTTTCTCAAACGAACTATACCAAATTGTAAAAGAATGTTTGCAATATGCTCTTGCCATTCACATGCCTTTGCAATTTGCGAATGTCCAAATTTTGCTTGTACATTTTAATAACCACCATCTCTTGAAAATAACTACCTTCAAATGTATCACTATTTAATGCACACATGTATCACTATTAAATGCACAAATTTGTATTTTAATGACAACTCTTAGGGTTGTCATTAAAATTCCTAATTATGAATTTGCTAACAACGATGCTTCGCGGTCGCTAGTGTGTAGGAAATGATTGTACAGGGAAGTAAAATATCGATTTTATATTGGTGGTTACTAAAATGTACAACAGTGGCAGCGCCATAACGAAAATTCAATTTATTAAACATTAGTTTTTTATATTACATGTATTATCTTTGTGTTACCGGTGAAAATATTTTCTTGCTTCCACCCCGAAAAAAAATAGAGTTTAATTGGTGAATGTATGGTGAAATTGAAAATTGATTTCATGAATCAAATTACGGCTCGTTAAATTGTAATTAAAATAGATTGAGTAGTTCGATGGGAATAACCATTTAGAGTTGTAGCGAGTTAAGATCCGAGCCTTGTTGGTGCAATATGGTTGTATGGTCACACTTGAAGGTCTCACATTGTTACCGTTGAATACATCTAAAGTTGAGACTGTTCGAAAGGCCTCTAATTCTTTGTCTTGCTGATGCAGTCTTGGGAAAATTAACCAAAGAAACCTCTGGGGTGCAGGTATTGGACAAGACTTGACCACTTATATATGACAAAATAACAAGACATAATAGTATAACATATAACATATACGAGTAACATATAACATAACATTAAAGACCACCCCTATGGTTAGTTATCCGCCCATTACCCGCGCATTACCCGTAACTAACCATAAGCATCACTTAGTTACCCGCGTTAGTTACCCGCTTTCACCATAGATTTAACGGAAGAGTTATAGGAATTGCGGGTTCCAGTGCTTTTTATTGTTGGACTTGATGCTTTATTGCTTGTACGTTGTATATTAAGAGGAGTATTGTTTTAACCATGATAGGAAGTGTTTAGTTATGAGTTAGTTATAGGATATTGGTGTTGATGTGGCGCTGATATGGAAGGTTAAGAGGATGAATAGTTTAGTTACGATAAGGAGTGGCCTAAAAAAGAAGGAAAATGGGAAATGGTAAAGACATAATTCTAGTCAGAATCAATACACATCAAAATTTCCAAGACGCTGAAGTCAATTTCAGGTTCGCAATCATTCAATAAAAACCAACTCTTAAATCAACTTCAGAATATACACTACATGCTTTTGAGTTTTGAGTTCAACTCTATTTCCCTTTTGCTTCCAGATAGTCACTTTTATTGCTGATGTCATCTATACGAGAGACCAACAATACACAGAAGATGACTCACAATGACCAGATAACAAATAAATAAATAAATTTGTAACCCAGACAAGTTTGGTAGGAAATATATCAAGGAACATCCGAAACAATGCTAACATGATAAAACCTAACTTAGAAATCACATCTTGATTTGATTCATCACTGCTTCCTTTCTTTCTCAACTGATTTCGTTTGAGGCAATGTTCCAAACACCCTGTCCCAAACAGACGATGTTATGCCAAACCCTTTGTTTTGGATTCGAAAATGATGATTTAAATGGTATTTCTGCAAAAAAAAAAAAAAAACAAAAAAAAAACAAAAAAAACACATAAAAACCAATTTAAATTAAAACCGTTATGTCATAAAATTCTGATCAATCAATTTGTTTTAACATTGGAATTTACCTTGAGAATTCGGGGGACTTCACTTTTCGGTTGACTATGGTGCAGATAGTAATGGGTGACATCATACATCACGTAACCCAGCAGAACACCAGCAAATATAGCAGGAGCCACAGCAGGTGTTGATACCAACTTTATGAGGTTCCAGAACTGCGAGCCGTTAAATGTAACTATTAGTAGATTTAAACTTTGATCCAGAATTACCTTCTGCTATAAAAGTCATTTACAAAACAACTAATGGTGGTGCGTTGTTTTGGTTTGCAAAATACCGCTTTGTCACCAACAATGAGGTATCTTACGTATTGTAATGAGCCAATGAGAACTAAAATAATTTCATTAAGAAAGATCACATACGACATGTAACTAGCTTACAATTAATGAGTTCACTCTTGTAAAAACTAGCATGCAGGCTTCATACACAGGATTAGAAATGGTGATTTGTACCAATTTGTTTACCAATTAGTTCGATTTGTTTTAAGTTCTATCTCTCTCATAGTAACATATCAAATGAGACAAATAAAAACACTCAGAACAGAAACAGTTCAACAAGGTTAAAAAACATACAAGTGTGTTTTCTAGGCAGTCAAGTATACAAACTCCCGACTATATCTTAGTACGTTACAGTAAGAGATTTATAATAGTACAGTTTAAGTAAATATATTTAACCACAAAGTAAGATATATTGAGAGGGGGAGGGAAAAATAACATACGGGCACCAAAAGAATAGCTGTTGCGGTAGGAGGAAAAACAAGTCGTAACCCATCCTGAGGATGTTTATGATGACAACCGTGAAGAAGATAATGAGCGGTGTTTCCCCTAAAAATATCAACAAAAACACGTATAACAAGAGCTATGAAAAATGCAGCCAGGCTAACTGTGTGCATTTAAGATGAAAAAAAAGGAGAACATACCAATAGCTCTTTGTTTTAATGTGAAATAGAAAACGATGCAGAGAGTATTCCATGAGTGACCAAATAATAATCCCCATAATAAGTGTCATTGCTATTTGAGGAAGTGAAAGGCCCATCTTGAATGCCTTGTGTGTGTACCAACTCACAACAGGGAGCCAAATGGTTGGAATTACGTACCATTCGTTTTTGGTAAGAAACTGTACCATAAAAAGTAATTAAAAAATGAATTTGTATGTTAAAAAAAATTAATCACTGACAATTATTTTTTGGAAAGAAACAAGTACCTCCCAAAAGTCACTTGCAAAAAACCGAGGACCTTCCTTGCTAACAATGGGTTGGTGAACCCATTCTTGATAAGCTTCTCCAAGATGGCCAACCTGTATATTTAATGATTATTACGATAAGGAGACGGAGGAAGTTTACGAACAAAGAAATGAAACGTAAGAAGTTATATAAAGGAGACATTTCAACCGTCCATGAAAGGAATTTGATGGGCCCACTCAACACAATGACATTATTTTTAACAATGACGATGATGGTTAGGTAAATGATTTTACCTTGACCAAATGGGTCATGCTTATATAATGACAAAGGCCCGGGAAATGGAACACGGTAATATGCGGTCCCATATTTGAAATTACAAATTTTTTGAAAAAAAAAAAAAAAAAAAAAACATGCCATCTCCCCCTAGATCCTACGATCCTCAGCAAATTTTATATTGTTTCCCAAGCATCATAAATAACATAAGAGAATTACAATTTACAATAACAGCACATATTCAAAGCTTATATGACGCTGAACAAAAATGGAATTTAAGATGAAATTCACCTGAAAGACAAGAGGCTTATCTAAATCCACTGTAAATTCTTGTGCTACCATCTTCAAACCTAAAAATCAAACCAGCATTAGAGATAAACAATAAACTGGTAGTAAAACAACAAATACAACACAAAAAGTAATCATGTATCAGAAATAAGAATCCACACAATAGATCTGTTAGACATTGAACAGCTAACAGAGACAATTTCATTTATACCCCTTAGAATTATTATTTTTATTTTTATTATAAATCAGAAATATAAATTCACGCCCATTAAACCAGAACAGGAAAACAAATTCATATATAGCATCCAACAAAGTACACTAAAAAAAAGCCCTAATAACAACCCAAAATTTCACACGTTTAGACACACTACAGGCTAAGATCTAAAAGCCCTAAATTATTCAGTAGATCAATCGATAAACAACTTTCATATTCCATATCAGAATTATATAGAGAGACAATATATATGTATTAACTGTAAACCAGAATTATATAATTATATAGCTAGAAATTACAACACAATAACAAATACGAATCAAAAACCTAAAATGCAGACGATAACAATAGCGGATCGAAAGAGTACTCTCTTTGAGAATAACGATTGCAACAAGATAGATCTAGGAATGTGTGTGTTTTTGTGTGTATTTATTTAAGTAGGTTTATTTAGTTAATTAATAGGGTACAAACGATAGAGTGTTGATATTTTTTTTGAAATGAATCTGAGGGCAGCGATGAATCAAAGGCGTAGATTGTATTTGTATAGCCAACAGGATATGTGCTTCGTTATGTAACTGTAAGCCAGTCTGGCACTTGATAACAACTCATTGTTCTTTCTCATTTTATTTTAGAATTATAATGAAATTACCCGTAAAATTACGGATTTGTTTAAACGAAACAATTTAGTGACATATTTTAGTTATTAATGTTATAAAATATCTAGATTGTATTATAAAATATCTAGATTGGATGTTAATTTTATTATTATTATATTTCTTGCATAGTAATATTTTATATTATAAATAGACATGTATGATAACCATTTAAGGTGTACCATTTCTCTTGAAATATCAATATCAATATTTCTTCTCTCTTTCTTCTCTCTTTTTCTCTCCTTGTTCTTATAACCATTAAAGGTAGTTATAAGCTTACTGAATTATAACACGTTATCAGCACGAAGTGCTCCGTATAATCAAGGTTTATCTAAGCAAGCACACGTCACTAATCAAGGTAAGAAATTATCTAACTCTTATTAACTTCACTAACATTTATATTTATGTTATTTAAGTTATATATGGTCGGTTATACCGCCTGAATTATATTTTCTGTAATCTAACTCTTATTAACTTCACTAACATTTATATTTATGTTATTTAAGTTATATATGGTCGGTTGTACCGCCTGAATTATATTTTCTGTAATCTAACTCTTATTAACTTCACTAACATTTATATTTATGTTATTTAAGTTTTATATGGTCGGTTATACCGCCTGAATTATATTTTCTGTAATCTAACTCTTATTAACTTCACTAACATTTATATTTATGTTAATAAGACCCCATGATTGTACGCAACACGTCATTTGACAACACGGTACTTTATGTACGCAACACGTCATTTGACAACACGGTACCATGGGTCGAGATTAATTCCGATCAATACGAATACGATGGGGTCTTTATATGTTATCTAACATTTATGATTACTTATGCAATTAATCATTATTTATTTCATGCATACTAATGTTTATTCTTAAATTTATAATCTTAAAAGTAAAAAAAAAAAAAAAAAAAAAAAAAGGTAGTTTGTATTTTTATTAAAAGTAAATCTTAAAAGTTAAAATAAGAAAAAGTAGTTTGTACTTTTATTAAAAGTAAATCTTAAAAGTTAAAATACAAAAAGTAGTTTGTATTTTTATTAAAAGTAAATCTTAAAAGTTAAAATAAGAAAAAGTAGTTTGTACTTTTATTAAAAGTAAATCTTAAAGGTTAAAATACAAAAAGTAGTTTGTATTTTTATTAAAAGTAAATCTTAAAAGTTAAAATAAAAAAAGTAGTTTGTATTTTTATTAAAAGTAAATCTTAAAAGTTAAAAAAAGAGATACAAAACACACATACACAAAATGCTATTTTTCTTTCTCATTTTCAAGTAACCAAAATACTTGAAATCTATAATTGGGTTCGGTTTTGGTGGAAATAAGGAAGAAGAAAAGATCCGTTAAGTAGAAGGTATAGATCGAAGCAAGGTTGGAACTTTGGGTGTCTACCGTTTAGAGGAACTCTTCTTTGAGTTTTCAAATTCGATTTTCAAAAGGCTACAAAGGTTGTATTCTAATCTTCTCTCGTTCGATTTCGTTAATTTGTTTTGTTTACTAAAGTTTTGTACAATGATCCGTGAAAGAGTATGATTTTATAAAATTTTAAAAAAATGCTTCCGCTCGCTTTGAATTAGTATCATACTCCAATAGGTATTTGGTTCAATATCTAAACAAATTTGATTTACATAATCCATTTTCTTAAAAGAATTCACACTATTTATTTTATGATGAGAGATTATATGTGTTAATTAAGATGAAAGAGAAGTATAAAGAAAAGAAACACTGCATATATACTTATAAACAAACCAAATAAAAAGGGTACACAAACAAAGCATAGTAATGTAAAACTATTTTCTAATGCCTAATTGTCTAATAATAAAAGGGACACTAACTTGTCTAATAAAAGGGACTCTGATTTGGCGGTACAGAGCCAAACCTTCTAACCTTGAAGATAATGTTCAAATCTTAGAAATGAGACAAAGATTGTTTCAAAGAATGAGAAAGATTGCTCGGTGTAATTGTCTTTCAAAAATAGAAAAAATAAGTAAGGAAATGAAAATGGACATAAATTATTTATGTGTATACAAAGAGCCATAAGCATTATATTAGACTGTTTCTAACTGTGACGGTGACATCAAAGGCAAGTGATGTACTTTTTGGTGATGTGGCAAGGTCAAGAGACGAAGTTAAATAAATGGGGAGTTAAAAAAAAATAGTCAAATTGTTTCAACGAACAAGGGTTCAATTGGATGTCTCTTAAAAAAAAAAAATTCTAAATTTCCAGTTATTTGATTTTAAAAAAAAATCCACGGGTACGGGTGATGGATCCAATGGATCCGCATCCACGACCCGCGGGTGCTATCCCTAATTGTGACAAGTACGAATCAACTAAAAGTCTAAAAGATAAATGCTCTTATAGGGACCAAATGTTCACAATAATCGCCGCTAGATATGAAACAAATAGTTCATCAAGAAAAAAAAATATGCATCTAAAGCTTCTACTGAAAATTAATGTGCAAGGTACAACATATAACTATATGGTCAAATTCATTTGAGCCTTCGGAGTCACAAGTATATGATGTATATATATTACTCAATTAACAAAATAGTAAATCGAAATTAATTCATATGAATAGTAAAACGAAATTAATTAATTTACTATTCACATAAAAAGCGCATATTATAAAAGCGCATATGATGAAAAACGCATATGATGAAAAGCGCATATGATGAAAAGCGCAGCGCATATGATAAAAAGCGAATATGATGAAAAGCACATCGCATATGATGAAAAGCGCATATGATTAAAAGCGCATATGGTGAAAAACACAGCGCATATGATTAAAAGCGCATATGGTGAAAAACACAGCACATATGATTAAAAGCGTATATGGTGAAAAGGATATATGATGAAAAAACACATATGGTGATTTATAAATAAAAAAAAACACATATGGTGATTAATGGAAAACACATATGGTGATTAATGAAAAGTATATTGTGAAAAAGAATCACAAATATTTCTTGAAAGAATTCAAGGTAAGATATATGAACCAATTCATCCATCATGTGAACCATTTTGGTATTTCATGGTTCTAATAGACGCATCTAGCGGATGGTCTCATATTTGTATGTTATCAAGCCGTAATATGGCATTTGCAAAGTTTCTTGCACAAATTATTAAATTGAGAACACATTATTCTGATTACACCATTAAAAGGATGAGACTTGATAATGCTGGTGAGTTAACATCTCAAGCATTTAATGATCATTATATATCTACAGGGATTGTTGTTGAACATCCAGTTACTCAAATGCATACACAAAATTGGTTTAGCTAAATCAATAGATAAACGCTTGCAGCTAATAACTAGACAATTGATAATGAGTACAAAACTATCAATATTTATATGTGGACATGTAAATTTACATGCTGCGATATTAATTCGCATTATACCATGTGGAAGTCATAAATATTTTCACTTACTACTTGATTTTGGCCAAGAGCCAAATATTTTCCACCGTAGAACATTGGTTGTGCAGTGTATGTTCCAATTGTATCACCACAACACAATAAAATGTTTTTTCAAAGAAAGATGGTATTATATTTTGAATATAAAACATCTTCAATCATAAGATATACTGAACCCATGATGGGTGATGTTTTTACAGCACGTTTTGCTGATTGTCATTTTAATAAAACATTGTTCCCTAGATTAGGGGGGTGAAGTAAAAAAAATAATAATAAAATGATGCTTCATGATGTGAACATCAATTAAGGTATATTGAACTCGCACAAAAGAATGTGAAACGAAAGTTCAAAAAATAATGCATATGCAATAACTTGCAAATTAATTACTTTATGCATTTACAGATATAAAAAAAAAGGTGACTAAATCATATATACCAGCGATAAATGCTTCAGCTCGAACTGAAATTCCAAAAGCTGGCAATAATGTCACTGTTGAGTCTTTGCCACGCATCAAACGTGGAAGATCAATTGGTTCCGAAGATAAAAAATCCTCGAAAAAGAAAATCAGCTGATAATGAGGTAAAAGAAAGTGTTCAAGAAGAACCACAAATCAATATTCCTTCTGCAGAGGATATTGATAAATGTAAATACTAAAATTGCGATAAATTATGCAATATTATGGAACCGAAATGAAATTAAAATTTCTATGAGATATTTTCATATAATGTTACAATGACATCATGAATAAAGATGATGATCTGGAACTAAAATCTGTCATTGAATATACAAAATGGACATGATTGAGCTCAATGAAAAGGAACAATACGAGCTGAATTAGAATCGCTCGATAAAAGAAAAGTTTTCGGATCAATCGTTATCACTTTTAAAGATGTGAAACGTATGGGATACAAATGAATTTTTATCCGAAAAGAAATGTGCAAATGAAGTTACAAGGAAAACTAGACTTGTAACTCAATATTTCCCACAAAGACCATAAATGAATTAGGAGGAAAACTTATCCTCCTGTAATGGATACAATTACTTATTAGATACTTAATCAACCTGGTAGTTATTTAAATGCATCTCATGAATGTTGTTACTACTTATCTGTATGGATCACTTAATAATGATATATATGAATATACCTAAAGTGTTAAGGTATCATAAGCATCTAATGTAAAACCCAAGGGAATATATTCCATTAAATCACAAAGATTTCTAAATGGGTTTATACAAACGGGACGTATGTGGTATAACCGATTAGATGACTACTTGATAAAAAAAAGGGTATAAATATAAACTTATTTTGCACGTATGTTTTATAAAAACAATGTTCGGATATGAGATCGTAGTTGTTTATGTCAATGTTCTTAACATCATATGAACAAATAAAGAGATCTATGAAATCATTCAACTTCTAAAGAATTATTTTGAAATGAAAGATCTTGAAAAAACCAAGTATTACCTTGGATTGCAAATTGAGCATATGCCTAATGGTTTACTTGTACATCAAACAACTTATACCGAAAAGATTTTAAAACATTTTTTTTAAAGACAAACTCATTGTTGTTAGATCACTCAATATTGACACTGATCTATTTCATCCCTGCGAAGATCATGAAAATCTTAACAGATCGGAAGTTCCATATTTTAGTGCAATTGAGGTTCTTATGTATCTTATAGATTGTACAAGACCTGACATTTCTCTTGCAGTTAATTTGTTGGCAAGATTCAGCTCAAATGACAATGGAGCGGGATCAAACACATATTTTGATACCCTTGAGAAACTGCTGATTTAAAATTATTTTATTCTAACGTTTCAAAACAAGATTTGGTTGATTATGTATATACAGGTCATTCATCAAATCCTCATAAAGATAAATCTCAAACTCGATATGTATTCCTAAATGGAGGTACCACAAAATCATGGCGTTCTTAAAACAAACACTTGTTGCAACATCATCAAATCATGACGAAGTGATTGCATTATATGAAACTACTCAAAAATGTGTTTGGTTGAGATCAATGACACAAATCATTATTGATTCTTGTGGACTAGAACGCTATAAAAGACTAATAACTATCTTCACCAACAACTATATATGAAGATAATGCAGCTTGCATAATACAAATGAAAGAAGAGTATCAAAAGTGACTGAACAAAATATAAATACTGACGAGGTGCCAAAGCCATAGACGGTCTTAACGGTCATAAGTTTGATGGAAAAGAATGGTATATTGGTAAGGCTCAGAAAAGACTACAAGGGAATAGGAATTGAAACAAGGGTTTGAGCAAACCATGAAGGAGACTGTAGACAAATCACAGGGGCTAAACTTGTACATAAAAGATTTAGATGATACAGTTTCAGATGAAAACCTCAGATTCTTCTCATATACTCAAGATCTCGTAAAAGACAACCAGATTAAAATGAGATACGTTCAATCAACAACTCTGCTGATCTTTATACCAAAGCACTGCCAACTGCTATTTTCAGAACACACGTTCATAATATTGGCATGAGGCATGTTCAGAAGATGTAACAACTCAGGCGTTGCCTACTTGAGGGGGAGTCAACTCTATACTGCACTCTTTTTCCCTTAGCTAAAGTTTTATCCCAATGGGTTTTCTTTAGCAAGGTTTTTAACGAGGCAGTACTAGTTATTCTCTAATAAAATTGTCATCCAAGGGGGAGTGTTATAAAATATCTATATTGTGTTATAAAATATCTAGATTGGATGTTAATTTTATTATTATTATATTTCTTACATAGTAATATTTTATACTATAAATAGACATGTATGGTAACCATTTAAGGTGTACCATTTCTCTTGAAATATCAATATCAATATTTCTTCTCTCTTTCTTCTCTCTTTTTCTCTCCTTGTTCTTATAACCATTAAAGGTAGTTATAAGCTTACTGAATTATAACAATGAAGTGAATGTAAATGCAAAAGTCATTTATTTTAGTGACCCGTTTGAGTAACAAACTTGTCTTTGTTTTTACAAATATATAGAGACATATATTTTCGCATACATATCTAACGTAATTAATTTTGTAAAAAGAATCCATATTTGAATATTGATAATATACTAATTATAATTATAATTATTATATTAATAGTAAATAATAATAATAAAGTTCGCTCAAAGTTGAGTATTTATATTTTTAATAATAATAATAATAATAATAATAATAATAATAATAATAATAATTAATAATAAATATCTTTTAAATTTTTTTAGGAAATTAAATTATAATTTAGGAGATATTAGTATTTTCTTTTATAAAAGATTTCATATTATTTTTTTAATTAAATTAATATATAATTATTGTGACGCTCCGTACTAAATCATCATGTACGGACCATCAACAACAGGATCATTACAAGGTCAAACACTATATGCGTTTTCAAAACAAGTTTGCATCCATATCAAAAGGTGACGTCATAACTAATGTCAATTATTTTACATCAAAAGTATGCTTCAATGAACAGAAGCAAAGGTAACAGTACGTGACCCTTAGGTCGTTACAATTCATAGTTCAAAAGTAATTAAGGTTGAATGCAAGATAAAATAATTCATGCGGAGATAACTCTAGAGTAGCGGGTGTCTACAGCAAGACTAGTACACAGCGGAAGCAAGCAAACCTTAAGCACCTGAGAAAAACATGCTTAAAAACGTCAACACGAATGTTGGTGAGCTATAGTTTTAGTATAACAGTAATGTAAGGTAGGCCACGAGATTTCAGTGCTACCAAGAGCGCTTCAAAACAGTAATCCAAATCAGTATGTTTAAGTATATGCTCAACCGTGGGCACTCGGTAACTAACTTAACGTTTAAATAAATAATACCCCCTAAAAGTACACTTGGCGAGTGCGTATGTTTACGAAGTATTAAACACTCGTTGACTGCTAGCGCGACTAGCCCGAGTGGGGATGTCAAACCCTATGGATCCATATCTAAGATTCGCGCTCATGGTTCAAAAACCAATGATTAAACGTTACCGAGCTAAAGGGAATGTTTATGCCGTTGTATAATCCACACATATATAAGTTTAAGTACTCGTGCCTAGTATGTAAAACATAAAATTCGCATGTATTCTCAGTTTCCAAAATAAGTTAAAGTAAAAAGGGAATGCTATAACTCACAATGATAAAGTAGCGGTAAAGTATGACTCGGAAAGTAAGCAAGTAATGAAGGTTGTCCAAACGGGTCCTCAACCTAAGTCAAATAGTACTAAGTCAGTAAATCGTCCGAAAAGGTTTAAAAGTATGTAAATAAGGTCTTAAGGGTCATCATCATTCATCATTTAACAAAAGGTGTAAAGTAAGTTTCGTTCGTGAAAAGAGTTTAAAACAAAGGCTGACTTCGATCAGTCACCACGGCCTCTACCCTTACTGAATTAAAGTGAGAACAGTGGCCAAGGCTCCGTATATGAGTCCCTTAAGTGTGGTAAAATTTACAGAAGCAAACTCGTCTTTGTTTGACCGTGGCGATGGTCTAAGTGCGAGTAGGTCAGAAATTTCTGCACAACGTTAAAAGGACATAGTGACGATCGGAGGGCCATAAATCCTAAACCGTAACTCGGATTAAGACGAGTCCTATATGAAAAGTTATCTACTCAAACAGAGATATTTGAAAATCATAATCACAACAGCCCAGGTCTTACTTATCAGACCCAGAATACAGAAAACAGACAGGTCAGTAGGTTCCGGTGGTTCTTGGTGTTCGATGCTTATCACGGTTCTCATCCTTGATGCATGTAGCTTCAAGTGTACAACTCATTGATGTGTTTGCATCATTTTCACCAAGGTTTTATCATCATATCCCAAGTGTAAGTCTAAGACATGAAGCACAACTCACTTAAGTGTTGCAAGTGTTTTGATGAACCAAAGTTACATCAAAGTCTTAGATTCAACACATACATGAAATGTAAAAGTAATATTAACCAAGTTTTGACTATTATGACACAAGTGTAGGTCTAAGACATGTAGCACAACTCATTTAAGAGTTGTATGAAGTTTGATGAACCAAAGTTACATCAAAGCCTTAGATCTAACACATACATGAACTTTAAAACTAATAATAAGTTACAAACTTGAAAGTAAACTTATGAAATCAAGATCTTGAGTTGCAAAACATAGTTCTTAGTTTGATCTTGAAGATCCAAGACTCAAAAGTCTAGATCTAACATAAGTGTACCAAGTTATAATTAAAAAGTTTCATTTTCATGTTCTTGAACTAGTAAAGTTAACTTTTAGTTCAAGAGAAATGAGATCAAGGTTAACTAGTAACACTTGACCAATAATAACCAACAAACATGAAATTAAAGTGTATAATATGAAGTAACAAACTAAATAAACAAGTTAATAGGTCATGGTTGTTCATACTTTAAAGATTCAAACCAAAGTTTGATCTTTAAGAAAGTAAACTTTAAAGTTTACTAACATGAATTACAAGTATGAGTTTAACAACTATGAACTTACAAACTTTTTAAACAATAAATGTAGAATCATAAACTAGTAAGTTTATGTTCTTGTGTTCTTGAAAATTAAAGATATTATGAAGAATCAAACTAGTAAGTTTGATCTTGTAACTTGTAAGTAATAATTAATCAAAGAACAAGTAAGTAAATAACTAACAAATACATGTAATTAAACATAACCAAGAACAAGTGATCAAAACAAACAAGAATGATGATGATTATGTGTATATGTATACGGTTTTTAGACAAGGAAAAGAGAAGAGGACTTGTTCATAATACTTACAAGAAAAGAGAGGGATGTTTGAGAGAAAAAAAATGCAAGTAATCTTTGTGTGTGAAAATGAGAGAATGCAAGTGTAAGAAGTAATGTAAAAATGAAACCAAAATCTCCTTTGTACATCAAAACCTACGGCCAAAAATGAGGGGAGGGAGGAGAGAAATATCCACAAGGTTAATGCATGTAAAAGTCTTTAAAGGTGGTTACTAGTGTGCATGGTGTTGGAAGTACAAGTAACTAGATTCCAATGTGCATAAAACTAACTAGTTTCCATCTAAATAATACTTACATGTAAGTATGGGCTTAATTAGTCCACTAAAGAAGTAGGGTGGGCTTCATAGGTCCATTAACATTAATTAAAGCCCAAGTCCAAGTATTTAACAACTTAAGTCCAACAAAGCCCAAGTAATTAACTAAAAACCTCAGTTAATTAAAACGATTAATAAATTAATCATGAATGTAAATAATATTCAAAAATATTATTCGTAAAGGTTTCGTGTGTCACAAAGACGTTTCGGGCAATTAAAGTCAAGTACGGGCAATCATGGCAACATGTAAATGTAATAACATACATTCGTTTAATCACACATATTAATAATAATTATTATTATTAATAAATAAAAGTTGGAATTTCCAGGGTCGTTACATTACCCACCTGTTAAAGAAAATTTCGTCCCGAAATTTTAAGGAGTGACCAACAATGGTACCGTATTCGAATAAGAAGGAGCGTATCATAATTCTGTGAGACCCGTGGGCTCAGAAGTAAGTTATCTACCTTGAAAGGTACTTCGGCGTATGAAAGTGAGAATAGGTATATGCCGTTAATTAAGCCTGTTGTCCTAAGAGGTCAACAAATTGATTTCATTTCTGATTAACAGGAGTATGCCATCTGAATGTATATCCACAAAAGGAAAGATGGTGTGTTTAGCCTTACAGGCACCTTCAGTAAGCTGGATGCGTGAAATGCACCATGAATGTTTCTAAGCTCATCTAAAACATTGAGCGTGTATGTCGTAATATAAGCTGACAGGTAGAATGGGAAACATAGTGATTACAACCATGCAATTTGATGTCTGGATAGCGTTAGCTACAGATTTTACCAACTCTTTGGTTTCGAAAGGAGGCCATAGGCATAGGAACTCGATATTTAAGAACGTTTCATTTGAGTAAGTGAATCAAAATTTTAGCTGAAAGTGACCAACCGAACTTGCAAGCCATAATTATTCATAGTGTCTTCAGAAGGGTCTGAACGAACAATGAGGGATATCACCTAGTTTACCATACTGCAGGTGAACTTACCCTTAGATGAAATGAAAGCACAGTTCTGTAATGTAACTTCATCCTTTCAGTTACATGTTGAAGTTAGGGTTATCATTAACTAGAGCAACATACAGTTGCAACCACTGAAGGAAGAAATATATAGAGTATCCACCTGAGTGTTGCAGATGTTTTAAGCTGTCCCTTCCCAAGGGATAACAAGATTCATAGGTTCTCAGAGTATCTTATATTACATTTCCGAAAGAAAGTCGCACGAAAAGTGTGGTCTTTAAACGAGAGTGAACTCTTGGTCCTAGAGAATGGTTTACTCCGAGTGAAAAGAATCTCCAAAATAACTCTTGTATCTCAACATACTGATTCATAGAGATGATGTTTACAAGGGTGTTGCATTTAGTCGTGAAATTTTGAGAGTAGAAACTCACTTAGTGCCTTTCCTACAATAGGGTGACCACTGAGTGTACCTCAGAAAACTGATTTATTGACTCGCGTTTTATCATGTCTAATTTTAAAAGAACCTTTTATGGGTGCAAGGATTTTCTAACAAATTTTTATAAAACCGCCAACCAAAGTGGCTCAAGAGTTTTTTTTTTTTTTTAACGAAGATCTTAACAGTAAGTTTCATCTCTAACGGAGGGCGAGAAAAAGTGTGATCCATACATGGTGTAGTCTAATATGAAAACCTTTAATAAAATCAACTAAGGGAGTTTTGAAAAACAAAACCTTTAATCATTTTTTGTGACTATGTAAATGGAACGAAGTTCCTAGTAATTTAGAAGTAGGTACAACGTGTACCATTTTTGCACAAAACTATTTGACTTAAGTTGAATAATTCGGTAAAGGAGTGGTCTTTAAGCAAATTGAAGATATAACTTAGTATCAAAATAAGTAAGTATAAATTTATACATACATGATGTTATAAATCGTATAAGTGACAGAAAAGTTTTTAGTACTTTCATTGTCTGTAAATCTTGTGAGGACTGCGCAAATAAACAACGTGTAATAATTTTTTTTTGATAAGTATAGTTTTTCGTGTTTCAAAGGTTACGAGTTGAAAACGATTTGAGTGAAAAAGCTTGGAATCCTTGGGTGACCAGTTACTAGGTAGTGAAACTAATGACATAAATGCAGTTTTGGTAATTATCAGAACACAAGTCTTTGGACCAAAAATATTTACGTGCGAAGCCGTTGCTAAAAGTGGGGTACGAAGGATAAAGTACGAGGATGAGAAGTTAATGGCTTCTTGAATTTGCAAAATGCCAAACAGGTTATGACTAGTATTAAAGCCGGAATAATGATGGTATTAATACCACTAAATGAGGATCTCTTGAAATGAGTCAGGACTTAGAGCCATGTAAGAAAGAGCATTGTTCCAATAGGTGTGGTGAAATAAATCCATGGGGTAACGCAATAGTTTTGAATGGTTTGAGTGTTAGCGGATGCCCGAAGGCCTTGCATGACGTGGTGGTCAGTGCCTTTATCACATACACACGAACCTCTCGATTTCGACAGTTATAAAGCCTTTATGATGACTTGGATACGAATAACACGAAAAGTTTTATATAATAAGCAATGAAAGTTTTATAGAAATTGTTTATGGTGACAATGTAAGAGAAGAAACGAAGTTCTTAGTAAATTAGGGTTATGTACAACACGTACCGTTCAAAGTATAATATCTTTTAAGTGAAAGATTTGATTTGTAAAAGTGAAAGTAAAGTTTCATATGTATTTGTCAAAAGTAATCATTTACTTTATTTTATATAACGGGTACGATTTCAAAAATTTGTATGAATGGCAAACAGAATAAATTTATTTTTATAAAGCCTTGAGAGGATAGCACAGTAAAATAAGGTGTGTAAAATTTTGGCAAATAAAATCTTCATATCTCGGAGGCTACAAGTTGGAAAAGGTTGATGAGAATCAAGTAAAAGACTTTTGAAAATTTCGAGTGATATTTGAGGTAATAAAAAAAACCATTGAATTTATATGTGATTGACGACTATTTGTAGGGCATAAGTCTTTTGACCAAAAATGCTTAAGTGTGAAGTTGTTGCTTATAAGTGAGTTACGAATGGAAGGGTATGAGGATGAGGGTTAACCACTCATTGATTTTAGGAAAATTTCGAACTGGTATGACTAATATCAAGGTAAGAAGGATGATGTTGTGGTTATCATTGAATAAGAATTTCCTCGTAATAAGTTAGGATTTAGAGTTGCGTAAGAATGAGTATCAAATGTGATTCTTGGGTAGTCCTCAATATAGAATTTGAATTGCTGAAGTGACGGGATACAATTTTCTTTAAGTATCGTTGTGCAAGTTTGTCCATTGTATCGGTTTCTTTCATGGCTAGAAAGTGAGCAGTTTTGGTGAGAGGGTCAATAATAATACAGATGATGTCCTAACCGACTTACCGTCTCTGGTAGTTTAGTGATGAATTTCTTCCCATAATAGTTTCACCATTCTTGCGAGGTATACGAATAAATTTTTCCCTCATTATAAATAATTTCCGCTTTCATCCTTGAAAGTCAGTTTGTTCCAACTATTTCATTAAAGCTTCCTAACCTGATGAGTATTAGGTTAATCTCAAAGTTCATCCCAACTATTGCATCCAATTTCCCAAATTGATGGGTGGTAGGTTAATCTTAGGGTTCATTCCAACTAATCTTATTATACTGCTGTGAAAATTTTATCAATCTTCTCAAATAGCATAAGCCTGTACGCAGGTAACTAATCCTTCTCAACTACTACATTAAAACTCCCAAGTTTGGTTAACATGAGGTCATCTCCAAATGACCCACCTGTTAATCTTAAAGTACCACCTTAAATTATTCCACTATCTCTGCCAGCTTACCATTTGCTGGTCCTATAGAATACCTAACTCTCATGGTTGTTGATGGCTTATTATTCATAACGCTAAGGTGCTTAGATATAAGGTTTCTATCGTTCTAGTATTAAACAACTCCGAAACAATAAAACATTGTGATGAAACGTACCCTAACCAAAATCAGGATCCATGCGAGTTTCTATAACTGAGATAACGATTGTTCTACCACAAGTTAGTACAAAGTTTTTCCTATTTGAGAACTTTTTCCTTAAATGTCCAGGGTGTCGATCTCTAATACAAATTTTCGGGTTATCAATTCTGCAATCAAGGCCCTTCTTGTACAGTACCTGGGCTACGTGGTTATTCTTTCCCTACCTTTAACAGGCTACAATGTGTATGCTCAAGTGATTCCTAACAAAATTTTTCCCTGGATCACCCCATATTCCTCATGTAGTAACATTGGAACTTCTGCATGATTCACTTCAATATAATCACGCTGGCCTGGCGTCATTATATTGTACTAAACGTACGTTCATTCCAATATCAATCCATATGGTCAATGTAACGTGATCACTTCCAATTATACACAATTTTATCTAACGGTGCTTTATCTATGCCATCTCAAAATAGAATCGACATAACTAATCTCGCAGTTTCTCGATGTGGGTGCGTAGGTTTCGTAGACCATGTATTAATGCTTAAGTGTCCCGAAGTTTCTTCAAAGGTTCGGATTCAGGTAACGTTGTTAGGTTCCTTCTAAATATTCAATCCGGGTCTCGCGTCGGGTTGTGCGTGTAGCAAGTAGTAATACGATGTGTTTGAGCGTCAGTAGAAGGTACTATGACCTTGTGAAAGGAGATGTCCTCCCGACTTATCCAATGTCTAGGAGTGTTAGGGACCTAAGTCCAGATGTGTTGTTAGATCGTCGAACACTGGTAAGGAATGAAAAAGTTAAGTGACGGTCATGAAAGCGTACAGGGTATGTATCAACTGAACAATCTTCTAGATTGCGTGAAGAGATGTTTCGATCTCTGGAACGGTAGAACAGTAGTAACAGGTGGATTACACTACTAGTTCTTAGGGTTAGACGAGCGGGAAAGTAGTTCAGGAAAACATCTGAACTGGGAAGGATAAGTTCTCCAAGTCGGTATAGCGAATAGTAGGCATGTAGCAAGAGCGTAATCAGGCATATCAATTACAGCAGCCTAGATCATTTACAACAGCACGTAGCAGGGCAATAGTAACGGTATCATACCGAAGTAACATACTAGAAGCAGATAGTAGCACGCAGTAGCGAGAATAAGCAAATGCATACAGCAAGTTTACATAGCAGTAAAAGGAAACGGTAGCATGTAGTAAGTTCATACAGCAGTAGAAGTGAGCAGTGGCATGCAGTAGTAGTAAGCAGTATCATGCAGTAATATAACACAGTAGCATGCAGCAGGTTCCGCAGAAACAAGTAAACTAGCAAGTTGTAGATTAGTCCTATTAGTGAATCCTACTCGGGTCTGTCTTAGACTCACTAATGCAACCTAATTCCCTACAACCAATGCTCTGATACCAAATGTGACGCCCCATACTAAATCATCATGTACGGACCATCAACAACAGGATCATTACAAGGTCAAACACTATATGCGTTTTCAAAACAAGTTTGCATCCATATCAAAAGGTGACGTCATAACTAACGTCAATTGTTTTACATCAAAAGTATGCTTCAATGAACAGAATCAAAGGTAACAGTACGTGACCCTTAGGTCGTTACAATTCATAGTTCAAAAGTAATTAAGGTTGAATGCAAGATAAAATAATTCATACGGAGATAACTCTAGAGTAGCGGGTGTCTACAGCAAGACTAGTACACAGCGGAAGCAAGCAAACCTTAAGCACCTGAGAAAAACATGCTTAAAAATGTCAACAGGAATGTTGGTGAGCTATAGTTTTAGTATAACAGTAATGTAAGGTAGGCCACGAGATTTCAGTGCTACCAAGAGCGCTTCAAAATAGTAATCCAAATCAGTATGTTTAAGTATATGCTCAACCGTGGGCACTCGGTAACTAACTTAACGTTTAAATAAATAATACCCCCTAAAAGTACACTTGGCGAGTGCGTATGTTTACGAAGTATTAAACACTCGTTGACTGCTAGCGCGACTAGCCCGAGTGGGGATGTCAAACCCTATGGATCCATATCTAAGATTCGCGCTCATGGTTCAAAAACCAATGATTAAACGTTACCGAGCTAAAGGGAATGTTTATGCCGTTGTATAACCCACACATATATAAGTTTAAGTACTCGTGCCTAGTATGTAAAACATAAAATTCGCATGTATTCTCAGTTCCCAAAATAAGTTAAAGTAAAAAGGGAATGCTATAACTCACAATGATAAAGTAGCGGTAAAGTATGACTCAGAAAGTAAGCAAGTAATGAAGGTTGTCCAAACGGGTCCTCAACCTAAGTCAAATAGTACTAAGTCAGTAAATCATCCGAAAAGGTTTAAAAGTATGTAAATAAGGTCTTAAGGGTCATCATCATTCATCATTTAACAAAAGGTGTAAAGTAAGTTTCGTTCGTGAAAAGAGTTTAAAACAAAGGCTGACTTCGATCAGTCACCACGGCCTCTACCCTTACTGAATTAAGGTGAGACCAGTGGCCAAGGCTCCGTATATGAGTCCCTTAAGTGTGATAAAATTTACAGAAGCAAACTTGTCTTCGTTTGACTGTGGCGATGGTCTAAGTGCGAGTAGGTCAGAAATTTCTGCACAACGTTAAAAGGACATAGTGACGATCGGAGGGCCATAAATCCTAAACCGTAACTCGGATTAAGACGAGTCCTATATGAAAAGTTATCTACTAAAACAGAGATATTTGAAAATCATAATCACAACAGCCCAGGTCTTACTTATCAGACCCAGAATACAGAAAACAGACAGGTCAGTAGGTTCCGGTGGTTCTTGGTGTTCGATGCTTATCACGGTTCTCATCCTTGATGCATGTAGCTTCAAGTGTACAACTCGTTGATGTGTTTGCATCATTTTCACCAAGGTTTTATCATCATATCCCAAGTGTAAGTATAAGACATGAAGCACAACTCACTTAAGTGTTGCAAGTGTTTTGATGAACCAAAGTTACATCAAAGTCTTAGATTCAACACATACATGAAATGTAAAAGTAGTATTAACCAAGTTTTGACTACTATGACACAAGTGTAGGTCTAAGACATGTAGCACAACTCACTTAAGAGTTGTATGAAGTTTGATGAACCAAAGTTACATCAAAGCCTTAGATCTAACACATACATGAACTTTAAAACTAATAATAAGTTACAAACTTGAAAGTAAACTTATGAAATCAAGATCTTGAGTTGCAAAACATAGTTCTTAGTTTGATCTTGAAGATCCAAGACTTAAAAGTCTAGATCTAACATAAGTGTACCAAGTTATAATTAAAAAGTTTCATTTACATGTTCTTGAACTAGTAAAGTTAACTTTTAGTTCAAGAGAAATGAGATCAAGGTTAACTAGTAACACTTGACCAATAATAACCAACAAACATGAAATTAAAGTGTATAATATGAAGTAAAAAACTAAATAAACAAGTTAATAGGTCATGGTTGTTCATACTTTAAAGATTCAAACCAAAGTTTGATCTTTAAGAAAGTAAACTTTAAAGTTTACTAACATGAATTACAAGTATGAGTTTAACAACTATGAACTTACAAACTTTTTAAACAATAAATGTAGAATCATAAACTAGTAAGTTTATGTTCTTGTGTTCTTGAAAATTCAAGATATTATGAAGAATCAAACTAGTAAGTTTGATCTTGTAACTTGTAAGTAATAATTAATCAAAGAACAAGTAAGTAAATAACTAACAAATACATGTAATTAAACATAACCAAGAACAAGTGATCAAAACAAACAAGAATGATGATGATTATGTGTATATGTATACGGTTTTTAGACAAGGAAAAGAGAAGAGGACTTGTTCATAATACTTACAAAAAAAGAGAGGGATGTTTGAGAGAAAAAAAATGCAAGTAATCTTTGTGTGTGAAAATGAGAGAATGCAAGTGTAAGAAGTAATGTAAAAATGAAACCAAAATCTCCTTTGTACATCAAAACCTACGGCCAAAAATGAGGGGAGGGAGGAGAGAAATATCCACAAGGTTAATGCATGTAAAAGTCTTTAAAGGTGGTTACTGTAGTGACCCGAACTTTTCCATGTTTATATATATTAATTGAGATTGATATTTACATGATTAAATGTTTCCAACATGTTAAGCAATCAAACTTGTTAAGACTTGATTAATTGAAATATGTTTCATATAGACAATTGACCACCCAAGTTGACCGGTGATTCACGAACATTAAAACTTGTAAAAACTATACGATGACATATATATGGTTATATATATAGTTAACATGTTTTTATTATAAGTATGTATCTCATTAGGTATTTTAACAATGAGTTATATACATAAAAATGAGACTATTAATTTAAGAAACTCGAAAACGATATATATAACGATTATCGTTATAACAACGTCTTACTAGGTACATATGAATCATATTAAGATATTGATACACTTGGTTAATTATGTTAAATGATAAGTAAATATATTATTAAGTGTATTAACAATGAAATACATATGTAAAAATAAGACTACTAACTTAATGATTTCGAAACGAGACATATATGTAACGATTATCGTTGTAACGACATTTAACTGTATATACATCATACTAAGATATATTATATATCATAATATCATGATAATATAATAATTTAACATCTCATTTGTTATAATAAACAATGGGTTAACAAAATTCAACAAGATCGTTAACCTAAAGGTTTCAAAACAACACTTACATGTAACGACTAACGATGACTTAACGACTCAGTTAAAATGTATATACATGTAGTGTTTTAATATGTATTTATACACTTTTGAAAGACTTCAATACACTTATCAAAATACTTCTACTTAACAAAAATGCTTACAATTACATCCTCGTTCAGTTTCATCAACAATTCTACTCGTATGCACCCGTATTCGTACTCGTACAATACACAGCTTTTAGATGTATGTACTATTGGTATATACACTCCAATGATCAGCTCTTAGCAGCCCATGTGAGTCACCTAACACATGTGGGAACCATCATTTGGCAACTAGCATGAAATATCTCATAAAATTACAAAAATATGAGTAATCATTCATGACTTATTTACATGAAAACACAATTACATATCCTTTATATCTAATCCATACACCAACGACCAAAAACACCTACAAACACTTTCATTCTTCAATTTTCTTCATCTAATTGATCTCTCTCAAGTTCTATCTTCAAGTTCTAAGTGTTCTTCATATATTTTACAAGTTCTAGTTACATAAAATCAAGAATACTTTCAAGTTTGCTAGCTCACTTCCAATCTTGTAAGGTGATCATCCAACCTCAAGAAATCTTTGTTTCTTACAGTAGATTATCATTCTAATACAAGGTAATAATCATATTCAAACTTTGGTTCAATTTCTATAACTATAACAATCTTATTTCAAGTGATGATATTACTTGAACTTGTTTTCGTGTCATGATTCTGCTTCAAGAACTTCGAGCCATCCAAGGATCCGTTTGTGACAACCCGGAAATTTCCAACCAAATTTAAACTTTATCTTTATATTATTCCGATACGATAAGCAAAGTTTGTTAAGTTAAATCTCAAGAATTTTAAATTGTGTTCATACATTCATTATAACCTCGACCAAATTCCGACGATTCACGAACCGTTATATATAAATAAATATGTATATATATGTACATATATATATTATAACTTGAGAATATTAATAAAGTATTAAACGTATAATACTTTACATGAACGTATTTGTTTCAATATGTTTATCGATGGAATTAGAAGATAATATCAAATGATTGATTTATCAGATACATTATGATATGATTACGGGTCTATGTTATGAGATTCACTGTGATTTAAGAAATCTATTCTTTTTGACAACATTCGGAAAATGGTAAAGTGATTTATAAGTAAGAACGTGAAGTGTAAATAACTTAGATGTTGGATATCGACAAGTTATGTAACTCGACATTTTTCATTAAGATGATTTCATACGTTTATTTAACCTTTGAACTTTATCCCATGCTTCACCAACAAACTGTAATTTAAAAACTTGAAACCTATTATGAATATATATGATTCTACTTTTCTAAAACATTTTATGATATAACGATTTCCATTATTTTAACCTTTAAACAAAATGATTCTTAAAAATATATTTGGTTTTGGAAAACAAAATTATTATATTTATTTGATTTAGTTTCAAACGTACAAAAACGTTTTCAGTTTAAAAAGAACTTTATTATTAAAACGTATATAACTTTTATAAATATCTAGAACCACTTTTGACAACTCATTACTTAACCAGTATGATAAAGATAACGATATTTATATTTTATTTTATTAAATATATATAACGATTTAAATTAATATTATATATATTTATACGCGTATTATGCGTACATAGTTTTATACTTTTACTATACTTAAACTTTACCTTTACTTTATTTTTACTTTACTTTAACTTTAATAATTCACTTTAATAATTCATACTTTAATAATTCACTTTAATAATTCATACTTTAATAATTCACTTTAATAATTCATACTTTAATAATTCACTTTAATAATTCATACTTTAATAATTCACTTTAATAATTCATACTTTAATAATTCACTTTAATAATTCAAAAATCTATTATAAATAGAATTCAATAGGTTTCATTATTTCATAAGAAACTTGAAAATATTTTTCTCTAAACTCTCTCAATCGATTTACATATATATTTACTCCGTATTATTTCAAGATATTATTAATATACATAAAATATTACGTCAGAGTGCTGTCCGAGTGATTTCGAAATTGTTTTTCGAGTGGGATTGGATTAAGGAAATTATGGGTTATAGCTATGGAGGTGATTGGGTATGGTTCATGGGTATGCTCGTGAGATCAAGATAGTGTTTATCATCTCCGTTGCGTCTACGTACCTTTCCTGCAATATTGAATCTCAATATTGATACGTGAGTACTCATAATTTAACTTTTACATACTAATAGTGTATCCCTGACTAGTGCTCGAGTATATAGGATTATGCATGTTTGTACTTTTGATATTGCCTTTAGTTAGGTTATGTTGAATCCTGAATTAGTTATATATGCGACTGAGATAAGGTATAAGATATGCATGTCGTTGGAAAGCTAGCGAAAAATTAAGAACTTTTCATTTAGATATCGAATGATTTCGATGAACGGATTTGAAGTTATAGTCCATCGAATTTTTGTATTATTATTAAAAATGATCATTATTAACGTCGTTATTATCGTCGTTCTAGTTTTATCTTATTATTATTATTATTATTATCTTTATCAATAAAAGGATTTATCATTAAAAATTGTTATTTTTTATTATTATTACTATCGTTATTATCGTTAAAGTTATAATTAGTATTATTATTATTATCCAATTATTATTATTATTATTATTATTATTATTATTATTGGTATTATTATTATTATTATTATCATTATTAATATATATATCATTATTTAAAAATGGTTATTGTTATTATTATTACTATATTATCATTAAGATAATTATTAGTATTATCGTTAATAATGTTATAGTAACTATCATTATTAATATTAGTGTAATTAAAACAAGTATTTGTAACACCTAATTATTTTGATTACTATTATTATCATTATTACGAACACGATATAAAAGACGATTAAAAGCTATTAAACGAAATGATTAGGAAATAATGGGTAAGAGTATCATGATGAAATTAAAATATTATAAGATATTGATTTAGATAAAATTATCGTTCTTATTATTTTTATCATTACTATTATTATTAAAATTATCGTTAGTATTAAAACTATCATTTTAATAAAAATTATCATTTTAATAGAAATGTCATTGTTACTATAAAATATCATTATTATTATTATTATTTTAAATAGAATTATTATTTTAAAGATAATATTAAAAATTATCGTAAATATTAAAGTTATCATAATTAGAATTATCGTTTTATCATAATGTCATCTTAGTAATTATAAATATTGATATTTTTATAATAATAATTATTATTACAAAATAATACAACTTTTACTTACTATCATTATAGATATTAATTTATCAAATAAATATTTGATACAAACATATTTTACTACGTGTAATAACTTACTTTAATAATATCTATCATATTATCTTTATAATATTAAATGAACCCTATAAATTTTATTACTTAATGTACATAAAAGTATATTTTATTATATAAATATAATATAAAATTTTATTTATTAATAAATAAATTATATTATTTACTCTAATAAATCTTTTAAAAATATTTAAAAATATAAAATGACGATATTTAAACTATATATTAATCATGTATAGATTTTTAGAAATTATTTTGAGTCAAATTTACTTTTGTTGACTTTTGCATATTAGTCTCGAGCATTAGGATTGTGGTACACTATGACTTGACCTAATTTGTTAGACAAATATTGACCAACACATAAATATATATAATTAATTTAGGTTCGTGAATCCGAGGCCAACCTTGCACTTGTTCAATGACGTTATATGTATTTTTACTACGAAATACAGTATGGTGAGTTTCATTTGCCTTTTTACCCTTTATATTTTTGGGACTGAGAATACATGCGCTTTTATAAATGTTTGACGAAATAGACACAACTAATTGAAACTACATTCTATGGTTGAATTATCGAAATCGAATATGCCCCTTTTTATTAAAGTCTGGTAATCTAAGAATTTGGGAACAGACACCCTAATTGACGCGAATCCTAAAGATAGATCTATTGGGCCTAACAAACCCCATCCAAAGTACCGGATGCTTTAGTACTTCGAAATTTATATCATGTCCGAAGGAGGATCCCGGAATGATAGGGGATATTCTTATATGCATATTGTTAATGTCGGTTACCAGGTGTTCACCATATGAATGATTATTTTTGTCTCTATGCATGGGACGTATATTTATGAGAACTGGAAATGAAATTCTTGTGGTCTATTAAAATGATGGAAATAAATGATTATGATAAACTAATGAACTCACCAACCTTTTGGTTGACACTTTAAAGCATGTTTATTCTCAGGTGTTAAAGAAATCTTCCGCTGTGCATTTGCTCATTTTAAAGATATTACTTGGAGTCTTTCATAGCATATTTTGAAGAACGTTGCATTCGAGTCATTGAGTTCATCAAAGATTATTATTAAATCAATTTATAGTTGGATAGTGGATATTATGAAATGGTATGTATGCCTGTCAATTTTTGATGTAAAGAAAGATTGTCTTTTAAAAACGAATGCAATGTTTGTAAAATGTATCATATAGAGGTCAAATACCTCGCAATGTAATCAACTATTGTGAATCGTTTATAATGTATATGAACGGGTCCTTTCAGTTGGTATCAGAGCGGTGGTCTTAGCGAACCAGGTCTGCATTAGTGTGTCTAACTGATAAGTCGTTAGGATGCATTAGTGAGTCTGGACTTCGACCGTGTCTGCATGTCAAAAGTTTTGCTTATCATTTCTAGTCGGATATCATCTACTTATCATCCATAGGAAATTACCTGCTTATCATTATTAATCTAGACACATCTTGCTACATTAATTGCATGAGTAGTGTATAGACAAAATTCATATCTTAGCGTATCTGCTAAATCATATCTTATAGTATCTGTTACTTTAAACTTTGCCTGACATATCCCGCAAATTCCTCCGTAATCTATGAAATCTTTTGATCTCTATATATAGATATCCTATGTAAATAGAATACCACCCGATAGCCGAAAAATGATTTTATATCGAAAATCCTTTATCCAATCGTACGAAATGGAATTTGTCATCAGTTCAAGTCACTCGGATTCCGAAATGGAATCTCACTCAAGCTCCGAATGCAGTGTGACCGGAATGGATCAACCAATCAGTCATCACCTATTCTGGATGAATTGGGGATGGATTCGTAGCCTCCTCAATCATTGGAAACAAGAAGAAGGCGATCCTTTCCATCTACCACATTGCCCTCTTGGCGAAGAACCTGAAGCACTTACCGGCGAACCTGTTAGAGACACCATTTTCTCTCTCATTTCCAGGGTATCTCGTCACGATTATATACTACATCAAATTCTAGATTTTATTTATCCGCTCGTTCCGACCGACAATCATCCTGGAATAATAGAAGAAGTCAACGAGCTTCGCGCTCGGGTAGTGGCTTTGGAGAATATGGTGCAGAGATTACAAACACCAGCAGCAGCACCAGCAGCATAACCAGTACCACCATCATCAACGCCAACAGTACCATTACCACCTCCAACCACAACCGCGTTGTAAACCTCAACTTCACAATCTGTCCCACGAGCATCAATGTCATACGCACCATAGATACCAAGGAGTACCAACAACAATAACTGATGAAGTATTAATTCATAACTTCATTGGAGAAACATTCCGCGGCGATTATATAATCTCTTAAGTCTTAGAGATTATCTAATCTAACCCTAACCATAAATCAGTTAAGCGAACCAAAATGATAGAAGGAAGAGTAGAAACCCTGACAAAAATGGTGTGTGATTAACAAGTTAAACTTGTTTTACCAACAGCATCAACAGTACCGTCAACGTCACCAGCATCGTCAGTACAGTCAACATCAGAATCAACAACACCTATAACATCACAAACTCTGTCAGTTCAAGAATCACTGTAGACATCATTACGAATCAATAACGTGTATATTGTATCAACAAGTTATGAAGAATTAACTCATTCCCTCTGAAGAAATTATATATATATTTTATATATATATATATATATATTTTGAAATAAAAAAAATAAATCTTTCCGTGCTAAGCTATTGTGTGTGAATCTTAACTACTCGGTTAATTCATATTACAAATATGCAATAATGTATGTCCCTCGCCCGCAACTTAACCATCGTTAACTACAATCTCTGTCTCAATTCAACAAGTTCCAATTCCTAATAAATCAAGTATATATTTGATTTTACACTTCATCATTGATGTAACCGAAACTTTTCATATAACATCATTCGTACTTTGCGAAGTTCACAAGAATTTAACGAAAACCAACATCACATCTCAACAAATAACGAAGTATTGATTCATAATTTCAATATTATTGAAGAAATACTTATGTAACCTCTAAAGCCTTCAAGGAATTATTCAATTCTAGTTCCAACCGTAAATCGAATGAGTTTAATTTAGTATTAACTCATTAAAATCTATGTTACATCTGAGGAGAATATATACATATATATTTTCATAAAGACTGTAATAAAATTCTTATGTACAAAATATTAATTGTGAAAATTTTTTTAACGGGTAGGTAATACCCGAGAGATATATATAAATTCACAATTAATATGTTACATTCTTCGAATCAGATTAAGCAAATTATCAATTATACTTCCTACTTTCACAATAATATACATTCTTTCATAGAAATCAAAAGAACCATACTCATTCAAACCCAATTACATATTCTGATTTTAAAATCTCAGAATTCAATTCGAGATATAACCGGTACCATCACTTTTTAGATTCCTACATCTTTCAAAGCTATACTTTGACTTCAAAAGTGTGTTAGAACATCAAATGTATACAAACAATTACAATCTGTGTTCAAACCCTTCGAAAATCTCTGAAGACACTTCAAATAATGAGCAATCGAGATGATGATCCAACCACATATTACCCACAGTTATGTACTTAAAAAGCTCTCGAAACCAAAGTCATAATTCAACACATATCTGTGTCAGATCTTTTGGCATTTATTAGCAAAAAAAATAACCTTGCAATTCCTTTGCAAAGTAGCAAATTATATCACAGCTCCAGCAAGACAACTTTGATTTTTTCATTCGGAGTAGCCTTATCATAATTTTGATATATGTGATTACCCTTTTGTTACCGGAGAACCTTTCATATTCCACTACATTAGCAATAAACTTACCAACAACTTCACTGATCTTGGGCATTCCGAAGAATCTTTATATTTATCTAAACCTCATCATTTACTCATCTGCCTCTTGTAATGAGAATTGCCATACGAATCATTGGGAATTAGTAAACAGTATTTTGAAATCTCACAGCATGTTGACGCCAACAGTTATACATAACGTCTATTTCCAAGGCTTACATACTTCGAATGTGAAGTTTCTGAAAAACACTCTGAACCGCGAACTAGTTCTCGAAATGCTGATGAAGCAACAAAAACTATAAACGACCTTAGCAGTAAAAAGTTTGATGATAAAGATTAGTGTATTAACAAAGCTCAGAAATAGAGAAGTTTTGGAACTAGAAAACGGATTGAGCAAAGTATGAAGGAGGCTGTGGACAAATCACAAAGACTGAACCTGCCTTCAAAGAATCCAAATGATTCAGTGTCTGCTGAAGTCATTAACGAATACCTTGCTCCTGACACTAAACCCTTACAGACAATATTCTTCATCATCCTCTGATATTAGAAATTCTAAGATATCATTGTATCTTTCATTATAAATATCCTCCATATTTCTGAAGATATTTCCATAACTATTCTTATCTGGAATCATTTATCTCTTTGCGCTATCTGTATTACATCAAAAAGAAAACTATTTAGTTCCTATACTCTGTAAACCTTTGAGTTTAAAATATGAATGTTTTTGAAGTAGTATTGGAAACTGAAGCATGAGTTAGTATAATATAATGACACTTGATCAACGTGATTATATTACAGTAATTCATGCTGAGTTTTTAAATGGAACGTGATGATTCACAGATCATAACATCATCATGTGCCATGTTATACGACTCTTGTATTCTATTTAACCTCTAAAATATCAAGAAAATATTTCTTGATGATTCGGCCTTTTCCAAGGTATTCTAGTAATTTGACAAGTCAAGATCGTGCCCTCACAATTTTCTTCCTAGAACATTAACAATGTTCATTCCGAAATTCATATCTGTGAATTCTGGACCATTACAAGCGGTGCTTAATCGCAAGAAGAAGAAACGAAAGGACAAAACTCCAAAATAGAAATTGGGGTATAAATTGCAGCAAATAAAAGAGAGCATTAACTGTGGATGACAATGATTATAGAAGATAGAAACAGAGACTTTGAAATATAAGGGAAGATATAAAGCCCAACGACAAACCAAAAATTATAAACCATATATATCGATGCATATAGCAATATAAAGACACGGGAGAACTAGAAACACTATAAACCCAAGAGTATAGTAGAAGTAAATAGATTCTTCCGGCGGTAGATGAAAAAGAAGAATGACCGATATGAAAGTTATAAGTATATCGAGAATCAGAACTGGATGGAGCATATTGATGAATACTTTAAAATATGAGTTGAGGGGGAAAGAATAGAAGGTGATGAAACATGACTAGGAACTTAGAAATCAACAGATTTAACTCACACAATGACAGAATAAGTGAATCAAACCCTCTAGTGAATAGGTTAAGCTTTTTGGGATTAATTTAGTCATACCACAACTAAATCAAGTGTGATTAGATCAACACCTAGAGCTATTATTCACCACCTGGGTGATTTGGGTTGAGAGAGAATCGGAGGAGCTCACCTGATCTGAGTGTGTGTAACAAATGAGATTCTTAACCTAAAATGAAGAACATAAGACTTTATATACCCCTGCTGTTGACTCACCCGTACGATTCATCCATCACACATACGAGTTGGCTTCATCAGCCGTACGGGTGATCACTCACTCGTGTCTTCTCATTTAGGTTGTAATTGTGACTTAGCTCAGTATCAACCGTGCGTATGAGCCTATCAGCCGTACGAGTGAGGCTTCACTCGGACGTCTGACTAAGTCTAACATAGTCAAACATCCAAATCTCGTTCCTGCAGTTGCTGTAACCACATACAAACACGGATAGGATAATAACGAACAATCATGGTGGCCTGTAAACTGTTGTACCTGCAATGGACGTGGGTAGATGTCTAGGGACTTGCATAAAATGCATCAACAGAAGGTGTGAGTTGTAAGAAAAAGAAGGAGGTAAATTTATAAGAAAATCTCCAACGGAACAATTAAAATGGACAATCGCATTTAAAGCGGATCCTAATTCCTTTTGTTATAGTAGAATCAAATCTTATTACAAAGATTTTCTTCAAATCCCTTGAAATCTGGAAATAAATCATATCTATTTCAAATGATAAGATGAATCTACACTTACTCATTTCACTCTTCTATGTTAGCTTCATTCGTACTCTTCATATAAATGGATTGTTTATCCAAATTATTCGCTGATGATAAAACTCTAATTTTCAGCCTGTATGCATCATGAAAACATACTTATTATCATTCACGACCTTTCCACTCAAATTTCGGGACGAAATTTCTTTAACGGGTAGGTACTGTGACAACCCGGAAATTTCCAACCAAATTTAAACTTTATCTTTATATTATTCTGATACGATAAGCAAAGTTTGTTAAGTTAAATCTCAAGAATTTTAAATTGTGTTCATACATTCATTATAACCTCGACCAAATTCCGACGATTCACGAACCGTTATATATAAATAAATATGTATATATATGTACATATATATATTATAACTTGAGAATATTAATAAAGTATTAAACGTATAATACTTTACATGAACGTATTTGTTTCAATATGTTTATCGATGGAATTAGAAGATAATATCAAATGATTGATTTATCAGATACATTATGATATGATTACGGGTCTATGTTATGAGATTCACTGTGATTTAAGAAATCTATTCTTTTTGACAACATTCGGAAAATGGTAAAGTGATTTATAAGTAAGAACGTGAAGTGTAAATAACTTAGATGTTGGATATCGACAAGTTATGTAACTCGACATTTTTCATTAAGATGATTTCATACGTTTATTTAACCTTTGAACTTTATCCCATGCTTCACCAACAAACTGTAATTTAAAAACTTGAAACCTATTATGAATATATATGATTCTACTTTTCTAAAACATTTTATGATATAACGATTTCCATTATTTTAACCTTTAAACAAAATGATTCTTAAAAATATATTTGGTTTTGGAAAACAAAATTATTATATTTATTTGATTTAGTTTCAAACGTACAAAAACGTTTTCAGTTTAAAAAGAACTTTATTATTAAAACGTATATAACTTTTATAAATATCTAGAACCACTTTTGACAACTCATTACTTAACCAGTATGATAAAGATAACGATATTTATATTTTATTTTATTAAATATATATAACGATTTAAATTAATATTATATATATTTATACGCGTATTATGCGTACATAGTTTTATACTTTTACTATACTTAAACTTTACCTTTACTTTATTTTTACTTTACTTTAACTTTAATAATTCACTTTAATAATTCATACTTTAATAATTCACTTTAATAATTCATACTTTAATAATTCACTTTAATAATTCATACTTTAATAATTCACTTTAATAATTCATACTTTAATAATTCACTTTAATAATTCATACTTTAATAATTCACTTTAATAATTCAAAAATCTATTATAAATAGAATTCAATAGGTTTCATTATTTCATAAGAAACTTGAAAATATTTTTCTCTAAACTCTCTCAATCGATTTACATATATATTTACTCCGTATTATTTCAAGATATTATTAGTATACATAAAATATTACGTCAGAGTGCTGTCCGAGTGATTTCGAAATTGTTTTTCGAGTGGGATTGGATTAAGGAAATTATGGGTTATAGCTATGGAGGTGATTGGGTATGGTTCATGGGTATGCTCGTGAGATCAAGATAGTGTTTATCATCTCCGTTGCGTCTACGTACCTTTCCTGCAATATTGAATCTCAATATTGATACGTGAGTACTCATAATTTAACTTTTACATACTAATAGTGTATCCCTGACTAGTGCTCGAGTATATAGGATTATGCATGTTTGTACTTTTGATATTGCCTTTAGTTAGGTTATGTTGAATCCTGAATTAGTTATATATGCGACTGAGATAAGGTATAAGATATGCATGTCGTTGGAAAGCTAGCGAAAAATTAAGAACTTTTCATTTAGATATCGAATGATTTCGATGAACGGATTTGAAGTTATAGTCCATCGAATTTTTGTATTATTATTAAAAATGATCATTATTAACGTCGTTATTATCGTCGTTCTAGTTTTATCTTATTATTATTATTATTATCTTTATCAATAAAAGGATTTATCATTAAAAATTGTTATTTTTTATTATTATTACTATCGTTATTATCGTTAAAGTTATAATTAGTATTATTATTATTATCCAATTATTATTATTATTATTATTATTATTATTGGTATTATTATTATTATTATTATCATTATTAATATATATATCATTATTTAAAAATGGTTATTGTTATTATTATTACTATATTATCATTAAGATAATTATTAGTATTATCGTTAATAATGTTATAGTAACTATCATTATTAATATTAGTGTAATTAAAACAAGTATTTGTAACACCTAATTATTTTGATTACTATTATTATCATTATTACGAACACGATATAAAAGACGATTAAAAGCTATTAAACGAAATGATTAGGAAATAATGGGTAAGAGTATCATGATGAAATTAAAATATTATAAGATATTGATTTAGATAAAATTATCGTTCTTATTATTTTTATCATTACTATTATTATTAAAATTATCGTTAGTATTAAAACTATCATTTTAATAAAAATTATCATTTTAATAGAAATGTCATTGTTACTATAAAATATCATTATTATTATTATTATTTTAAATAGAATTATTATTTTAAAGATAATATTAAAAATTATCGTAAATATTAAAGTTATCATAATTAGAATTATCGTTTTATCATAATGTCATCTTAGTAATTATAAATATTGATATTTTTATAATAATAATTATTATTACAAAATAATACAACTTTTACTTACTATCATTATAGATATTAATTTATCAAATAAATATTTGATACAAACATATTTTACTACGTGTAATAACTTACTTTAATAATATCTATCATATTATCTTTATAATATTAAATGAACCCTATAAATTTTATTACTTAATGTACATAAAAGTATATTTTATTATATAAATATAATATAAAATTTTATTTATTAATAAATAAATTATATTATTTACTCTAATAAATCTTTTAAAAATATTTAAAAATATAAAATGACGATATTTAAACTATATATTAATCATGTATAGATTTTTGGAAATTATTTTGAGTCAAATTTACTTTTGTTGACTTTTGCATATTAGTCTCGAGCATTAGGATTGTGGTACACTATGACTTGACCTAATTTGTTAGACAAATATTGACCAACACATAAATATATATAATTAATTTAGGTTCGTGAATCCGAGGCCAACCTTGCACTTGTTCAATGACGTTATATGTATTTTTACTACGAAATACAGTATGGTGAGTTTCATTTGCCTTTTTACCCTTTATATTTTTGGGACTGAGAATACATGCGCTTTTATAAATGTTTGACGAAATAGACACAACTAATTGAAACTACATTCTATGGTTGAATTATCGAAATCGAATATGCCCCATTTTATTAAAGTCTGGTAATCTAAGAATTTGGGAACAGACACCCTAATTGACGCGAATCCTAAAGATAGATCTATTGGGCCTAACAAACCCCATCCAAAGTACCGGATGCTTTAGTACTTCGAAATTTATATCATGTCCGAAGGAGGATCCCGGAATGATAGGGGATATTCTTATATGCATATTGTTAATGTCGGTTACCAGGTGTTCACCATATGAATGATTATTTTTGTCTCTATGCATGGGACGTATATTTATGAGAACTGGAAATGAAATTCTTGTGGTCTATTAAAATGATGGAAATAAATGATTATGATAAACTAATGAACTCACCAACCTTTTGGTTGACACTTTAAAGCATGTTTATTCTCAGGTGTTAAAGAAATCTTCCGCTGTGCATTTGCTCATTTTAAAGATATTACTTGGAGTCTTTCATAGCATATTTTGAAGAACGTTGCATTCGAGTCATTGAGTTCATCAAAGATTATTATTAAATCAATTTATAGTTGGATAGTGGATATTATGAAATGGTATGTATGCCTGTCAATTTTTGATGTAAAGAAAGATTGTCTTTTAAAAACGAATGCAATGTTTGTAAAATGTATCATATAGAGGTCAAATACCTCGCAATGTAATCAACTATTGTGAATCGTTTATAATGTATATGAACGGGTCCTTTCACCGTTGAAGCTAGATCCATTTTTCTCTTTTCTAGTAGGTTTATCCAAGGAACTTAAGGTAGTAATGATGTTCATAACATCATTCGATTCATACATATAAAGCTATCTTATTCGAAGGTTTAAACTTGTAATCACTAGAACATAGTTTAGTTAATTCTAAACTTGTTCGCAAATAAAAGTTAATCCTTCTAACTTGACTTTTAAAATAAACTAAACACATGTTCTATATCTATATGATATGCTTACTTAATGATTTAAAACCTGGAAACACGAAAAACACCGTAAAACCGGATTTACGCCGTCGTAGTAACACCGCGGGCTGTTTTGGGTTAGTTAATTAAAAACTATGATAAAATTTGATTTAAAAGTTGTTATTCTGAGAAAATTATTTTTATTATGAACATGAAACTATATCCAAAAATTATGGTTAAACTCAAAGTGGAAGTATGTTTTCTAAAATGGTCATCTAGACGTTGTTCTTTCGACTGAAATGACTACCTTTACAAAAACAACTTGTAACTTATTTTTTCGACTATAAACCTATATTTTTTCTGTTTAGGTTCATAAAATAGAGTTCAATATGAAACCATAGCAATTTGATTCACTCAAAACGGATTTAAAATGAAGAAGTTATGGGTAAAACAAGATTGGATAATTTTTCTCATTTTAGCTACGTGAAAATTGTTAACAAATCTATTCCAACCATAACTTAATCAACTTGTATTGTATATTATGTAATCTTGAGATACCATAGACACGTATACAATGTTTCGACCTATCATGTCGACACATCTATATATATTTCGGAACAACCATAGACACTCTATATGTGAATGTTGGAGTTAGCTATACAGGGTTGAGGTTGATTCCAAAATATATATAGTTTGAGTTGTGATCAATACTGAGATACGTATACACTGGGTCGTGGATTGATTCAAGATAATATTTATTGATTTATTTCTGTACATCTAACTGTGGACAACTAGTTGTAGGTTACTAACGAGGACAGCTGACTTAATAAACTTAAAACATCAAAATATATTAAAAGTGTTGTAAATATATTTTGAACATACTTTGATATATATGTATATATTGTTATAGGTTCGTGAATCAACCAGTGGCCAAGTCTTACTTCCCGACGAAGTAAAAATCTGTGAAAGTGAGTTATAGTCCCACTTTTAAAATCTAATATTTTTGGGATGAGAATACATGCATGTTTTATAAATGATTTACAAAATAGACACAAGTACGTGAAACTATATTCTATGGTTGAATTATCGAAATCGAATATGCCCCTTTTTATTAAGTCTGGTAATCTGAGAATTAGGGAACAGACACCCTAATTGACGCGAATCCTAAAGATAGATCTATCGGGCCCAACAAGCCCCATCCAAAGTACCGGATGCTTTAGTACTTCGAAATTTATATCATATCCGAAGGGTGTCCTGGAATGATGGGGATATTCTTATATATGTATCTTGTTAATGTAGGTTACCAGGTGTTCACCATATGAATGATTTTTATCTCTATGTATGGGATGTGTATTGAAATATGAAATCTTGTGGTCTATTGTTACGATTTGATATATATAGGTTAAACCTATAACTCACCAACATTTTTGTTGACGTTTAAAGCATGTTTATTCTCAGGTGAATACTAAGAGCTTCCGCTGTTGCATACTAAAATAAGGACAAGATTTGGAGTCCATTTTTGTATGATATTGTGTAAAAACTGCATTCAAGAAACTGATTTCGATGTAACATATTTGTATTGTAAACCATTATGTAATGGTCGTGTGTAAACAGGATATTTTAGATTATCATTATTTGATAATCTACGTAAAGCTTTTTAAACCTTTATTTATGAAATAAAGATTATGGTTTGTTTTAAAAATGAATGCAGTCTTTGAAAAACGTCTCATATAGAGGTCAAAACCTCGCAACGAAATCAATTAATATGGAACGTTTTTAATCAATAAGAACGGGACATTTCAGTTGGTATCAGAGCGTTGGTCTTAGAGAACCAGAAAATTTGCATTAGTGTGTCTTATCGAGTTTGTTAGGATGCATTAGTGAGTCTGGACTTCGACCGTGTTTTCTTTAAAAATGATTGCTTAACATTTTTGTTGGAAACTATATATTTTTAACATATGAATATTATGTGATATATTAATCTCTTAACGTGTTTGATATTATGTGATAGATGTCTACCTCTAGAACAAGTCCCATTGACTCACCTAATAATAATGAAGAGTCAAATGTAAATTGGAATGATTCGTGGACTGATTCACAAGTTCCCGAAGAGGAACCGGAAGAAGAGTCGGAACCGGAAGAAGAATCGGAACCGGAAGAAGAATCGGAGCCGGATGAAGAAATAGAACCAGTGGGAGAAATAATAAAACGGTTAAGTAAAAGAAAATCCTCAACCAACCGACCAAGGTTAATTATGGTCAATGGTGTTTCCGCCAAGGAAGCAAAATATTGGGAGGATTACCAATTCTCTGAAAAATCGGATTCTGACGAGAATTCCGATGATGTTATAGAAATTACCCCAACTGAATTTAAAAAGGCAAAAGAAAATAATAAGGGAAAGGGCATAAAAATAGAGAAATCTAATTCCAACCCCGATGAACTTTATATGTATCGTCAACCCCCCGAAGTCCTTAAGTTGTAACAATGACCCGGGAACCTCTAAACCACCAGGTTTTTCTAAACCAATGTGGACAACGACGGCTCGTATTAGGGGAACATCATATATCCCTAGAAACTTGGCAAAACGAACCAAAACCGAACAAGAAGAAACGAGCGAGTCGGAATAAGATAGTTGTATTCGTGTGGTGTAATATATGTAATATAGTGTGCTTATGCTTTATGATATATGTAAAAAGTGCTTGTATTAATAAGTATTTTTTTTTTTGAATCTAACTCTTGTCTATTTTACAGTATAAAAACACAAAATGGATAGACAACCCAATATTTTAAGAGACCTACCCGGAGACATGATTGATGAAATCTTGTCTAGAGTCGGTCAGAATTCCTCGGCACAACTATTTAAGGCGAGATCAGTTTGTAAGACATTCGAAGAACGTTCCAAGAATGTCTTGGTTTATAAGAGACTTTCGTTTGAAAGATGGGGGATATCACATTGGGAAACCCATAAGTTACGATGTGTTTACTTTGACGCATATATTGCGGGGAACCCAAATGCTATTTTACGCAACGGGTTAAGAAATTATTTTGACTCAATATATCCGAATATTGGACTTCGTGATTTAGAAAAAGCGGCTAACATGCAACATAAAGAAGCATGTTATGCTTACGGATTAGTAATGTTCGCTTCTCACTAAAGTGAGAACAAGAACATCGGGCTACAACTATTAAACAAAACGTTTCCACAAGTGACAGAGTCGGTAATTGGGGTAAGAAATGAGGTTTTTAGATTGTTACGGGACTGTTGGACATTACGTAACCCTCGTCCCTTTGACGATGTTACAACACGCTGTCTTATCAACGGCCATAACGGTTATGTTCCACAAGACCAAGTATGGGAATTAATCCTAGTAAAACCAGAATGCATGACTTGTTTCTGGACGTATGAATTACGTGTCTTTATTGCCTTTGCTGAACGACTTGTGTACTAGCTAGAATTATCTTCACAACTATCTTGTATCAAAGTTATTGTGTGCTATATTTCATGCTTTATGTAAAATAAGCGGTATTGTAAGTTTGTAAAATATTGTATAAAAGTTTGAACGCGAAATATTATTATAATCAGTTTTTCATATAGAATTGTAGTAGTTGAATTGTATATTAGCTACTAAGTATGAACTTAACGGGTAGGTACTACCCGAATTTAAACTTATAAAACGCTAATATGAAGAAAAAGCTTTTATAAATGAGTTCATATTATGCTACGAAATACTATTAACTACTCTTAATATTTTGTATGATTAACTTGTTCCATTTGACTATTTTGAAGGAAATGGCACCGACTACTCGACACACCGTGAATATGAATGAAGAGGAATTCCGTACTTTTCTAGCTTCAAACATAGCCGCAGTACAGGCTGCGCTACATACCAACAATAACCTTGGATCTAGCAGTACAGGAAATCGTGTAGGATGCACCTATAAAGAATTCATTGCCTGCAAACCTTTGGAATTTGATGGAACCGAAGGACCGATTGAAACGGTGGACCGAGAAGGTCGAACCGGTGTTTGCCATAAGTAAGTGTACTGAAGAGGACAAAGTGAAGTACGCTACGCATACCTTCACAGGTTCTGCGTTAACATGGTGGAATACCTATCTAGAGCAAGTGGGACAAGACGATGCGTACGCACTACCGTGGTCAGCATTCAAGCACTTGATGAACGAGAAGTACCGTCCCAGAACCGAGGTCAATAAGCTCAAGACAGAACTTAGAGGGTTACGAACCCAAGGATTTGATATTACCACGTACGAAAGACGATTCACAGAATTGTGCCTATTGTGTCCGGGAGCGTTCGAAGATGAGGAAGAGAAGATCGACACGTTTGTGAAAGGATTACCAGAAAGAATCCAAGAAGATATAAGTTCACACGAGCCCGCCTCCATACAATAGGCATGTAGAATGGCTCACAAACTAGTGAACCAGATTGAGGAAAGAATTAAAGAACAGACGAATGAAGAGGCCAATGTGAAGCAAGTCAAAAGAAAGTGGGAGGAAAACGATGATAAGAATAACCAATACAACAACAACAGCAATTACAACAATAATCGCAACAATTATCCCAACAATCGCAACATCAATCGCAACTACAACAAACGGCCCAACAACAACAACAACAACAACAACAACAGCAACTACAACAATCATCCCAACAACAATAATAACCGCAACAACAACAACAATCAGAAGCAGCTATGCCAAAGGTGTGAAAAGTATCACTCGGGGTTCTGCACCAAATTTTGCAACAAGTGTAAAAGAAATGGTCATAGCGCGGCGAAGTGTGAGGTCTACGGACCAGGGGTTAATAGAACGAAAGGAACAAATGGTGTCGGAACGAGTATTGGCGGAGCAAGTAGTGTCGGAGCAAGTTATGCCAATGTAGTTTGTTATAAATGTGGAAAACCGGGCCACATTATTAGAAATTGCCCGAACCAGGAGAACACGAATGGACAATGCCGCGGAAGAGTTTTCAATATTAATGCAGCAGAGGCACAGGAAGACCCAGAGCTTGTTACGGGTACGTTTCTTATTGACAATAAATCTGCTTACGTTTTATTTGATTCGGGTGCGGATAGAAGCTATATGAGTAGAGATTTTTGTGCTAAATTAAGTTGTCCATTGACGCCTTTGGATAGTAAATTTTTATTCGAATTAGCAAATGGTAAATTAATTTCAGCAGATAATATATGTCGGAATCGAGAAATTAAACTGGTTAGCGAAACATTTAAGAATGATTTGATACCAGTAGAGTTAGGGAGTTTTGATGTGATAATCGGTATGGACTGGTTGAAAGAAGTGAAAGCAGAGATCGTCTGTTACAAAAATGCAATTCGCATTATACGAGAAAAAGGATAACCCTTAATGGTGTACGGAGAAAAGGGCAACACGAAGCTACATCTTATTAGTAATTTGAAGGCACAAAAACTAATAAGAAAAGGTTGCTATGCTTTTCTTGCACACGTCGAGAAAGTACAAACTGAAGAAAAGAGCATCAATGATGTTCCCATTGCAAAAGAATTTCCCGATGTATTTCCGAAAGAATTACCGGGATTACCCCACATCGATCTGTTGAATTTCAAATAGATCTTGTACCAGGAGCTGCACCAATAGCTCATGCTCCTTACAGACTCGCACCCAGCGAGATGAAAGAACTGCAAAGCCAATTACAAGAACTTTTAGAGCGTGGTTTCATTCGACCAAGCACATCACCGTGGGGAGCTCCTGTTTTGTTTGTCAAGAAGAAAGATGGTACATTCAGGTTGTGTATCGACTACCGAGAGTTGAACAAACTTACCATCAAGAACCGCTACCCACTACCGAGAATCGACGACTTATTTGATCAACTACAAGGCTCGTCTGTTTATTCAAAGATTGACTTACGTTCCGGGTATCATCAAATGCGGGTGAAAGAAGATGATATTCCAAAGACTGCTTTCAGAACACGTTACGGTCATTACGAGTTTATGGTCATGCCGTTTGGTTTAACTAATGCACCAGCTGTGTTCATGGACCTTATGAACCGAGTGTGTGGACCATACCTTGACAAGTTTGTCATTGTTTTCATTGATGACATACTTATTTACTCAAAGAATGACCAAGAACACGGTGAACATTTGAGAAAGGTGTTAGAAGTATTGAGGAAGGAAGAATTGTACGCTAAGTTTTCAAAGTGTGCATTTTGGTTGGAAGAAGTTCAATTCCTCGGTCACATAGTGAATAAAGAAGGTATTAAGGTGGATCCGGCAAAGATAGAAACTGTTGAAAAGTGGGAAACCCCAAAAACTCCGAAACACATACGCCAGTTTTTAGGACTAGCTGGTTACTACAGAAGGTTCATCCAAGACTTTTCCAGAATAGCAAAACCCTTGACTGCATTAACGCATAAAGGGAAGAAATTTGAATGGAATGATGAACAAGAGAAAGCGTTTCAGTTATTGAAGAAAAAGCTAACTACGGCACCTATATTGTCATTGCCTGAAGGGAATGATGATTTTGTGATTTATTGTGACGCATCAAAGCAAGGTCTCGGTTGTGTATTAATGCAACGAACGAAGGTGATTGCTTATGCGTCTAGATAATTGAAGATTCACGAACAAAATTATACGACGCATGATTTGGAATTAGGAGCGGTTGTTTTTGCATTAAAGACTTGGAGACACTACTTATATGGGGTCAAAAGTATTATATATACCGACCACAAAAGTCTTCAACACATATTTAATCAGAAACAACTGAATATGAGGCAGCGTAGGTGGATTGAATTGTTGAATGATTACGACTTTGAGATTCGTTACCACCCGGGGAAGGCAAATGTGGTAGCCGATGCCTTGAGCAGGAAGGACAGAGAACCCATTCGAGTAAAATCTATGAATATAATGATTCATAATAACCTTACTACTCAAATAAAGGAGGCGCAACAAGGAGTTTTAAAAGAGGGAAATTTAAAGGATGAAATACCCAAAGGATCGGAGAAGCATCTTAATATTCAGGAAGACGGAACCCGGTATAGGGCTGAAAGGATTTGGGTACCAAAATTTGGAGATATGAGAGAAATGGTACTTAGAGAAGCTCATAAAACCAGATACTCAATACATCCTGGAACGGGGAAGATGTACAAGGATCTCAAGAAACATTTTTGGTGGCCGGGTATGAAAGCCGATGTTGCTAAATACGTAGGAGAATGTTTGACGTGTTCTAAAGTCAAAGCTGAGCATCAGAAACCATCAGGTCTACTTCAACAACCCGAAATCCCGGAATGGAAATGGGAAAACATTACCATGGATTTCATCACTAAATTGCCAAGGACTGCAAGTGGTTTTGATACTATTTGGGTAATAGTTGATCGTCTCACCAAATCAGTACACTTCCTGCCAATAAGAGAAGATGACAAGATGGAGAAGTTAGCACGACTGTATTTGAAGGAAGTCATCTCCAGACATGGAATACCAATCTCTATTATCTCTGATAGGGATGGCAGATTTATTTCAAGATTCTGGCAGACATTACAGCAAGCATTAGGAACTCATCTAGACATGAGTACTACCTATCATCCACAAACTGATGGGCAGAGCGAAAGGATGATACAAACGCTTGAAGACATGCTACGAGCATGTGTTATTGATTTCGGAAACAGTTGGGATCGACATCTACCGTTAGCAGAATTTTCCTACAACAACAGCTACCATTCAAGCATTGAGATGGCGCCGTTTGAAGCACTTTATGGTAGAAAGTGCAGGTCTCCGATTTGTTGGAGTGAAGTGGGGGATAGACAGATTACGGGTCCGGAGATTATACAAGAAACTACCGAGAAGATCATCCAAATTCAACAACGGTTGAAAACCGCCCAAAGTCGACAAAAGAGCTACGCTGACATTAAAAGAAAAGATATAGAATTTGAAATTGGAGAGATGGTCATGCTTAAAGTTGCACCTTGGAAAGGCGTTGTTCGATTTGGTAAACGAGGAAAATTAAATCCAAGGTATATTGGACCATTCAAGATTATTGATCGTGTCGGACCAGTAGCTTACCGACTTGATTTACCTCAACAACTCGCGGCTGTACATAACACTTTCCACGTCTCGAATTTGAAGAAATGTTTTGCTAAAGAAGATCTCACTATTCCGTTAGATGAAATCCAAATCAACGAAAAACTTCAATTCATCGAAGAACCCGTCGAAATAATGGATCGTGAGGTTAAAAGACTTAAGCAAAACAAGATACCAATTGTTAAGGTTCGATGGAATGCTCGTAGAGGACCCGAGTTTACCTGGGAGCATGAAGATCAGATGAAGAAGAAATACCCGCATCTATTTCCAGAAGATTCGTCAACACCTTCAACAGCTTAAAATTTCGGGACGAAATTTATTTAACGGGTAGGTACTGTAGTGACCCGAACTTTTCCATGTTTATATATATTAATTGAGATTGATATTTACATGATTAAATGTTTCCAACATGTTAAGCAATCAAACTTGTTAAGACTTGATTAATTGAAATATGTTTCATATAGACAATTGACCACCCAAGTTGACCGGTGATTCACGAACGTTAAAACTTGTAAAAACTATACGATGACATATATATGGTTATATATATAGTTAACATGTTTTTATTATAAGTATGTATCTCATTAGGTATTTTAACAATGAGTTATATACATAAAAATGAGACTATTAATTTAAGAAACTCGAAAACGATATATATAACGATTATCGTTATAACAACGTCTTACTAGGTACATATGAATCATATTAAGATATTGATACACTTGGTTAATTATGTTAAATGATAAGTAAATATATTATTAAGTGTATTAACAATGAAATACATATGTAAAAATAAGACTACTAACTTAATGATTTTGAAACGAGACATATATGTAACGATTATCGTTGTAACGACATTTAACTGTATATACATCATACTAAGATATATTATATATCATAATATCATGATAATATAATAATTTAACATCTCATTTGTTATAATAAACAATGGGTTAACAAAATTCAACAAGATCGTTAACCTAAAGGTTTCAAAACAACACTTACATGTAACGACTAACGATGACTTAACGACTCAGTTAAAATGTATATACATGTAGTGTTTTAATATGTATTTATACACTTTTGAAAGACTTCAATACACTTATCAAAATACTTCTACTTAACAAAAATGCTTACAATTACATCCTCGTTCAGTTTCATCAACAATTCTACTCGTATGCACCCGTATTCGTACTCGTACAATACACAGCTTTTAGATGTATGTACTATTGGTATATACACTCCAATGATCAGCTCTTAGCAGCCCATGTGAGTCACCTAACACATGTGGGAACCATCATTTGGCAACTAGCATGAAATATCTCATAAAATTACAAAAATATGAGTAATCATTCATGAATTATTTACATGAAAACAAAATTACATATCCTTTATATCTAATCCATACACCAACGACCAAAAACACCTACAAACACTTTCATTCTTCAATTTTCTTCATCTAATTGATCTCTCTCAAGTTCTATCTTCAAGTTCTAAGTGTTCTTCATATATTTTACAAGTTCTAGTTACATAAAATCAAGAATACTTTCAAGTTTGCTAGCTCACTTCCAATCTTGTAAGGTGATCATCCAACCTCAAGAAATCTTTGTTTCTTACAGTAGGTTATCATTCTAATACAAGGTAATAAATATATTCAAACTTTGGTTCAATTTCTATAACTATAACAATCTTATTTCAAGTGATGATATTACTTGAACTTGTTTTCGTGTCATGATTCTGCTTCAAGAACTTCGAGCCATCCAAGGATCCGTTGAAGCTAGATCCATTTTTCTCTTTTCTAGTAGGTTTATCCAAGGAACTTAAGGTAGTAATGATGTTCATAACATCATTCGATTCATACATATAAAGCTATCTTATTCGAAGGTTTAAACTTGTAATCACTAGAACATAGTTTAGTTAATTCTAAACTGGTTCGCAAATAAAAGTTAATCCTTATAACTTGACTTTTAAAATCAACTAAACACATGTTCTATATCTATATGATATGCTAACTTAATGATTTAAAACCTGGAAAGACGAAAAACACCGTAAAACCGGATTTACGCCGTCGTAGTAACACCGCGGGCTGTTTTGGGTTAGTTAATTAAAAACTATGATAAAATTTGATTTAAAAGTTGTTATTCTGAGAAAATGATTTTTATTATGAACATGAAACTATATCCAAAAATTATGGTTAAACTCAAAGTGGAAGTATGTTTTCTAAAATGGTCATCTAGACGTTGTTCTTTCGACTGAAATGACTACCTTTACAAAAACGACTTGTAACTTATTTTTCTGACTATAAACCTATACTTTTTCTGTTTAGGTTCATAAAATAGAGTTCAATATGAAACCATAGCAATTAGATTCACTCAAAATGGATTTAAAATGAAGAAGTTATGGGTAAAACAAGATTGGATAATTTTTCTCATTTTAGCTACGTGAAAATTGTTAACAAATCTATTCCAACCATAACTTAATCAACTTGTATTGTATATTATGTAATCTTGAGATACCATAGACACGTATACAATGTTTCGACCTATCATGTCGACACATCTATATATATTTCGGAACAACCATAGACACTCTATATGTGAATGTTGGAGTTAGCTATACAGGGTTGAGGTTGATTCCAAAATATATATAGTTTGAGTTGTGATCAATACTGAGATACGTATACACTGGGTCGTGGATTGATTCAAGATAATATTTATCGATTTATTTCTGTACATCTAACTGTGGACAACTAGTTGTAGGTTACTAACGAGGACAGCTGACTTAATAAACTTAAAACATCAAAATATATTAAAAGTGTTGTAAATATATTTTGAATATACTTTGATATATATGTATATATTGTTATAGGTTCGTGAATCAACCAGTGGCCAAGTCTTACTTCCCGACGAAGTAAAAATCTGTGAAAGTGAGTTATAGTCCCACTTTTAAAATCTAATATTTTTGGGATGAGAATACATGCAGGTTTTATAAATGATTTACAAAATAGACACAAGTACGTGAAACTATATTCTATGGTTGAATTATCGAAATCGAATATGCCCCTTTTTATTAAGTCTGGTAATCTAAGAATTAGGGAACAGACACCCTAATTGACGCGAATCCTAAAGATAGATCTATCGGGCCCAACAAGCCCCATCCAAAGTACCGGATGCTTTAGTACTTCGAAATTTATATCATATCCGAAGGGTGTCCTGGAATGATGGGGATATTCTTATATATGCATCTTGTTAATGTCGGTTACCAGGTGTTCACCATATGAATGATTTTTATCTCTATGTATGGGATGTGTATTGAAATATGAAATCTTGTGGTCTATTGTTACGATTTGATATATATAGGTTAAACCTATAAGTCACCAACATTTTTGTTGACGTTTAAAGCATGTTTATTCTCAGGTGAATACTAAGAGCTTCCGCTGTTGCATACTAAAATAAGGACAAGATTTGGAGTCCATGTTTGTATGATATTGTGTAAAAACTGCATTCAAGAAACTGATTTTGATGTAACATATTTGTATTGTAAACCATTATGTAATGGTCGTGTGTAAACAGGATATTTTAGATTATCATTATTTGATAATCTACGTAAAGCTTTTTAAACCTTTATTTATGAAATAAAGATTATGGTTTGTTTTAAAAATGAATGCAGTCTTTGAAAAACGTCTCATATAGAGGTCAAAACCTCGCAACGAAATCAATTAATATGGAATGTTTTTAATCAATAAGAACGGGACATTTCAGTTACTAGTGTGCATGGTGTTGGAAGTACAAGTAACTAGATTCCAATGTGCATAAAACTAACTAGTTTCCATCTAAATAATACTTACATGTAAGTATGGGCTTAATTAGTCCACTAAAGAAGTAGGGTGGGCTTCATAGGTCCATTAACATTAATTAAAGCCCAAGTCCAAGTATTTAACAACTTAAGTCCAACAAAGCCCAAGTAATTAACTAGAAACCTCAGTTAATTAAAACGATTAATAAATTAATCATGAATGTAAATAATATTCAAAAATATTATTCGTAAAGGTTTCGTGTGTCACAAAGATGTTTCGGGCAATTAAAGTCAAGTACGGGCAATCATGGCAACATGTAAATGTAATAACATACATTCGTTTAATCACACGTATTAATAATAATAATTATTATTAATAAATAAAAGTTGGAATTTCCAGAGTCGTTACATTACCCACCTGTTAAAGAAAATTTCGTCCCGAAATTTTAAGGAGTGACCAACAATGGTACCGTATTCGAATAAGAAGGAGCGTATCATAATTCTGTGAGACCCGTGGGCTCAGAAGTAAGTTATCTACCTTGAAAGGTGCTTCGGTGTATGAAAGTGAGAATAGGTATATGCCGTTAATTAAGCCTCTTGTCCTAAGAGGTCAACAAATTGATTTCATTTCTGATTAACAGGAGTATGCCATCTGAATGTATATCCACAAAAGGAAAGATGGTGTGTTTAGCCTTACAGGCACCTTCAGTAAGCTGGATGCGTGAAATGCACCATGAATGTTTCTAAGCTCATCTAAAACATTGAGCATGTATGTCGTAATATAAGCTGACAGGTAGAATGGGAAACATAGTGATTACAACCATGTGATTTGATGTCTGGATAGCGTTAGCTACAGATTTTACCAACTCCTTGGTTTCGAAAGGAGGCCATAGGCATAGGAACTCGATATTTAAGAACGTTTCATTTGAGTAAGTGAATTGAAATTTTAGCTGAAAGTGACCAACCGAACTTGCAAGCCATAATTATTCATAGTGTCTTCAGAACGGTCTGAACGAACAATGAGGGATATCACCTAGTTTACCATACTGCAGGTGAACTTACCCTTAGATGAAATGAAAGCACAGTTCTGTAATGTAACTTCATCCTTTCAGTTACATGTTGAAGTTAGGGTTATCATTAACTAGAGCAACATACAGTTGCAACCACTGAAGGAAGAAATATATAGAGTATCCACTGAGTGTTGCAGATGTTTTAAGCTATCCCTTCCCAAGGGATAACAAGATTCATAGGTTCTCAGAGTATCTTATATTACATTTCCGAAAGAAAGTCGCACGAAAAGTGTGGTCTTTAAACGAGAGTGAACTCTTGGTCCTAGAGAATGGTTTACTCTGAGTGAAAAGAATCTCCAAAATAACTCTTGTATCTCAACATACTGATTCATAGAGATGATGTTTACGAGGGTGTTGCGTTTAGTCGTGAAATTTTGAGAGTAGAAACTCACTTAGTGCCTTTCCTACAATAGGGTGACCACTGAGTGTACCTCAGAAAACTGATTTATTGGCTCGCGTTTTATCATGTCTAATTTTAAAAGAACCTTTTATGGGTGCAAGGATTTTCTAACAAATTTTATAAAACCGCCAACCAAAGTGGCTCAAGAGTTTTTTTTTTTTAACGAAGATCTTAAGAGTAAGTTTCATCTCTAACGGAGGGCGAGAAAAAGTGTGATCCATACATGGTGTAGTCTAATATGAAAACCTTTAATAAAATCAACTAAGGGAGTTTTGAAAAACAAAACCTTTAATCATTTGTTGTGACTATGTAAACGGAACGAAGTTCCTAGTAATTTAGAAGTAGGTACAACGTGTACCATTTTTGCACAAAACTATTTGACTTAAGTTGAATAATTCGGTAAAGGAGCGGTCTTTAAGTAAATTGAAGATATAACTTAGTATCAAAATAAGTAAGTATAAATTTATACATACATGATGTTATAAATCGTATAAGTGACAGAAAAGTTTTTAGTACTTTCATTGTCTGTAAATCTTGTGAGGACTGCGCAAATAAACAACGTGTAATAAATTTTTTTTGATAAGTATAGTTTTTCGTGTTTCAAAGGTTACGAGTTGAAAACGATTTGAGTGAAAAAGCTTGGAATCCTTGGGTGACCAGTTACTAGGTAGTGAAAACTAATGACATAAATGCAGTTTTGGTAATTATCAGAACACAAGTCTTTGGACCAAAAATATTTACGTGCGAAGCCGTTGCTAAAAGTGGGGTACGAAGGATAAAGTACGAGGATGAGAAGTTAATGGCTTCTTGAATTTGCAAAATGCCAAACAGGTTATTACTAGAATTAAAGCCGGAATAATGATGGTATTAATACCACTAAATGAGGATCTCTTGAAATGAGTCAGGACTTAGAGCCATGTAAGAAAGAGCATTGTCCAACAGGTGTGGTGAAATAAATCCATGGGGTAACGCAATAGTTTTGAATGGTTTGAGTGTTAGCGGATGCCCGAAGGCCTTGCATGACGTGGTGGTCAGTGCCTTTATCACATACACACGAACCTCTCGATTTCGACAGTTATAAAGCCTTTATGATGACTTGGATACGAATAACACGAAAAGTTTTATATAATAAGCAACGAAAGTTTTATAGAAATTGTTTATGGTGACAATGTAAGAGAAGAAACGAAGTTCTTAGTAAATTAGGGTTATGTACAACACGTACCGTTCAAAGTATAATATCTTTTAAATGAAAGATTTGATTTGTAAAAGTGAAAGTAAAGTTTCATATGTATTTGTCAAAAGTAATCATTTACTTTATTTTATATAACGGGTACGATTTCAAAAATTTGTATGAATGGCAAACAGAATAAATTTATTTTTATAAAGCCTTGAGAGGATAGCACAGTAAAATAAGGTGTGTAAAATTTTGGCAAACAAAATCTTCATATCTCGGAGGCTACAAGTTGGAAAAGGTTGATGAGAATCAAGTAAAAGACTTTTGAAAATTTCGAGTGATATTTGAGGTAATAAAAAAAAACCATTGAATTTATATGTGATTGACGACTATTTGTAGGGCATAAGTCTTTTGACCAAAAATGCTTAAGTGTGAAGTTGTTGCTTATAAGTGAGTTACGAATGGGAGGGTATGAGGATGAGGGTTAACCACTCATTGATTTTAGGAAAATTTCGAACTGGTATGACTAATATCGAGGTAAGAAGGATGATGTTGTGGTTATCATCGAATAAGAATTTCCTCGTAATAAGTTAGGATTTAGAGTTGCGTAAGAATGAGTATCAAATGTGATTCTTGGGTAGTCCTCAATATAGAATTTGAATTGCTGAAGTGACGGGATACAATTTTCTTTAAGTATCGTTGTGCAAGTTTGTCCATTGTATCGGTTTCTTTCATGGCTAGAAAGTGAGCAGTTTTGGTGAGAGGGTCAATAATAATACAGATGATGTCCTAACCGACTTACCGTCTCTGGTAGTTTAGTGATGAATTTCTTCCCATAATAGTTTCACCATTCTTGCGAGGTATACGAATAAATTTTTCCCTCATTATAAATAATTTCCGCTTTCATCCTTGAAAGTCAGTTTGTTCCAACTATTTCATTAAAGCTTCCTAACCTGATGAGTATTAGGTTAATCCCAAAGTTCATCCCAACTATTGCATCCAATTTCCCAAATTGATGGGTGGTAGGTTAATCTTAGGGTTCATTCCAACTAATCTTATTATACTGCTATGAAAATTTTATCAATCTTCTCAAATAGCATAAGCCTGTACGCAGGTAACTAATCCTTCTCAACTACTACATTAAAACTCCCAAGTTTGGTTAACATGAGGTCATCTCCAAATGACCCACCTGTTAATCTTAAAGTACCACCTTAAATTATTCCTCTATCTCTGCCAGCTTACCATTTGCTGGTCCTATAGAATACCTAACTCTCATGGTTGTTGATGGCTTATTATTCATAATGCTAAGGTGCTTAGATATAAGGTTTCTATCGTTCTAGTATTAAACAACTCCGAAACAATAAAACATTGTGATGAAATGTACCCTAACCAAAATCAGGATCCATGCGAGTTTCTATAACTGAGATAACGATTGTTCTACCACAAGTTAGTACAAAGTTTTTCCTATTTGAGAACTTTTTCCTTAAATGTCCAGGGTGTCGATCTCTAATACAAATTTTCGGGTTATCAATTCTGCAATCAAGGCCCTTCTTGTACAGTACCTGGGCTACGTGGTTATTCTTTCCCTACCTTTAACAGGCTACAATGTGTATGCTCAAGTGATTCCTAACAAAATTTTTCCCTGGATCACCCCATATTCCTCATGTAGTAACATTGGAACTTCTGCATGATTTACTTCAATATAATCACGCTGGCCTGGCGTCATTATATTGTACTAAATCGTACGTTCATTCCAATATCAATCCATATGGTCAATGTAACGTGATCACTTCCAATTATACACAATTTCATCTAACGGTGCTTTATCTATGCCATCTCAAAATAGAATCGACATAACTAATCTCGTAGTTTCTTGATGTGGGTGCGTAGGTTTCGTAGACCATGTATTAATGCTTAAGTGTCCCGAAGTTTCTTCAAAGGTTCGGATTCAAGTAACGTTGTTAGGTTCCTTCTAAATATTCAATCCGGGTCTCGCGTCGGGTTGTGCGTGTAGCAAGTAGTAATACGATGTGTTTGAGCGTTAGTAGAAGGTACTATGACCTTGTGAAAGGAGATGTCCTCCCGACTTATCCAATGTCTAGGAGTGTTAGGGACCTAAGTCCAGAAGTGTTGTTAGATCGTCGAACAGTGGTAAGGAATGAAAGAGTTAAGTGACGGTCATGAAAGCGTACAGGGTATGTATCAACTGAACAATCTTCTAGATTGCGTGAAGAGATGTTTCGATCTCTGGAACGGTGGAACAGTAGTAACAGGTGGATTACACTACTAGTTCTTAGGGTTAGACGAGCGGGAAAGTAGTTCAGGAAAACATCTGAACTGGGAAGGATAAGTTCTCCAAGTCGGTATAGCGAATAGTAGGCATGTAGCAAGAGCGTAATCAGGCATATCAATTACAGCAGCCTAGATCATTTACAACAGCACGTAGCAGGGCAATAGTAACGGTATCATACCGAAGTAACATACTAGAAGCAGATAGTAGCACGCAGTAGCGAGAATAAGCAAATGCATACAGCGAGTTTACATAGCAGTAAAAGGAAACGGTAGCATGTAGTAAGTTCATACAGCAGTAGAAGTGAGCAGTGGCATGCAGTAGTAGTAAGCAGTATCATGCAGTAATATAACACAGTAGCATGCAGCAGGTTCCGCAGAAACAAGTAAACTAGCAAGTTGTAGATTAGTCCTATTAGTGAATCCTACTCGGGTCGGTCTTAGACTCACTAATGCAACCTAATTCCCTACAACCAATGCTCTGATACCAAATGTGACACCCCGTACTAAATCATCATGTACGGACCATCAACAACATGATCATTACAAGGTCAAACACTATATGCGTTTTCAAAACAAGTTTGCATCCATATCAAAAGGTGACGTCATAACTAACGTCAATTGTTTTACATCAAAAGTATGCTTCAATGAACAGAAGCAAAGGTAACAGTACGTGACCCTTAGGTCGTTACAATTCATAGTTCAAAAGTAATTAAGGTTAAATGCAAGATAAAATAATTCATGCGGAGATAACTCTAGAGCAGCGGGTGTCTACAGCAAGACTAGTACACAGCGGAAGCAAGCAAACCTTAAGCACCTGAGAAAAACATGTTTAAAAACGTCAACACGAATGTTGGTGAGCTATAGTTTTAGTATAACAGTAATGTAAGGTAGGCCACGAGATTTCAGTGCTACCAAGAGCGCTTCAAAACAGTAATCCAAATCAGTATGTTTAAGTATATGCTCAACCGTGGGCACTTGGTAACTAACTTAACGTTTAAATAAATAATACCCCCTAAAAGTACACTTGGCGAGTGCGTATGTTTACGAAGTATTAAACACTCGTTGACTGCTAGCGCGACTAGCCCGAGTGGGGATGTCAAACCCTATGGATCCATATCTAAGATTCGCGCTCATGGTTCAAAAACCAATGATTAAACGTTACCGAGCTAAAGGGAATGTTTATGCCGTTGTATAACCCACACATATATAAGTTTAAGTACTCGTGCCTAGTATGTAAAACATAAAATCCGCATGTATTCTCTGTTCCCAAAATAAGTTAAAGTAAAAAGGGAATGCTATAACTCACAATGATAAAGTAGCGGTAAAGTATGACTCGGAAAGTAAGCAAGTAATGAAGGTTGTCCAAACGGGTCCTCAACCTAAGTCAAATAGTAGTAAGTCAGTAAATCATTCGAAAAGGTTTAAAAGTATGTAAATAAGGTCTTAAGGGTCATCATCATTCATCATTTAACAAAAGGTGTAAAGTAAGTTTCGTTCTTGAAAAGAGTTTAAAACAAAGGCTGATTCGATCAGTCACCACGGCCTCTACCCTTACTGAATTAAGGTGAGACCAGTGGCCAAGGCTCCGTATATGAGTCCCTTAAGTGTGGTAAAATTTACAGAAGCAAACTCGTCTTCGTTTGACCGTGGAGATGGTCTAAGTGCGAGTAGGTCAGAAATTTCTGCACAACGTTAAAAGGACATAGTGACGATCGGAGGGCCATAAATCCTAAACCGTAACTCGGATTAAGACGAGTCCTATATGAAAAGTTATCTACTCAAACAGAGCTATTTGAAAATCAAAATCACAACAGCCCAGGTCTTACTTATCAGACCCAGAATACAGAAAACAGACAGGTCAGTAGGTTCCGGTGGTTCTTGGTGTTCGATGCTTATCACGGTTCTCATCCTTGATGCATGTAGCTTCAAGTGTATAACTCGTTGATGTGTTTGCATCATTTTAACCAAGGTTTTATCATCATATCCCAAGTGTAAGTCTAAGACATGAAGCACAACTCACTTAAGTGTTGCAAGTGTTTTGATGAACCAAAGTTACATCAAAGTCTTAGATTCAACACATACATGAAATGTAAAAGTAATATTAACCAAGTTTTGACTATTATGACACAAGTGTAGGTCTAAGACATGTAGCACAACTCACTTAAGAGTTGTATGAAGTTTGGTGAACCAAAGTTACATCAAAGCCTTAGATCTAACACATACATGAACTTTAAAACTAATAATAAGTTACAAACTTGAAAGTAAACTTATGAAATCAAGATCTTGAGTTGCAAAACATAGTTCTTAGTTTGATCTTGAAGATCCAAGACTCAAAAGTCTAGATCTAACATAAGTGTACCAAGTTATAATTAAAAAGTTTCATTTACATGTTCTTGAACTAGTAAAGTTAACTTTTAGTTCAAGAGAAATGAGATCAAGGTTAACTAGTAACACTTGACCAATAATAACCAACAAACATGAAATTAAAGTGCATAATATGAAGTAACAAACTAAATAAACAAGTTAATAGGTCATGGTTGTTCATACTTTAAAGATTCAAACCAAAGTTTGATCTTTAAGAAAGTAAACTTTAAAGTTTACTAACATGAATTACAAGTATGAGTTTAACAACTATGAACTTACAAACTTTTGAAACAATAAATGTAGAATCATAAACTAGTAAGTTTATGTTCTTGTGTTCTTGAAAATTCAAGATATTATGAAGAATCAAACTAGTAAGTTTGATCTTGTAACTTGTAAGTAATAATTAATCAAAGAACAAGTAAGTAAATAACTAACAAATACATGTAATTAAACATAACCAAGAACAAGTGATCAAAACAAACAAGAATGATGATGATTATGTGTATATGTATACGGTTTTTAGACAAGGAAAAGAGAAGAGGACTTGTTCATAATACTTACAAGAAAAGAGAGGGATGTTTGAGAGAAAAAAATGCAAGTAATCTTTGTGTGTGAAAATGAGAGAATGCAAGTGTAAGAAGTAATGTAAAAATGAAACCAAAATCTCCTTTGTACATCAAAACCTATGGCCAAAAATGAGGGGAGGGAGGAGAGAAATATCCACAAGGTTAATGCATGTAAAAGTCTTTAAAGGTGGTTACTAGTGTGCATGGTGTTGGAAGTACAAGTAACTAGATTCCAATGTGCATAAAACTAACTAGTTTCCATCTAAATAATACTTACATGTAAGTATGGGCTTAATTAGTCCACTAAAGAAGTAGGGTGGGCTTCATAGGTCCATTAACATTAATTAAAGCCCAAGTCCAAGTATTTAACAACTTAAGTCCAACAAAGCCCAAGTAATTAACTAGAAACCTCAGTTAATTAAAACGGTTAATAAATTAATCATGAATGTAAATAATATTCAAAAATATTATTCGTAAAGGTTTCGTGTGTCACAAAGACGTTTCGGGCAATTAAAGTCAAGTACGGGCAATCATGGCAACATGTAAATGTAATAACATACATTCGTTTAATCACACGTATTAATAATAATAATAATTATTAATAAATAAAAGTTGGAATTTCAGGGTCGTTACAATTATGACATCATCATTATGAGTATTAAAGGGTAATTAGCTTAATGATGACATCATCATTTTAGAGCTTTATATGACTATATAGATAGATTATAAATAAATTATATATATATATATATATATATATATATATATATATATATATATATATATATATATATATATATATATATATATTATATTTTATATTATATAATATAATTATAAATATTTTATATATATATATATACATATATATATATATATACATATATATATATATACTATATTTAAGAGCACGTGCGTTGCACGCTAGCTCTATATCAAAGAAATCGAAATTGGTAAAATTGATAGCAAATTACCATTTGATAAAATTACAAAATCGAAAACCTTAATTACATACAACTACATCACCATAAGTTGTTAATTAAATAACAACATCATCAACAGTAGGACGTTTATAAGTAACTACATCATCAAATGTTGGATAACTGAAACGTTGTTTGACACAAAACACATAGATTAAAGGTACTTAATCCAACTTCTTAATTGTTTATTCTGCATATATATGAAAATGTTAGAACAATAACGTGTAGATAAATAAACAACCTAAATGTCAACGTTGTGACTTTCATCTTGTAACATAACAAACAAAAGTTTGCTGCATTTGAATCCAATGAGACATTTTTCACCAGCCATGTATCCATTTGATTTGACAAACTTAGTCCAGCCAGACGACACGTACAAATTTTGGTTTTTTTCAATGGTTCCTCTTTCAGTCCCCAGATATGAATAACTCGATGTAAATCATAGCATTCATATTGGTCGTCATCTTTTAGTTTTGGAATATGAACAAACTCCTTCGGAAGTCGCTACAACACAAAAGTATACATTTTGTAAAAGAGTGCTGAAATATTTGTAGATAAGGTTCAATAAACAATTCACCTTATAAAATGTACTTATAAAATCTCAGTTACCACTTCATAACTCTTAACGGTTAAAATTTAGTATGTCGGTTAACATAAATAACTTACCCAAGTTTTTCCTTTTGGGATGTTGAACCACACCCACGAATTGTCACCGCCAGTGTATGTGTGATTGGAAATTTCAACCTCATTTGTTGGAGCATCCACATCAGAAGCGCTATCATAACTATTGTTGTCAGACATGTTGTAGCGATTCTATTCTGTAATGAGTTAAAAAAAAGTTAGATATGCAATAAATCATTGATACATTGTATTAACAGCTTATAAATAGAGTTTAATATGAATTTAGAAGTGAAGTATACATATACACAATAAAACTGAATTATTGAATAATGAATGAATAGTGAAACATAATTTGATTTTTATATGAACTTCTTTGGTTATTTTATAGATGTAAAAAAAATCAAGTTCGATTATAAACCTTAAGCAATAATAATTGAGAATGCAAAATTAACGTTACTGCATTTGCTACTAACTGTTATTTTAACAAAATTTGTATCAACTCAAAATTAAAAGCGTCTGTGAGCCATTAACGATGAATAATTTTGTAAAAGAAAATAAAATACCTGATTTCGTCGATGTTGTTTTCCTTGAGTGAAGAGTCATCCAAAAGTAAAATAAAAAACCCTGATCTGTTTTGGCGAATGTTCCAAAATATAAAATAAATTACGGCTTATAAAAAACGGCAACATATGATCATAAGCTTGGGTCTGGGCCAAACTTAATTGATCCATTAATTTGATTTTGGGCCACAAGATATGGGTAGAATTAGGTTAACTGATACATTATAATAACTCCTGTAAGTAACTAGAGGGGGGTGAATAGTTACTTAGTGCAATTTTAAAACTTTTTCCGATTTAGAACTTGAGATTAATATAGTGTGATTTGAATAGTTTGTTCACAAGTATAATAAATAAGAAGATAAGGGATAAGAGAACAAACACGGAGATTTATAGTGGTTCAGGGAGATGTTAACTAATCTTCCTTAATCCACTCCTCAATTATAACGAATTGAGAGTTAGTTTCACTATGATGCTCCAAACTCGGTGGAGTGTCCGGATACAACACTAGCTCCTTGATAAGCCGCAACTTATGAACCCTTACATCCCGTTGAAGAGTTCACAATCACCAAATGCTTTTACCACAAGATCCTGATGCTACCGCTAAGTGAAACCTCACTTATCTTCTAGATCCCTTTAAGAAGATAATTTACAAGTAAACTCACAACTAAGTTTACAATCACTTTTACTTGAATCACTCTAAATTGATTACAATAAGATCTGAATGATATCAGTAAATGTATGAAAATTTAAGTACAAGAGATGAGTCTTCAAGTGCTCCAATGTTTAGCTTTTATAGGCAAGAGAAATTCAAACCCGGATGTATGCGGCTCATCCTACGGTCGACCGTGGGTCGACTGTGCAGCTCTGATCTCAGAATTTTGTAGCCGTTTGAGATCTTTTTCTTTGAATTTTTCCCTTATTAGATGGCTGCAATTAGATGCCAAAAACATCTAAAAATACCTACACTACCCCTTTTGTCTTGGAAGAAATCTTTGAAGTTGACGTTGGCTTGAAAGAGGAAAGTCACTTTATACTAGAGGTGTGTCATTGATTTCCTTTTAAGGCAAATGCAGAATTTTGATCCCATGACAACCATAAGCTTCCAAACTTCAAGTCACAAGTCTTCAACCCTTTTGTCAACATTAGTTTTGCAAGTATGTGCTCTCATTGGTTACTTGCAAGCTTCCAAATTAGACTAACTTGTTTTTATATGAAGACTTTTGAGAGTTTACACTAAACTCTTATTAAACATATGATTAGTGCTTAATGGTTAATCAAGTAGAGAGCATTTCTTCAATTGGGACTTAATGACCATCTTTAAGTTTTATTACTTTTAATTTATATTTATAAAATATACTTTGAAAAAGAACTTTAGCCATACTTGAATGTTTGACATTAATCATAAGGTAAAAGTGTCATTAAGTGTGATTAACCAAGATTAGTGTTTTAGTGACCAAAACTCATTTGAATATGAAGGGGCAACTATTCTAAGTATGTTTTAACAAGTTTTGTAAATTATAGATGCCCCGAAGTAGTCAAATATTTTCGATCAAAAATCCAGACAGTGGGAAATTGTGGTGGCCCCACAGCTGACCGTGGAGTCGATCGTGTACCTTTTTTCGAAGAACAAAGGTACAGGACATCCACGGTTAGACCTACGGTCGACCGTGGACCCAACCGTGCTTCCTTCAGTGTTTTTCAAATGAATCTTTTGACTTAGCGGTTTTGTGTATTGATCTTTTGCTAGAGATAGTGTAGGCTTATGAACTTGTGTTGTTCTATACGTTGTTATAAGCACACAAGACTTGATGTCATCATCAAAACCAAGTGTTTAATATTTGAATATTAATATTGGATTACGAATCAACAACCCCGATCGGTACCACTAAAACTAAAAAATAGTCAAACCTCAAAAAAATCAATCCGGCATAAATTAGGTCTCACAAGGTATGACTCTCATTCTCTACCTTCAAAGTAATCGGAACATCACAACTATTATTCACACATGGTGATCAGTCACTATTACAATTGCGTACCTTACCATTTCCACATGGTCACGCAAAGTACTTTACCCGGATTGGCGCAACATTCATACAATACAAAACACAATACCACTACTACCTTTGAACAATCGAAGCCCAGTCGCTAGACTAGACTATACAAAACCCCCGAATACCCGAGCCCTACTATTGAACTCATCACTAAGGCACTATACACTATATATATAGTACAATAATATATACATATACGTACACCATAACAACAAGTTAATCTACTACGTAGGTGACTATCACCAAAACAACGTCCAAGTCCGCCTACTTACATTAGGCACTACCTATCTAAGGTACCAATTTACACACGAAATAATGCCCCACATATTCACACTTTGGACAAACATAAGTCCTAGTTACTGTACCTACTCTAAGGCACTAACTATTTCAAGTTCGACCCGTATTCGTACAAGTCCCTCAGACAATATGTCAACAACTCAGTCTAAGTCTAGGCACCTATCTCAAAGTAACCTAGATCCCTTATACAATGCTCTGATACCACTTGAAACAACCCAAACCCGTTTATCTGAAAATGATAACATTTTTTTATAAACAAAGTTAAATACATCAAAACGCATGATCCGTTTAACATTAGTTTTTAACGTGCCCAAAATACAATGAATCACATGTTTAACATATGGCCAAGACCAAAACGTTCAGTTCGACATCTTTCGACCTGTTACACAACAAGTGTGTAATTACGACCCATTTACGCTACAAACCGGGTTAAGACTCAATAACCCAACCCGATACCAAGAGCTTAATCCCGGGGATTTACCAAGTTCCCCAATCTACGCCCGTATATCAAAAAGCTACCCCATCATAAGCTCAAGCAACCCAAAAGCAACTAGAAGTCTTCTCCTTAACAACTGGTACATATAAAAAGGTAACAACAACGAGGGGTAAGCTTACGCTTAGTGAATGCAATAATTATACATATACGTATATAATATACTTACTTGCAAACACTTACACAATATCGCATACTCGCTAGCAATTTATTTAGCATACCATCACACATTATAAGGCTAAAAGTCTCCAATACACCGCAAGCTAGTATACGAATAGCATATAACCAATACAATATAATATGCTAATACTACTAACACATAATCATGGTTAACCATCGACACACACAGGGGAATGGTAGTCGCACAATGATCGTTAGTACTCGTACAATGACCGTTAGTGTATCCTATCCCCCATAGGTGAACGTCCGCAATTACCGAACCACCCTTCACGATAACCATGGTTAACCATCGACACACACACAAGGCAACGATACTTGTACAATGACCGTTGGTACTCGCACAATGACTGTTAGTGTACACTAACCCCCAAGGTGGACGTCCGCTCTTACCGAACTACCCTTCATATACATGTGGTCTCCATCGCACAAAAGAGTAGTGAATCCACACACACGGATAACACTATAGTGAATCCTCACGCCCGGATAACACTAAACACAAGCCCGCAAGCAAATAAACTATATACACATATATATAATCATTCCACTCACCTTAGAATGCCCTCACAAGTCATGTAATATGATTCCCGTCCACATATCCGAACAAGTAATTACCTATATCACACATAGGCATAATATACACATAAATATACATTCTCTAAAAGAGAATCCGACACAAACATCCCTTAGCCGAGGGATTACACCTTGCTCACCAAAACCCGCCTATTTAACACCTAAAATAGACATAAACCAATTATCACTTCGGGTGATAATTCAAACCCACACTACATAGTACAATTTAACCCAAATTATACTTGACACCAAATTGACCAACCTAGGTCCCGACACTAGATTACTACTTAGGTAGTGATTATTTCAATGTGTCACTTATACCAAAACTACAACACGTGCAATATTGACCAATATCACACTTGATCTCCTTTGACTTATGTCAAATTCAACCCAAAATCACTAATGGCTAGTGATTAGGCCTTAATCCTCCAATTAACAACATAAACTAAATACTTAAGTACTTATTACACCAAAGCTAGCCTCAAATCCTAGTTTAACACTAAATCAAAGTCAACACCCAATTTTGACTCATAACTTGTTCTTAAAAACATCTAAATCACTAACACACTTACAACCTAGTGATTAACTCCCAAACCATGACAAATACTTCCAAATTCGTCATCTAACCCTAAACTCACAATATTCGAGTTTACTTACACAATACATACAACAAAACCCTCAATTTTATAAGAAATGTGGTTTATAACCCAATATTAACTCAACCTTAACTCAAATCAAGAATCAAACACTACAATTCGGATATATGGTTTACCTTAGTATCAAAACGAGACCTAATAGCTAGAAACATCAAGATGCATCAAGATCCACTCCAATTTGAGCAAGCATCATCTTCTTCATCCACTCAAGTTTCCTCTATCTAGAAACCCTCATCTCTCTCTCTCTAGGGTTTGGTTGGTAGAAATGAGGATAAGATTGAGTTTAGGATCAGTTTTGGGGTATAAAACCCGTTCATAAGTGAAAAGACCACCATGCCCCTTTAAAAACCCAAAAAATAAGCTCCAAAATTGCTGCTCGACACGCACCTCGCGACTGCGAGGTCCTAGGTCGCGACTGCGAGCCTGCAAACCAAAACAGCTGAATTCCTGACCCAATCTCGCGACCGCGAGGTTTCGGGTCGCTACCGCGAGGTTTCGGGTCGCTACCGCGAGGTCTCCCGGTTTCAGCACTTTTGTGAAACTTGTTTTGGTCGTAACTTTCAGACCGTAACTCCGTTTTGATGAATCAAATATCGTTGGAAACGTAATAAGGTCTACTTTCCAATGGTAATGTTTTTTTTAACATTAACTCGGACTTTATTTGGGTTCAAAAAATACGATTACATACCTTGTAACTCATATGACGTCCAAAATAACATGTAACTTTAAAAACGGGGTGTTACAATTGTACCTTTAGAGATTAAATTATTTACACCAATGCGTAGAGGAAATCACAAGGAACAACTTTGATCAAGCAAGGATGAGCAAACAAGCAAAATTGAAGCGTGATTTGGGTGTATGTATGGTCGACGATCATGAAATAAGATAGGGACCAGGAGCCGCATTTTTTTGTTTCTAATTAGTGTTGTGAGGATGATTAAAATTGTGCAGTGATCTTTTGTTAACAAAATTAGGGCCTAAATCACTATTTAATAATATATGCCCAAAATAAATCACAAAGGGGGTGTGGGGTGGGGTGGGGTGGTTCGGCCGACCATGGCCCAAAGGAGTGTCCATGGGTCGTTTTGCTAAATCGTTTGATCGTGGGGCTCGTTTCTAGTTGTCGTTTAACCGTACCAAATTCTCGGAACGTTAACCGATCGTTTAAACGAAATCACGTGATCCAATTTTTTAAAACAATTAATAAATTAATTATATTATAAAACATAATAATATTTATTAAAATAATTATTATAATTAAGTTGTTATTCGTTTCGTTGTCTCAAAGACGTTTTCCCGGCTTTTCTCCAACCGTTCATATTTTAAAGTACTTCTAAACCGAAGCGTTTAAAAGAAAACTACGCATTACATTTATTAATTAATCAATAACTAAAATAAAAATATTATTTTTCTAAAGCAAATAATTATTAAAATAATCATTCATGTATTAGCCGTGTGACTCAATCTCGAAACACATCTTTTGTAGTTAATTTAACCGTCCTGTTTTCTTTGTATTTCATTATCTGAAACATGTTATTCAATTAATACATTATTCATTTTAATTCTAGTAACCCTCTAAAGACTAAGTATGAGTTCACATAATTTAACACGTAGAGTTCAAGTAGTCATTGTTAAACATTCTTAAATGTATAAAAAAATTCAGCGCAGGAGAATCGTATGATTTAACTAGCTATCGTCTAGCATTTAACGGAAGTTTTAACGAAAAAACTCGGGTTGTTGCAAATTGGTTATGATAACGAGGAATAAGAATAGAATATAACCGACGACTAACTTTGTGGCTATACTTAGGATATAGGGGTTAATATTAGGGCCTAATTTAATTGTACGTAGAGAAAACATCCTATAAGCTCAAATCAACATATGAATAACAATGGTCGAAAAATATAAATACATAAGTAGAGGTGATAAGTCAGGCTTCAGATACACATGTTAGTAAGATCCAAAATCCTCCTTAGACATCAGATATAGAACATAGAAATATAACAAAGTGGACACTTTAACATACTTCATAACTATACCAAAGTCAATCATTTATGTATATACACACACCAACAAATAAGTGTGTTATATATGTAGTGACCCGAACTTTTCCATGTTTATATATATTAATTGAGATTGATATTTACATGACTAAATGTTTCCAACGTGTTAAGCAATCAAACTTGTTAAGACTTGATTAAATGAAATAAGTTTCATATAGACAATTGATCACCCATGTTGACCGGCGATTCACGAACATTACAAAATTGTAAAAACTACATGTTGTGGTATATATATAGACATATATATATATATATGGTTGACATAAGATTATGATGAGTAAGTATCGCACTAAGTATATTAACAATGTGTGATATACATAAGAAATGAGATTACTAAGTTAAGAAACTCGAAATGATATATATAACGATTATCGTTACGATAACGTCTACTAAATACATATGTATCATATTAAGATATTGATACACTATATTTAAAATGATAAAATGATATTTAAATATATCATTAAGTGTGTTAACAATAAACTACATATGTAAAAACAAGACTACTAACCCAAGAATTACGAAACTAGACTTATATGTAACGATTATCGTTGTAACGATATTTTAAGGTATATATCATATTAAGAGATATTCATACATCATAATATCATGATAATATAATAATTTAACATCTCATTTGATATAATAAACATTGAGTTAACAACATTAATTGAGATCGTTAACTTAAAGGTTTCAAAACAACACTTACATGTAACGACTAACGAAGACTTAACGACTCCATTAGAATGTATATACATGTGTTTTGATATGTATTCTTATACTTTTGAAAGACTTTAAGACACATATCAAAATACTTCTACTTAACAAAAATGCTTACAATTACATCCTTATTCAGTTTCATCAACAATTCTACTCGTATGCACCCGTATTCGTACTCGTACAATACACAGCTTTTAGATGTATGTACTATTGGTATATACACTTCAATGATCAGCTCTTAGCAGCCCATGTGAGTCACCTAACACATGTGGGAACCATCATTTGACAACTAGCATGAAATATCTCATAAAATTACGAAAATATGAGTAATCATTCATGACTTATTTACATGAAAACAAAATTACACATCCTTTATATCTAATCCATATACCAACGACCAAAAACACCTACAAATGCTTTCATTCTTCAATTTTCTTCATCTAAGTGATCTCTCTCAAGTTCTATCTTCAAGTTCTAAGTGTTCTTCATAAATTCCATAAGTATAGTTTCATAAAAATCAAGAATACTTCCAAGTTTGCAAGTCTACTTCCAAGCTTTCTAATCCATTCCAAGTAATCATCTAAGATAAAGGAACCTTTGTTACTTATAGTAGGTTATATTTCTAATTCAAGGTAATATTCATATTCAAACTTTGATTCAATTTCTACAACTATAACAATCTTATTTCGAGTGAAAATCTTACTTGAACTGTTTTCGTGTCATGATTCTGTTTCAAGAACTTTCAAGCCATCCAAGGATCCTTTGAAGCTAGATCCATTTTTCTCATTTCCAGTGGTTTTATCCAGAAAACTTGAGGTAGTACTGATGTTCATAACATCATTCGATTCATACATATAAAGCTATCTTATTCGAAGGTTTAAACTTGTAATCACTAGAACATAGTTTAGTTAATTCTAAACTTGTTCGCAAAAAAAAGTTAATCCTTCTAAGTTGAATTTTAAAATCAACTAAACACATGTTCTATATCTATATGATATGCTAACTTAATGATTTAAAACCTGGAAACATGATGAACACCATAAAATTGGATATACGCCGTCGTAGTGAAACCGGGGACTGTTTTGGTTTGGATTACTAAAAACTATGATAAACTTTGATATAAAAGTTGTTCTTCTGGGAAAATGATTTTTCTTATGAACATGAAACTATATCCAAAAATTATGGTTAAACTCAAAGTGGAAGTATGTTTTCTAAAATGGTCATCTAGACGTCGTTCTTTCGACTGAAATGACTACCTTTACAAAAATGACTTGTAACCTATAATTCCGACTATAAACTTATACTTTTTATGTATAGATTCATAGAGTTAAATTCAATATGAAACCATAGCAATTTGATTCACTCAAAACGGATTTAAAATGAAGAAGTTATGGGTAAAACAAGATTGGTTATTTTTGCTTGTTGTAGCTACGTGAAAATTGGTAACAAATCTAAATTAATCATATCGTAGCTAACTTATATTGTATTATACATGTATTCTAATATATTATGTAATCTTGGGATACCATAGACACGTATGCAAATGTTTTCACATATCATATCGACCCATCTATATATATTATTTGGAACAACCATAGACACTCTATATGCAGTAATGTTGGAGTTAGCTATACATGGTTGAGGTTGATTCCAAAAATATATATAGTTTGAGTTGTGATCTAGCCTGAGACGTGTATACACTGGGTCGTGGATGAAATGTCCCGTTCTTATTGATTAAAAACGTTCCATATTAATTGATTTCGTTGCGAGGTTTTGACCTCTATATGAGACGTTTTTCAAAGACTGCATTCATTTTAAAACAAACCATAACCGTTATTTCATCAATAAAGGTTTAAAAAGCTTTACGTAGATTATCAAATAATGATAATCTAAATTATCCTGTTTACACACGACCATTACATAATGGTTTACAATACAAATATGTTACAACAAAATAAGTTTCTTGAATGCAGTTTTTACACAATATCATACAAGCATAGACTCCAAATCTCGTCCTTATTTAAATATGCGACAGCGGAAGCTCTTAATAATCACCTGAGAATAAACATGCTTAAAACGTCAACAAAAATGTTGGTGAGTTATAGGTTTAACCTATATATATCAAATCATAATAATAGACCACAAGATTTCATATTTCAATACACATCCCATACATAGAGATAAAAATCATTCATATGGTGAACACCTGGTAACCGACATTAACAAGATGCATATATAAGAATTTCCCCATCATTCCGGGACACCCTTCGGATATGATATAAATTTCGAAGTACTAAAGCATCCGGTACTTTGGATGGGGTTTGTTAGGCCCAATAGATCTATCTTTAGGATTCGCGTCAATTATGGTGTCTGTTCCCTAATTCTTAGATTACCAGACTTAATAAAAAGGGGCATATTCGATTTCGATAATTCAACCATAGAATGTAGTTTCACGTACTTGTGTCTATTTTGTAAATCATTTATAAAACCTGCATGTATTCTCATCCCAAAAATATTAGATTTTAAAAGTGGGACTATAACTCACTTTCACAGATTTTTACTTCGTCGGGAAGTAAGACTTGGCCACTGGTTGATTCGCGAACCTATAACAATATATACATATATATCAAAGTATGTTCAAAATATATTTACAACACTTTTAATATATTTTGATGTTTTAAGTTTATTAAGTCAGCTGTCCTCGTTAGTAACCTACAACTAGTTGTCCACAGTTAGATGTACAGAAATAAATCGATAAATATTATCTTGAATCAATCCACGACCCAGTGTATACGTATCTCAGTATTGATCACAACTCAAACTATATATATTTTGGAATCAACTTCAACCCTGTATAGCTAACTCCAACATTCACATATAGAGTGTCTATGGTTGTTCCGAAATATATATAGATGTGTCGACATGATAGGTCGAAACATTGTATACGTGTCTATGGTATCTCAAGATTACATAATATACAATACAAGTTGATTAAGTTATGGTTGGAATAGATTTGTTACCAATTTTCACGTAGCTAAAATGAGAAAAATTATCCAATCTTGTTTTACCCATAACTTCTTCATTTTAAATCCGTTTTGAGTGAATCAAATTGCTATGGTTTCATATTGAACTCTATTTTATGAATCAAAACAGAAAAAGTATAGGTTTATAGTCGGAAAAATAAGTTACAGGTCGTTTTTGTAAAGGTAGTCATTTCAGTCGAAAGAACGACGTCTAGATGACCATTTTAGAAAACATACTTCCACTTTGAGTTTAACCATAATTTTTGGATATAGTTTCATGTTAATAATAAAAATTATTTTCCCAGAATAACAACTTTTAAATCAAAGTTTATCATAGTTTTTAATTAACTAACCCAAAACAGCCCGCGGTGTTACTACGACGGCGTAAATCCGGTTTTACGGTGTTTTTCGTGTTTCCAGGTTTTAAATCATTAAGTTAGAATATCATATAGATATAGAACATGTGTTTAGTTGATTTTAAAAGTCAAGTTAGAAGGATTAACTTTTATTTGCGAACAAGTTTAGAATTAACTAAACTATGTTCTAGTGATTACAAGTTTAAACCTTCGAATAAGATAGCTTTATATGTATGAATCGAATAATGTTATGAACATCATTACTACCTTAAGTTCCTTGGATAAACCTACTGGAAAAGGGAAAAGTGGATCTAGCTTCAATGGATCCTTGGATGGCTAGAAGTTCTTGAAACAGAATCATGACACGAAAACAAGTTCAAGTAAGATCATCACTTGAAATAAGATTGTTATAGTTATAGAAATTGAACCAAAGTTTGAATATGATTATTACCTTGTATTAGAATGATAACCTACTGTAAGAAACAAAGATTTCTTGAGGTTGGATGATCACCTTACAAGATTGGAAGTGAGCTAGCAAACTTGAAAGTATTCTTGATTTTATGAAACTAGAACTCTTGGAATTTATGAAGAACACTTAGAACTTGAAGATAGAACTTGAGAGAGATCAATTAGATGAAGAAAATTGAAGAATGAAAGTGTTTGTAGGTGTTTTTGTGTAACATCCGTGTTACATCCGTCCCACATCGGTTGGAGAGGGGAACGAAGCATGCCTTATAAGGGTGTGGAGACCTTTCCTAGCATGACGCGTTTTGGGACCACAAGCACAGCAGATCCCATGAGAACTCTGCAGTTAAGCGTGCTCAGGTGAGAGCACTACCAGGATAGGTGACCTTCTGGGAAAGTGCTCGTCGTATTTGGTCGCCAAGAAAAATCCGTGAGCAACCTACGGGGGAGACAAGGGTACGTCCCTATCTCTGCAAAGCGGACAATATCATGCTACGGGGAACGTGTTACCTGGGGTGTCACATTTTGGTCGTTGGTGTATGGATTAGATATAAAGGATATGTAATTTTGTTTTCATGTAAATAAGTCATGAATGATTACTCATATTTTTGTAATTTTATGAGATATTTCATGCTAGTTGCCAAATGATGGTTCCCACATGTGTTAGGTGACTCACATGGGCTGCTAAGAGCTGATCATTGGAGTGTATATACCAATAGTACATACATCTAAAAGCTGTGTATTGTACGAGTACGAATACGGGTGCATACGAGTAGAATTGTTGATGAAACTGAACGAGGATGTAATTGTAAGCATTTTTGTTAATTAGAAGTATTTTGATAAGTGTATTGAAGTCTTTCAAAAGTGTATAAATACATATTAAAACACTACATGTATATACATTTTAACTGAGTCGTTAAGTCATCGTTAGTCGTTACATGTAAGTGTTGTTTTGCAACGATAATCATTGTTAAATGTTGTTAACCCAATGTTTATAATATCAAATGAGATTTTAAATTATTATATTATCATGATATTATCATGTATGAATATCTCTTAATATGATATATATACATTAAATGTCTTTACAACGATAATCGTTTCATATATGTCTCGTTTAAAAATCATTAAGTTAGTAGTCTTGTTTTTACATATGTAGTTCATTGTTAATATACTTAATGATATGTTTACTTATCATATTATCATGTTAACTATATATATATCCATATATATGTCATCATATAGTTTTTACAAGTTTTAACGTTCGTGAATCACCGGTCAACTTGGGTGGTCAATTGTCTATATGAAACATATTTCAATTAATCAAGTCTTAACAAGTTTGATTGCTTAACATGTTGGAAACATTTAATCATGTAAATATCAATCTCAATTAATATATATAAACATGGAAAAGTTCGGGTCACTACAGTACCTACCCGTTAAATAAATTTCGTCCCGAAATTTTAAGCTGTTGAAGGTGTTGACGAATCTTCTGGAAATAGATGCGGGTATTTCTTCTTCATCTGATCTTCATGCTCCCAGGTGAACTCGGGGGTCCTCTACAAGCATTCCATCGAACCTTAACAATTGGTATCTTGTTTTGCTTAAGTCTTTTAACCTCACGATCCATTATTTCGACGGGTTCTTCGATGAATTGGAGTTTTTCATTGATTTGGATTTCATCTAACGGAATAGTGAGATCTTCTTTAGCAAAACATTTCTTCAAATTCGAGACGTGGAAAGTGTTATGTACAGCCGCGAGTTGTTGAGGTAACTCAAGTCGGTAAGCTACTGGTCCGACACGATCAATAATCTTGAATGGTCCAATATACCTTGGATTTAATTTCCCTCGTTTACCAAATCGAACAACGCCTTTCCAAGGTGCAACTTTAAGCATGACCATCTCTCCAATTTCAAATTCTATATCTTTTCTTTTAATGTCAGCGTAGCTCTTTTGTCGACTTTGGGCGGTTTTCAACCGTTGTTGAATTTGGATGATCTTCTCGGTAGTTTCTTGTATAATCTCCGGACCCGTAATCTGTCTATCCCCCACTTCACTTCAACAAATCAGAGACCTGCACTTTCTACCATAAAGTGCTTCAAACGGCGCCATCTCAATGCTTGAATGGTAGCTGTTGTTGTAGGAAAATTCTGCTAACGGTAGATGTCGATCCCAACTGTTTCCGAAATCAATAACACATGCTCGTAGCATGTCTTCAAGCGTTTGTATCGTCCTTTCGCTCTGCCCATCAGTTTGTGGATGATAGGCAGTACTCATGTCTAGACGATTTCCTAGTGCTTGCTGTAATGTCTGCCAGAATCTTGAAATAAATCTGTCATCCCTATCAGAGATAATAGAGATTGGTATTCCATGTCTGGAGATGTCTTCCTTCAAATACAGTCGTGCTAACTTCTCCATCTTGTCATCTTCTCTTATTGGCAGGAAGTGTGCTGATTTGTTGAGACGATCAACTATTACCCAAATAGTATCAAAACCACTTGCAGTCCTTGGCAATTTAGTGATGAAATCCATGGTAATGTTTTCCCATTTCCATTCCGGGATTTCGGGTTGTTGAAGTAGACCTGATGGTTTCTGATGCTCAGCTTTGACCTTAGAACACGTCAAACATTCTCCTACGTATTTAGCAACATCGGCTTTCATACCCGGCCACCAAAAATGTTTCTTGAGATCCTTGTACATCTTCCCCGTTCCAGGATGTATTGAGTATCTGGTTTTATGAGCTTCTCTAAGTACCATTTCTCTCATATCTCCAAATTTTGGTACCCAAATCCTTTCAGTTCTATACCGGGTTCCGTCTTCCCGAATATTAAGATGCTTCTCCGATCCTTTGGGTATTTCATCCTTTAAATTTCCCTTTTTTAAAACTCCTTGTTGCGCCTCCTTTATTTGAGTAGTAAGGTTATTATGAATCATTATATTCATAGATTTTACTCGAATGGGTTCTCAGTCCTTCCTGCTCAAGGCATCGGCTACCACATTTGCCTTCCCCGGGTGGTAACGAATCTCAAAGTCGTAATCATTCAATAATTCAATCCACCTACGCTGCCTCATATTCAGTTGTTTCTGATTAAATATGTGTTGAAGACTTTTGTGGTCGGTATATATAATACTTTTGACCCCATATAAGTAGTGCCTCCAAGTCTTTAATGTAAAAACAACCGCGCCTAATTCCAAATCATGCGTCGTATAATTTTGTTCGTGAATCTTCAATTGTCTAGACGCATAAGCAATCACCTTCGTTCGTTGCATTAATACACAACTGAGACCTTGCTTTGATGCGTCACAATAAATCACAAAATCATCATTCCCTTCAGGCAATGACAATATAGGTGCCGTAGTTAGCTTTTTCTTCAATAACTGAAACGCTTTCTCTTGTTCATCATTCCATTCAAATTTCTTCCCTTTATGCGTTAATGCAGTCAAGGGTTTTGCTATTCTGGAAAAGTCTTGGATGAACCTTCTGTAGTAACCAGCTAGTCCTAAAAACTGCCGTATGTGTTTCGAAGTTTTCGGGGTTTCCCACTTTTCAACAGTTTCTATCTTTGCCGGATCCACCTTAATACCTTCTTTGTTCACTATGTGACCGAGGAATTGAACTTCTTCCAACCAAAATGCACACTTTGAAAACTTAGCGTACAATTCTTCCTTCCTCAATACTTCTAACACCTTTCTCAAATGTTCACCGTGTTCTTGGTCATTCTTTGAGTAAATAAGTATGTCATCAATGAAAACAATGACAAACTTGTCAAGGTATGGTCCACACACTCGGTTCATAAGGTCCATGAACACAGCTGGTGCATTAGTTAAACCAAACGGCATGATCATAAACTCGTAATGACCGTAACGTGTTCTGAAAGCAGTCTTTGGAATATCATCTTCTTTCACCCGCATTTGATGATACCCGGAACGTAAGTCAATCTTTGAATAAACAGACGAGCCTTGTAGTTGATCAAATAAGTCGTCGATTCTCGGTAGTGGGTAGTGGTTCTTGATGGTAAGTTTGTTCAACTCTCGGTAGTCGATACACAACCTGAATGTACCATCTTTCTTCTTGACAAACAAAACAGGAGCTCCCCAAGGTGATGTGCTTGGTCGAATGAAACCACGCTCTAAAAGTTCTTGTAATTGGCTTTGCAGTTCTTTCATCTCGCTGGGTGCGAGTCTGTAAGGAGCACGAGCTATTGGTGCAGCTCCTGGTACAAGATCTATTTGAAATTCAACGGATCGATGTGGGGGTAATCCCGGTAATTCTTTCGGAAATACATCGGGAAATTCTTTTGCAATGGGAACATCATTGATGCTCTTTTCTTCAGTTTGTACTTTCTTGACATGTGCTAGAACAGCATAGCAACCTTTTCTTATTAGTTTTTGTGCCTTCAAATTACTAATAAGATGTAGCTTCGTGTTGCCCTTTTCTCCGTACACCATTAAGGGTTTTCCTTTTTCTCGTATAATGCGAATTGCATTTTTGTAACAAACGATCTCTGCTTTCACTTCTTTCAACCAGTCCATACCGATTATCACATCAAAACTCCCTAACTCTACTGGTATCAAATCAATCTTAAATGTTTCGCTAACCAGTTTAATTTCTCGATTCCGACATATATTATATGCTGAAATTAATTTACCATTTGCTAATTCGAGTAAAAATTTACTATCCAAAGGCGTCAATGGACAACTTAATTTAGCACAAAAATCTCTACTCATATAGCTTCTATCCGCACCCGAATCAAATAAAACGTAAGCAGATTTATTGTCAATAAGAAACGTACCCGTAACAAGCTCCGGGTCTTCCTGTGCCTCTGCCGCATTAATATTGAAAACTCTTCCGCGGCCTTGTCCATTCGTGTTCTCCTGGTTCGGGCAATTTCTAATAATGTGGCCCGGTTTTCCACATTTATAACAAACTACATTGACATAACTTGCTCCGACACTACTTGCTCCGCCATTACTCGTTCCGACACCATTTGTTCCTTTCGTTCTATTAACCCCTGGTCCGTAGACCTCACACTTCGCCGCGCTATGACCATTTCTTTTACACTTGTTGCAAAATTTGGTGCAGAACCCCGAGTGATACTTTTCACACCTTTGGCATAGCTGCTTCTGATTGTTGTTGTTGTTGCGGTTATTATTGTTGTTGGAATGATTGTTGTAGTTGCTGTTGTTGTTTTTGTTGTTGTTGTTGTTGTTGTTGTTGTTGTTGTTGTTGTTGGGCCGTTTGTTGTAGTTGCGATTGATGTTGCGATTGTTGGGATAATTGTTACGATTATTGTTGTAATTGCTATTATTGTTGTATTGGTGATTCTTATCACCGTTTTCCTCCCATTTTCTTTTGACTTGCTTCACATTGGCCTCTTCAGCAATATGTTCTTTAATTCTTTCTTCAATCTGGTTCACTAGTTTGTGAGCCATTCTACATGCCTGTTGTATGGAGGCGGGCTCGTGTGAACTTATATCTTCTTGGATTCTTTCCGGTAATCCTTTCACAAACGCGTCGATCTTCTCTTCCTCATCTTCGAACGCTCCCGGACACAATAGGCACAATTCTGTGAATCGTCTTTCGTACGTGGTAATATCAAATCCTTGGGTTCGTAACCCTCTAAGTTCTGTCTTGAGCTTATTGACCTCGGTTCTGGGACGGTACTTCTCGTTCATCAAGTGCTTGAATGCTGACCACGGTAGTGCGTACGCATCGTCTTGTCCCATTTGCTCTAGATAGGTATTCCACCATGTTAACGCAGAACCTGTGAAGGTATGCGTAGCGTACTTCACTTTGTCATCTTCAGTACACTTACTTATGGCAAACACCGATTCGACCTTCTCGGTCCACCGTTTCAATCCGATCGGTCCTTCGGTTCCATCAAATTCCAAAGGTTTGCAGGCAGTGAATTCTTTGTAGGTGCATCCTACACGATTTCCTGTACTGCTAGATCCAAGGTTATTGTTGGTATGTAGCGCAGCCTGTACTGCGGCTATGTTTGAAGCTAGAAAAGTACGAAATTCCTCTTCATTCATATTCACGGTGTGTCGAGTTGTCGGTGCCATTTCCTTCAATATAGTCAAATGGAACAAGTTAATCATACAGAATATTAAGAGTAGTTAATAGTATTTCGTAGCATAATATGAACTCATTTATAAAAGCCTTTTCTTCATATTAGCGTTTTATAAGTTTAAATTCGGGTAGTACCTACCCGTTAAGTTCATACTTAGTAGCTAATATACAATTCAACTACTACAATTCTATATGAAAAACTGATTATAATAATATTTCGCGTTCAAACTTTTACACAATATTTTACAAACTTACAATACCGCTTATTTTACATATAGCATGAAATATAGCACACAATAAATTTGATACAAGATGGTTGTGAAGATAATTCTAGCTAGTACACAAGTCGTTCAGCAAAGGCAATAAAGACACGTAATTCATACGTCCAGAAACAAGTCATGCATTCTGGTTTTACTAGGACTACTTCCCATCCTTGGTCTTGTGGAACATAACCGTTATGGCCGTTGATAAGACAGCGTGTTTTAACGTCGTCAAAGGGACGAGGGTTACGTAATGTCCAACATTCCCGTAACAATCTAAAAACCTCATTTCTTACCCCAATTACCGACTCCGTCACTTGTGGAAACGTTTTGTTTAATAGTTGTAGCCCGATGTTCTTGTTCTCACTTTGGTGAGAAGCGAACATTACTAATCCGTAAGCATAACATGCTTCTTTATGTTGCATGTTAGCCGCTTTTTCTAAATCACGAAGTCCAATATTCGGATATATTGAGTCAAAATAATTTCTTAACCCATTGCGTAAAATAGCATTTGGGTTCCCTGCAATATATGCGTCAAAGTAAACACATCGTAACTTATGGATTTCCCAATGTGATATCCCCATCTTTTGAACGAAAGCCTTTTATAAACCAAGGTATTCTTGGAACGTTCTTCGATTGTCTTACAAACTGATCTCGCCTTAAATAGTTGTGCCGAAGAATTCTGACCGACTCTAGACAAGATTTCATCAATCATGTCTCCGGGTAGGTCTCTTAAAATATTGGGTTGTCTATCCATTTTGTGTTTTTATACTGTAAAATAGACAAGAGTTAGATTCATAAAAAAAATACTTATTAATACAAGTAATTTTTACATATATCATAAAGCATAAGCACACTATATTACATATATTACACCACACGAATACAACTATCTTATTCCGACTCGCTTGTTTCTTCTTCTTCGGTTTTGGTTTGTTTTGCCAAGTTTTTAGGGATATATGATGTTCCCCTAATACGAGCCGTCGTTTTCCACATTGGTTTAGAAAAACCTGGTGGTTTAGAGGTTCCCGGGACATTGTTACAACTTAAGGACTTCGGGGGTTGACGATACATATAAAGTTCATCGGGGTTGGAATTAGATTTCTCTATTTTTATGCCCTTTACCTTATTATTTTCTTTTGCCTTTTTAAATTCAGTTGGGGTAATTTCTATAACATCATCGAAATTCTCGTCGGAATCCGATTCATCGGAGAATTGGTAATCCTCCCAATATTTTGCTTCCTTGGCGGAAACACCATTGACCATAATTAACCTTGGTCGGTTGGTTGAGGATTTTAGTTTACTTAACCGTTTTATTATTTCCCCCACCGGCTCTATTTCTTCATCCGGTTCCGATTCTTCTTCCGGTTCCGATTCTTCTTCCGGTTCCGACTCTTCTTCCGGTTCCTCTTCGGGAACTTGTGAATCAGTCCATGAATCATTCCAATTTACATTTGACTCTTCATTATTATTAAGTGAGTCAATGGGACTTGTTCTATAGGTAGACATCTATCACATAATATCAAACGCGTTAAGAGATTAATATATCACATAATATTCATATGTTAAAAATATATAGTTTCCAACAAAATTTGTTAAGCAATCATTTTTCAAGTAAACACGGTCGAAGTCCAGACTCACTAATGCATCCTAACAAACTCGATAAGACACACTAATGCAAAATTCTGGTTCTCTAAGACCAACGCTCGGATACCAACTGAAATGTCTCGTTCTTATTGATTAAAAACGTTCCATATTAATTGATTTCGTTGCGAGGTTTTGACCTCTATATGAGACGTTTTTCAAAGACTGCATTCATTTTAAAACAAACCATAACCGTTATTTCATCAATAAAGGTTTAAAAAGCTTTACGTAGATTATCAAATAATGATAATCTAAATTATCCTGTTTACACACGACCATTACATAATGGTTTACAATACAAATATGTTACAACAAAATAAGTTTCTTGAATGCAGTTTTTACACAATATCATACAAGCATAGACTCCAAATCTCGTCCTTATTTAAGTATGCGACAGCGGAAGCTCTTAATAATCACCTGAGAATAAACATGCTTAAAACGTCAACAAAAATGTTGGTGAGTTATAGGTTTAACCTATATATATCAAATCATAATAATAGACCACAAGATTTCATATTTCAATACACATCCCATACATAGAGATAAAAATCATTCATATGGTGAACACCTGGTAACCGACATTAACAAGATGCATATATAAGAATTTCCCCATCATTCCGGGACACCCTTCGGATATGATATAAATTTCGAAGTACTAAAGCATCCGGTACTTTGGATGGGGTTTGTTAGGCCCAATAGATCTATCTTTAGGATTCGCGTCAATTAGGGTGTCTGTTCCCTAATTCTTAGATTACCAGACTTAATAAAAAGGGGCATATTCGATTTCGATAATTCAACCATAGAATGTAGTTTCACGTACTTGTGTCTATTTTGTAAATCATTTATAAAACCTGCATGTATTCTCATCCCAAAAATATTAGATTTTAAAAGTGGGACTATAACTCACTTTCACAGATTTTTACTTCGTCGGGAAGTAAGACTTGGCCACTAGTTGATTCGCGAACCTATAACAATATATACATATATATCAAAGTATGTTCAAAATATATTTACAACACTTTTAATATATTTTGATGTTTTAAGTTTATTAAGTCAGCTGTCCTCGTTTGTAACCTACAACTAGTTGTCCACAGTTAGATGTACAGAAATAAATTGATAAATATTATCTTGAATCAATCCACGACCCAGTGTATACGTATCTCAGTATTGATCACAACTCAAACTATATATATTTTGGAATCAACTTCAACCCTGTATAGCTAACTCCAACATTCACATATAGAGTGTCTATGGTTGTTCCGAAATATATATAGATGTGTCGACATGATAGGTCGAAACATTGTATACGTGTCTATGGTATCTCAAGATTACATAATATACAATACAAGTTGATTAAGTTATGGTTGGAATAGATTTGTTACCAATTTTCACGTAGCTAAAATGAGAAAAATTATCCAATCTTGTTTTACCCATAACTTCTTCATTTTAAATCCGTTTTGAGTGAATCAAATTGCTATGGTTTCATATTGAACTCTATTTTATGAATCTAAACAGAAAAAGTATAGGTTTATAGTCGGAAAAATAAGTTACAGGTCGTTTTTGTAAAGGTAGTCATTTCAGTCGAAAGAACGACGTCTAGATGACCATTTTAGAAAACATACTTCCACTTTGAGTTTAACCATAATTTTTGGATATAGTTTCATGTTAATAATAAAAATTATTTTCCCAGAATAACAACTTTTAAATCAAAGTTTATCATAGTTTTTAATTAACTAACCCAAAACAGCCCGCGGTGTTACTACGACGGCGTAAATCCGGTTTTACGGTGTTTTTCGTGTTTCCAGGTTTTAAATCATTAAGTTAGAATATCATATAGATATAGAACATGTGTTTAGTTGATTTTAAAAGTCAAGTTAGAAGGATTAACTTTTATTTGCGAACAAGTTTAGAATTAACTAAACTATGTTCTAGTGATTACAAGTTTAAACCTTCGAATAAGATAGCTTTATATGTATGAATCGAATAATGTTATGAACATCATTACTACCTTAAGTTCCTTGGATAAACCTACTGGAAAAGGAAAAAGTGGATCTAGCTTCAATGGATCCTTGGATGGCTAGAAGTTCTTGAAGCAGAATCATGACACGAAAACAAGTTCAAGTAAGATCATCACTTGAAATAAGATTGTTATAGTTATAGAAATTGAACCAAAGTTTGAATATGATTATTACCTTGTATTAGAATGATAACCTACTGTAAGAAACAAAGATTTCTTGAGGTTGGATGATCACCTTACAAGATTGGAAGTGAGCTAGCAAACTTGAAAGTATTCTTGATTTTATGAAACTAGAACTTTTGGAATTTATGAAGAACACTTAGAACTTGAAGATAGAACTTGAGAGAGATCAATTAGATGAAGAAAATTGAAGAATGAAAGTGTTTGTAGGTGTTTTTGTGTAACATCCGTGTTACATCCGTCCCACATCGGTTGGAGAGGGGAACGAAGCATGCCTTATAAGGGTGTGGAGACCTTTCCTAGCATGACGCATTTTGGGACCACAAGCACAGCAGATCCTATGAGAACTCTGCAGTTAAGCGTTCTCAGGCGAGAGCACTACCAGGATGGGTGACCTTCTGGGAAAGTGCTCGTCGTATTTGGTCGCCAAGAAAAATCCGTGAGCAACCTACGGGGGAGACAAGGGTACGTCCCTATCTCTGCAAAGCGGACAATATCATGCTACGGGGAACATGTTACCTGGGGTGTCACATTTTGGTCGTTGGTGTATGGATTAGATATAAAGGATATGTAATTTTGTTTTCATGTAAATAAGTCATGAATGATTACTCATATTTTTGTAATTTTATGAGATATTTCATGCTAGTTGCCAAATGATGGTTCCCACATGTGTTAGGTGACTCACATGGGCTGCTAAGAGCTGATCATTGGAGTGTATATACCAATAGTACATACATCTAAAAGCTGTGTATTGTACGAGTACGAATACGGGTGCATACGAGTAGAATTGTTGATGAAACTGAACGAGGATGTAATTGTAAGCATTTTTGTTAATTAGAAGTATTTTGATAAGTGTATTGAAGTCTTTCAAAAGTGCATAAATACATATTAAAACACTACATGTATATACATTTTAACTGAGTCGTTAAGTCATCGTTAGTCGTTACATGTAAGTGTTGTTTTGCAACGATAATCATTGTTAAATGTTGTTAACCCAATGTTTATAATATCAAATGAGATTTTAAATTATTATATTATCATGATATTATCATGTATGAATATCTCTTAATATGATATATATACATTAAATGTCTTTACAACGATAATCGTTTCATATATGTCTCGTTTAAAAATCATTAAGTTAGTAGTCTTGTTTTTACATATGTAGTTCATTGTTAATATACTTAATGATATGTTTACTTATCATATTATCATGTTAACTATATATATATATCCATATATATGTCATCATATAGTTTTTACAAGTTTTAACGTTCGTGAATCACCGGTCAACTTGGGTGGTCAATTGTCTATATGAAACATATTTCAATTAATCAAGTCTTAACAAGTTTGATTGCTTAACATGTTGGAAACATTTAATCATATAAATATCAATCTCAATTAATATATATAAACATGGAAAAGTTCGGGTCACTACAGTGGATTGATTCAAGATAATATATATCGATTTATTTCTGTACATCTAATTATGGACAACTAGTTGTAGGTTACTAACAAGGACAGCTGACTTAATAAACTTAAAACAGTAAAACGTATTAAAAATATTGTAAATATATTTTGAACATACTTTGATATATATGTACATATTTGTTATAGGTTCGTGAATCGACCAGTGGCCAAGTCTTACTTCCCGACGAAGTAAAAATCTGTGAAAGTGAGTTATAGTCCCACTTTTAAAATCTAATATTTTTGGGATGAGAATACATGCATGTTTTATAAATGATTTAAAAAATAGACACAAGTACGTGAAACTACATTCTATGGTTGAATTATCGAAATCGAATATGCCCCTTTTTATTAAGTCTGGTAATCTAAGAATTAGGGAACAGACACCCTAATTGACGTGAATCCTAAAGATAGATCTATTGGGCCTAACAAACCCCATCCAAAGTACCGGATGCTTTAGTACTTCGAAATTTATATCATATCCAAAGGGTGTCCCGGAATGATGGGGATATTCTTGAAGGTTTTCGTATGCCCGAGAGACATATTAAATTAATGTGGCTAATATGTTATGATCCAAGTCGGGTCATACCCAATAAAAAACTTACCGACACCTTATTCATATTTGATCTTAACGATTGGATCATTGATTAAATACGCGACACTTGAATTTTAAGGAAAAGGTTTCTTAAATTATATTACTTGATATGTTTATACAAGTTATGGAATAACTTATATAACAAGTATTTAATTATTTATAGGTTAAATAATTTATTAAGTTATGTTACATTTTATAAAATTGGTTTTATAAAATATACATAACAAATAATACACAAGTTTATAAAATATGTTTTATAAAATCATGTTTTGTAAAAACTGATTTTATATATATTTAGTTTTTTAAATGTATATTATAACATGACTTTGGTAGTGGCATTGGAAGTTAAAGACACATGTTGAGATTCCCTCTTGAGTTGCCCATACTTTCCCAAGTATCAATTAACATGTTCCTTGACCAAAAGCTACTAAGCACATGCAAACATATCAAGTTTTCTTGCAATAAAACTGCCTACTATAGCAGCCTTCAGGCCGTGGCCTTTGAGGGGCAAAAACAAGTCATTTTCTTTTTTTTGCACGCAAGATTTTCAAGTGTAAATTAATCCTAACAAAGTACTAGGTGTTGGTATAAAGTTTGGGGTATAATCTCTTGAGGTTTCATGCTTTTGAGGCTTGCATTCTATTCATCTTCTCAATTTGCTGCTGTCCAGAAAATTGGGTATAAGTGTAAAGGGTTTTGAGCTTGTTCAAAGGTGATTAAGGGTCTTAATTCCTAACAAGTTTAAGGGTGGTGTTAGTACAAAATTGTTTGAGGTTCTTTCATCTTCTTGTTCTTCAATATCACCCTCAATTAACTTGAGGAGGTAATAATCTTCACTTCCTTGTTATTATATGTAAGTTTTATTTCATGACTTGATTACTACATGGAATTCATCTAAATGGTTTAACATATTAACTTGTTTTCTAAATAATCATGCTTCCGCTTGTTATAACTTTACATGAATGGGTTTTATGATCAAGTTAACATTATGAACTCGTTGATATGTTGAATTCCATCAATGGTATCTAGAGCCGAAGTCTATGAAATATGCTTCTTATATATGGTCTTTAAAACCCACCAACTTTGCATTCTATGTACATGCATGAAAGTAGAATGTAAAAATATCTGGGTTTGGGTGGGTTCATGATTTTGGCTGAATTTTAAGGGTTCCAAAAGTGGGTTTGGAACTTGCAAATTGGTCATATTTGTTGTATATTGTAGTTCATAATCAATGCCTTGACCTTATGATGTATGCATGTGTGTTTGAATGGATATTTGTTTGGTTGAATGGTTGAAATATTCATTCAATTTGGTTTGTAAAATTAATTATTCATTTGGTATGTAATATTAATTTTGGTTATGTAATTTATTTTATATTTGGTATGTAAAATAGATTAGGTTGTATTTTCATTTTCTAGACAAAATGTATTAGGATATATTTTGTAACATGATGAAGACTTGAAGAACACATGAAGAAGCATTTGGATGCAAGATTAAGTGGGAGATTTAAAATCTCCTACTTTGTGTTATAACCCCTTTACCGGTGGCATTTTTTTCGGCTAAACAAATTTCCACCAAAATGGCTTGATTGTGAACATATGATTTTGCATGCGTGGTTGTTTTGTATGATTATGTGGATTGTATGTTTGTATGCTACAAGTTAATCACACAAGTCAACAACTTGAAAATGGCAATTTAATTGGTTAAATTAAAACATTATTAACGACATGCAAGACGTCAATTTAAATGGTTAAATTAAAAATGATTAAAAGGACATTAATAATCAGTTATTAAGAACATGATAAGGATCATATATATAAAATGGTTTATATCAAGTAATTGGCTAAAATTACAAATGGATTTCAAATGAACCATACACTAAATGCATGTTGGTGTATGGCATAAAAGTTTTCTCAAACTAGAAATAATGAAAACTTAAAATTCCTTTAACTAACAAGTTAAACAAGTTAAACGCCATCCTTTTATGTGACACTTAGACATATTAGGGAACTCATGATGGGATAAAGGTCACCTAACCGTCATGAACAAACTAATATGATTAAGGTGAATTTCGCATGCTTATGGGATAAAGGTCACCTAACCACTTGTATGTTAAGTTTACACGTTTACACAAGTAGGACGACTTGATTTGGAAATCGTGAACTTAGGGTCACCGAAGCATGATGAACAAATAGGCGTTGATGGGATAATATGCCATGCAAAAGGATTGCATGATCCTATAACTTAGAAGTTGTAAAAGGATTGCAATTATCATATAATGACTACCTAGCTAAATCAAATGACGGGATAAAGGTCACCTAACCGAAATTTGGTTTACCGTTGGATTCTAAAATTTAATTAATATCAATTGGATTTAAAGGGTATTGATTGTTAAATTAAAATTGATACTTAAACAACTTTGTTACATTTTGTAGATGGCCGCCAATAACAACAACAACATTTCTAACGTACCTATTAACTTTAACAACCTATCGTTGAGGTCAATCCTCGAAAAGGAAAAACTCAACCATACAAACTTCATGGATTGGTTCCGCAATCTAAGAATCGTCCTCAAACTAGAGGACAGGGCGTATGTGTTGAAAGACCCCATTCCCGATCAACCGGATGAGGATGATACGGAAGCCATGGCTTATTGGGAGAAATATTGCACCGATTCGTTGCAAGTTTCTTGCCTCATGCTTGGGACTATGATACCCGAACTCCAAAAGGACTTCGAGCATCATAGTGCATATGACATGATCACACAGTTGAAGGAGATGTTCCTTCAACAAGCTCGTATCAAGCGCTTTGAAACGGTCCGAGCGCTTCATGCATGTCGGATGGACGACACCCAATCCGTATCATCTTATGTCCTTAAGATGAAAAGCCTTATTGATCGAGCAAACCATCTAAATTGCAACGTGTCTAATGAATTAGCCACAGACCTTATCCTTAACTCATTGTCAAAGAGGTTTGACACATTCGTGTTAAACTATAACATGAATGGTTGGGATAAAAGCATTGGCGAATTACATGCCATGCTTAAGATGGCAGAAGCAAGCATGGGTAAAAGGGCTTCACCCGTGTTTACGATCAATGAAGGCGGGTCCAAAAACCATAACACTTCTAAGCCAAAGGCAGCTAAGAGGAAAGGACCCACCTACCAAGGCAAGGGCAAGGGAAAGGGGAAGATGGTTACCCCAACCAACAACAACAAAAAGCAAAAGGTTGCCGGAAAGGCTAACCCCAAGGAAGATCCGTGCTTTGGTTGCGGTGAAATGGGTCACTGGAAACGCAACTGCCCGGTCTACCTTAAGGAGTTGAAGGAAAAGAGGGATGCAGGGCAAACCTCAGGTAATGTATATATGGTATACATTGAGCTTAGTATTACTTCTTCTAATACATGGGTATTAGACAGAGGATGTGGAACTCATATTTTCAATACTTTGCAGGGGTTCAAAAGAAGTGATCAAGATGCGGGAACAACAAGTCTCTTCATGGGAAATGGAGCAAGGGTGCAAGTGAAAGCTCAAGGAGACTTCGTTTTAAAGCTACCAAGCGGTTTGGAGCTTGTTTTGAAAAATGTTTTGTATGCACCCGATTTATCTCGAAACATTATTTCTGTATCCTGTTTGAAATAATATGGTTTTAATCTTAATTTCATTAATGATGATATCCATGTTTCTTTAGATAATGTGTTCTATTTTAAGGCTTCGCCTTCGAATGGTATTTATGAATTGGTTCATGATGACACATCATACAATAGCTCAATATACCATGCAAACACCAAGAAACTCAAAAGGGATATGAGTGATTCCTACTTATGGCATTGTCGCCTTGGTCACATAAACAAGAATCGAATGCATACACTTCAAAAGAATGGCCTTTTGAAATCAAATGAACTAGACTCGTTTGATGTATGTGGATCTTGTTTACAAGGCAAAATGACTAAAGCACCTTTCAAAGGGACCTATGAAAGGGCTAAGGACTTATTGGGATTAATACATTCGGATGTATGTGGACCCTTTAAGCCCATAACTAGGAATGGTGAAAGATACTTCGTTACTTTCATTGATGACTTCAGTCGTTTCGGATATGTCTACTTATTAAGACACAAGGATGAAACTTTTGAAGCATTCAAGGAATATCAAAATGAAGTAAAAAATCAACTCAATAAGACAATCAAGGTACTTTATACCGATAGAGGAGGTGAATACCTAAGCGATGCTTTCCAAGATCATCTTAAAAGTTGTGGGATTATCTCGCAACTTACTCCTCCTGGAACACCCTAACTTAATGGAGTTTCCGAAAGGAGGAACCGAACCCTAATGGATATGGTTCGATCTATGATGGCTAGAAGCTCGTTACCTCTATCATTTTGGGGTTATTGTCTATGCTCCGCGGCTCGTATTTTAAATATGGCCCCAACCAAGAAAGTGGAACGAACTCCTCATGAGATGTGGTTTGGAAAACCTCCATCTCTATCATACTTAAAAGTATGGGGATGTGAAGCTTATCCTAAGCGTTACGTCCCTAATAAGTTGAATGCTCGATCCACGAAGTGTATCTTCATAGGATATCCCAAGGATGATGTGGGATATTATTTCTATGATCCTTCCGAGCAGAATGTATTTGTTGCTCGGAAGGCAGAATTCCTTGAAACTAAGTTCTTAATGGAAGGCGATAGTGAAAGGAAGATAGATCTTGAGGAGGTTCAAGATCAAGTAGATGATACACAATTGGTTGACATTAGCACTCAACATGAAAATGTTGAGAATGATCAAATGGATGATCAAAATACACAAGACGTTCGCAAATCTGGTAGAATTAGTAATCCTCCTGAGAGATATGGGTTTCTCATGGATGGTTGCTATGTGGTTGATTTGGATGAACAAACAAACTACCAAGATGCTTTATCAAGGATTGATAAGGATAAATGGCAGGAAGCCATGAACGCTGAGATGCAATCCATGTATGACAACCAAGTTTGGGAACTGGTTGTACAACCTACTGGCTCAAGGCTAGTTGATTGTAAATGGCTTTTCAAAATGAAAACCGACATACATGGAAACTTGGATACATATAAAGCTAGACTTGTAGCAAAAGGTTTCACTCAAACTCAAGGGGATGACTATGATGAAACTTTTTCGCCTGTGGCAATGCTAAAGTCTATTAGGATATTATTTGCCATTGCTTCTCATTATGATTATGAAATATGGCAAATGGATGTCAAGACTGCTTTCCTAAATGGATATCTTGTGGAAGATGTCTATATGGTTCAGCCTAAAGGTTTTGTTGATCCGAAATATCTTAAAAAGGTATGCAAGTTAAAAAAGTCAATCTACGGATTGAAACAAGCATCTAGAATGTGGAATCATCGTTTTAATGAGGAAGCCGAGAAATTTGGCTTCATTAAAAATGGTGATGAAGCTTGTGTATATAAGAAAGCTTGTGGGAGCACTATCATGTTCATTGTACTATATGTGGATGATATATTGTTATTTGGAAATGATATTCTGGCAATGCAAGGAGTTAAAACCTGGTTAAGTAAATGCTTCTCCATTAAGGATCTTGGAGAAGCACAATACATTTTGGGGATTGGGATCTACAGGAATAGATCCAAGAAACTGATAGGTTTGAATCAAAGTGCATACATTGAAAAGGTCTTGAAAAGGTTCAAGATGGAGAACTCTAAGAGTGGTTTGGTACCTATCCAAAGAGGAACGCCTCACAGTTCATCTCAGTGCCCTATCACGAAAGATGAACAAGAGAGAATGAAGAGAGTCCCGTATGCATCTGCTATTGGGTCAATCATGTATGCAATGATATGCACTAGACCGGATGTGTCATGCGCCCTAAGCTTGACCAGTAGATACCAAAATAATCCAGGAAATAGTCATTGGATTGCGGTTAAAAGTATATTGAAATACCTTAGGAGGACTAAGGATATGTTTCTAATATATGGATCTGGTGAGGAGGAACTTGTTGTAAAGGGTTACGTGGACGCAAGTTTCCAAACTGATCAAGATGATTCTCGATCACAGTCCGGTTATGTCTTCACGTTAAATGGAGGTGTGGTCTCTTGGAAGAGTTCAAAACAGGATGTTGTTGCATTATCCACTACAGAGTTGGAGTACATTGCCACCTCATTGGTAGCTCAGGAAGCTGCATGGATGAAGAAATTCATCGACGACTTAGGAGTAGTCCCTTCCATTCAGGACCCTCTTGAGATCTTTTGTGACAACGAGGGTGCAATTGCTCAAATCAAGGAACCTCGTGCTCACCAAAAGACCCGTCACATTGAGCGGAGATTCAACTACATAAGGGACGAAGTTGAAAAGGGAAAGATATATATTCGCAAAGTTCACACAGATCTTAACATAGCGGATCCACTCACGAAGCTCTTACATGGATCAAAACATACAGGACATGTTTGTGCATTAGGGATTCGATATTCTAGTGATTGGTCATGATATGTTCTAAGTATTGTAATGGAATGAAATTGTTCAAACTCATTAATATAATTATGGCATTAATTTATTTTGAGTTATGTTCCTATTTTGCATATTTTATCCATGAATAAGTAATTATTCTAAATTCCGTAGTCGATCACATTTGTGGGAACAAGTGTGAGGTTTAGACTTTTATGAACTTGGATTGGTATACATTCACGGACTAAATGTGGGGCAAGGTTGCTGCCAAGGTTCATAGATATTTGTGGGATACAAATATTGGAAGACCCGCTCTTAAGACTTACTAAATGGAGCCTTTGTGGTTGATCACATGTAATCTTGAGTAAAGGCAAATATCATTGTATCCTCTAACCTGAGTTACATATTGGGTTCGGATATTTACCAAGCACTGTACCTTGATTCTTTCCTTCGCTATTCTGAAATATGGTAGTTCATAAGGAAGAGCTCAGGTATAATGCAAGGTATATACAGTTATCGTAATTTACCAAGCACTGTGCCTTGTCCCTCTTATTCGTTGAGAGTCAGATGTTTAAGGCCTGATAAAGTTAAATCTAGAAGAGAGTGATCACTCTGTGTCTCTTGGATTTAACATGACATCTAGGACAAAAGGATGTGATGAAAGATTCACCTATTCATATTCGAGATGGGAACTCGAAAGGGATGATGTTATTGAATGGCACTAAGTCATAACATATTGGGGGTGATGGACGGTCGTTAGGTGCTATCCGTCACTTGCATTAATTTCTTATGTTTCTCGTGCAAGTGGGAGATTGAAGGTTTTCGTATGCCCGAGAGACATATTAAATTAATGTGGCTAATATGTTATGATCCAAGTCGGGTCATACCCAATAATAAACTTACCGACACCTTATTCGTATTTGATCTTAACGATTGGATCATTGATTAAATACGCGACACTTGAATTTTAAGGAAAAGGTTTCTTAAATTATATTACTTGATATGTTTTTACAAGTTATGGAATAACTTATATAACAAGTATTTAATTATTTATAGGTTAAATAATTTATTAAGTTATGTTACATTTTATAAAATTGGTTTTATAAAATATACATAACAAATAATATACAAGTTTATAAAATATGTTTTATAAAAGCATGTTTTGTAAAAACTGATTTTATATATATTCAGTTTTTTAAATGTATATTATAACATGACTTTGGTAGTGGCATTGGAAGTTAAAGACACATGTTGAGATTCCTTCTTGAGTTGCCCATACTTTCCCAAGTATCAATTAACATGTTCCTTGACCAAAAGCTACTAAGCACATGCAAACATATCAAGTTTTCTTACAATAAAACTGCCTACTACAGCAGCCTTCAGGCCGTGGCCTTTAAGGGGCAAAAACAAGTCATTTTCTTTTTTTTGCAAGCAAGATTTTCAAGTGTAAATTAATCCTAACAAAGTACTAGGTGTTGGTATAAAGTTTGGGGTATAATCTCTTGAGGTTTCATGCTTTTGAGGCTTGCATTCTATTCATCATCTCAACTTGCTGCTGTCCAGAAAATTGGGTATAAGTGTAAAGGGTTTTGAGCTTGTTCAAAGGTGATTAAGGGTCTTAATTCCTAACAAGTTTAAGGGTGGTGTTAGTACAAAATTGCTTGAGGTTCTTTCATCTTCTTGTTCTTCAATATCACCCTCAATTAACTTGAGGAGGTAATAATCTTCACTTCCTTGTTATTATATGTAAGTTTTATTTCATGACTTGATTACTACATGGAATTCTTAACATATTAACTTGTTTTCTAAATAATCATGCTTCCGCTTGTTATAACTTTACATGAATGGGTTTTATGATCAAGTTAACATTATGAACTCGTTGATATGTTGAATTCCATCAATTCTTATATATGCATCTTGTTAATGTCGGTTACCAGGTGTTCACTATATAAATGATTTTTATCTCTATGTATGGGATGTATATTGAAATATGAAATCTTGTGGTCTATTATTATGATTTGATAATATATAGGTTAAACCTATAACTCACCAACATTTTTGTTGACGTTTTAAGCATGTTTATTCTCAGGTGATTATTAAGAGCTTCTGCTGTTGCATACTAAAATAAGGACAAGATTTGGAGTCCATGCTTGTATGATATTATGTAAAAAATGCATTCAAGAAACTTATTTTTGATGTAATATATTCTTATTGTAAACCATTATGTAATGGTCGTGTGTAAACGGTATATTTTAGATTATCATTATTTGATTATCTACGTAATGCTTTTAAACCTTTATCGATAAAATAAAGGTTATGGTTATTTTAAAAATGAATGCAGTCTTTGAAAAACGTCTCATATAGAGGTCAAAACCTCGCGACGAAATCAATTAATATGGAACGTTTATAATCAATATTGAAGGGACATTTCAGTTGGTATCCGAGCGTTGGTCTTAGAGAACTAGAAAATTGCATTAGTGTGTCTTACCGAGTTTGTTAGGATGCATTAGTGAGTCTGGACTTCGATCGTGTTTTTCTTCAAAAACGATTGCTTAACATTTTTTTTGTTGGAAACTATATATTATTAACATGTAAATATTATGTGATATATTAATCTCTTAACGTGTTTGATATTGTGTGATAGATGTCTACCTCTAGTACAAATCTCATTGATTCACCTAATGATAATGAAGAGTCGAATATATTTTTGGGAAGATTCACAAATTCCTGAAGAGGAACTGGAAGAGGAGGAACCGGAAGAGGAGGAACCGGAAGAAGAGGAACCAGAAGAGGATGAATCGGAAGAGGAGGAACCAGAAGAAGAAGAGGTTCCGGAGGAAGAAATATTGATACCTATAGTAAATCGATTAAATAAAAGAAAATTCTCAACCAACGGACCAAAGTTAATAATGGTCAATGGTGTTTCCGCCGAGGAAGAAAAATATTGGGAAGATTACCAATTTTCCGATGAATCGGATCCCGATGAGGATTCTGATGATGTTATAGAAATTACCTCGACCCAATTTAATAAAGCGAAAGAAAATAATAAGGGAAAAGGTATAAAAATAGAGAAACCCGATTCCAACCCCGATGAACTTTATATGTATCGACAACATCCGTATTTCCTAAAATGTAACAATGACCCGGGAACCTCTAAACCACCAGGTTTTTCTAAACCATTATGGAAAACGACGGCTCGTATTAGAGGAACATCATATATTCCTAGAAAATTAGGAAAAAGAACCAAGTCCGAAGAAGAAGAAACCAGTGATTTAGATTAGAAGGTTGTAATCATGTTGTGTATTTTATGTATTGTAGTGTGCTTGTACTTTTATGTTCTATGTAAAAATTGCTTGTATTGTTTGTTAATTATCTTTTACGAATCTAATCCTTGTCTATTTTACAGTATAAAAACAAAATGGACGTTAAGGGTAGACAACCGAATATTTTAGAAGACCTAGCAGAGGATATGATTGAGGAAATCTTGTCTAGAGTCGGTCAGAATTCATCAGCACATTTAGTTATGGCGAAATTAACTTGTCAAACATTTGAAAGACTTTCCAGAAATTCCTTAGTTTATAAAAGGCTTTCCTTTGAAAGGTGGGGTATATCACATTGGGGAGACCGTAAGTTACGCCGTGTTTTCTTTAAAGCGTTAAATGCGGGGAACCCAAATGCAATTTTACGCTACGGGTTAAGAACCTATTTTGTCTCAACATATCCCAACATAGGATTCCGTGAATTAGAAAGAGCTTCTAACATGCACCATAAAGAAGCATGTTATGCTTACGGGTTAGTGATGTTCGCTTCTTACCAAAGTGAGAAAAAGAACATCGGATTGCAACTTTTAAATAAAACCTTCCCACAAGTGTCGGATTCAATAGTTGGGGTGAGAAACAAGGTTTTTAGATTTTTACGGGGCTGTTGGACATTACGAAACCCTCGTCCTTTTGACGACATTACAACATGCTGCCTAGCTAATGGTCATAACGGTTATTTTCCACAAGATCAAGGATGGGAAGTCGTCTTAGTAAAACCAGAATGCATGACTTGTTTCTGGACTTATGGATTACGTGTCTTTATTTCCTTTGCTGAACAACTTGCGTATTAACTAGATTTATCTTCAAAACTGTCCTGTATCATAGTGTACTATATTTCATGTTATATGTAATATAGCGAAGTTGTAAGTTTGAAGAATATTTGTATGTGATATATTATTATAATCAGTTTTTTATATGGAATTGTAGTAGTTGAATTGTATATTAGCTACTACGTATGAACTTAACGGGTAGGTAGTACCCGAATTTAAAATTATAAAACGCTAATATGAAGAAAAAGCTTTTATAAATGAGTTCATATTATACTACGAGATACTATTGACTACTCTTAATATTCTGTATGATTAAATTGTTTCATTTGACTATTTTGAAGGAAATGACACCGACTACTCGGCACACCTTGAATATGAGCGAAGAGGAATTTTGTGCCTTTCTAGCTTCAAACATAGCCGCAGTACAGGCCGCGCTACATACCAACAATAACTCTGAATCTAGCAATGCAGCTAACGGTGCAAGAAATCGTGTAGGATGCTCCTACAAAGAATTCACTGCCTAAAAACCTTTGGAATTTGATGGAACCCAAGGACCAATTGGATTGAAAATGTGGACCGAGAAAGTCGAATCGGTGTTTGCCATAAGTAAGTGTACTGAAGGAGACTAAGTGAAGTACGCTACGCATACCTTCACATGTATTGCTTAACATGGTGGAATACCTATCTAGAGCAAGTGGGACAAGATGCTGCTTACGCGCTACCGTAGTCAGCATTCAAGCACTTGATGAACGAGAAGTACCGTCCCAGAACCGAGGTCAATAAGCTCAAGTCAGAACTTAGAGGGTTACGGACACAGGGATTCGATATTACTTCGTACGAAAGACGATTCACAGAATTGTGCCTATTGTGTCCGAGAACGTTCGAAGATGAGGAAGAGAAGATCGATGCGTTTGTGAAAGGGTTACCGGAGAGAATCCAAGAAGATATAAGTTCACACGAGCCTGCCTCCATACAAAAGGCATGTAGAATGGCTCATAAACTAGTGAACCAGATTGAGGGAAGAATTAAATAACATGCAGCCGAAGAGGCCAACGTGAAGTTAGTCAAAAGAAAGTGGGAGGAAAACGGTGATAAGAGTCACCAAAACAACAACAACTATCCCAACAATCGTAACATCAATCGCAACTACAACAAACGGCACAACAACAACAACAACAACAACAACTACAACAATCATCCCAACAACAATAACAACCGCAACAACAACAACAACAACAACAATCAGAAGAAACTATGCCAAAGGTGTGAAAAGTATCACTCGGGGTTTTGCACCAAATTTTGCAACAAGTGTAAAAGAATTGGTCATAGCGCGGCGAAGTGTGAGGTCTACGGACCAGGGGTTAACAGAACGACAGGAACAAATGGTGTCGGAACGAGTAATGGCGGAGCAAGTAGTGTCGGAGCAAGTTATGCCAATGTAGTTTGTTATAAATGTGGAAAACCTGGCCACATTATTAGAAATTTCCCGAACCAGGAGAACACGAATGGATAAGGCCGCGGAAGAGTTTTCAATATTAATGTGGCAGAGGCACAGGAAGACCCGGAGCTTGTTATGGGTACGTTTCTTATTGACAATAAATCTGCTTACGTTTTATTTGATTCGGGTGCGGATAGAAGCTATATGAGTAGAGATTTTTGTGCTAAATTAAGTTATCCATTGACGCCGTTGGATAGTAAATTTTTACTCGAATTAGCAAACGGTAAATTAATTTCAGCAGATTATATATGCCAGAATCGAGAAATTAAACTGGGTAGCGAAATATTTAAGATTGATTTGATACCAGTAGAGTTAGGGAGTTTTGATGTAATAGTTGGCATGGACTGGCTGAAGGAGATGAAAGCAGAGATCGTATGTTACAAAAATGCAATTCGCATTGTACGAGAAGAAGGAGAACCCTTAATGGTGTACGGAGAAAAGGGCAACACGAAGCTACATCTTATTAGTAATTTGAAGGCACAAAAACTAATAAGAAAAGGTTGCTATGCTGTTCTAGCACACGTTGAGAAAGTACAAACTGAAGAAAAGAGCATCAGTGATGTTCCCGTTGCAAAAGAATTTCCCGATGTATTTTCGAAAGAATTACCGGGATTACCCCCACATCGATCCGTTGAATTTCAAATAGACCTTGTACCAGGAGCTGCACCAATAGCTCGTGCTCCATACAGACTCGCACCCAGCGAAATGAAAGAATTACAAAGTCAGTTACAGGAACTTTTAGAGCGTGGTTTCATTCGACCAAGTACATCACCATGGGGAGCTCCTGTTCTGTTTGTGAAGAAGAAAGATGGTACATTTAGGTTGTGTATCGACTACCGAGAGTTGAACAAACTTACAATCAAGAACCGCTACCCACTACCGAGAATCGATGACTTATTTGATCAACTACAAGGCTCGTCGGTTTATTCGAAGATCGATTTACGTTCTGGATATCATCAAATGCGAGTAAAGGAGGTTGATATTCCAAAAACTGCTTTTAGGACGCGTTATGGTCATTACGAGTTTATGGTTATGCCATTTGGATTGACTAACGCACCAACTGTGCTCATGGACCTTATGAACCGAGTGTGTGAGCCATATCTTGACAAGTTTGTCATTGTTTTCATCGATGACATACTTATTTACTCAAAGAATGATCAAGAGCACGAAGAACATTTGAGAAAAGTGCTAGAAGTATTGAGGAAAGAAAAACTGTACGCTAAGTTTTCAAAGTGTGCATTTTGGTTGGAAGAAGTTCAATTCCTCGGTCACATAGTGAACAAAGAAGGTATCCAGGTGGACCCGGCAAAGATCGAAACCGTTGAAAAGTGGGAAACCCCAAAAACTCCGAAATACATACGCCAGTTTTTAGGACTAGCTGGTTACTACAGAAGGTTCATCCAAGATTTTTCCAGAATAGCAAAACCCTTAACTGCATTAACGCATAAAGGGAAGAAATTTGAATGGAAAGATGAGCAAGAGAAAACGTTTCAATTGTTAAAAAAAAAGTTAACTACGGCACCTATATTGTCATTACCTGAAGGGAATGATAATTTTGTGATATATTGTGACACCTCAAAGCAAGGTTTCGGTTGTGTATTAATGCAACGAACGAAAGTAATTGCTTATGCGTCTAGACAATTGAAGATTCACAAAAAGAATTATACGACGCATGATTTGGAATTAGGCGCGGTTGTTTTTGCATTAAAGACTTGGAGGCACTACTTATATGGGGTCAAAAGTATTATATATACTGACCACAAAAGTCTTCAACACATATTTAATCAGAAACAACTGAATATGAGGCAGCATAGGTGGATTGAATTGTTGAATAATTACGACTTTGAGATTCGTTACCACCCGGGGAAGGCAAATGTGGTAGCCGACACCTTGAACAGAAAGGACAGAGAACCCATTCGAGTAAAAGCTATGAATATAATGATTCACACTAACCTTACTACTCAAATAAAGGAGGCGCAACAAGGAGTTTTAAAAGAGGGAAATTTAAAGGATGAAATACCCAAAGGATCGGAGAAGCATCTTAATATTCGGGAAGATGGAACTCTGTATAGGTTGGGTACCAAAATGTGGAGATATGAGAGAAATGGTACTTAGAGAAGCTCATAAACCAGATACTCAATACATCCTGGAACGGGGAAGATGTACAAGGATCTCAAGAAACATTTTTGGTGGCCAGGTATGAAAGCCGATGTTGCTAAATACATAGGGGAATGTTTGACGTGTTCTAAGGTCAAAGCGAAGCATCAGAAACCATCAGGTCTACTTCAACAACCCGAAATCTCGAAATGGAAATGGGAAAACATTACCATGGATTTCATCACTAAATTGCCAAGGACTGCAAGTGGTTTTGATACTATTTGGGTAATAGTTGATCGTCTCACCAAATCAGCACACTTCCTGCCAATAAGAGAAGATGACAAGATGGAGAAGTTAGCATGACTGTATTTGAAGGAAGTCGTCTCTAGACATGGAATACCAATCTCTATTATCTCTGATAGGGATGGCAGATTTATTTCAAGATTCTGGCAGACATTACAGCAAGCATTAGGAACTCGTCTAGACATGAGTACTGCCTATCATCTACAAACTGATTGGCAGAGCAAAAGGACGATACAAATGCTTGAAGACATGCTACGAGCATGTATTATTGATTTCGGAAACAGTTGGGATCGACACCTACCGTTAGCAGAATTTTCCTACAACAACAGTTACCATTCTAGTATTGAGATGGCACCGTTTGAGGCACTTTATGGTAAAAAGTGCAGGTCTCCGATTTGTTGGAATGAAGTGGGGGACAGACAGATTACGAATCCGGAGATGATACAAGAAACTACTGAGAAAATTATCCAAATTCAACAACGATTGAAAACCGTCCAGAGTCGACAAAAGAGCTACGCGGACAGTAAAAGAAAAGATATAGAGTTTGAAATTGGAGAAATGGTCATGCTTAAGGTTTCACCTTGGAAAGGCGTTGTTCGATTTGGTAAATAGGGGAAACTAAATCCAAGGTACATTGGACCATTCAAGATTATAGATCGTGTCGGACCAGTAGCTTACCAACTGGAGCTACCTCAACAACTTGCGGTTGTACATAACACTTTCCACGTCTCGAATTTGAAGAAATGTTTTGCTAAAGAAGATCTCACTATTCAATTGGACGAAATCCAAATCAATGAAAAACTTCAATTCATTGAAGAACCAGTCGAAATAATGGATCGTGAGGTTAAGAGACTTAAGCAAAACAAGATACCGATTGTTAAGATTCGATGGAATGCTCGTAGAGGACCCGAGTTCACCTGGGAGCATGAAGATCAGATGAAGAAGAAATACCAGCATCTATTTCCAGAAGATTCATCAACACCTTCAACAGCTTAAAATTTCGGGACGAAATTTATTTAACGGGTAGGTACTGTAGTGACCCGAACTTTTTCATGTTTATATATATTAATTGAGATTGATATTTACATGACTAAATGTTTCCAATGTGTTAAGCAATCAAACTTGTTAAGACTTGATTAAATGAAATAAGTTTCATATAGACAATTGATCACCCATGTTGATCGGCGATTCACAAACGTTACAAAATTGTAAAAACTACATGTTGTGGTATATATATAGACATATATATATGGTTGACATAAGATTATGATGAGTAAGTATCGCACTAAGTATATTAACAATGTGTGATATACATAAGAAATGAGATTACTAAGTTAAGAAACTCGAAATGATATATATAACGATTATCGTTATGATAACGTCTACTAAATACATATGTATCATATTAAGATATTGATACACTATATTTAACATGATAAAATGATATTTAAATATATCATTAAGTGTATTAACAATGAACTACATATGTAAAAACAATACTACTAACCCAAGAATTACGAAACGAGACTTATATGTAACGATTATCGTTGTAATGATATTTTAATGTATATATCATATTAAGAGATATTCATAAATCATAATATCATGATAATATAATAATTTAACATCTCATTTGATATAATAAACATTGGGTTAACAACATTAATTGAGATCGTTAACTTAAAGGTTTCAAAACAACACTTACATGTAACGACTAACGAATACTTAACGACTCCATTAGAATGTATATACATGTTGTGTTTTGATATGTATTCTTACACTTTTGAAAGACTTCAAGACACATATCAAAATACTTCTACTTAACAAAAATGCTTACAATTACATCCTCGTTCAGTTTCATCAACAATTCTACTCGTATGCACCCGTATTCGTACTCGTACAATACACAGCTTTTAGATGTATGTACTATTGGTATATTGATAATGCTAAAAACGAACATATATTTCATAGCATTATGCCTCAAGAAAGACAAGCTTTTAGTTGCAATTGTTCTATTTACAAGTGATATTCGTTTAAATAATAAAAGGTGAAGACAAAAGACAGATTCGACGAATTGAAGACGCAAACGACCAAAAAGCTCAAAAGTACAAAATACAATCAAAGTGGTTCCAATTATTGATAAGAAACGTCTCAAAATTACAAGAGTACAAGACGCGAAACGCAAAGTACAAGATATTAAATTATACGCAAGGACGTTCGAAAATTCGGAACCGGGACCAAAGTCAACTCTCAACGCTCGACGCAACGGACTAAAAATTACAAGTCAATTATGCACACAAATATAATATAATATTTAAATAATTCTATAAATTATTTATATAGAGTTGTAATCACTTGCATCCATAAATTTGCTTGAAAACAAAGGAACCAATGAGAACGCGACATGTGGCGCGAAAATCACATGTGATTGAAAAAAAAAATTCGAAAATTTTTTTTTTTGAAATTTTTTTTCGAAATTTTTTTTTCGAAATTTTTTTTTCGAATTTTTTTTTTTAAAAATCATATGTGATTATGCATGTCAATCACATGTGATTATAAAGCCAATCACATGTGATTATGCATGACAAATCCAATCACATGTGATTGTACAATTCAATCACATGTGATTGTGCAGGTAAATCACATGTGATTGAAAAAAAAAAAATTAAAAAAAAATATTTTTTTTTAAAATTTGAAAAAAAAATTTTAAAATTTTTTTTTCAAAAAAAAATTTTTGAATTTTTTTTTCAATCACATGTGATTTTCGCGACACATGTCGCGCTCTCATTGGTCCCTTGAATCTCAACTTAATTTATGGACTCAAATGAATATTCCTCTATTTATATATTATATTATTATTATAAACTGTCGGCAAAGCAAGAAAACAAACTTATGTGAGCTGGTACCTACCTCCATGCGATCGCATGGCCTGGAGGCACAAAAGCCATGCGATCGCATGGTGAATAGTTTCAGGCCACATGCCTATAAATTTTGCGGTTTTGAGCAAATATATATCCATCATCTCTCTATCTCACTCACGTATATATATATATATATATATATATATATATATATATATATATATATATATATATATATATATATATATATATATATATATATATATATATATATATTATATTATAATTTTAATTTTAAATTCTAATAATAAGGGTATGTTAGCGAATATTGTAAGGGTGTAAGTCAAAATTCTGTTCGTGTAACGCTACGCTATTTTTAATCATTGTAAGTTATGTTCAACCTTTTTAATTTAATGTCTCGTAGCTAAGTTATTATTATGCTTATTTAAGACGAAGTAATCATGATGTTGGGCTAAAATATTAAGACGGGGTAATTGGGCTTTGTACCATAATTGGGGTTTGGACAAAAGAACGACACTTGTGGAAATTAGACTATGGGCTATTAATGGGCTTTATATTTGTTTAATTAAATGATAATTTGTTAATTTAATATAAAGATTTACAATTGGACGTACCTATAAATAACCATATACACTCGATCGGACACGATGGGCGGGATATTTATATGTACGAATAATCGTTCATTTAACCGGACACGGGAATGGATTAATAGTTAATAGACTTATTAAAACAGGGGTGAATTATGTACAAGGACACTTGGCGTAATTGTTAACAAAGTATTAAAACCTTGGGTTACACGCAGTCGATATCCTGGTGTAATTGTTAAACAAAATATTAAGACCTTGTTACAGTTTAAGTCCCCAATTAGTTGGAATATTTGACTTCAGATATAAGGATAATTTGACGAGGACACTCGCACTTTAAATTTATGACCGATGGACTGTTATGGACAAAAATCAGACGGACATATTGAATAATCCAGGACAAAGGACAATTAACCCATGAGAATAAACTAAAATCAACACGTCGAACATCATGATTACGGAAGTTTAAATAAGCATAATTCTTTATTTTCATATTTAATTGCACTTTTAGTTATCGCACTTTTATTTACTGTCATCGTATTTAATTGCACTTTTAATTATCGTTCTCTTTAATTATCGCAATTTTATTTTATCGCAATTTTATTTATCGCAATTTCATTATCGTTATTTACTTTACGCTTAAAATTAAGTTATATTTATTTTTAATATTTTACATTAGGTTTTAACTGCGGCTAAAGTTTTAAAATCGACAAACCGGTCATTAAACGGTAAAAACCTCCTTTTATAATAATAATACTACTTATATATATTTTTGTATTTTTACTAATATAGTTTTTAAAAATATAGCGTTAAGCTTGAAATGTCCCGTTCTTATTGATTAAAAACGTTCCATATTAATTGATTTCGTTGCGAGGTTTTGACCTCTATATGAGACGTTTTTCAAAGACTGCATTCATTTTTAAACAAACCATAACCTTTATTTCATCAATAAAGGTTTAAAAAGCTTTACGTAGATTATCAAATAATGATAATCTAAAATATCCTGTTTACACACGACCATTACATAATGGTTTACAATACAAATATGTTACAACAAAATAAGTTTCTTGAATGCAGTTTTTACACAATATCATACAAGCATGGACTCCAAATCTTGTCCTTATTTAAGTATGCGACAGCGGAAGCTCTTAATAATCACCTGAGAATAAACATGCTTAAAACGTCAACAAAAATGTTGGTGAGTTATAGGTTTAACCTATATATATCAAATCATAATAATAGACCACAAGATTTCATATTTCAATACACATCCCATACATAGAGATAAAAATCATTCATATGGTGAACACCTGGTAACCGACATTAACAAGATGCATATATATAAGAATATCCCCATCATTCCGGGACACCCTTCGGATATGATATAAATTTCGAAGTACTAAAGCATCCGGTACTTTGGATGGGGTTTGTTAGGCCCAATAGATCTATCTTTAGGATTCGCGTCAATTAGGGTGTCTGTTCCCTAATTCTTAGATTACCAGACTTAATAAAAAGGGCATATTCGATTTCGATAATTCAACCATAGAATGTAGTTTCACGTACTTGTGTCTATTTTGTAAATCATTTATAAAACCTGCATGTATTCTCATCCCAAAAATATTAGATTTTAAAAGTGGGACTATAACTCACTTTCACAGATTTTTACTTCGTCGGGAAGTAAGACTTGGCCACTGGTTGATTCACGAACCTATAACAATATATACATATATATCAAAGTATGTTCAAAATATATTTACAACACTTTTAATATATTTTGATGTTTTAAGTTTATTAAGTCAGCTGTCCTCGTTAGTAACCTATAACTAGTTGTCCACAGTTAGATATACAGAAATAAATCGATAAATATTATCTTGAATCAATCCACGACCCAGTGTATACGTATCTCAGTATTGATCACAACTCAAACTATACATATTTTGGAATCAACCTCAACCCTGTATAGCTAACTCCAACATTCACATATAGAGTGTCTATGGTTGTTCCGAAATATATATAGATGTGTCGACATGATAGGTCAAAACATTGTATACGTGTCTATGGTATCTCAAGATTACATAATATACAATACAAGTTGATTAAGTTATGGTTGGAATATATTTGTTACCAATTTTCACGTAGCTAAAATGAGAAAAATTATCCAATCTTGTTTTACCCATAACTTCTTCATTTTAAATCCGTTTTGAGTGAATCAAATTGCTATGGTTTCATATTGAACTCTATTTTATGAATCTAAACAGAAAAAGTATAAGTTTATAGTCGGAAAAATAAGTTACAAGTCATTTTTGTAAAGGTAGTCATTTCAGTCGAAAGAACGACGTCTAGATGACCATTTTAGAAAACATACTTCCACTTTGAGTTTAACCATAATTTTTGGATATAGTTTCATGTTCATAATAAAAATCATTTTCACAGAATAACAACTTTTAAATCAAAGTTTATCATAGTTTTTAATTAACTAACCCAAAACAGCCCGCGGTGTTACTACGACGGCGTAAATCCAGTTTTACGGTGTTTTTCGTGTTTCCAGGTTTTAAATCATTAAGTTAGCATATCATATAGATATAGAACATGTGTTTAGTTTATTTTAAAAGTCAAGTTAGAAGGATTAACTTTTGTTTGCGAACAAGTTTAGAATTAACTAAACTATGTTCTAGTGATTACAAGTTTAAACCTTCGAATAAGATAGCTTTATATGTATGAATCGAATGATGTTATGAACATCATTACTACCTTAAGTTCCTTGGATAAACCTACTGGAAAAGAGAAAAATGGATCTAGCTTCAATGGATCCTTGGATGGCTCGAAGTTCTTGAAGCAGAATCATGACACGAAAACAAGTTCAAGTAAGATCATCACTTAAAATAAGATTGTTATAGTTATAGAAATTGAACCAAAGTTTGAATATGATTATTACCTTGTATTAGAATGATAACCTACTGTAAGAAACAAAGATTTCTTGAGGTTGGATGATCACCTTACAAGATTGGAAGTGAGCTAGCAAACTTGAAAGTATTCTTGATTTTATGAAACTAGAACTTTTGGAATTTATGAAGAACACTTAGAACTTGAAGATAGAACTTGAGAGAGATCAATTAGATGAAGAAAATTGAAGAATGAAAGTGTTTGTAGGTGTTTTTGGTCGTTGGTGTATGGATTAGATATAAAGGATATGTTATTTTGTTTTCATGTAAATAAGTCATGAATGATTACTCATATTTTTGTAATTTTATGAGATATTTCATGCTAGTTGCCAAATGATGGTTCCCACATGTGTTAGGTGACTCACATGGGCTGCTAAGAGCTGATCATTGGAGTGTATATACCAATAGTACATACATCTAAAAGCTGTGTATTGTACGAGTACGAATACGGGTGCATACGAGTAGAATTGTTGATGAAACTGAACGAGGATGTAATTGTAAGCATTTTTGTTAAGTAGAAGTATTTTGATAAATGTATTGAAGTCTTTAAAAAGTGTATAAATACATATTAAAACACTACATGTATATACATTTTAACTGAGTCGTTAAGTCATCGTTAGTCGTTACATGTAAGTGTTGTTTTGAAACTTTTAGGTTAACGATCTTGTTAAATATTGTTAACCCAATGTTTATAATATCAAATGAGATTTTAAATTATTATATTATCATGATATTATCATGTATGAATATCTCTTAATATGATATATATACATTATATGTCTTTACAACGATAATCGTTACATATATGTCTCGTTTAAAAATCATTAAGTTAGTAGTCTTGTTTTTACATATGTAGTTCATTGTTAATATACTTAATGATATGTTTACTTATCATAGTATCATGTTAACTATATATATATCCATATATATGTCATCATATAGTTTTTACAAGTTTTAACGTTCGTGAATCACCGGTCAACTTGGGTGGTCAATTGTCTATATGAAACATATTTCAATTAATCAAGTCTTAACAAGTTTGATTGCTTAACATGTTGGAAACATTTAATCATGTAAATATTAATCTCAATTAATATATATAAACATGGAAAAGTTCGGGTCACTACAGTACCTACCCGTTAAATAAATTTCGTCCCGAAATTTTAAGCTGTTGAAGGTGTTGATGAATCTTCTGGAAATAGATGCGGGTATTTCTTCTTCATCTGATCTTCACGCTCCCAGGTGAACTCGAGTCCTCTACGAGCATTCCATCGAACCTTAACAATTGGTATCTTGTTTTTCTTAAGTCTTTTAACCTCACGATCCATTATTTCGACGGGTTCTTCGATGAATTGAAGTTTTTCGTTGATTTGGATTTCATCTAACGGAATAGTGAGATCTTCTTTAGCAAAACATTTCTTCAAATTCGAGACGTGGAAAGTGTTATGTACAGCCGCGAGTTGTTGAGGAAACTCAAGTCGGTAAGCTACTGGTCTGACACGATCAATAATCTTGAATGGTCCAATATACCTTGGATTTAATTTCCCTCGTTTACCAAATCGAACAACGCCTTTCCAAGGTGCAACTTTAAGCATGACCATCTCTCCAATTTCAAATTCTATATCTTTTCTTTTAATGTCAGCGTAGCTCTTTTGTCGACTTTGGGCAGTTTTCAACCGTTGTTGAATTTGGATGATCTTCTCGGTAGTTTCTTGTATAATCTCCGGACCCGTAATATGTCTATCCCCCACCTCACTCCAACAAATCGGAGACCTGTACTTTCTACCATAAAGTGCTTCAAACGGCGCCATCTCAATGCTTGAATGGTAGCTGTTGTTGTAGGAAAATTCTGCTAACGGTAGATGTCGATCCCAACTGTTTCCGAAATCAATAACACATGCTCGTAGCATGTCTTCAAGCGTTTGTATCGTCCTTTCGCTCTGCCCATCAGTTTGTGGATGATAGGCAGTACTCATGTCTAGACGAGTTCCTAATGCTTGCTGTAATGTCTGCCAGAATGTTGAAATAAATCTGCCATCCCTATCAGAGATAATAGAGATTGGTATTCCATGTCTGGAGATGACTTCCTTCAAATACAGTCGTGCTAACTTCTCCATCTTGTCATCTTCTCTTATTGGTAGGAAGTGTGCGGATTTGGTGAGACGATCAACTATTACCCAAATAGTATCAAAACCACTTGCAGTCCTTGGCAATTTAGTGATGAAATCCATGGTAATGTTTTCCCATTTCCATTCCGGGATTTCGGGTTGTTGAAGTAGACCTGATGGTTTCTGATGCTCAGCTTTGACCTTAGAACACGTCAAACATTCTCCTACGTATTTAGCAACATCGGCTTTCATACCCGGCCACTAAAAATGTTTCTTGAGATCCTTGTACATCTTCCCCGTTCCAGGATGTATTGAGTATCTGGTTTTATGAGCTTCTCTAAGTACCATTTCTCTCATATCTCTAAATTTTGGTACCCAAATCCTTTCAGCCCTATACCAGGTTCCGTCTTCCCGAATATTAAGATGCTTCTCCGATCCTTTGGGTATTTCATCCTTTAAATTTCCCTCTTTTAAAACTCCTTGTTGCGCCTCCTTTATTTGAGTAGTAAGGTTATTATGAATCATTATATTCATAGATTTTACTCGAATGGGTTCTCTGTCCTTCCTGCTCAAGGCATCGGCTACCACATTTGCCTTCCCCGGGTGGTAACGAATCTCAAAGTCGTAATCATTCAATAATTCAATCCACCTACGCTGCCTCATATTCAGTTGTTTCTGATTAAATATGTGTTGAAGACTTTTGTGGTCGGTATATATAATACTTTTGACCCCATATAAGTAGTGCCTCCAAGTCTTTAATGCAAAAACAACCGCGCCTAATTCCAAATCATGCGTCGTATAATTTTGTTCGTGAATCTTCAATTGTCTAGACGCATAAGCAATCACCTTCGTTCGTTGCATTAATACACAACCGAGACCTTGCTTTGATGCATCACAATAAATCACAAAATCATCATTCCCTTCAGGCAATGACAATATAGGTGCTGTAGTTAGCTTTTTATTCAATAACTGAAACGCTTTCTCTTGTTCATCATTCCATTCAAATTTCTTCCCTTTATGCGTTAATGCAGTCAAGGGTTTTGCTATTCTGGAAAAGTCTTGGATGAATCTTCTGTAGTAACCAGCTAGTCCTAAAAACTGGTGTATGTGTTTCGGAGTTTTCGGGGTTTCCCACTTTTCAACAGTTTCTATCTTTTCCGGATCCACCTTAATACCTTCTTTGTTCACTATGTGACCGAGGAATTGAACTTCTTCCAACCAAAATGCACACTTTGAAAACTTAGCGTACAATTCTTCCTTTCTCAATACTTCTAACACCTTTCTCAAATGTTCACCGTGTTCTTGGTCATTCTTTGAGTAAATAAGTATGTCATCAATGAAAACAATGACAAACTTTTCAAGGTATGGTCCACACACTCGGTTCATAAGGTCCATGAACACAGCTGGTGCATTAGTTAAACCAAACGGCATGACCATAAACTCATAATGACCATAACGTGTTCTGAAAGCAGTCTTTGGAATATCATCTTCTTTCACCCGCATTTGATGATACCCGGAACGTAAGTCAATCTTTGAATAAACAGACGAGCCTTGTAGTTGATCAAATAAGTCGTCAATTCTCGGTAGTGGGTAGCGGTTCTTGATGGTAAGTTTGTTCAACTCTCGGTAGTTGATACGCAACCTGAATGTACCATCTTTCTTCTTGACAAACAAAACAGGAGCTCCCCACGGTGATGTGCTTGGTCGAATGAAACCACGCTCTAAAAGTTCTTGTAATTGGCTTTGCAGTTCTTTCATCTCGCTGGGTGCGAGTCTGTAAGGAGCACGAGCTATTGGTGCAGCTCCTGGTACAAGATCTATTTGAAATTCAACGGATCGATGTGGGGGTAATCCCGGTAATTCTTTCGGAAATACATCGGGAAATTCTTTTGTAATGGGAACATCATTGATGCTCTTTTCTTCAGTTTGTACTTTCTCGACGTGTGCTAGAACAGCATAGCAACCTTTTCTTATTAGTTTTTGTGCCTTCAAATTACTAATAAGATGTAGCTTCGTGTTGCCCTTTTCTCCGTACACCATTAAGGGTTTTCCTTTTTCTCGTATAATGCGAATTGCATTTTTGTAACAAACGATCTCTGCTTTCACTTCTTTCAACCAGTCCATACCGATTATCACATCAAAACTCCCTAACTCTACTGGTATTAAATCAATCTTAAATGTTTCGCTAACCAGTTTAATTTCTCGATTCCGACATATATTATCTGCTGAAATTAATTTACGATTTGCTAATTCGAGTAAAAATTTACTATCCAAAGGCGTCAATGGGCAACTTAATTTAGCACAAAAATCTCTACTCATATAGCTTCTATCCGCACCCGAATCAAATAAAACGTAGGCAGATTTATTATCAATAAGAAACGTACCCGTAACAAGCTCCGGGTCTTCCTGTGCCTCTGCCGCATTAATATTGAAAACTCTTCCACGGCCTTGTCCATTCGTGTTCTCCTGGTTCGGGCAATTTCTAATAATGTGGCCCGGTTTTCCACATTTATAACAAACTACATTGGCATAGCTTGCTCCGACACTACTTGCTCCGCCATTACTCGTTCCGACACCATTTGTTCCTTTCGTTCTATTAACCCCTGGTCCGTAGACCTCACACTTCGCCGCGCTATGACCATTTCTTTTACACTTGTTGCAAAATTTGGTGCAGAACCCCGAGTGATACTTTTCACACCTTTGGCATAGCTGCTTCTGATTGTTGTTGTTGTTGCAGTTATTATTGTTGTTGGGATGATTGTTGTAGTTGCTGTTGTTGTTGTTGTTGTTGTTGTTGTTGTTGTTGTTGGGCCGTTTGTTGTAGTTGCGATTGATGTTGCGATTGTTGGGATAATTGTTGCGATTGCTGTTGTTGTTGTATTGGTGATTCTTATCACCATTTTCCTCCCACTTTCTTTTGACTTGCTTCACATTGGCCTCTTCAGCAGTCTGTTCTTTAATTCTTTCTTCAATCTGGTTCACTAGTTTGTGAGCCATTCTACATGCCTGTTGTATGGAGGCGGGCTCGTGTGAACTTATATCTTCTTGGATTCTTTCCGGTAATCCTTTCACAAACGCGTCGATCTTCTCTTCCTCATCTTCGAATGCTCCCGGACACAATAGGCACAATTCTGTGAATCGTCTTTCATACGTGGTAATATCAAATCCTTGGGTTCGTAACCCTCTAAGTTCTGTCTTGAGCTTATTGACCTCGGTTCTGGGACGGTACTTCTCGTTCATCAAGTGCTTGAATGCTGACCACGGTAGTGCATACGCATCGTCTTGTCCCACTTGCTCTAGATAGGTATTCCACCATGTTAACGCAGAACCTGTGAAGGTATGCGTAGCGTACTTCACTTTGTCCTCTTCAGTACACTTACTTATGGCAAACATCGATTCGACCTTCTCGGTCCACCGTTTCAATCCGATCGGTCCTTCGGTTCCATCAAATTCCAAAGGTTTGCAGGCAGTGAATTCTTTGTAGGTGCATCCTACACGATTTCCTGTACTGCTAGATCCAAGGTTATTGTTGGTATGTAGCGCAGCCTGTACTGCGGCTATGTTTGAAGCTAGAAAAGTACGGAATTCCTCTTCATTCATATTCATTGTGTGTCGAGTAGTCGGTGCCATTTCCTTCAAAATAGTCAAATGGAACAAGTTAATCATACAGAATATTAAGAGTAGTTAATAGTATTTCGTAGCATAATATGAACTCATTTATAAAAGCTTTTTCTTCATATTAGCGTTTTATAAGTTTAAATTCGGGTAGTACCTACCCGTTAAGTTCATACTTAGTAGCTAATATACAATTCAACTACTACAATTCTATATGAAAAACTGATTATAATAATATTTCGCGTTCAAACTTTTATACAATATTTTACAAACTTACAATACCGCTTATTTTACATAAAGCATGAAATATAGCACACAATAACTTTGATACAAGATAGTTGTGAAGATAATTCTAGCTAGTACACAAGTCGTTCAGCAAAGGCAATAAAGACACGTAATTCATACGTCCAGAAACAAGTCATGCATTCTGGTTTTACTAGGACTACTTCCCATCCTTGGTCTTGTGCAACATAACCGTTATGGCCGTTGATAAGACAGCGTGTTGTAACGTCGTCAAAGGGACGAGGGTTACGTAATGTCCAACAGTCCCGTAACAATCTAAAAACCTCATTTCTTACCCCAATTACCGACTCCGTCACTTGTGAAAATGTTTTGTTTAATAGTTGTAGCCCGATGTTCTTGTTCTCACTTTGGTGAGAAGCGAACATTACTAATCCGTAAGCATAACATGCTTATTTATGTTGCATGTTAGCCGCTTTTTCTAAATCACGAAGTCCAATATTCGGATATATTGAGTCAAAATAATTTCTTAACCCGTTCCGTAAAATAGCATTTGGGTTCCCCGCAATATATGCGTCAAAGTAAACACATCGTAACTTATGGGTTTCCCAATGTGATATCCCCCATCCTTCAAACGAAAGTCTCTTATAAACCAAGACATTCTTGGAACGTTCTTCGAATGTCTTACAAACTGATCTCGCCTTAAATAGTTGTGCCGAGGAATTCTGACCGACTCTAGACAAGATTTCATCAATCATGTCTCCGGGTAGGTCTCTTAAAATATTGGGTTGTCTATCCATTTTGTGTTTTTAAACTGTAAAATAGACAAGAGTTAGATTCATAAAAAAAATACTTATTAATACAAGCAATTTTTACATATGTCATAAAGCATAAGCACACTATATTACATATATTACACCACACGAATACAACTATCTTATTCCGACTCGCTCGTTTCTTCTTCTTCGGTTTTGGTTCATTTTGCCAAGTTTCTAGGGATATATGATGTTCCCCTAATACGAGCCGTAATTTTCCACATTGGTTTAGAAAAACCTGGTGGTTTAGAGGTTCCCGGGTCATTGTTACAACTTAAGGACTTCGGGGGTTGACTATACATATAAAGTTCATCGGGGTTGGAATTAGATTTCTCTATTTTTATGCCCTTTCCCTTATTATTTTCTTTTGCCTTTTTAAATTCAGTTGGGGTAATTTCTATAACATCATCGGAATTCTCGTCGGAATCCGATTCATCGGAGAATTGGTAATCCTCCCAATATTTTGCTTCCTTGGCGGAAACACCATTGACCATAATTAACCTTGGTCGGTTGGTTGAGGATTTTCTTTTACTTAACCGTTTTATTATTTCCCCCACCGGTTCTATTTCTTCATCCGGTTCCGATTCTTCTTCCGGTTCCGATTCTTCTTCCGGTTCCGACTCTTCTTCCGGTTCCTCTTCGGGAACTTGTGAATCAGTCCACGAATCATTCCAATTTACATTTGACTCTTCATTATTATTAGGTGAGTCAATGGGACTTGTTCTAGAGGTAGACATCTATCACATAATATCAAACGCGTTAAGAGATTAATATATCACATAATATTCACATGTTAAAAATATATAGTTTCCAACAAAATTTGTTAAGCAATCACTTTTCAAGTAAACACGGTCGAAGTCCAGACTCACTAATGCATCCTAACAAACTCGATAAGACACACTAATGAAAAATTCTGGTTCTCTAAGACCAACGCTCGGATACCAACTGAAATGTCCCGTTCTTATTGATTAAAAACGTTCCATATTAATTGATTTCGTTGCGAGGTTTTGACCTCTATATGAGACGTTTTTCAAAGACTGCATTCATTTTTAAACAAACCATAACCTTTATTTCATCAATAAAGGTTTAAAAAGCTTTACGTAGATTATCAAATAATGATAATCTAAAATATCCTGTTTACACACGACCATTACATAATGGTTTACAATACAAATATGTTACAACAAAATAAGTTTCTTGAATGCAGTTTTTACACAATATCATACAAGCATGGACTCCAAATCTTGTCCTTATTTAAGTATGCGACAGCGGAAGCTCTTAATAATCACCTGAGAATAAACATGCTTAAAACGTCAACAAAAATGTTGGTGAGTTATAGGTTTAACCTATATATATCAAATCGTAACAATAGACCACAAGATTTCATATTTCAATACACATCCCATACATAGAGATAAAAATCATTCATATGGTGAACACCTGGTAACCGACATTAACAAGATGCATATATATAAGAATATCCCCATCATTCCGGGACACCCTTCGGATATGATATAAATTTCGAAGTACTAAAGCATCCGGTACTTTGGATGGGGTTTGTTAGGCCCAATAGATCTATCTTTAGGATTCGCGTCAATTAGGGTGTCTGTTCCCTAATTCTTAGATTACCAGACTTAATAAAAAGGGCATATTCGATTTCGATAATTCAACCATAGAATGTAGTTTCACGTACTTGTGTCTATTTTGTAAATCATTTATAAAACCTGCATGTATTCTCATCCCAAAAATATTAGATTTTAAAAGTGGGACTATAACTCACTTTCACAGATTTTTACTTCGTCGGGAAGTAAGACTTGGCCACTGGTTGATTCACGAACCTATAACAATATATACATATATATCAAAGTATGTTCAAAATATATTTACAACACTTTTAATATATTTTGATGTTTTAAGTTTATTAAGTCAGCTGTCCTCGTTAGTAACCTATAACTAGTTGTCCACAGTTAGATATACAGAAATAAATCGATAAATATTATCTTGAATCAATCCACGACCCAGTGTATACGTATCTCAGTATTGATCACAACTCAAACTATACATATTTTGGAATCAACCTCAACCCTGTATAGCTAACTCCAACATTCACATATAGAGTGTCTATGGTTGTTTCGAAATATATATAGATGTGTCGACATGATAGGTCGAAACATTGTATACGTGTCTATGGTATCTCAAGATTACATAATATACAATACAAGTTGATTAAGTTATGGTTGGAATAGATTTGTTACCAATAAATGTTGTTAACCCAATGTTTATAATATCAAATGAGATTTTAAATTATTATATTATCATGATATTATCATGTATGAATATCTCTTAATATGATACATATACATTAAATGTCTTTACAACGATAATCGTTACATATATGTCTCGTTTAAAAATCATTAAGTTAGTAGTCTTGTTTTTACATATGTAGTTCATTGTTAATATACTTAATGATATGTTTACTTATCATAGTATCATGTTAACTATATATATATCCATATATATGTCATCATATAGTTTTTACAAGTTTTAACGTTCGTGAATCACCGGTCAACTTGGGTGGTCAATTGTCTATATGAAACATATTTCAATTAATCAAGTCTTAACAAGTTTGATTGCTTAACATGTTGGAAACATTTAATCATGTAAATATCAATCTCAATTAATATATATAAACATGGAAAAGTTCGGGTCACTACAAAGCTTGTTTAAAAGATCCCTGTGGAACGAACCGGACTTACTAAAAACTACACTACTGTACGATTAGGTACACTGCCTATAAGTGTTGTAGCAAGGTTTAGGTATATCCACTCTATAAATAAATAAATAACTTGTGTAAAATTGCATCGTATTTAATAGTATTTCCTTGTAAAAATTAATACTATTTCATATACCCCTCGCATAACACCAAGTATTTTTGGCGTCGCTGCCAGGGAAATTCTTGCTTAAACGCCAAAGCGCAACGCTATATATATATATATATATATATATATATATATATATATATATATATATATATATATATATATATATATATATATATATATATATAAAGGATTTTTATTAATTTTTAGTTTACTTTTATAAAAATACGCTTTTGTAAAAATACGTTTTAAATATTCGAAAATATAAAAAGAAAAACAAAATATTTATATATTTTTAATAGTTTGTTATATATATATAAAATTATAAAGTTTCTTTATTTTTATTTTAGTTTTTAAAATACAAGTTTTTATTTATTTATATAATTATTTATTAAAATAGAAAAAATTAAATATATAACTCTCGGCCTGGTACTGTAGCAGCCCAACACCTGGCCCGAAAACCTAGCCCATGCGATCGCATGAGCCCGATGGCAAAAATTCATGCGATCGCATGAGGGTATCTGACACGCCAGGTTTGACCATCCAACAGCAATCATTACGGAGTATTATTATTAATTTTAATTAATTAAAACCCTAATTAGGTTTTTATTTATTTATTATTTAAGTTTTAGTTTTATTATTTAATTTGTATTATTTAGTTTAATTAGTTTTAATAAATTATAAAATTAATACTTTTATAAAATAAATAATATAAAAATTGTTCTTTTTACAACTTTAAGTTTATTTTTATATTTTGTATCTTTTTATTTGTTTTAGCGTAATATTTGTACTTTTCGTTCGTATTTAGTTTTAATTCATAGTTTTTGCCATAGTTATTTTTATTTCTAGATTTTTAGGCTTTGCCGTAAAATCCCTTAAGTGCTTTTTCTTTAGACTAAGATTTAGGTGCTTTAGAATTTTGCGACGCCGTTTTTAATATTTTAGTACCTTTTTAAGTTATTGCCGTTTTGGGATATAGTATTTCTCTAAGCTTTAATATTTTTAGACGTAACTTTTAATTCTTAGTTTTTAGTTCCTTTTTAAGTTTCGACGCGCTACTTTCTTATTTTTATTTGTCGACCTTTTATTTTTTTCGACGTTTTTCGGCGCAATCTTTTTCTTTCTTATTTCTCGACGCCCTAGTTTATAGGACATAGAATTTTTTTTTTCTATTTCTTCTCTAAAAATTCAAGATAAAAAATTATTTTAAGTGGTTAAATTGATAGACATCCATTTTCTGGTTCGTAGTAATAGTTGGATTTGTACGTAGACCGGGTTATTGGAGCCAAACAGTACTCAATTATATTGAGACCAAACGAATCCTGCCCCTCTGCTACATCTTTTGGCTATTCGAAACGTGGGCAAAATCAGAAAAGTCTATTAATTTGATAACTTATATAATTTTTCTTATTTTTATAACTAATGGGATATTCAGTGAATGCACCGTGCAAAACGTTCACCACCTTTTGTACGTTCACCACCTGTAACTCGATCAAGACATTTAGCAAATATTGTCGCCGTTGATTTTTCTTTAGAATCTTCATCCAGTCAACCAAGTACTTCAATTCAAATTTTCGATAATCCATTTTTTGAACCCTACCTCACAATTGAGAATCCGGAGGATATTCAAGGACAATTCAGAGATCCTGAACCACTAATCTTTCCTCCGGAACCACCAATCATTCAAACGGAGATTGTCGAGGAACCAACCATTAAATTAGAATCCTCTAGTGATTCAGATTCAACAAATTCAATCATGGAAAATCTGGAACCTCTAAGTACGGAAGACCGGATGAGAGCTAAACGCACTGGCCAAAGTCACGCAATTACTCAACCAGACATTAATGCGCCATATTATGAAATCAAGGGACAAATCCTACACATGTTAACTAATCAATGCCAATTTAGTGGTGCGCCGAAGGAAGATCCAAACGAACATCTTCGTACCTTTAATAGGATCTGTACACTATTTAAAATCCGAGAAGTGGAGGATGAACAGATATATCTCATGTTATTTCCCTGGACTTTGAAGGGAGAAGCCAAAGATTGGTTAGAATCGTTACTTGAAGGGGCAATTGATACATGGGACATTTTAGTTGAAAAATTTCTTAAACAATTCTTTCCGGCATCTAAAGCCGTGAGACTTCAAGGAGAAATTGTTACGTTCACACAAAAGCCAAATGAAACTCTATATGAGGCATGGACCAGATTTGAAAAGTTATTAAGAGGATGTCCACAACATGGTTTAGACACCTGTCAAATAGTACAAATATTCTACCAAGGATGCAACATCATTACAAGAAAAGACATCGATATAGCAGCTGGTGGTTCCATTATGAAGAAAACCGCAACTGATGCTTACAAAATTATTGATAACACTGCTTCTCACTCACATGAGTGGCACCGAGAAAAAGATATCATTAGATCATCTAAAGCAGCTAGAGCCGATTCTAGCCATGACTTAGATTCCATTTTCGCAAAGATAGATGCTGTCGAGAGTTGAATGGAAAAGATGACTAAGGATATTCACTCAATAAGAATTAGTTGTGAGCAGTGTTGAGGACCACATTTGACAAAAGATTGTTTTAGTATTGAACTAACAATGGAACAAAGAGAGAATGTTTCATACATAAACCAAAGGCCTGAAAATAATTATCAGAATAATTATCAACCGCCAAGACCAATCTACAATCAAAATCAGAACTATAACCGAAATGTTCCATACAACAACCAACAAGGTCCTAGTAATCAACAAGTATCCAACAATACTTACAATCAGCAAAGACCTATTTTTCCAATTAAACCACAACAAACCGATGATAAAAAGCCAAATTTAAAAGATATGATGTCAAAGCTAGTTGAATCTCAAATGCAATTTTTCACATCTTAGAAACAAACCAATGAACAAAATGCTCAATCATTTAGAAATCAACAAGCTTCGATTCAAAATTTAGAACAAGAAGTAAGCAACCTAGCAAGGTTAATAGGTGAAAGAAAACCGAGAAGTTTACCTAGTGATACAAATGCTAACCCCCGGAATGAAACAGCTAAAGCCATTACCACAAGAAGTGGTATTACACTTAAACCACCTAAAATACCTGTAATTTCTGATAAAGCTATTCCTACTCTACAAGAACGACAATCTGAACAAGATAAGGAAACAGAACCGGTAGTTGAAAAGATTAATGAAGATAACACAGTTAAGGCTAAACCTTATGTTAAACCATACCAACCACCACTTCCTTACCCTAGTAAAATGAGAAAAGAGAGACTTGCAGCCGAGCAATCCAAATTCTTGGATATGTTTAAACAAATAAATGTCAATCTTCCTTTCATTGATGTAATTTCAGGAATGCCTAGATATGCTAAATTTATGAAAGATCTAATCACAAATAGAAAGAAAATGGAAGAACTCTCGGCTGTTACTATGAATGCTAATTGTTCTGCAGTGCTGTTGAATAAGATACCAGAAAAATTATCTAATCCAGGAAGTTTCACAATTCCATGTTTTCTGGGTAGTCTTAGTTCAATAGAAGCATTGGCAGACTTAGGTGCTAGTATAAATCTAATGCCGTATTCACTATACGCTAAACTAGACCTTGGAGAATTGAAACCAACACGAATAAGTATACAACTAGCCAATCGATCAGTAAAATATCCTAGAGGGATAATGGAGAACATGCTAGTTAAAGTTGGTACTTTAGTATTTCCAGTAGATTTTGTTATTTTGGACATGGAAGAAGATTCTCGAGTTCCTCTTATATTAGGAAGACCATTCTTAAACACGGCTAAAGCAATAATAGACGTGTTTGGTAAGAAACTGACCCTAAGTATAGAGGACGAGAGTGTTACCTTTTCTGTTGATAGAGCAATGCAACAACCGCAATCTGCAGATGATACATGTTATTATATTCAAACTATAGATTCACATGCAGAATTGTTAGAAGAATTTCCAGAATTACAAGGAACAGGAGAATGTTCTTTAGGAGAAGGAACTGAACCAATTGATGAAACTGAAATGTTAGCTACACTTATGGCTAATGGATATGAACCAACAAAAGAAGAAATTCAAATGCTAAAAGAAGAAGACAGATATCGATATAAATCATCGATAGAAGAACCACCGACATTAGAGTTAAAGCCACTTCCAAACCATTTGGAATACGCTTATTTACATGGTGAATCTGAATTACCTGTAATAATATCGTCTTCTCTAACTGACAATGAAAAATCTCAACTCATTACTGTGCTAAAAGCTCATAAACCAGCTATTGCATGGAAAATTCATGATATTAAAGGAATAAGTCCTTCGTATTGCACACATAAAATCCTTATGGAAGAAGGTCATAAAACGTATGTGAAACGCCAACGAAGACTAAATCCTAATATGCAAGATGTTGTTAAGAAAGAAATTATTAAACTGCTAGATGCAGGTTTAATTTATCCAATTTCTGATTATCCATGGGTAAGCCCAGTTCAATGCGTGCCTAAGAAGGGTGGCATGACTGTTATCACAAATGAGAAAAATGAGCTTATTCCTACTAGAACTGTAACAGGATGGCATGTTTGTATTGATTATAGAAAATTAAATGACGCCACCAGAAAAGATCACTTTCCCTTACATTTTATTGATCAAAAGTTGGAAAGATTAGCCGAAAATAGTTACTATTGTTTTCTTGATGGTTTTTCCGGATATTTTCAAATTCCAATAGCACCCGAGGACCAAGAGAAAACCACGTTCACGTGCCCTTATGGTACTTTTGCTTATAAACGCATGCCATTTGGACTTTGCAACGCCCCTGCAACCTTTCAAAGGTGCATGATGGCGATTTTTCACGACATGATAGAAGAATGCATGGAAGTTTTCATGGATGACTTTTCAGTCTTCGGTGATACATTTGAATCATGTCTAGTTAATCTTGAACGAATGCTTATTAGATAAGAACAACCAAATCTAGTACTTAATTGGGAGAAATGTCATTTCATGGTTAAAGAAGGCGTCGTTCTTGGACATAAAATCTCAAAGGAAGGAATTGAAGTGGATAGAGCTAAAGTAGATGTAATTGCTAAACTTCCACATCCCACCAATGTTAGAGGAGTTAGGAGTTTTCTAGGGCATGTCAGTTTTTACCGACGTTTCATAAAAGATTTTTCTAAAATTGCCACTCCTATGAATAAACTCCTAGAAAAGGATGCTCCATTCATCTTTTCAGATGAATGCATAAAATCTTTTAATATTCTTAAAGAAAAACTTACTAATGCGCCGATCATGATAACTCCAAATTGGAATCTACCATTTGAACTAATGTGCGATGCAAGTGATTTTGCAATGGGAGCCGTTTTAGGACAAAGGATTGAAAAACGATTTCAACCTATTTGTTATGCGAGTAAGACGTTACAAGGAACACAAACAAACTATACAACTACTGAAAAAAACCCCTTGCTATTGTCTTTGCTTTTGACAAATTTCGATCATATCTCGTTCTAGCTAAAACGGTGGTCTATACCGACCATTCTGCTCTTAGATACCTATTTTCGAAACAAGATGCCAAACCACGATTAATCCGTTGGATCTTACTCTTACAAGAGTTCGATATTGAAATCCGAGATAAAAAGGGAGCAGAAAATCTCGCCGCCGATCATCTTTCTCGTCTTGAAAATCCTGAATTAGAAGTTCTAAATGAATCGGCCATACACGATAACTTTCCTGATGAATATCTATTTAAGATAGATTATAATGAAATTCCATGGTTTGCAGACTATGAAACTATTTAGTATGTGGATTCCTTGAAAAAGGATTGTCGTACCAAAAACGAAAGAAATTCTTTAGTGATATAAAACACTATTTCTGGGAAGATCCACATTTGTTTAAAAGTTGTCCCGATGGAATAATACGCCGATGTGTATTCTGAGATGAAGCTAGTAAAATATTAAACCATTGTCACACAGAACCAACAGGAGGGCATTATGGGCCTCAACTAACAGCAAGAAAAGTTTACGATGCTGGATTCTATTGGCCTACAATTTTCAAAGACGCACACCTTCTTTGCAAATCCTGTGATGCTTGTCAAAGGGCCGGAAAAATAAGTCAACGTGATGAAATGCCACAAAATGTCATTCAAGTATGTGAAGTATTTGACATTTGGGGTATTGACTTTATGGGTTCATTTCCAAAATCTCATAATAATCTATACATTCTCGTTGTCATTGATTATGTATCTAAATGGGCGAAAGCACAAGCTCTCCCAACTAATGATGCACGAGTTGTAGTCAACTTTTTAAAACGTCTTTTTGCAAGGTTTGGAACACCGAAAGCTTTAATAAGTGATCGGGGTACTCATTTTTGTAACAATCAACTTGAGAAAGTTCTCAAAAGATATGGAGTAACTCATAAAATCTCCACCGCATATCATCCACAAACAAGTGGAAAAGTTGAAAATACCAACCGAGGTTTAAAACGTATTCTAGAGAAAACCGTAGGATCAAATTCGAAGGAATGGTCCATGAAATTGGAGGATGCACTCTGGGCTTTTAGAACAGCCTACAAAACTCCAATTGGAACCACACCTTTTACACTCGTTTACGGAAAAGCATGTCATCTTCCAGTAGAAATTGAACACAAAGCATTTTGGGCTTTGAAGACATGTAATCTTGATTTACATGAAGCCGGACGTCTACGGTTAAGTCAATTAAACGAATTAGAAGAATTAAGACTTGAGGCATATGAAAATTCATTAATCTATAAAGAAAGAACGAAGAAATGGCATGATAAAAGAATCAGAAGTTTAAAAGAATTCAAAGAAGGAGACAGAGTTCTTCTTTTCAATTCACGATTCAAGCTATTTCCTGAAAAATTGAAATCAAGATGGTCTGGACCATTCATAGTCAAAAGAGTTTTCCCGTACGGAACGGTAGAATTAATAAATTCAAATGAGATTGAATTTAAGGTTAATGGTCACAGAGTTAAACATTACATAGATAGTCCGATGGAAGTTGACAACGAAGTTAATCACAATTTCAACACCACAGCTAACTAAGTGTGGGAAGAATCAAGTCTTTAAAGAATAATATGTATTTCTGTTAGAGTTAGATGTTCTGTTTTCATGTAGTTTCCGAGAATGGAACCCGAATGGTCTTTCCCTAGCAGACCCTAAAGAACTAGTCTTCTCCCCCCATTCTGAATTTTTATTTTTTTAGGTTTTACGAGATGAAGACTTCTTGTGAACTAAACCATGGTCTAATGCTACATGCTTTGATCACTAAACGTAATAATGACACCCTTTCAAGTGAATTGGTATCATTAATCAGAGGCAAACTGGACGGAGTAAGAAAAGAATCCAGGAACGAAAATAATAAGTTACATTTTGGTAAAGGAAATTCGAAATCCGCAGCGAAAAGAAGAGCACGACACCTTGAAAGATGTCACAAATGTGGAAAATGATCACACGAAGGAAAATGCTCGACGAATCAGACATATTCCAATACCAAATTCGTTACTTTATGCAGAGATGGACCGTTCATATGTTTCGAAGAAAAAACGTTGAATGCTCGAGGTTACGCCTATGTAGCTATGGAAAACCAATTAGTCCGACTATCTTATGAGTGAGCTAAAATAGGTCACTGAGAATTCCATTTCACAGATAAGTATGTACAGTTTTTATTTTTATTTTTATTGCTTTGAACCTTTTGATAATAAACGCTAAATCGTTCGCTATAAAGTATTAAATTGGTATTCAATAAAATTAGGTTTTACGACCGAAATTATTGATATCATATAAAAATTTATTACATCACTGCGAAATTTACCGTTTATTCTTAAGGTATAAATATCTTTAATCAATCAACCCAAAATATTTCAAAAATTCGTCATGAGTTAAACTAGGTTATGGAACCGAAATTACTTTACCGAAAAGAGGGCATATATTTTTGATAATATTTGATTGATTAAAGTGGGATAAAAGACCAAAAAGATTTTTAATTTTTATTTTTACTTTGTTTTTAATATATAAATATTAAACTAATATTGTAAATTTTTTTTAAAAATCAATATATTTAAAATTGTAAATATTTGAAAAATTAATACTTTTAATATAAGTTTGAATGTATAGAAACAAAAATATAATATAAATTTGGTGTTAATTTTTAATGAATTTTTAATTTTATGCATTTTAAATTGAAGTTTGGTGTGAATTTAAAAACAAAAATTTACTTTAATTCGTTAAGTTAAAAATTTGATTTTTAAAATTCGTCGTGAGTTGAAAACTAGGTCGTTGAACCGAAATTGCTCTACCCAAGGGAGGGACGAGAACTTTTATTATCGTTATTTTTAATCTTATTGAATTAAAGTATGCCAAAAACATTAAAAAAAAAACCCAAAAATCTTTACTTTTAAAACCGTGTTTAAAAATGACAAATTTTAAAATTTTGTCGAGGGACGGACTAGGACAACGATCCGAAACGCCCTCATCCTAAAAAGAAACAATTTTTTAAAATTTTATTAATTTTATGTTTTATTAAGTTATAAGATTTTTATATAAAAAAAAGAAGCAAAAATGTACTGTACCCGAACCTCATGCGATCGCATGGATTTGGCCTTCCAATCCATGCGATCGCATGGAGCTGGAATCCAGGCCAAAAACAAAATACCAGCGAGCTGTTCTGTCCACTCCACAAAACACACACACATATACATGAAACCCTCTTAAAAACACCTCAAAAATTCAAAAATTTTCACCGTAATTCGTCAAATTTCTTGCTCTAATCATGCCTAGGTTTGGATTCTTCAACAAAAAGGTAAAAATTACACCCCTAAACTCATAAATTTTCTAGTTTTTGTGATAATTACCAATATTTTACCTAATTTGATTTTGTTAATTTCTAGTGTAATTAGTGTTAAATTGTTAGTATTTTATGCATGTATAACCTAGATTGATGCTATTTAATATGATTTGAAGCCAAAAACTTCAAAAATTTTAGAAATCTAGGGTTTGCGTTCTTGAGCAATTTGGGGCTTTTTGATATAAACAGGTTATGGCCGATTTTTGTCATGAATTATTGCTAAATTAAGTAGTGTAAAATGTTTAGGTAGTTAAATGATCCAAACTTCGATCCTAAACATGATTTTTGAGAATTAAAGTGGACTTTTTAGGTACAAAATTCATGAACTTGATTAATTTGAAATAATTGCCATTTGAGACTTGTTTAATTGTTAGTAATGACTATTTTGACATGTTATTTGAGTTAAATGCTTATGAACTTTGTATACATTTTCATATAGGCTTATTTGAAAAAGTGTAGAATTAATAAAATTGTGAAAATGTGTATAAGTTTAATTTTGATTTAACATGTTATTGTAATTGTTTCAAGTTGTTATTTTGCTAACACTAATGCATATTTGGATGTAAAAATTTTGTGTTTAATGTGTTTTGCAGAAAACCGATACTGCTGGTACTTCATCATCATCTAGACAACCATAACAAGAACCTGAACCAGAATATGAGCCGCAATACGAGCCAGAACTCGAACAAGAACCACAACAGGAACAACAACATCAACCTGATCAACATGTACCTTATTATGATCTGCTACAATTTGTTTATGCCTTCACAGTATTTCCGATACATCCGCCAGTAGAATACCCAACGATTCCTAAACATACATTGCATCCTAATCTGAGATTCGATAGAAGCTGGAGAGATTACCCGGCATATCAAAGATGTAGAGGTACCTAGGGTAATTGATTGGAATCCTTTGGAAACGGTACATCTAGCTGACCGTGTTAGACTGCTACTGATTCAAAGGTATGGCAGTTTTTCTTTTACCGATTGGGAACGTCTATTCACTATTCGTAGGCCTGTATATAAGGAATGGTGTGTCGAGCTTATGAGTACTATAGCATTAAATGCAGATGTAGATAGGTTAGATGATAGAAGTTTTCTTAGATTTATACTTGGCCGTAGGATGTACAGGATGTCCATGCTGGACATGGCCAGGGCTTTGCAGATATATACGCCTGCTGAATTACTACTACCCGATTGTATTAATTTGATTTATCATGGTGAAAGGGTAGATAGGAATTTTGATGCGAACACCGTCTGGAGGCGTATGTCAGATTATAATGTTTTTGGGTGGGTAGGAACACATACCTACTTACATATTAACAGAGCCGAGCTTCGTATAATTCATAGATTTTTGGCTAACTCGATTACACAGAGAGGTCACAACAAGGAAAAATTGACCTTACATGATTTATTTTACCTAAAGTGTATTCGAGACCCAAGAGGCTTTGTTAATATCCCTTACTGTGTTGGTTTTTATTTATCTAAAATGGTGGAAGGAATACAGGAAGGGGGGATAATTGGAGGAGGTATTTTTGTTACTCTCATTGGAGAGTATTTAGGTGTAGATAGGGACCAAGGGGGTCCACTTATGGTATGTAGGGAACAGGTTGAGCCTTTAGGCTTGAGGGTTTATGCGGGTGCTAAGGTATTAAAGAGTAGACGCAATCAGCCAGTACCCTATGAAGGTAATCATCCTCAGGTAGAGAGAGGTTCAGACGAGGAAATGGAGGAAGCGGATGACATTAGGGATGTCATTCGAGAGGCTATGACTGACGTCTACCAGCGTGTAGATGAGGTAGATATGACAAACGTGGAGAGATTTCGTCGGATGGAGCAGTGGCAATCCCGGAATGATTACGAGCATTCCAGGCAACGACATCATAATAGATGGGACTATCATCAGCGTCAGATTATGAGCCGGCTGTCACCTCAGGATCACTACGTCCCGACCCGACCCGCTTACTATCCTCCACACCAGCCTGAGATAAGACCGCCATTTACTCTTTACGACCCTAACTAGGCATACCAGTACACCTATCACCAACCATGGAACCCGGACGACGACATGAACTGGAACCCCTATCCAGATTGAGAGTTCCGTTGGTGATTTCTATGATTTTTATCTTTTTATTATTTTTATTTATTTATGTTTAAATATATGATATTGTGATACATTAATGTATTGTTTAATATTTTTATTATTTGGTACTAATATTTCATATTTGATTTGAAAGTGTGATTTAAAGTCCCATTTCAAATTACCATGCATGTTTATATTTGTATGTATGTATATTGTCAATTGTATACAACAGGGTAAAACAACGCATTTTCAAAGACTGGCATTAAGTTCAGCAAAAGCTAGTACTTTTGACGACAAAACGAAAAACAAATGTGATGTAACAACAAGATGGAATGAACAAATGATGTGCACCATTTATCATTCAGCAAACAAACGCCAATATGTTTGAAAACTTTGGTAAAATTTAATCATTTTTCTACGCTAAAACACCCTCAATAATTTAAATTATACCAATTTCTTGCAAATGAGGGCATTGAAAGTTCTTAAGTGTGGGAAGGGGTTAAATTCTTTTGGATTTTTAAAATTTTAACTTATACACTTGGTTACCATTAAAAATGCTAGTAAAGCAGTAGTTGTAGTAGAATCTAGTGCTCTCTGATAATAAAAAATAGCCCTAGTCTTATATACCGACTACCCAATTCTAGTAAAATTTTTCAAAATTTTCAATTAAATGAACTCAAAATCATGTTTATACATATTTATGAATGATAAAACTAGGTGTTAACACCGAAATTATTGTTACCTCAGAAAGGACATAAATTGAGAAACAACTCAAAATGTTAGAATTCATTTAAAATGGAATAGAGGACAATAAAAAGGAAAATAAAAGCCAAGTGTGGGAAAAATTACCAAGTTATTTAAAACATATATAACATATTTTTGTACAAATAACTGAAGATGCTTTTGTTTTAGACTAAACTAAATAGTTTTACCCTATTTACTGTAATATATTTGAAAGAAAAATGGATCTACACGATGAATCAATTCCATCATTAAAAGGAAGTAAAGTCTTCCGAAAAAGAAACGCGCTTCTTGATTTAGGTCAGGAAGTTGTCGTCCAGACCAGTTGTAGAGTCTACGAAAAACCTTGAAAAGTTTTCTCGAAAATCAGCTGGAAATCCACGGACCTCAACATCAAACAGGGTCGCCAAGTGGTCAGAATTATCCTAACCATGAGAGGATCTGTCTCGTAAAATGGGGAGGACGCCGTGCAAATTAGCTTGATAAGACTAATGAATCAGATCCCCAGAAAAGGATAATCTCCTTAAAGATTAAAAATCAACTTTTAAGCCTGATATTACTCAATCCTAGAGATTGACCTTAAAGATTGAGAATTACAAACTCATGGAATTCGATGATATCTAAACTCGAGCTTGAACGAGAAAATATTTTGATCAAAATTACAAACCGATTTGTTTTCTGAAAACCCATTTTCAATGCGTTCATTACCATTGAACGTAAAATCTTAAGAATTCACCTGAAATTCATTAGGTCACCTGAACCAAATTAGGTGTCAACCGTAAGAACAGTGGTTGCATAGTATGGTCGAAGACAGGACCTTGTGCCAAACCGAAAAATTATAAGGGTGAGCTTTACTATTGCTCCTACCAAGAATAGTAATTGCATCTGACACGTTATTGACCATAATTAAAAGCATGTCAGGGGACATTGCCTTAACAATTGCTTGTTCAATGCTTTCCTTTACAACCGGAAGGTAGTTTACCGAAAGGTAATATACGGAGCAAGTATACTGGATGTGTTGCTTTCCCAATACAAGGTTAGCAAGTGGGTGACACAAAACCACAAGTTTTGAGCTAAAGTTTTCAAATCTGAAACCCACAAAAACAATTTGCAAACACCGGTGAAGGGTTATTCCGGAAAACTTATCTAGGGTAAAAGCTAGATTGAATTTTCAAAAGATCAAATGTTTTCATAAAGATCCAATTTCCTTAAGGATCTAAATTTTTATAGTCATGTGGGACTGTAAACCACATCGTTACTACCATTGTTCATATCGCCGTATAGAAATCACTGATCTACAAAGTGTGAAGAATAAAGAAGTGATTCTAGTATGTTTATTTCAAGACTATATTGCTTGAGGACAAGCAACGCTCAAGTGTAGGAATATTTGATAATGCTAAAAACGAACATATATTTCATAGCATTATGCCTCAAGAAAGACAAGCTTTTAGTTGCAATTGTTCTATTTACAAATGATATTCGTTTAAATAATAAAAGGTGAAGACAAAAGACAGATTCGACGAATTGAAGACGCAAACGACCAAAAAAGCTCAAAAGTACAAAATACAATCAAAGTGGTTCCAATTATTGATAAGAAACGTCTCAAAATTACAAGAGTACAAGACGCGAAACACAAAGTACAAGATATTAAATTATACGCAAGGACGTTCGAAAATCCGGAACCGGGACCAAAGTCAACTCTCAACGCTCGATGCAACGGACTAAAAATTACAAATCAATTATGCACACAAATATAATATAATATTTAAATAATTCTATAAATTATTTATATATTATATTATTATTATAAACCGTCGGCAAAACAAGAAAACAAACTTATGTGAGCTGGTACCTACCTCCATACGATCGCATGGCCTGGAGGCACAAAAGCCATGCGATCGCATGGTGAATAGTTCCATGCCACATGTCTATAAATTTCGCGGTTTTGAGCAAATATATATCCATCATCTCTCTATCTCACTCACGTATATATATATATATATATATATATATATATATATATATATATATATATATATATATATATATATAAAATTTATAATTTTAATTTTAATTTTAAATTCTAATAATAAGGGTATGTTAGCGAATGTTGTAAGGGTGTAAGTCGAAATTCTGTCCGTGTAACGCTACGCTATTTTTAATCATTGTAAGTTATGTTCAACCTTTTTAATTTAATGTCTCGTAGCTAAGTTATTATTATGCTTATTTAAGACGAAGTAATCATGATGTTGGGCTAAAATATTAAGACGGGGTAATTGGGCTTTGTACCATAATTGGGGTTTGGACAAAAGAACGACACTTGTGGAAATTAGACTATGGGCTATTAATGGGCTTTATATTTGTTTAATTAAATGATAATTTGTTAATTTAATATAAAGATTTACAATTGGACGTACCTATAAATAACCATATACACTCGATCGGACACGATGGGCAGGATATTTATATGTACGAATAATCGTTCATTTAACCGGACACGGGAATGGATTAATAGTTAATAGACTTATTAAAACAGGGGTGAATTATGTACAAGGACACTTGACGTAATTGTTAACAAAGTATTAAAACCTTGGGTTACACGCAGTCGATATCCTGGTGTAATTGTTAAACAAAATATTAAGACCTTGTTACAGTTTAAGTCCCCAATTAGTTGGTGATGTGTAATTTCGTACTCTAAATTATTAGCTAAATACCTATCGATTATCACACAATACAGGCAACTATAACCAGTTCGTGTAGTAATTAAACAAGTATTTGACCAATTCGTTCCACAGAGAGCAGGTAATTGAAAACTTGAACTATTAATTATTCTAAGATTTAAAAGGGGAGTTTTGTTATAAAACTGATTAAACGCGAAAGTAAATTAAACTTAACTCAATAAGAAGCAAAGGTATCCACTTAGCTACAATTCCCTAGGCTAGGATTGCTCGGTTAAACTAGTTAAGTAAATAATTACAATGATGCGACACTGTATTTATCTGTCGATTCCTACAGTTTAAGACTAGCAACCTAAGTATAACTGTCGTTAACCTAGAATTACTAACCAATTCACAATGATATTACTCAAGATTATAATCTAACTTAGGTTGGTTTGGTGTCCCTTACAACCTCATAATTATTGCAACTAATTTCAAGCTCAACCACTATACGATTAATTTTATTATCGGTGTCCCTCATAAAATCTCATGTATTCCTAAATTATTCACGTTCAATAATCTAGTAAAAGCTATTAATCAATTTAACTGTCATTAGTTGATCAATAACTTCCGTGATCTAACAATCAATAAGCTTTAATAACGGTGGATCTTAGCTAGACATAAAATTGTGTAATTTAAATTAATTGTCGTTAACCAAAAGATCGCAATCCATCACCTAGGTTCATGCATCTAAGCGAATACTAAATATTTAGCTACTCATGGTAAAGCAAATAACAAATAAATAAGAAGAACAAATAAGCATGAACATTGAATCGAATAAAGAACAAAATAATAAAAGTAATAAAAGTTAATTTAGAGAATAAACTAACCAAACTTGATGTACTAAGTTAAACCCTTGCAAAATAATGTAGAAAAGCTGTAAAATTCGTAATAATAACTGATGTGAAAGAAAATTCGTAAATAAAACTGCATGCCCTAAATTGGGGTAAAATTCATCTATTTATAGGAGCTGGGAAAACAGCTGAAACCGACCCATGTCGCGATCCACGACAACCCATCGCGTAACGCGATGCACCAGGACGCGATATAACAGCCTGAAACGTGACAGAATGGTCAGATTGCCCTTTTTTCCATGTCGTGTTCTAATGCACTTCATCACGTATCACGATGACCAAAACGCGATAAACCTCATCCTGAAGCGATGGAAACTGATTTTTTCACCCGAGGCACGTTTATCTTCAACTCTAACTTCGTTTTGGCTATATCTTCAATAAAAATCAACATTAATGAGCCAACGAACTATATCTTGACACTTTCTTCATTTTGAACTCAAATAATTCGATATCTTAATCAAAGTCTTCAAAATACTAGCAAATGGAACAAGATAACACCCAAAATATATGTATGAAAATGGCATTATCAAAATCCCCCACACTTGAACCTTGCTTGTCCTCAAGCAAGTCAATCTCGAACCAATAACTATACGTATAATCTTCAACAAAATTTCGCAAGATTCAAATCTTCAAGTCAATCATCCACAAGATCTCGTACTCTTCATCTTTTCACGATTAAGCTTATCCTCTCACAAAACAATTTCTCACATTCCTGTCACTTATAAAACAACATACAAACCATCAAACACACCCCCCTTCTTCCCCCATTTTCATTCAAACACATTTCAAAAACAATATCCTAAGTGGCCATTATCGCAAACAAATTTTCATAAAACATTTTTTTCTTGGTCATGAATTGAGATGTAAAGACAATTGGGTTAAGAACTCAAACCTCACAAATTTCCACAACTTTTAATTCTCACTACAAACCTTTCATTCTCAAAGCTTAAATTCTTTTCACTTAGCTTCCCCTAAAAATCACATTACTAGGCTTTCAATATCCTTCTTTTCTTCGCATCAATCAACCCTTAAGACTTAACTTTCCAACCTCAATAACTAATCACCAATAAACATTCAAATTCCTACACACCGTGTCAAAAGAAACACACATTTTTGGGTTGTTTCTACAACTGTGTTTGTTTAATGAGGTAGATATAACTCGGATAACAATTGGTGTAAAATGATTACAAATGGTAAAAATAATCTTACGATATAAGGTTTAGTATTTGTAATCATGACCCTTATTCGCATCAAGATAGCCTACTAACAATATTTAAGGCGCTATTGCAAATACCAATACTTCACAATTTAATCAAAGATCCAGTTATAAATAGATTCATACCTGTGTTTATGTAGGAAATCCGTTTAACTTTTTAACTCTCTTGATTCCATTTCATGCTTATAATTTCTAAATATGCAAGCTATCCACATACTGGTCACATCTCTCTTATCCAAAGTACCCCGCAAAGGTAATTCTTCCCAAGGTCTAGTCTTACTAGGTATTTCCCACATCATGAGCCAAAGGTGATCACTGCTGCATAGGTATGAGACGAGTACTTACAACCAAAACTACCTAAAGATGATCACCTTGCCTTGAGATAGTAACGTCCTTGACCCGTGTAGCGAACCTTCAACCAACCGATCCCAAACCGGAAAAAGGTCTTAGGTGGTTAGGTGATCTAGCACCCCAAAGGATCTATCGGCTCGAGTCTTAGAAATTACTACTTAAGCTCGGATCTCATAAGCATTCTTTTTTTTTCTTTCTTTCTTTTTTTTTCAACAATAATACTCTCTTTGAATGTCTTCCGCGTCTTCGATTTGTGACTTTGTAGAACCCACAATGTATGATGTAGCGGATGGATAATGATGTGATCGATGATGATGAATGATTTGTTGTAGGAAGTCTTTAACTCATGACAATTCATTCACACCATAGTCAGCAACAGTCACCCCTTAAAGGGTCCATTGGAGTTAGAGATTTGTGATTTTTCCTCTTCAAGCTTACATACCTAGCACTTATGAGTATAACACTTCTTTAAGAGAGTCAAAAAGCCATAAACACAAAATATGAAAGCCATTTATATCCTAATCTCTAATTTAACCATTTTTCTCGCATTTTACCCTAAAGCCCTAAATACCGTTATTCTTCATTTCTTGACACAAATAAGTTGTATTGTCATCTTTGAAACAAATACTAAACTAAATAAAATAAGATTAAATTTTTAACATTTTTAACCAAATTTATCTAACATTTATCCCTCTCAACTTTCACCTTTCATCAATTGTCTTTCCTCAAGCACTTATATACTCAAAATTCCTCAGTTATGGTCAAAAAGTTCATTAATAAATAACAAACCACTAACAATTTGCTTAAAACTAATAAACCTCACCGGCCAAAACCAAAAATTTCAAGTCAACCCCTAATCACTACGGGTGCTCTCATGGGTAAACATCTCAATTATAACCTTAAAAAGTTCAAAAATTCTGACCACTAGGCAATTAAAACATGCAAACATTTCAAAATCCGCGGGAATTTATCTCTCCCCCCCACACTTAAGATCATGTAATGCCCTCATTTACATGAAATCAGATAAACAAAAATAAATTCGAGAGGACAAAATAGCAAAAAAGGGAAAAGAAAAGAAAAGAAAAACCTGAATTTTTAGATCCGTAGATCGCGGAAACACGGTGCACGATGACGCTGAACTTACTGCCAGTATAAGAACATCGGCATCCACTCGATCATCAAAACATCATAATCAAGTAAGGTGCTGAACTTAATGCCAGACTTTGAAAAATAAAAAAGCACAACCACCGTGGAACCTGAAACGAAAACATACATACCACAAACCATAACTAATGGGGTGGTACCACCACGGTACCGAAACGCCCCATTTAAAATCCAAAGTATTAAGTTGTATGACTAACAATTACAATCATCCTAATTAAGTTTACAGTCATCCAAAATAAAAATAAAAACAAATAAACGAAATTAAAATTTTTTGTTTTTTCTTGTCACCACACGATCACCACCGCATCCAATCACCAAGGGTTATACCCTCCATAAGATCAATCATACTTCCCACCATAAGGACCTCCACCACCTGACTGACCTCCCTGGTTACCTTCATCATACTGAGAACTAGAACCTGCTCCCCTTTGTCGGACCATATCCTCCCAAACTGCCTGAGCTGCTGTGCGATCATACACACGATAAGGACCTGTCGACTCCGGAGTCCATGGAATACGAGTGCCATAAGGAGTAAAGATGGTATTAGGAGAAACAAGCTCCATGTGGTGTCGATGCCAATCATGATGATACGAACTTTCACTAATGCCATATCCAATCTGACTCTCCGAGCGTGCTCGGGTCTCCTCATTATAAAGCTGCATAGTTCGCATTTGTTCCATTAAATCCCTGTTTGTAAAACGTTGACCCCTGACACCTTGACCCGCATCTTGACCACCCTCGGCCATCTCATCATCCTCCTCCTGTGCCCCCTGCGCATCTCGGGGACGATGACGTCGAACCCTGTATGGAATAACCTGGCCATGCTCAATAGATATTACTCTTGCCCCTCGAAAAATATTTTCCCCTAACACAACAGCTTCAGTAACAATTCGTTCCATATCCGATCTATCAATTTCAAAAACCAACGCAATCCTCGTGATAAAGTAACCACCTCTAATCGGGCTTCCCGCAGAACGAAGTCCACTACCCTGATGTTTTAAAAAATAAGCCACTCCATAAGCAACCGAAGTAGGTGTTTTGGTTTGGAATTGGTTCACATACCAAAGGTCCGGTAAAGAGAACTTCTCGTTCCCACTTCTTCGATGTGTAATAGTATGCGAAACCATTCGTTGAATTGCTCGAAGAGCGAGATCCATGATGTTAACACAAGGACAGTTACTCGGGATCCATTCAGAATCGGAAGCAATCTCCCCCCAAACTCTTGTTGCATCAAATTTACGAGGATCAATCATATCAATCACCCTTTCAGCACCCCAAAGATAATCTCGAAAACTAACTCGTGTGCGTTCTTCATCGGTATAAATTCCCAAACAAGTAGCCAACTGAAATAATGACATAGAGCGGTTAACCCCACCCAATCGAAAAGTCATAAACGTTGGATCATCAACGTTTTCAGGGTGAAGGTTCATCACATATGTAGCGTAAAATTCAATAACCAACTCCCGGTAAACTACTTCATGAATACCAAAGAAAGCAACCCAATCATTATACATAGTACTTCTCCATTCCAACTGCAAATATTCCATAACCGTAGCATGTAAACCACCTCGGTGTAAAACATTCCAATCGACCACCCGATGCGGTTCAAATTCTTTCCGAATCAATTCTTGAACATCCGCCTTTCTTTGCTTAATAACCTTCGATCGACCATTAAACCTTAAATTCACATGTAACTCTGTTTGAGGAATTGGAGGTTGCAGTTGAACCTCCTAAGCTGTGTGACAACCCAGAAATTTCAAACCAAATTTAAACTTTAATCTTTATATGTTTCCGACACGATAAGCAATATTTGTTAAGTTAAATTTCAAGAATTTTAAACTATGTTCATACATTCATTCAACCTCGACCAAGTTCCAACGATTCACGAACCATTAAATGAATATGATTATATATGTATATGTGTATATATATTATAACTTGAAACGTAAACAAAATATTAGATTAAATACTTTATATGATTGTATCTATTTCAAAATGTTTATCAATGGAATTAGAAAATAAGATCAAATGATTGAATTATCAGATATATTGAATTATGATTACAAGTCTCTATTGAAAGGCCCAGGTTGATTTGAGAAATCTTTCCATTTTAACAATATTCGGAAAATGGTAAAGTGATTTATAAATAAGAACAAATTGTCAATCATTGAGAACTAGACAAAGGATAGTGGAAAATTGAATCTCATAAAGACTCGATTGATCTATTTAGTTTCAAACGTACAAAAATGTTTTCAGTTTAAAAAGAACTTTATTATTAAAACGTATATAACTTTTATAAATATCTAGAACCACTTTTGACAACTCATTACTTAACTAGTATGATAAATATAACGATATATATATTTTATTTTATATATATAATGATTTAAATTAATATTATATATATTTATACGTGTATTATACGTACATAGTTTTATACTTTTACTATACTTAAACTTTACCTTTACTTTATTTTAACTTTACTTTAACTTTAATAATTCACTTTAATAATTCATACTTTAATAATTCACTTTAATAATTCATACTTTAATAATTCACTTTAATAATTCATACTTTAATAATTTACTTTAATAATTCATACTTTAATAATTCACTTTAATAATTCATACTTTAATAATTCACTTTAATAATTCAAAAATCTATTATAAATAGAATTCAATAGGTTTCATTATTTCATAGAAACTTGAAAATATTTTTCTTTAAACTCTCTCAATCGATTTACATATATATATTTACTCCGTATTATTTCAAGATATTATTAGTATACATAAAATATTACGACGGAGTGCTGTCCGAGCGATTTCGAAATTGTTTTTCGAGTGGGACGGGATTAAGGAAATTATGGGTTATAGCTATGGAGGTGATTGAGTATGGTTCATGGGTATGCTCGTGAGGTCAATATAGTGTTTATCATTTCCGTTGCGTCTACGTACCTTTCCTGCAATATTGAATCTCAATATTGATACGTGAGTACTCATAATTTAACTTTTACATACTAATAGTGTATCCCTGACTAGTGCTCGAGTATTTAGGATTATGCATGCTTGTACTTTTGATATTGCCCTTAGACAGGTTAGGTTGAATCTTGAATTAGTTACACTTGCGGTTGAGATAAGGTATAAGATATGCATGTCCTTGGAAAGCTAGCGAAAAATTAAGAACTTTTCCTTTAGATATCGAATGATTTCGATGAACGGATTAGAAGTTATAATCAATTGAATTTTCGATATTTTTATTAAAAATGATTATTATTATCGTCGTTTTTATCGTCGTTCTAGTTTTATCTTATTATTATCATTATTATTATCTTTATCAATAAAAGGGATTTATCATTAAATTGTTATTTTTTTATTTATTACTATCGTTATTATCGTTAAAGTTATAATTAGTATTATTATTATTATCATCCAATTATTATTATTATTATTATTATTAGTATTAGTATTATTATTATTATTATTATTATTATTATTATTATTATTATTATTATTATTATTATTATTATTATTATTATTATTATTATTATTATCATTATTAATATATATATCATTATTTAAAAATGGTTATTGTTATTGTTATTATTATTATTACTATATTATCATTAGGATAATTATTAGTATTATCGTTAGTAATGTTATAGTAACTATCATTATTAATATTAGTGTAATTAAAACAAATATTTGTAACACCTAATTATTTTGATTACTATTATTATCATTATTATGAACACGATATAAAAGACGATTAAAAGCTATTAAATGAAACGATTAGGAATAAATGAGTAAGAGTATCATGATGAAATTAAAATATTACAAGATATTGATTTAGATAAAATTATCGTTCTTATTATTTTTTATCATTACTATTATTATTAAAAGTATCGTTAGTATTAAAACTATCATTTTAACAAAAATTATCATTTTAATAGAAATATCATTGTTACTATAAAATATCATTATTGTTATTATTTTAAATAGAATTATTATTTTTAAAGATAATATTAAAAATTATCGTAAATATTAAAGTTATCATAATTAGAATTATCGTTTTATCATAATGTCATCTTAGTAATTATAAATATTGATATTTTTATAATAAGAATTATTATTACAAAATAATACAACTTTTACTTACTATCATTATAGATATTATTTTATCAAATAAATATGTGATACAAACATATTTTACTACGTGTAATAACTTACTTTAATAATATCTATCATATTATCTTTATGATATTAAATGAACCCTATAAATTTTATTACTTAATATATATAAAAGTATATTTTATTATATAAATTTAATATAAAATTTTATTTATTAATAAATAAATTATATTATTTACTCTAATAAATTTTTTAAAAATATTTAAAAATATAAAATGACGATATTTAAACTATATATTAATCATGTATAGATTTTTGGAAATTATTTTGAGACAAATTTACTTTTGTTGACTTTTGCATGTTAGTCTCGAGCATTAGGATTGTGGTACACTATGACTTGACCTAATTTGTTAAGACAAATATTGACCAACACATAAATATATATAATTAATTTAGGTTCGTGAATCCGAGGCCAACCTTGCACTTGTTCAATGACGTTATATGTATTTTTACTACGAAATACAGTATGGTGAGTTTCATTTACCTTTTTACCCTTTATATTTTTGGGACTGAGAATACATGCGCTTTTATAAATGTTTGACGAAATAGACACAAGTAATTGAAACTACATTCTATGGTTGAATTATCGAAATCGAATATGCCCCTTTTTATTAAAGTCTGGTAATCTAAGAATTAGGGAACAGACACCCTAATTGACGCGAATCCTAAAGATAGATCTATTGGGCCTAACAAACCCCATCCAAAGTACCGGATGCTTTAGTACTTCGAAATTTATATCATGTCCGAAGGAGGATCCCGGAATGATAGGGGATATTCTTATATGTATCTAGTTAATGTTGGTTACCAGGTGTTCACCATATGAATGATTATTTTTGTCTCTATGCATGGGACGTATATTTATGAGAACTGTAAATGAAATTCTTGTGGTCTATTAAAATGATGGAAATAAATGATTATGATAAACTAATGAACTCACCAACCTTTTGGTTGACACTTTAAAGCATGTTTATTCTCAGGTGTTAAAGAAATCTTCTGCTGTGCATTTGCTCATTTTAAAGATATTACTTGGAGTCTTTCATAGCATATTTCGAAGAACGTTGCATTCAAGTCATTGAGTTCATCAAATATTATTATTAAATCAATTTATAGTTGGATAGTGGATATTATGAAATTTTATGCATGCCTGTCAATTTTCGATGTAAAGAAAGTTTGTCTTTTAAAAACGAATGCAATGTTTGTAAAATGTATCATATAGAGGTCAAATACCTCGCAATGTAATCAACTATTGTGAATCGTTTATAATGTATATGAACGGGTCCTTTCAGTTGGTATCAGAGCGGTGGTCTTAGCGAACCAGGTCTGCATTAATGTGTATAACTGATAAGTCGATAGGATGCATTAGTGAGTCTGGACTTCGACCGTGTCTGCATGTCAAAAGTTTTGCTTATCATTTTGTGTCGAAAATTAACTACTTATAATCCTCAGGAAATTACCTGCTTATCATTTTTAGTATAAGACACGTCTTGCTGCATTGATTGCATGAATAGTGTATAGACAAAAATTCATATCTTAGCATATCTGCTAAATCATATCTTATCGTATCTGTTACTTTAAACTTTGTCTGACATATCCCGCAAAGTCCTCATCTTTTGATCTATATATATATATATATATATATATATATATATATATATATATATATATATATATATATATATATATATATATATATTCTATGTAATTAGAATACCATCCGTTAGCCAAAATCATTTCATATCAAAAAAAAAAATCCTTTATCCAATCGTACGAAATGGAATTCGTCATCAGTTCAAGTCACTCAGATTCCGAAATGGAATCCCATTCAACCTCCGAAAGCAGTGTGACCGGAATAGATCAACCAATCAGTCAACACCTATTCTGGATGAATTGGGGATGGGTTCGTAGTCTCCTCAATCATTGGAGACAAGAAGAAGGCGATCCTTTCCATCCACCACATTGCCCTCTTGACGAAGAACCTGAAGCACTTACCGGCGAACCTGTCCGAAACACCATTTTCTCTCTCATTTCCAGAGTATCTCGTCACGATTATATACTCCATCAAATTCTAGATTTTATTTATCCGCTCGTCCAAACCGACAATCACCCCAGTGTAATAGAAGAAGTCAACGAGCTTCACGCTCGGGTAGTGGCTTTGGAGAATATGGTGCAGAAATTACAAACACCAGTAGCAGCACTAGCAGCAGCACCAGCAGCATAACCAGTACCACCATCATCAACGCCAACAGTACCATTACCACCTCCAACCACAACCGCGTCGTAAACCTCAACTTCACAATCTGTCCCACGAGCATCAACGTCATACGCACCATAGATATCAAGGAATACCAGCAACAATAACTGATGATGTATTAATTCATAACTTCATTGGAGAAACATTCCACGGAGATTATGTAATCTCTAAAGTCTTAGAGATTATCTAATCTAGCCCTAACCATAAATCAGTTAAGCGAACCAAAATGATAGAAGGAAGAGTAGAAACCCTGACAAAAATGGTGTGTGATTAACAAGCTAAACTTGTTTTACCAACAGCATCAACAGTACCGTCAGCGTCACCAGCATCGTCCGTACAGTCAACATCAGAATCAACAACACCTATAACATCACAAACTCCGTCAGTTCAAGAATCACTGTGGACATCATTACGAATCAATAACGCGTATATTGTATCAAGGAGTTATGAAGAGTTAACTCATTCCCTCTGAAGAAATTATATGTATATTTTATATATACATATTTTGAAATAAAAATAAATCTTTCCGTGCTAAGCTATTGTGTGTGAATCTTAACTACTCGGTTAATTCATCTTACAAATATGCAATAATGTACGTCCTTCACCCGCAACTTAACCATCGTTAACTACAATCTCTGTCTCAATTCAACAAATTCCAATTCATAATAAATCAAGTATATATTTGATTTTACACTTTCATCATCGATGTAACCGAAACTTCTCAGATACCATCACTCGTACTTTGCGAAGTTCACAAGAATTTAACAAAAATCAACATCACGCCTCAACAAATAACGAAGTATTGATTCGTAATTTCAATATTATTGAAGAAATACTTATGTAATCTCTAAAGCCTTCAAGGGATTATTCAATTCTAGTTTCAGCCGTAAATTGAATGAGTTTAATTTAGTATTAACTCATTAAAATTTATGTTATATCTGAGGAGAATATATACATATATATTTTCACAAAGACTGTAATAAAATTCTTATGTACAAAATATTAATTGTGAAATTTTTTAACGGGTAGGTAATACCCGAGAGATATATATATTCACAATTAATATGTTATATTCTTCGAATCTGATCAAGCAAATTATCAACTATACTTCCTACTTTCACAATAATATACATTCTTTCATAGAGATCAAAACAACCATACTCATTCAAACCCAATTACAAATTTTGATTTTGAAACCTCAGAATTCAATTCGAGATATAACCGATATCATCACTTTTAGATTCCTACATCTTTCAAAGCTATACTTTGACTTCAAAACTGTGTTAGAACATCAAATGTATATTAACGATTACAATCTGTGTTCAAACCCTTCGAAAATATCTGAAGACACTTCAAATAATGAGCAATCGAGATGATGATCCAACCACATATTACCCACAGTTAGGTACTTAAAAAGCACTCGAAACCAAAGTCATAATTCCACACATATCTGTGTCAGATTCTTTGGCATTTATTAGCAAAAATAACTTTGCAATTCCTTTTCAAAGTAGCCAGTTTTGTCACAGCTCCAGCAAGTCAACTTTGACTTTTCAGTCAGACTAACCTTATTATAACCTTGAGATATACACCATCGTTACCAGGGAACCTTTTACATCCCACCACATTATTAGCTGATGTACCAACAACTTCATTACCCTTTGACTTTAACCTCTTCAAAAAGTCATTATAGTTATTCATTGAAACCCCACCATTTACTCATTCGCATCTTGTAACAAGAATTGCCATACGAATCATCGGGAATTAGCAATCATTAATTTGAAATCTCGCAGCATGTCTACGCCAACAGTTATATGTGTACGTACAACGTCTATCTCCTGGACTTACATACTTTGAATGTGAAGTTTCTGAAAAACACCTTGAACTGCGAACTAGTTCTTGAAATGCTGACGAAGCAGCAACAACTGTAAATGATCTTAACAGTAAAAAGTTTGATGATAAAGAATAGTGTATTGGCAAAGCTCAGAAAAAGAGAAGTCTTGGAACTGGAAAACGGATTGAGCAAAATATGAAAGAGGCTGTGGACAAATCACAAGGGCGAAACATGCCTTCAAAGAATCTAAATGATTCAGTACCTGCTGAAGTCATTAAAGGAATACCTTGCTCTTGACTCTAAACCCCTGCGGACAATATTCTTCATCATCCTCTGATATTAGAAATTCTAAGATATCATCAAATCTTTCATTATAAATATCCTCCATATTTCTGAAGATATTTTCTTAATTATTCTTATCCGAAATCATTTACCTCTTCGCGCTATCTGTATTACATCATAAAAGAAACTATTTTAGTTTCTAAATTCTGAAACATTCGAGTTTAAAATAGGAATATTTTTTTTTGAAGTAGTGTTGGGAGCTGAAGCATGAGTTAGTATAATATAATGACACTTGATCAACGTGATTATATTACAGTAATTCATGCTGAGTTTCTAAATGGATCGTGATGATTCACAGATCATAACTTCATCATGTGCCATGTTACACTACTCCTATATTCTATTTAATCTCTAAAATATCAAGAAAATATTTCTTGATGATTCGGTCTTTTCTAGGGTATTCTGGTAATTTAACAAATCAAGATCGTGCCATTACAATTTCTTTCTTAGAACATTAACTATGTTCATTCAGAAATTCATATCTGTGAATTCTGGACCATTACAAGTGGTGCTTAATCGCAAGAAGAAGAAATAAAAGGACAAAACTCCGAAATAAAAATTGGGGTATAAATTGCAGCAAATAAAAGAGAGCATTAACTGTGAATGATAATGATTATAGAAGATAGAAGCAGAGACTTTGAAATATAAGGGAACATATAAAGCCCAACGATAAATCAGAAATTATAAACCATATATATCGATGCATATAGCAATATAAAGACACGGGAGAACTAGAAACACTATAAACCCAAGAGTATAGTAGAAGTAAATATATTCTTCTGACGGTAGATGAAAAAGAAGAATGACCGATATGAAAGTTAGAAGTATATCGAGAATCAGAACTGGATGGAGCATATTGATGAACACTTTAAAATATGAGTTGAGGGGGAAAGAATAGACGGTGATGAAACATGACTAGGAACTTAGAAACTAACAGATTTAACTCACACAATAGCGGAATAAATGAATCAAACCCTCTAGTGAATAGGTTAATTTTTTTGATTAATTTAGTCAAACCACAACTAAATCAAGTGTGATTAGATCAACACCTAGAGCTATTATTCACCACCTGGGTGATTTGGACTGAGAGAAAATTGGAGGAGCTCACTAGATCTGAGTGTGTGTAACAAATGAGAGGCTTAACCTAAAATGAAGAACATAAGACTTTATATACCCCTGATGTTGACTCACCCATACGATTCATTCATCACACGTACGAGTTGGCTTCATCAGCCGTACGGGTGATCACTCACTGGTGTCTTCTCATTTAGGTTGTAATTGTGACTTAGCTCAGCATCAACCGTGCGTATGAGCCTGTCAGTCGTACTAGTGAGGCTTCACTCGTACGTCTAACTAAGTCTAACATAGTCAAACATCTAAATCTCGTTCCTGCAGTTCCTGTAACCACATACAAACACGGATAGGATAATAACGAGCAATCATGGTGGCCTGTAAACTGTTGTACCTGCAATGGACGTGGGTAGATGTCTAGGGACTTGCATAAAATGCATCAACAGAAGGTGTGAGTTTTAAGGAAATGAAGGAGGTGAATTTATAAGAAAATCTCCGACAGAACAATTAAAATGGACGATCGCATTTAAAGCGGATCCTAATTCCCTTGATTACCGGAGAGTCAAATCTTATTAAGAAGATTTTCTTCAAATCCCTTGAAATCTGGGAATCAATCATATCTACGTCAAATGATAAGATGAATCTACACTTACTCATTTCACTCTTCTATGTTAGCTTCATTCGTACTCTTCATATAAATGGATTGTTTATCCAAATTATTCGCTGATGACAAAACTCTAATTTTTAGCCCGTATGCATCATGAAAACATACTTATTATCATTCACGACCTTTCCACTCAAATTTCGGGACGAAATTTCTTTAACGAGTAGGTACTGTGACAACCCAGAAATTTCCAACCAAATTTAAACTTTAATCTTTATATGTTTCCGACACGATAAGCAATATTTGTTAAGTTAAATTTCAAGAATTTTAAACTATGTTCATACATTCATTCAACCTCGACCAAGTTCCAACGATTCACGAACCATTAAATGAATATGATTATATATGTATATGTGTATATATATTATAACTTGAAACGTAAACAAAATATTAGATTAAATACTTTATATGATTGTATCTGTTTCAAAATGTTTATCAATGGAATTAGAAGATAAGATCAAATGATTGAATTATCAGATATATTGAATTATGATTACAAGTCTCTGTTGAAAGGCCCAGGTTGATTTGAGAAATCTTTCCATTTTAACAATATTCGGAAAATGGTAAAGTGATTTATAAATAAGAACAAATTGTCAATCATTGAGAACTAGACAAAGGATAGTGGAAAATTGAATCTCATAAAGACTCGATTGATCTATTTAGTTTCAAACGTACAAAATGTTTTCAGTTTAAAAAGAACTTTATTATTAAAACGTATATAACTTTTATAAATATCTAGAACCACTTTTAAAAACTCATTACTTAACTAGTATGATAAATATAACGATATTTATATTTTATTTTATATATATAACGATTTAAATTAATATTATATATATTTATACGCGTATTATATGTACATAGTTTTATACTTTTACTATACTTAAACTTTACCTTTACTTTATTTTTACTTTACTTTAACTTTAATAATTCACTTTAATAATTCATACTTTAATAATTCACTTTAATAATTCATACTTTAATAATTCACTTTAATAATTCATACTTTAATAATTCACTTTAATAATTCATACTTTAATAATTCACTTTAATAATTCATACTTTAATAATTCACTTTAATAATTCAAAAATCTATTATAAATAGAATTCAATAGGTTTCATTATTTCATAGAAACTTGAAAATATTTTTCTCTAAACTCTCTCAATCGATTTACATATATATATTTACTCCGTATTATTTCAAGATATTATTAGTATACATAAAATATTACGATGGAGTGCTGTCCGAGCGATTTCGAAATTGTTTTTCGAGTGGGATGGGATTAAGGAAATTATGGGTTATAGCTATGGAGGTGATTGAGTATGGTTCATGGGTATGCTCGTGAGGTCAATATAGTGTTTATCATTTCCGTTGCGTCTACGTACCTTTCCTGCAATATTGAATCTCAATATTGATACGTGAGTACTCATAATTTAACTTTTACATACTAATAGTGTATCCCTGACTAGTGCTCGAGTATTTAGGATTATGCATGCTTGTACTTTTGATATTGCCCTTAGACAGGTTAGGTTGAATCTTGAATTAGTTACACTTGCGGTTGAGATAAGGTATAAGATATGCATGTCCTTGGAAAGCTAGCGAAAAATTAAGAACTTTTCCTTTAGATATCGAATGGTTTCGATGAACGGATTAGAAGTTATAATCAATTGAATTTTTGATATTTTTATTAAAAATGATTATTATTATCGTCATTTTTATCGTCGTTCTAGTTTTATCTTATTATTATCATTATTATTATCTTTATCAATAAAAGGGATTTATCATTAAATTGTTATTTTTTTTATTTATTACTATCGTTATTATCGTTAAAGTTATAATTAGTATTATTATTATTATCCAATTATTATTATTATTATTATTATTAGTAGTAGTATTAGTATTATTATTATTATTATTATTATTATTATTATTATTATTATTATTATTATTATTATCATTATTAATATATATATCATTATTTAAAAATGGTTATTGTTATTGTTATTATTATTATTACTATATTATCATTAGGATAATTATTAGTATTATCGTTAGTAATGTTATAGTAACTATCATTATTAATATTAGTGTAATTAAAACAAATATTTGTAACACCTAATTATTTTGATTACTATTATTATCATTATTATGAACACGATATAAAAGACGATTAAAAGCTATTAAACGAAACGATTAGGAATAAATGAGTAAGAGTATCATGATGAAATTAAAATATTACAAGATATTGATTTAGATAAAATTATCGTTCTTATTATTTTTTTATCATTACTATTATTATTAAAAGTATCGTTAGTATTAAAACTATCATTTTAACAAAAATTATCATTTTAATAGAAATATCATTGTTACTATAAAATATCATTATTGTTATTATTTTAAATAGAATTATTATTTTTAAAGATAATATTAAAAATTATCGTAAATATTAAACTTATCATAATTAGAATTATCGTTTTATCATAATGTCATCTTAGTAATTATAAATATTGATATTTTTATAATAAGAATTATTATTACAAAATAATACAACTTTTACTTACTATCATTATAGATATTATTTTATCAAATAAATATGTGATACAAACATATTTTACTACGTGTAATAACTTACTTTAATAATATCTATCATATTATCTTTATGATATTAAATGAACCCTATAAATTTTATTACTTAATATATATAAAAGTATATTTTATTATATAAATTTAATATAAAATTTTATTTATTAATAAATAAATTATATTATTTACTCTAATAAATTTTTTAAAAATATTTAAAAATATAAAACGACGATATTTAAACTATATATTAATCATGTATAGATTTTTGGAAATTATTTTGAGACAAATTTACTTTTGTTGACTTTTGCATGTTAGTCTCGAGCATTAGGATTGTGGTACACTATGACTTGACCTAATTTGTTAAGACAAATATTGACCAACACATAAATATATATAATTAATTTAGGTTCGTGAATCCGAGGCCAACCTTGCACTTGTTCAATGACGTTATATGTATTTTTACTACGAAATACAGTATGGTGAGTTTCATTTGCCTTTTTACCCTTTATATTTTTGGGACTGAGAATACATGCGCTTTTATAAATGTTTGACGAAATAGACACAAGTAATTGAAACTACATTCTATGGTTGAATTATCGAAATCGAATATGCCCCTTTTTATTAAAGTCTGGTAATCTAAGAATTAGGGAACAGACACCCTAATTGACGCGAATCCTAAAGATAGATCTATTGGGCCTAACAAACCCCATCCAAAGTACCGGATGCTTTAGTACTTCAAAATTTATATCATGTCCGAAGGAGGATCCCGGAATGATAGGGGATATTCTTATATGTATCTAGTTAATGTCGGTTACCAGGTGTTCACCATATGAAAGATTATTTTTGTCTCTATGAATGGGACGTATATTTATGAGAACTGTAAATGAAATTCTTGTGGTCTATTAAAATGATGGAAATAAATGATTATGATAAACTAATGAACTCACCAACCTTTTGGTTGACACTTTAAAGCATGTTTATTCTCAGGTGTTAAAGAAATCTTCCGCTGTGCATTTGCTCATTTTAAAGATATTACTTGGAGTCTTTCATAGCATATTTCGAAGAACGTTGCATTCAAGTCATTGAGTTCATCAAATATTATTATTAAATCAATTTATAGTTGGATAGTGGATATTATGAAATGGTATGCATGCCTGTCAATTTTCGATGTAAAGAAAGTTTGTCTTTTAAAAACGAATGCAATGTTTGTAAAATGTATCATATAGAGGTCAAATACCTCGCAATGTAATCAACTATTGTGAATCGTTTATAATGTATATGAACGAGTCCTTTCAAGCTGCACCGGCTGCAGTACCGGAACTTGAAGCATCCCTAGCATTACCACGTCCTCCTGTCTGAAAAACAAACACAATGACATCCAAAAAGATATATCCCAAAGGACATGTTAGCGTTAGTTATAACCTGCATACTTCCAAAAATATACCTAAGGCACACAATGTTAATGGTCACTTAAAAATATTCCAAGAGCATAAATCATATAAAACTCAAACAATTAGCATGCACTTAGAACCAATTTACCGACTTTCATAATTAGAAAACCATATAACATCATTAATCATCATGATAATCCTCATAGTAATTATGAAACTTTAACTAAATAAATCAAGTTAACATAACTCAATTCAAAAACTTCATCTTCTCAATAATATATGTAACTCTAACCAAATAATTCAACAATCAAAACATATAGTTAAAGCATACATATCATCAACACATGTTAAACACAATCCAAAAGTCAAACTGAGTCAAACCCAGTCAACCAAGTCAAAATCCCCAATTACACATGAACCCTAGAAATCAAAATCAAAATCTAGATGATTTAAACATGAATTCATGGTATTTATACTCAACTAATAATCTTACAACATTCAAAACATATCAATTTAACTCACAAATTCAAAACCCCCAATTAATCATACCTAAGAACCCTAGAAATCAAAAAATGAAATTATAGAACAATAGGCATGAAAATCGAAGTAATAACATGTTAAGCATACATAATCTTCAATAAAAATCGAACAATAACACATAAACACACCCCCACACTTGTTTTTTGCATAAACCCTAATGAAATTCGAAATTAAGCTTGAGAAAAAGATGAAAACAAGCAAGAAGATGTTAAATCATACCCTAACCATGTTGTTATTGTGGATTAGATGAAGATTCGTGAGTAAATCGAGGATTTAATTGATGGGTTATGGCCAATTGAGAGCAGAAAAGTCGAGAGAGATGAAAAGAAATTAAGTGGTGATGATGAAAAAGCTGGAAATAGCGTATTTAACCCATCCTGCTGTAACGCGTCGCGTTTCGCGACAAACTGGATTCCAACGCGACAAATAAGTTTCAAACGCGACAACATATGGGGTCCCAAACTGATCAATCTGTCGCATTTTGAGGGTGAACCTCGCGGTCCGTGACAAATTTTTTTTTTCCAGTTGTTTAATACTTTTTCAGGTTTTATATTGTTTTTGGATTTTTTTTTATATCAATCAAACAAAGCAAAAATTCACACATATTATCTAACAAAAAAAAAATAAAACTCTACACGAATTGATTTTTTAATGAGTCATTTTCTCGACTCATCCCCATGCTCATGTGTCTTTCGGGTAAAGGGTGAGGTCCTCCCTCTCGGTGTTATCGAATGCCTCGTGATACAATTTTAACCTATGACCATTCAGCTTAAAGCTTCTACCCTCGTTATCTAACAATTCCACGTGCCCGGTCAGAAAAGCTTTCTTTACCACGAATGGACCGGACCATCGTGACCTAAACTTTCCGGCGGAGAATTTGAACTTAGATTGAAATAACAAAACTTTATCGCCCGGTTCAAATTCTTTTCTCATCTTCAAACGCGCATCATGCCATAACTTCGTTTTCTCCTTATAAATGCGCGAATTCTCATAAGCATGGTTTCGCAATTCCTCAAGTTCATGAATTTGCAAAAACCGATGTTCTCCCGCTTCATTAAGGTCGGTATTACACTGTTTAAGTGCCCAATACGCCTTATGCTCCACTTCAACCGGCAAATGACATGCTTTTCCATAAACGAGATGGAATGGTGTGGTACCAATGGGCGTTTTATACGCAGTTCGAAATGCCCATAGCGCGTCATTCAACTTCCGGTTTCAAATCTTAGGATTGTTTTTCACCGTTCTTTCAAGAATGCGTTTTAGTGCGCGTTAGTATTCTCAACTTGGCCACTCGTTTGAGGGTGGTAAGCCGTGGAGAAACGGTGGATTACTCCATACTTCTTGAGCACCTTCTCGAGTAGTTGATTTGCAAAGTGCGTACCGCGATCACTAATCAAGGCCTTTGGAAGCCCGAAACGCGAAAAGAGATTTTTAAGGAAGTCAACAACAACTCTTGCGTCATTGGTAGGCAAAGCTTTGGCCTCGGCCCACTTTGACACGTAGTCAACCGCCACAAGGATGTATTTGCATTTATTGGATGCGAGAAAAGGTCCCATGAAGTCGATCCCCCAAATGTCAAATATCTCACAAACTTGAATACTCGTTTGGGGCATCTCATCTCTTTTGGAGATGTTTCCCACCCTTTGGCAAGCGTCACAAGTTTTGACAAAGGCACTAGCATCTTTGAAAATGGTAGGCCAATAGAATCCCGAATCGAGGATTTTCTTAGCCATATAATTAGCTCCAAGATGCCGACCTGTGGGTCCTTGGTGACAATGCTCTAGAATTTGTTGAGCTTCCTTCCCATAAACACAATGACGAATCACTTGATCCACCCCAATTCGAAAAAGTTGTGGGGCATCCCAAAAGTAAAACTTAATATCCGCAAAGAATTTCTTCTTTTGTTGGTAAGTTAAACCTTTGGAAAGAATGCCCGCGGCTAGATAATTAGCAATATCGGCAAACCAAGGAGTTTCAGATTCAATTTCGATACCCATAAGGGACTCATCGGGGAATGTATCATGAATGTCCGATTTATTGAGTTCCTCTAGGTTTGGATTTTCAAGACTAGATAAATGATCCGCAGCTAAATTTTCGGCACCCTTTTTATCCTTGATCATAATGTCAAATTCTTGGAGAAGAAGAATCCAACGAATGAGTTTAGGCTTAGCATCTTGTTTAGAGAACAAGTACTTAAGGGCTGAATGATCAGTGTAAACGACCATTTTAGACAACATCAAATATGACCTAAATTTATCAAACGCAAAGACGACCGCAAGGAGCTCCTTTTCCGAGGTGGTATAATTTAATTGAGCCCCCGTAAGTGTCTTACTCACGTAATAAATAGGTTTAAATTGATTAATGTGGCGTTGACCTAAAACCGTGCCTAGCGCCAAATCACTAGCATCACACATAAGCTCGAAAGGTTGAGACCAATCGGGAGATACCATGATAGGAGCGTGTGTGAGCTTCTCTTTTAAGAAGTTGAAAGCGTTCTCACATTTGATATTAAAGTCGAAAGGAACGTCATTCTCAAGGAGTTTGGTCAATGGTCAGGCAATCTTAGAAAAGTCCTTAATGAACCGTCTATAGAATCCCGCATGACCAAGAAAACTACGAATGGCTTTAACGTTTGTAGGTTTGGGAAGGCCTGAAATAACATCAATTTTGGCCTTATCAACCTCAATACCTGCACGAGAGATTTTGTGCCCTAAGACAATGCCTTCCTTCACCATGAAGTGGCATTTCTCTCAATTAAGAACAAGGTTTGATTCCTCGCACCTTTTGAGCACTTTTTCAAGATTAGCAAGACACGAATTGAAAGAGTCTCCAAAGACAGAAAAATCGTCCATGAAAACTTCCATGAAGTCCTCAATCATGTCATGAAAGATGGCGACCATACACCTTTGGAAGGTGCTCGGGGCATTGCATAGCCCGAATGGCATTCGCTGATAAGCAAAGGTACCGAAAGGACAAGTAAATGTGGTTTTATCTTGGTCCTTCAGATCAATGGGGATTTAGAAGTAGCCTGAAAATCCATCTAGGAAACAATAGAACTCCCTTCCCGCTAAACGCTCAAGCATTTGATCGATAAATGGAAGCGGGAAGTGGTCCTTCCTAGTGGCGTCGTTCAAATGACGATAATCTATACAAACTCTCCATCCCGTGACAGTACGAGTAGGGACAAGTTCGTCCTTCTCGTTAAGAACAACAGTCGTGCCTCCCTTTTTGGGCACAACTTGAACAGGGCTTACCCACGGGCTGTCCGAGATGGGATAAATTAACCCGACATCGAGCAATTTAACCACCTCTTTTTTTACGACCTATTTCATATTCCGGTTTAGATGACGTTGCCTTTATACCACGGGTTTAAAATCATCTTCTATTAGGATTCGATGAGTACAAAAGGCCGGATTTATGCCCAGTATGTCCGAGGTTTTCCAAGCTATTGCCCTTTTGTGGGATTTAAGAACGGAAACCAACCGACCCTTTTGGTCGCCGGTAAGTGTCGAAGAAATAATAACCGGCAATTGGTACGTACCTTGAAGATAAGCATATTCCATGTGAGGTGGAAGCTCCTTAAGCTCCAAGGTGGGTAGTTCTTCGAGAGATGTTTTGATACGGAATTCATTTTTCAACCGGATAGTTTCAAAAGATTCCGATTCTTTAAGCTCATCCTCTTTAAGCAATTCCTCCAACTCAACTTCCAGGTCGAAGTCACCGTTGACTTCACCCATCATGATTACATCCGACGTGTCTACACTTAACAATTCCTGCAAATCATGCTCAACACAATCGCCAATAACATCAATAGTAAAACATTCATCATTGGTTGAAATAGGGTGTCTCACGGCTTTATTAATGTGACAAATCACCCTCTCATTCCCAACACCTAAGCTAAGTTATTCTTTTTGAACGTGGATGATAGCATCCGCAGTGTTAAGGAATGGTCGACCTAAAATAATGGGCACCTTAGTGTCCTCTCTCATCTCTAAGATCACGAAATCAATTGGAAATACAAGTGACTCAACCTTTACCAATATGTCCTCGGCTATTCCAATGGGGGTATCAAAAGAGTGGTTCGCTAAGAGAATCCCCATTCTTGTAGGTTTCAAGTCTCCTAGGCCAAGTTTAAGATATAACGAATATGGCATAAGGTTAACACTAGCACCTAAGTTGGCAAGTGCATCGTACACTTCCGAATTACCCATAACACATGGGATAAGAAAACTACCCGGGTCTCCCAATTTTGGAGGCATCTTGCTCTTTTTCAAGATGGCCAAACATTCCTTATGGAAGAATGCAGCGGATACCTCATGGTACTTACCTTTCTTGGAGATTAGATCTTTGAGAAACTTCCCATAGTTAGGCATCCCCTGGAGTACTTCCGCGAGTGGCATGTTCACGCTAATTTGTTTAATCATGTTTGCAAATTTCTGATATTGACTAGCGAGCTTATCCTTTTTTAATGCTTTCGGGTAAGGAATTGGTGCTTTGTATTCCTTCAACGGCGGTGATTTAGTTATGATCTCCGGCGGATCATCTTCCTTTTTCTCTTCGTCAGGCGACTTTTCTAACTCGGGCTCTTCCTCCTTTTTCTCCTCATTAATAGGTACCTGCAAAACATTAGAAGAAACAATAGGAGAAGACTTCGGAGTCTCCTTATTAAAAACCAAACCACTTCGAGTGGTTATAGCATTCACGTGCTCATTCCTAGCAGGCACTTTGTTGTTGGGATTGGATTGCGTATTAGCTGGGAGAGCACCCGGTGGTCTCTCCGATAAAGATTGAGCAATACGCCCCACATCCCGTTCCAAGTTCTGAATCGAAGCCTGCTGATTTCTAACTTGCTGTTTTGTAGATTCCCCATCTTGCCTCAAAGTAGTGATACTTTCGTCCGTTTTCATAATAAAACCCCGTAGCAATTCCTCCGAAGGAGGCATCTTATTCTCTGGCTGCTGAACTGGTGGCATAGGCTGCTGGAAATTCCTAGGTGGTGCTTGTTGATTTCTGTTATTAAACCCAGGTGGCCTGTACGGATATACCTTCTGATTGCCCTGATAAACCTGATTACCACTCTGATAATTGTTACCACCCATGTTATTCGCCTGATTGAAAAACTGTCTCCCACCCGGAAATTCACTAAGGGAAAAATCACCCTTCTTAACGTAACCCAGATAATTAGCCTGTTCCTCTATTGATGCTTGATCACAATCTTTGGTCAGATGCGGTCCTTGGAAAAATTCACACCCCACTTTCATAGCGTGCATCTCTTTAGTCATTGACTCCATTTGTCTCTTAATATTTGCAAGTTGAGCCTTAACTGCATCAAGCTCGTCATTAGTTTCGGTACTAGCAACATAAGAAGAGCGAGAAAGATCTAATTCTTGATGCCAATCATACGAATACGTGGCAGTATCTGAGATGATTTCATAAGCGTCATCCGGAGTCTTTTTCATCAAAGAACCACCTGCAGCAATATCAAGTTCTTTCCTTGTCGGCACATTAACACCTTTGTAGAAAATTTGGACCTTATTGAAGTTGTTCAACCCGTGTTGAGGACAATTACGTAACATTTTTCCGAACCGTGTCCAAGCATCATAAAGTGTCTCATGTGGCTTCTGAATAAAATGATTAATTTCGCTCTGCAGTTGAGCGGCCTTTGCAGCTGGAAAGAAACGTTGCCAAAACTTATCTTCCATTGTAGTCCAACTATCAATTTCACCCTCAGGCAATGAGTCTAACCAATCCTTGGCGTCATCTTTCAAAGACCAAGGAAAAACCCTCAAATAGATAACTGTGTCCGCGATATTTTCAATCTTAACCAAGTTGCAAATGCTTTTGAAGGAACGGAGATGCTCGAATGCATCCTCTTTTGGTGTACCTCTGAATTGGCATTGGTGAGTTATCATATTAAGAATCTGTCACTTGACTTCAAAATCTGTAGTGACTGGTGGTTGCCTGATAGCATGTTCGTTACCAGCCCTTGTGGCTTTCATCAATGCTTCCATAGTCTGTCCTGCTACTCCTTCAGCCATGTTAACTTCTTCCTTAATATACTCAAAATCCGGAATATAAAAAGGTAACTCAGCGAAATCCTCGGCGATTTCCTGTTCTTCTTTAGCTTTGCTGCGTGTGTAGTAAACTCTAGACGGTTCCAGAGTTATTGGTACCTAACCTGCGATCACACCACAACAAAACCGCGCGTAAAATCAAACAAAAATAACAGAAAAGGAACTTTTGCAAGAATTTCTTCTCACAAAAGGATCGAATAATCTAAAGCTTAACCAAATTTCTAATAATTACACCACTCCCCGGCAGCGTCGCCAAAAAGTTGATGTGTAATTTCGTACTCTAAATTATTAGCTAAATACCTATCGATTATCACATAATACATGCAACTATAACCAGTTCGTGTAGTAATTAAACAAGTATTTGACCAATTCGTTCCACAGAGAGCAGGTAATTGAAAACTTGAACTATTAATTATTCTAAGATTTAAAAAGGGAGTTTTGTTGTAAAACTGATTAAACGCGAAAGTAAATTAAACTTAACTCAATAAGAAGCAAAGGTATCCACTTAGCTACAATTCCCTAGGCTAGGATTGCTCGGCTAAACTCGTTAAGTAAACAATTACAATGATGCGACACTGTATTTATCTGTCGATTCCTATAGTTTAAGACTAGCAACCTAAGTATAACTGTCGTTAACCTAGAATTACTAACCAATTCACAATGATATTACTCAAGATTATAATCTAACTTAGGTTGGTTTGGTGTCCCTTACAACCTCATAATTATTGCAACTAATTTCAAGCTCAACCACTATACGATTAATTTTATTATCGGTGTCCCTCATAAAATCTCACGTATTCCTAAATTATTCACGTTCAATAATCTAGTAAAAGCTATTAATCAATTTAACTGTCATTAGTTGATCAATAACTTCCGTGATCTAACAATCAATAAGCTTTAATAACGGTGGATCTTAGCTAGACATAAAATTGTGTAATTTAAATTAATTGTCGTTAACCAAAAGATCGCAATCCATCACCTAGGTTCATGCATCTAAGCGAATACTAAATATTTAGCTACTCATGGTAAAGCAAATAACAAATAAATAAGAAGAACAAATAAGCATGAACATTGAATCGAATAAAGAACAAAATTATAAAAGTAATAAAAGTTAATTTAGAGAATAAACTAACCAAACTTGATGTACTAAGTTAAACCCTTGCAAAATAATGTAAAAAAGCTATAAAATTCGTAATAGTAGCTGCTATGAAAGAAAATTCGTAAATAAAACTGCATGCCCTAAATTGGGGTAAAATTCGTCTATTTATAGGAGCTGGGAAAACAGCTGAAACTGACCCATGTCGCGATCCGCGACAACCCATCGCGTAACGCGATGCACCAGGACGCGGTATAACAGCCTGAAATGCGACAGAATGGTCAGATTGCCCTTTTTTCCATGTCGTGTTCTAATGCACTTCATCACGTATCATGATGACCAAAACGCGATAAACCTCATCCTGAAGCGATGGAAACTGATTTTTTCACCCGAGGCACGTTTATCTTCAACTCTAACTTCGTTTTGGCTATATCTTCAATAAAAATCAACATTAATGAGCCAAAGAACCATATCTTGACACTTTCTTCATTTTAAACTCAAATAACTCGATATCTTAATCAAAGTCTTCAAAATACCAGCAAATGGAACAAGATAACGCCCAAAGTATATGTATGAAAATGGCATTATCAAAATCCCCCACACTTGAACCTTGCTTATCCTCAAGCAAGTCAATCTCGAACCAATAACTATACGTATAATCTTCAACAAAATTTCGCAAGATTCAAATCTTCAAGTCAATCATCCACAAGATCTCGTACTCTTCATCTTTTCACGATTAAGCTTATCCTCTCACAAAACAATTTCTCACATTCCTGTCACTTATAAAACAACATACAAACCATCAAACGCACCCCCCTTCTTCCCCCCATTCTTCATCTAAGTGATCTCTCTTAAGTTCTATCTTCAAGTTCTAAGTGTTCTTCATAAATTCCATAAGTATAGTTTCATAAAAATCAAGAATACTTCCAAGTTTGCAAGTCTACTTCCAAGCTTTCTAATCCATTCCAAGTAATCATCTAAGATCAAGGAACCTTTGTTATTTACATTAGGTTATCTTTCTAATTCAAGGTAATATTCATATTCAAACTTTGATTCAATTTCTACAACTATAACAATCTTATTTCGAGTGAAAATCTTACTTGAACTGTTTTAGTGTCATGATTCTGTTTCAAGAACTTTCAAACCATCCAAGGATCCTTTGAAGCTAGATCCATTTTTCTCATTTCCAGTGGTTTTATCCAGAAAACTTGAGGTAGTAATGATGTTCATAACATCATTCGATTCATACATATAAAGCTATCTTATTCGAAGGTTTAAACTTGTAATCACTAGAACATAGTTTAGTTAATTCTAAACTTGTTCACAAACAAAAATTAATCCTTCTAAATTGACTTTTAAAATCAACTAAACACATGTTCTATATCTATATGATATGCTAACTTAATGATTTAAAACATGGAAACACGATGAACACCATAAAATCGGATATACGCCGTCGTAGTGAAACCGGGGGCTGTTTTGGTTTGGATAATTAAAAACTATGATAAACTAATCAAAGTTGTTCTTCTTTGAAAATGATTTTTATTATGAACAAGAAACTATATCCAAAAATCATGGTTAAACTCAAAGTGGAAGTATGTTTTCCAAAATGGTCATCTAGACGTCATTCTTTCGACTGAAATGACTACCTTTACAAAAACGACTTGTAACCTGTAATTCTGACTATAAACTTATACTTTTTCTGTATAGATTCATAAAGTTAAATTCAATATGAAACCATAGCAATTTGATTCACTCAAAACGGATTTAAAATGAAGAAGTTATGGGTAAAACAAGATTGGTTATTTTTGCTTGTTGTAGCTACGTGAAAATTAGTAACAAATCTATATTAATCATATCCTAGCTAACTTATATTGTATTATACATGTATTCTAATATATTATGTAATCTTGGGATACCATAGACACGTATGCAAATGTTTTGACATATCATATCGACCCATCTATATATATGATTTGGAACAACCATAGACACTCTATATGCAGTAATGTTGGAGTTAGCTATACAGGGTTGAGGTTGATTCCAAAAATATATATAGTTTGAGTTGTGATCTAGCCTGAGACGTGTATACACTGGGTCGTAGATTGATTCAAGATAATATATATCGATTTATTTCTATACATCTAATTATGGACAACTAGTTGTAGGTTACTAACAAGGACAGCTGACTTAATAAACTTAAAACAGTAAAACGTATTAAAAATGTTGTAAATATATTTTGAACATACTTTGATATATATGTACATATTTGTTATAGGTTCGTGAATCGACCAGTGGCCAAGTCTTACTTTCCGACGAAGTAAAAATCTCTGAAAGTGAGTTATAGTCTCACTTTTAAAATCTAATATTTTTGGGATGAGAATACATGCAGGTTTTATAAATGATTTACAAAATAGACACAAGTACGTGAAACTACATTCTATGGTTAAATTATCGAAATCGAATATGCCCCTTTTTATTAAGTCTGGTAATCTAAGAATTAGGGAACAGACACCCTAATTGACGCGAATCTTAAAGATAGATCTATTGGGCCTAACAAACCCCATCCAAAGTACCGGATGCTTTAGTACTTAGAAATTTATATCATATCCGAAGGGTGTCCCGGAATGATGGGGATATTCTTATATATGCATCTTGTTAATGTCGGTTACCAGGTGTTCACCATATGAATGATTTTTATCTCTATGTATGGGATGTATATTGAAATATGAAATCTTGTGGCCTATTATTTTGATTTGATAATATATAGGTTAAACCTATAACTCACCAACATTTTTGTTGACGTTTTAAGCATGTTTATTCTCAGGTGATTATTAAGAGCTTCCGCTGTTGCATACTAAAATAAGGACAAGATTTGGAGTCCATGCTTGTATGATATTATGTAAAAACTGCATTCAAGAAACTTATTTTTGATGTAATATATTCTTATTGTAAACCATTATGTAATGGTCATGTGTAAACGGTATATTTTAGATTATCATTATTTGATAATCTACGTAATACTTTTAAACCTTTATCGATAAAATAAAGGTTATGGTTGTTTTAGAAATGAATGCAGTCTTTGAAAAACGTCTCATATAGAGGTCAAAACCTCGCGACGAAATCAATTTATATGGAACGTTTATAATCAATATGAACGGGACGTTTCAATATAAAAGAACTTACACTTGAAACAAAAAAATTACATACAGATACAAATGATTACAAAAATTAATTGTTAACCAAGATATTAACAATAAACTAAAAGTTCAAAAACTTCTATTAAAAATTTAGTAAGTATAAAGATATCTTGAAGTGACAACCGCGATCAACAACCCTAGCTTAAAAAAACTACAAAGTAAATCTACATAAAAAATCTAAGAACATTTTATTTACAAATAACAATTATAAATTTGTAACGTAAGTAAAAAAGTATATACTTAAAAACTTACATCTGGTGCGCGTTTCTGCTTCCTTTTAACTATATTACATGAGATAATAAATCAATCTTAATCTTTCGCTATCATAGATCTCTTCAAAAGAAATAAAAGCGTTCATCAAGTACATCACAAGTACTCGTTGTGAGACGACCCGTCCTAATCCATCTGGACGAATATATTACATTTGGTTACATCGCGAGGTACTTGACCTCTATATGATACATTTTTCAAACATTGCATTCATTTTTAAAAGACAAACTTTCTTTACATTGAAAGTTGACAGCATGCATACCATTTCATAATATATCCAACTATAATTGACTTAATAATAATCTTGATGAACTCAACGACTCGAATGCAACGTCTTTTAAAATATGTCATTAATTACTCCAAGTTATATCTCTAAAATGAGCAAATGCACAGCGGAAGATTTCTTTAATACCTAAGAATAAACATGCTTTCAAGTGTCAACTGTCAAGACCCTACTTTTTCGGTTATCTTTTACCGTTAATTATTTAACGACCGTTAACTGTTAATTGTGCTACGTCATTTCTATGACCTATATTATTATTTTAATAATAATATATTAATTATTATGTGTTATGTGAATATTTGTATTCATATTTTGAGTTGTACGTTTCTACGTGTCGCGGATTTCTATCCGGCGAATCTTTTCGGTTTTCAAACCAACGGTCGGGTTTTTGGGATATTTAAATTCTAATTATTTTAAATATGATATTTTAAGGTCATATTATTATATATAGTATTTATATTTATTTTTCGTCGCGTATTTGTTATCTCTCCGAATTTTTAATCACGTAAGCGTGTTTTCGCGTTTCGGGGTTCGTTCGGGGTTTCGGGCCACAAGGAAATCAACATTTAGCAAATTTGGGCTAATGGGGCCCACCCAATGGCTTGGTTCAGCCGAAACCACCAAGGGAGGGAGTAATACTCCTTTGATTTTTATTTTTGGTTTATTATTTCCATTCCACTTTTTATCAAACCTAATTTTTCTATTTTTGCTCTCCTCTCCCTCTTCCCTCTCCTTTGGCCATCACCTAGCACACCACCATCATCACCATTCTTCAACAAAAAGCTTGCTTGGATCATCAATTGGTTTACATCAACGTGTTCCTCATTCCGTTCTCTACGCGATTATACTTGTTGATTATTGATTAGGGTATAAACCCTAACCCTAGAACTTTTGATTTTTTAGTATTATTCTGTATTTTGATTATATATTAATAGTATGATGATTACTTGTTGTTGTAATGGTGTTTGTATGCGTAGAATTACTCGAATACATATGTTTTCGATTTGATATAATTGGGACAGCAGCTTTTTATTTAATTCTAGAATTGTTACTGTTATAAAAGTTAAAATAAAGTATCTAGATGAGTTCCTCTCATCAAGACATTAATTTTAGACTCCGGATTCATGTCGTTTCGATTCCCAGAGCCCTAGATATGATCAAAGAGGTATTTTGTTAAGATTGAAATGTGATATTGATATGAACCAGGTTTGGTCCGACTTTGTGACCATATTTGGTGACTTTAGGGTGTCTTAGTGTGTTAGGATTAATGGTGGGACGAACTTTCATGTTCGGGTCATCTAAATCCGAGCCACGAATCACCCGTTACGTCTAAAACACGATTTTGATTGAATTAAAGTTTCAAGTGGTGTAATGGCTGATCACCACGACTTGTGGGCTGTTCTTGGTGTGTTCTTGAGTGTACCAAAGTGTCGGGTGGTTTGATTAGGCAGAGATATATGTAAGGCTCGCCGAAAACCGACACCCGGGGCTCAGGATACGACCCGATGAACTTTTGATTTAAAACTTATGACTAATTATTAAACTTATGATATAAATAATGAATTTCATTATCATTTAATTACTTATGATATAAAAAGTAATTATTAAAATTTTAAGACTTATGATATATATATTTATTATATCATTTAATTATTACTTATGATTTAATTAACATTTTAATTAAACTTATGATTAATAATACTTTTATTATTAATGGAAAATACTTATGATAAGTATTAAACTTATATTATGAGATTATTATAATAAGACTTATAATAAGGATTAATTAATTATTTAATTATTATAAGGCTTAGTTATTATTTATTTATAATTTAATTATTAAATACTTATGATTTAATAATTATAATTAGAAGCTTATGATATGATTAATAATTCATTATTAATTAATAATACTTATGATATGATTTAAAATTTATTATTAATTAATAATACTTATATTATGACTAATATTTAATTAGTTAATTAAATAATTATGTTATATTAATTATATCATTTAAACTTATATTAACTTTAATAATTCATTTTAATTTAATTAAACTTATGTTATGACATAATTAGACATATTTAACTTTAATAAACATTATAACTTACATTATTATTACAACTTACACTTTTAAAATTAACGTTAACTATGTTTGACCAAGGTTAACTTTTGAGTTGACTTTCGGTTGACTTTGACTTTCAGTTGACTTTTGTTGACTTTCTAATTAAGGAAACTTTCCTAACCTATAAACTTTCCTAAAATAGCAACTTTCTAAAAATAGAAAATTTCCAAAAATAGAAACTTTTCAAAAATAGAAACTTTCCAAAAATGGAAACCTGCTAAAAATAGAAACTTTCTAAAAATAGAAAGTGTGTGTCCGTAAGCTGTTCCGATCAAACCGATGCATATTGAGTATTGTTCTATGTCTATTTGCAACATGTACAATAGTTATCATACTAAGACTTGACCTAAGTTAATTATTTATATCGACCTGCTTTATTTATAGGTCGGCGTTATGATCATTCCTGATCACTGTACTCATTTGCTGTTCGCTTAATTGTGTTGATTACTTTGTTACTATTAAGGTGAGTTATAGTCCCGTTTTTACATACTTTTCAAAGTATATTTTTGGGATGTGATTACATGCATTTTATTTCACGTTTAGACACAAGTGACAATTAAATTTAAATTATTCATTGTGAGTTGGACAAAAATATTCCCTAGTCTGGTAACTGTAATCACTGGTTTCTACTGGTGAACGCGAATTCTACGGATAGATCTATCGGGTTTGACAACCCCATTTCGAGCTAGTCGCGCTAGCAATTTATAATCGGAATGTTTAGTACTTCGTATTTTGTTGTAGATACACTGTCCAGTGTATATTATTATTGTGTTTGGCAAGGGTAAATAAAGGGTTAAGTGGTTACCAGGTGGCTCATTGATAATGGAATAATGTTTAATGTTTTCTAACATTTTTAAATCTTGTGGTCTAAAGTTTATTCAATTATTTAAACCTATAATTCACTCAACCTTTGTGTTGACAGTTTACTCGCATGTTTTCACAGGTACTTAAGTTTATGTGATGCTTCCACTGTATTTAGAAGAGTCTGCATGCATTTGGGCAGATCTTAATGAAACAATTTATGAAACTTAAGCTTGCATTCTATTTTTGGATAATTTAAATTTGTGGGTTTGTTGACAATGTTTTGTGTCAACTTTGGTTAATTAATATGTTGGGTTACTTTTAAACTACATATTTTGGTATGCTTTCCTTTTTGGGAAACTTTTGAAGTAAAAGAATGCAATGTCGTTGTTAAATTCATTTAAGTTCGACAAGCTGTTGGACCAAGTGACGGAGCCGTTAAGTGTTTTGATGGGGCCATCATAGTTGGTATCAGAGCTCTGGTTATAGGGAACTAGGCGGTCTTAATGTGGTCAACCCGTGGTTCTTAGGGTGCATTAGAGTCTAGTCTACAGTCCGACCCTTTTGCTATAGCATTATTATGCATTTCATTTCGTATGTTATATATCGTAAGCATTTATTCCTATTTGGTATATGGTTTGTGGTTTTACTGTTTGCAGATGTCGACTTCGAGCAACAACTCTGTTCGTGCTCCTGCTCTTTCGGCTGCGGAAGAACGCCGTGCTGATCAACATTTGATCGATGATCCCATTCACTACTACTTTTCCACCCTAACTCACATGAACAGAGCTTACACCGACAAAACACGTATTAACGCGCTTAGTGATTGTATGCGTACTTTGCCGCATAACGAGTTGATGGACCAAATTCGAGCTAGTATGGATTCATTTGTTAGCTTCAAGAATAATGTGGGGTTCGAGAATCGTAAGCGTAACCGTAAAGTTGACGCTAGGTTCGAGGCTCTAGAGAGCACAGTTCATGGTTTGAAGGCAGAGTTGGAAGAAGTGAAAGGAAAGTTGAGGAAGTATGAGCCTCCTGCCGAGACTCACGCCGGCCCAGCTTTTCGCCCCCGCTCTAAGCAGATGTGATATGATGATTCATGATTGATTACTTATTTCATAAGACTTAATGTCCTTTCATACATACACTTTTGGGTTATGTACGGCGTTTTGCCGAGGAGTTTATTAAGGTTTTGTTATGGGATGTTTTTCATTATGTATGGATGGTTATTTTTATGACATCTATTATCATTATCACATTTTATTTCTGATGTTGTGACTCTTGGCATGTTATATTATGCGTAATGTAGATCATGTATGTTAGGTGCTATGTATGTTGTATGATGTTATCATAAAATATGTATGCATGTGGTGGCTATTTCTATAACTATCATAACTGTCATGTTATTACGCATAGTGTTTACTGACTATTATTTTAATGGTTAATCTTTTCGTGTTCGGTCTTTTCCTTTATAACACTGGTATTATTCTTAGTACTAACGGTTGTGTTATTCTGTTTTGAAGATCATGCCTCCTAGAGAGTCCAACGAAGCCCGTAACGTCTTATCACCGAAGGGATAGCTGCTGCTATGGCAGCAAATGCAAATGCTAATGCTAATGCGAATAACAATCAGGTGGGATGCTCCCACAAAACGTTCATGGCAAGTCGCCCACAGGAATTCAGTGGTACTGAAGGACCCATAGGACTTACCTGCTGGTTCGAGAAAATCGAGTATATTTTCAGGGTTAGTCGAGTCCGAGAGAAGGACAAGGTTAGTTTTGCTAGCTGCACTCTTAAGGATAGTGCATTGACCTGGTGGAACAACTTGGTTAATAGTTTGGGAAATGATGTGGCTTATGGTTTAACTTGGAATAATTTCAAGGAAAGAATGATCACCCGCTATCGTCCCCGGGGTGAGCTTAAGAAGTTAGAGGTTGAACTTAAAAACTTGAAAATGAAGGGCACCGAATTAGATGCCTACGAGCAAAGGTTCTTCGAGTTGACTTTGTTGTGTCCTTATGTTTATGCGGATGAGAATCTTAAGATTGAAGCGTACATTGATGGGTTATCTGAGAAAATCGAGCATGGGGTCGAGTCTAGTGAGCCCCAGACAATTGAGGCCGCGATGTCTATGGCTCATAAGTTGAATGATAAGATCTTGAAAAGAAGCAAGGCTGCTGTAACCGAACCCAGTGAAGAGACTGTTAAAAAAGCTGATAATGGGAAGAGAAAGTGGGATAATAACTGCAATCAAAACTAGAGTCAGTAGAAAAAGCAGGATACTTCTGGTTCAAATAACCGCAGTCAGCATGTGTGTCCACATTGTTACAATGCTCATGATGGTTTCTGTACCGTGACTTGCAAGAGGTGTTCCAAACAGGGACACATTGCTAAGGATTGTACAGTGCTTCTGCCGGGTTCTACTACTCCTGCTGCAGGTGGTAATAATGGTAATAACGCTGGTAATAGAGGTGGGAATGGTAATGGTAATGGAAAGTCGAATAATGGTGGTAATTCGAGGGTTTGTTACAAGTGTGGGAAGCCGGGGCATTTTCGTGATGCCTGTCCAACAAGAAGACTGCAGAGACTGCGCGTGGTAGAGCGTTCAACATTAACGCTAGGGATGCTGAGGAAGATCCTAAACTTGTTACTGGTACGTTCTCGGTCAACGATTTATCAGTTTATGTACTATTTGATTCAGGGGCTGATTTGAGTTTTGTGTCGAGTAAATTAAGTCCAAAAATCAAAACACCATTAACTCCTTTAGACAATACTTATGTTGTTAAAATAGCTAATGGTAAAGTGCTTACTGCTAAGACTGTGCATCGTAAATGTAACATTAATTTGGCTGGTAGGGATTTCGAGATAGATTTGGTACCGATTGAACTTGGTAGTTTTGATGTTGTTATTGGGATGGATTGGTTGTCTAAGCAACGCGCGGTAGAATTTTAAATTGATCTTGTTCCCGGTGCTGCTCCTGTAGCACGTGCTCCTTATCGTCTTGCGCCTTCTGAACTTCAAGAATTGTCGAGTCAACTCCGTGAGTTGTTAGACAAGGGTTTCATTCGTCCTAGTTCATCCCCTTGGGGAGCTCCTGTTCTGTTTGTTAAGAAGAAGGATGGTTCTTTCCGTTTGTGCATTGATTATCGTGAGTTGAACAAGCTTACTATTAAAAACCGTTACCCCCTTCCGAGAATTGATGATCTGTTCGATCAGCTTCAGGGTTCATCTGTTTATTCCAAAATCGATCTTCGTTCCGGCTATCATCAGTTGCGTGTTAAAGAATCTGATGTTTCGAAAACTGCTTTTCGCACCTGTTACGGTCACTTTGAGTTTCTTGTTATGCCGTTCGGATTGACAAATGCACCTGCTGTGTTCATGGACCTCATGAACTGTGTGTGTAGACCCTATCTGGACAAGTTCATTATTGTGTTCATCGACGACATCCTTATTTATTCGAAGAGTGATGAAGAGCACGAGGAACATTTGAGGTTAGTGCTTGATCTGTTGAGAAAAGAAGAGTTGTACGCTAAGTTCTCTAAGTGTGCATTCTGGTTACGAGAAGTTCAATTCCTTGAACATATTGTTAGTAGACAGGGAATACAAGTTGATCCTGCTAAGGTTGAGGCGATTGAAAGGTGGGAAACTCCGAAAACTCCTACTCAGATTCGTCAGTTCCTAGGATTAGCAGGTTACTATAGAAGGTTCATTCAAGATTTCTCTCGTATAGCAAAACCTCTGACTGCTTTAACGTACAAGGGGAAGAAGTATGAGTGGAAGGATGAACAAGAGACTGCTTTTCAGATTTTAAAGAAGAAGTTAACTACCACTCCGATATTGTCACTACCTGAGGGTAATGATGATTTTGTTGTTTATTGTGATCTTCGCATCAAGGCTTTGGTTGTGTTTTGATACAACGAAAGAAAGTTATCGCGTACGCGTCACGTCAGTTGAAGATTCACGAGCAGAACTATACAACTCATGATTTAGAGTTGGGGGCCGTTGTTTTTGCGCTTAAGATTTGGAGACATTATTTATATGGGGTCAAGAGTACTGTGTACACAGATCACAAAAGTCTTCAACATATCCTCGATCAGAAACAGTTGAACATGAGACAACGAAAATGGATTGAGACGTTGAATGATTATGATTGTGAACTTTTATACCATCCGGGTAAGGCCAATATGGTGGCGGATGCGTTGAGTCGTAAAGAAAGGGCTGAACCTCGCAGGTTTAGGGCCTTAAATATGACAATTAGAACAAACCTCGCAAGGCAGATTCTTGAGGCACAACAAGAAGCCTTAAAGGAAGATAATTTTGTGAATGAGAACGTAAGAGGTATGGCTAAGAAGTTTGAGGTACGATCTGATGGTACTAGATACTTTGCAGGACGTCTCTGGGTTCTGAAGTATGGTGATCTGCGACAACTTGTTTTAGATGAGGCTCATAAGTCTAGGTACTCTATTCATCCTGGTTCAGGAAAGATGTATCATGATCTTAAGGAGCTGTATTGGTGGCCTAATTTAAAGGTGATGTGGCTACGTATGTGGCTAAGTGTTTGACATGTGCTAAGGTTAAAGCTGAACATCAAAAACCGTCCAAACTTTTGGTTCAACCCGAGATTCCCGAGTGGAAGTGGAAAGGGATTATGATGGATTTTATTACTAAGTTACCGAGAGTTGCGGGTGGCTATGTGACTATTTGGGTGATTGTAGATCGACTCACCAAGTCGGCTCACTTTTTGCCGATTAGGGAAACAGATTCAATGGAGAAGCTTACTCGTTTGTATTTGAAGGAGATTTTTTCTAGATATGGTGTTCCTGTATCTATTATTTCGGATCGAGACAGTCGATTTGTATCGAGGTTTTGGCGAGTTCCATCTCGTACGATCAGATGGAGGATTTTTAGATATGAGATGATTTTCGAATATTGGATGGTATTCTAACTACATAGAATATCTATATATATATAGTACTAAAGATTTCGTAGACTATGGAGGAATTTACGGCATATGTCAGGCAAGTCTATAGCAACAGATGCGCTAAGATATGAATTATCAGATACGCTAAGATATGAATTTTGTCTATACACTATTCATGCAGTCAATGCAGTAAAACGTGTCTAGACTAAGAATGATAAGCAGGTAATTTCCTAAGGATGATAAGCAGATGATTTTCGACTAGAAATGATAAGCAAAACTTTTGACATGCAGACACGGTCGAAGTCCATACTCACTAATGCATCTAAACAACTATCAGTTAGACACACTAATGCAAGACCTGGTTCGCTAAGACTACCGCTCTGATACCACATGAGACGACCCGTCCTAATCCATCTGGACGAATACATTACATTTGGTTACATCGCGAGGTACTTGACCTCTATATGATACATTTTTCAAACATTGCATTCGTTTTTAAAAGACAAACTTTCTTTACATTGAAAGTTGACGGCATGCATACCATTTCATAATACATCCAACTATAATTGACTTAATAATAATCTTGATGAACTCAACGACTCGAATGCAACGTCTTTTGATATATGTCATGAATGACTCCAAGTTATATCTATAAAATGAGCAAATGCACATCGGAAGATTTCTTTAATACCTGAGAATAAACATGCTTTCAAGTGTCAACCAAAAAGTTGGTGAATTCATTAGTTTATCATAAACATTCATTTCCATCATTTTAATAGACCACAAGATTTTCATTTCCATTTCTCATAAATATACGTCCCATACATAGAGAAAAAAATCATTCATATGGATTGAACACCTGGTAATCGACGTTAACATAATGCATATAGAATATCCCCGAAACAGAAATCCATCTGTATTAATAACTTGAAGTACTAAAGCATACCATTTTCCAGTATGGGGGAGTTAGGGCCCGTAGATCTACCTTTAGGATTCGCGTCAATTAGGGTGTCTGTTCCCTAATTCTTAGGCTACCAAGCTAAAAGGGGTGATATTCGATTCGATAATCCAACCATAGATTGTAGTTTCGATTACTTGTGTCTATTTTGTAAAGCATTTATAAAACAGCGCATGTATTCTCAGTCCCAAAAATATATATTGCAAAAGCATTTAAAAAGGGAGCAAATGAAACTCACTATACTGTATTTTGTAGTAAAAATACTTATGACGACATTGAACAATGCAGGGTTGGCCTCGAATTCACGAACCTATATCATTCGTATATATATTAAAACATATAATCGTAGAATCACGTAATTTCATTTATATAATATTTATATATTAGTAGTTTTATAGAATTTTATTATAAATTCCATTTAAAAATGTATGTTTATATTATATCTTAAATTATATATATTTTATATATATGTATATATATATATATATATATGTATATATATATATATGTATATATATATATATATATATATATATATATATATATACATATATATATATATATATATATATATATATATATATATATATATATATATATATATATCATTCGTATATATATTAAAACATATAATCGTAGAATCACGTAATTTCATTTATATAATATTTATATATTAGTAGTTTTATAGAATTTTATTATAAATTCCATTTAAAAATGTATGTTTATATTATATCTTAAATTATATATATTATATATTATATATATATATATATATATATATATATATATATATATATATATATATATATATATATATATATATATATATATAATGATAAATACCTATACATTTAGTTATATTAATATATCTATATATATTCATATATATGATTAGTATTATATATAAAAAAAATATCATTAGTTTGTTACATGTAAATATTTATATAAGTATTGTTAATAATTTTTGTTATATATTTGTTTGAAATATTAATATAATCCTAGTATATGTGATAAGTGTACTAAATATCTATTTATTAAAATGATAGTTTTGATAATAATGATTTATTAACAATAATAATAATAACTTCATTATTAATGATTTTACAAATAACAAAAATGATAATAATAATTTTTAATAACAAGATACTAATAATGTTATTAATATTACTAATAATAATAACAATCATAATAATACTAAAATGATAAGATTACAACTAATAATAATATTATTAATACTTTTAATGATTATAATACTTATGATAATAATAATAATTATAACATTAATAATAACAATAATAATAATAATAATCACAATAATAACAATAACAATAATAATAATAATAATAATAATAATAATAATAATAATAATAATAATAATAATAATAATAATAATAATAATAATAATAATAATAATAATAATAAAAATGGTAATAAAAAACTACCTTCCAAGACTTTTAGTAAAAAGAATGCCATGAACCGGGCTCGAACCCGTGACCCATCGCTCACCCGTTAACCCTCTAAACCATTCTTCTAACCCAGATTTCTTATTTTAATGGTCAACACAAATACATATAACCCGACTTATTTTCTGTCTCTTTTATCTTCTTCTTCCCCATTTTAATCAACCAAAAACCAGATCAACCATATCATAACCAAATGAGTTGGGTTTTAGATTCATAAACTAAACAGAAGCGAATTGGATGGGGAACAATTGATTCGTTTAAATAGAAAACAAATTTTAAAATCTTCAACAGACCCGTTTTTGCTCTTATGAACTCAAAATCAAACTCGAAAATTAAAGACGTTTTAGACAAAAATTTCTAAATGAGATAGGTAGTAAATCCCTCATAGAAACTTCTGTGATCATCAATTGATTCAAAAACAATCAAACAAACTCTAATTTCTTTATGAACAAGACTGTTGACTTTTTGAAAAACAATCTTTGACTCGAAAATTTGTAATTGTTAAGAGGAATTGGAGGCTAAAACTTTGCAGATAGTTTTCTTAAAGAATTACTAACAAAACTACATTTTTAGATTTTCAAAATTGTTACGAAATCGAGTTTTGAAGAAATTGAATCAAGAACAGGGACTTTCAACTAGTTTCCTATTTTCTGTTTTTAATTCTGCGAATTGTAGTAGTGCTATACATATAATGTGATTGAGGAAGTGATATGGTAACTTAATTGATCTCAATTGTTTGTATTTGCCCATTAAAACAGACCTGTACCCGATTGCAGACAGGATATTAATCAGAAAATATAAAAAAATAAAAAGATAGCCTAAAATCAACTGATTGGTACGAACGATGTTGATATATAACAAATTGGGGACAGAAACAAGATTGAAAATAGTTTGCTTACGATATGGAACTGATTTGTTTGATTCTGTTTATATAATACCGTAAGTTAATTAATTTAATTTAATTAATAATTATATTATTATTATAAATATACTAATTTATATAATATAATGTACATGTACATATATATCAGGATATATATATATATATATATATATATATATATATATATATATATATAAATATTTGTATCTATATATTTGTAATTATATATGTATATATATTAGATTCTTTAATTCTTGATATTTACCAAGTATAAATATATTAATAACGTAATTAGTAATAATAATTATTATATAATATTATTACTTAAAAATAATAATAATTTTAAATAATTTAATTATTAATAAAAAAATATTACAATCTTATTAGTTATAATAATATCAATTACACAAATTTTAATATCTACAAAAGTAATGACAATAATATTAATATAACAATTTTTTTTCAATCTTGCATTTAAATGTAATATAACTATATAATATGTAACAGATCCTAATGAGTACTAAATTTTATATAACTATAAATCATAATAACTAAAATTAAAAATTTTCTACTAGTTATAATAATAATGTTATTAACAATAATTATAATAATATTAATAATAATAAATAATAATCGTAAATCAAATGTATCAAACTTCATATGTATAATAATATTAATAAGTCTGATCTTAATACTATTATTAATATTTATGTAAGTGATAATATTAATATAACAACTATATTTTAACTTGTATTATATATTATTAATTATGTAATACCTATTAATTATATAACATATTATATAATAACTTTTATTGGATCATTATTATTTAAAAAATTTATATATGTTATAATATACATATAATAATAATAATTATACATAGAAATCATATATATTTATATATAGATTCATTTTAAATTACACTTACTTATTTTTGTATCTTATTTTACATATTTAATTCCAATGTTTATTTTATAATTTAACTTATTATATATACTTATATATATATATATATATATATATATATATATATATACATGTTTATTTACAAACAATTGTTCGTGAATCATCGGGCACAGTCAGAGGGTAATTGGTTACATGAATATAGTTCCAAAACTTTTTGAGACTCAACATTACAGACTTTTCTTATCATGTCGAAACATATAAAGAATAAGTTTAAATTTGGTCAAAAATTTCCGGGTTATCACAGTACCTACCCGTTAAAGAAATTTCGTTCCGAAATTTGATTAGGATGGTCATGGCTGACAATAAGTATGTTTTCATGACGAATATGAGTTGATAAATAGAGTTTTATCATCATTGAGTAATATGGATGAAATGATTTGATTACTCAAAGCGTACGAGTGAAGCTATCCCAAAAGAGTGAAATGTGGAAATATAGATTTGCCATAACTTTTGACGTAGTCAAGATTGAATTCTGAAATTCAAGGGATTTAAAGAAAATCTTCGAAATCTAAAAGATTAGATTCTTCGTGAATTAAGATCTCTATAATTAAATTCGGTGATTTGCCTCGATTACTCTGTCTGATATTTCCATTATAAATTAAACTTTTTCCGTTCCATTATTTTCACCATTCCTATACTATCTTTCTTAGTTCATACATCTAAAAGATTGTGAAAGTGCTTAATCCAGTTCTAATCCTTGATATTTTTCTAATTATCATTTCTGTCATCCTTCTTTTCAATCTTTCACCAGAAAAATCTGTTTACTTCTACTATTACCTTGGGGTGATACTATTCTTAATTATATCGTGTCTTTATATTGCTATTCATATTAATATCCACGATTTGTAACCTTCAGGTTGTTATTGGGCTTTATATTTTCTCTTATATTTTGGATCTCTTTGCCTTTTTATTCTCTTCTCGACCTCTAGTAAAGCGAGTAATGATCCAGAATTCGTAAGTATGGAAGTTCGAATGAACTTAATGTTTTTAAACATGAAAGAACGTAATAGCACGATTTGATTTGTCAAGTTACCAGAATCACTGAGAATAGAACTATCAAGAATATACTTTCTTGATATGTTCAGAAGTTAAGCAGAATGAAAGAGTTATGTAACATGGCACATGATGACGTTATGATCTGTAAATCATCACGTCCCATTAGAAACTCAGAATGAATTACTGTAATATAATCACGTTGATCAAGTGTCATTATATTATACTAACTCATGCTTCAGCTCCCAACACTACTTCAAAACATTCATATTTTAAACTCGAAGGTTTCAGAATTTAGAAACTAAAATAGTTTCTTTTATGATATAATACAGATAACGCGAAGAGGTAGATGATTTCAGATAAGAATGGTTATGAAAATATCTTCAGAAATATGGAGGATATTTATAATGAAAGATACGATGATATCTTAGAATTTCTAATATCAGCGGATAATGAAAGATATTATTCGCAAGGATTTAGAGTCAGAAGCAAGGTATTCATTAATGACTTCAACAGATACTGAATCATTTGGATTCTTTGAAGGCAGGTTTAGTCTTTGTGATTTATCCACAGCCTCCTTCATACTTTGTTCAATCCGTTTTCTAGTACCAAATCTTCTCTTTTTCTGAGCGTTGGTAACTCACTAATCTTTATCATCGAACTTTTTACTGTTAAGGTCGTTTATATTTTTTGTTGCTTCATCAACATTTCGAGAACTAGTTCACAGTTCAGGGTGTTTTTCAGAAACTTCACATTCAACGTATGTAAGTCCAGGAGATAGACGTTATATGTACACATATAACTGTTGGCATAGACAAGCTGCGAGATTTCAAAATACTGATTGCTAATTTCCAATGATTCGTATAGAATTTTTTTTTTTACAAGATGCAGATGAGTAATTGATTGGGTTTCAATGAACAAATGTAATGATCTCTCAGAAAGTCAAAGATCAATGAAGTTGTTGGTAAGTTTATTGCTAATATGGTGAGATATAAACGGTTCCCCGGTAGCGATGACAAAATGACAACGTATATTTCGAGGTTATAATAAGGCTGGTCCGACTGAAAAGTTGAAGTTGTCTTGCTGGAGTTGTGACAAAATTGGCTACTTTGGAAAGGGATTGCAAAATTATTTTCGGTAATAATAACGCCAAGGAAATTAGCACAGCTACGTGTTAAATGTTTACTCAGGTTCTGAATGTTTTCAGGTGCATAACTATATACATCAATCTCTTCTTCCGCAGATGAAGTGCGGTTGGTTCATCCTATCGATTGAAGTGTTTTCAAGAATTATGAAAGGTTTGAATCGCAGATTGTAATCGTCAAGATACAAATGAGGTTTAAGATGAAATCAAGTGTCAAACTTGAAGAATTGTTTAGTTTCATATGTTATAACCAATATTTTAATTCATTTTAATTGTCCAATGTTATTAGTCCACAGTCGATAGTCCACAGTTGACAGTCCAATAATTCATATATAGTTTAATATATAATATTCGAATTAATTAATACGTGTCGTGACCCGTTACATGTCTCAGACTCGATCACAACTCAAAGTATATATATTATTATAAAATCAACCTCAACCCTGTATAGCTAACTCTATCATTACTGCATATAGAGTGTCTATGGTGATTCCAAATGATATATATAGATACGTCGATATGATATGTCAAAACCTTGTATACGTGTCCCGATATTTAAAGTGCGTAAAATAAATAACAGAAATTATATGACAATAAATAAAATTGCGAGAATTAAAATTGCGATAAATAAATTGTAATACGGAATTAACAGTTAGCTAGGATTTTGTTAGCGTGGTTTCTTAACAAAATTTCTCATAGTTAATTTGTTTATTTCTAACAAATTTTATTTTATCCAATGTTTTCTTCATTATGCCACTTGTTGGATTCTGATAGGTCAAAATTCAAATATGAAATTGAATGAAAATGGGTTATTCTGCAGTGAACGGATACGTATATCTTGTGGATGTAAGTAGGATAGTAAATGACTGTTGAACCAGATTCGAAGAATGTACAGTGTAACTTATTAATGTGAAATCTGAATATTTCTCGGGTATTACCTACCCGTTAAAATATTTTCACCATTAACAGTTTGTACGAAAGAATTTTTAATTACAATCTTTATGAAAATATACTTATATATATATTTTCTTCAGATGTAATCATGGGCTTAATGAGTTAATATGATATTAAACTCATTTGATTTACCGTTATAACTAGAATATATAATCTCTAAAATATTTGAAATTACATAATCGTCATGCAGAAAGAAGATAAATAATGTAGAACGATTCATAGAACGATAATAATTGACGTAGAACAATATGTAGAAGAAGATTATGCTCGAGGTATAGTTTGTGATGTTGATGCGTGTGTTGCGGATATTGTTGTTGGTGGTACAGGTACTGTTGGTGCTGATGTTGGTGGTGCGGCTGGTGCTTCTAAGTTGTGCACCATATTCTCCAAATTGATTACTCGAGAGCGAAGCTCGTTAACTTCTTCAATTACTCCAGGATGATTGTCGGTTGGGACGAGCGGATGAATAAGGTTTAGAATAGTGGATATTATGTAATCGTTGCGAGCTAATATCGAAAATACGGTGAAAATGGTGTTTCGGACTGGTTCGCTGGTAAGTGCTTCAGATTCTTCGCCAAGAGGGAAAGTGGTGGATGGAAGGGATCGCCTTCTTCGCGTCTCCATTGATTAAGTCAACTACGAACCCATCAGATGAATTGGGGATGGATGATTGGTTGATTCATTCTGGTGAAGCTGCTTTCGGAGCTTAGGTGAACATCCATGTCGGAATAGCTGTCGGAATCCGAGGGATTTGAACTAGTTGCGAGTTCCATCTCGTACGATCAGATGGAGGATTTTTCGATATGAGATGATTTTCGATTATTGGATGGTATTCTAACTACATAGAATATCTATATATATAGTACTAAAGATTTCGTAGACTATGGAGGAATTTACGGCATATGTCAAGTAAGTCTACAGCAACAGATGCGCTAAGATATGAATTATCAGATACGCTAAGATATGAATTTTGTCTATACAATATTCATGCAGTCAATGCAGTAAAACGTGTCTAGACTAAGAATGATAAGCAGGTAATTTCCTAAGGATGATAAGCAGATGATTTTCGACTAGAAATGATAAGCAAAACTTTTGACATGCAGACACGGTCGAAGTCCATACTCACTAATGCATCTAAACAACTATCAGTTAGACACACTAATGCAAGACCTAGTTTGCTAAGACCACCGCTCTGATACCACATGAGAAGACCTGTCCTAATCCATCTGGACGAATACATTACATTTGGTTACATCGCGAGGTACTTGACCTCTATATGATACATTTTTCAAACATTGCATTCATTTATAAAAGACAAACTTTCTTTGCATTAAAAGTTGACGGCATGCATATCATTTCATAATATATCCAACTATAATTGACTTAATAATAATAATCTTGATGAACTCAACGACTCGAATGCAACGTCTTTTGAAATATGTCATGAATTACTCCAAGTTATATCTCTAAAATGAGCAAATGCACATCGGAAGATTTCTTTAATACCTGAGAATAAACATGCTTTCAAGTGTCAACCAAAAGGTTGGTGAGTTCATTAGTTTATCATAAACATTTATTTCCATCATTTTAATAGACCACAAGATTTTCATTTCCATTTCTCATAAATATGCGTCCCAAACATAGAGACAAAAATCATTCATATGAATTGAACACCTGGTAACCGACGTTAACATAATGCATATAGAATATCCCCAAAACAGAAATCCATCTGTATTAATAACTCGAAGTACTAAAGCATACAATTTCCAGTATGGGGGGAGTTAGGGCCCGTAGATCTACCTTTAGGATTCGCGTCAATTAGGGTACATGTTCCCTAATTCTTAGGCTACCAAGCTAAAAGGGGTGATATTCGATTCGATAATCTAACCATAGAATGTAGTTTCGATTACTTGTGTCTATTTCGTAAAGCATTTATAAAACAGCGCATGTATTCTCAGTCCCAAAAATATATATTGCAAAAGCATTTAAAAAGGGAGCAAATGAAACTCACTATACTGTATTTTGTAGTAAAAATACATATGACGACATTGAACAATGCAGGGTTGGCATCGGATTCACGAACCTATATCATTCATATATATATTAAAACATATAATCGTAGAATCACATAATTTCATTTATATAATATTTATATATTAGTAGTTTTATAGAATTTTATAATAAATTCCATTTAAAAATGTATGTTTATATTATATATATATATATATATATATATATATATATATATATATATATATTGTTATATATATATTTGTTATATATATATTTAGAATGATAAATACATATACATTTAGTTATATTAATATATCTATATATATTCATATATATGATTAGTATTATATTTAAAAAAAAAATATCATTAGTTTGTTACATATAAATATTTATATAAGTATTGTTAATAATTTTTGTTATATATTTGTATGAAATATTAATATAATCGTAGTATATGTGATAAGTGTACTAAATATCTATTTGTTAAAATGATAGTTTTGATAATAATGATTTATTAACAATAATAATAATAACTTCATTATTAATGATTTTACTAATAACAAAAATGATAATAATAATTTTTAATAAAAATGATACTAATAATGTTATTAATATTACTAATAAAAATAACAATCATAATAATACTAAAATGATAAGATTACAACTAATAATAATATTATTAATACTTTTAATGATTATAATACTTATGATAATAATAATAATTATAACATTAATAATAACAATAATAATAATAATAATAATAATAATAATAATAATAATAATAATAATAATAATAATAATAATAATAATAATAATAATAATAATGGTAATAAAAAACTACCTTCCAAGACTTTTAGTAAAAAGAATGCCACGAATCGGGCTCGAACCCATGACCCATCGCTCACCCGTTAACCCTCTAAACCATTCTTCTAACCCAGATTTCTTATTTTAATGGTCAACACAAATACATATAACCCAACTTATTTTCTGTCTCTTTTATCTTCTTCTTCCCCATTTTAATCGACCAAAAACCAGATCAACCATATCATAACCAAATGAGTTGGGTTTTAGATTCATAAACTAAATAGAAGCGAATTGGGTGGGGAATAATTGATTTGTTTAAACAGAAAACAAATTTTAAAATCTTCAACAAACCCGTTTTTGCTCTTATGAACTCAAAATCAAACTCGAAAATTAAAGACGTTTTAGAAAAAAATTTCTAAATGAGATAGGTAGTAAATCCCTCATAGAAACTTCTGTGATCATCAATTGATTCAAAAACAATCAAACGAACTCTAATTTCTCTATGAACAAGACTGTTGACTTATTGAAAAACTATCTTTGACTCGAAAATTTGTAATTGTTAAGAGGAATTGGAGGCTAAAACTTTGCAGATAGTTTTCTTAAAGAATTACTAACAAAACTACATTTTTAGATTTTCAAAATTGTTACGAAATCGAGTTTTGAAGAAATTGAATCAAGAACAGGGACTTTCGACTAGTTTCCTATTTTCTATTTTTAATTCTGCGAATTGTAGTAGTGCTATACATATAATGTGATTGAGGAAGTGATATGGTAACTTAATTGATCTCAATTGTTTGTATTTGCCCATTAAAACAGACATGTACTCGATTGCAGACAGGATATTAATCAGAAAATATAAAAAAATAAAAAGATAGCCTAAAATCAACTGATTGGTACGAACGATGTTGATATATAACAAATTGGGGACAGAAACAAGATTGAAAACAGTTTGCTTACGATATGGAACTGATTTGTTTGATTCTGTTTATATAATACCGTACGTTAATTAATTTAATTTAATTAATAATTATATTATTATTATAAATATACTAATTTATATAATATAATGTACATGTACATATATATCAGGATATATATATATATATATATATATATATATATATATATATATATATATATATATATATATATATATATATATATATATATATATATATATATATATATTTGTATTTATATATGTATATATATTAGATTCTTTAATTCTTGATATTTACCAAGTATAAATATATTAATAACGTAATTAGTAATAATAATTGTTATATAATATTATTACTTAAAAATAATAATAATTTTAAATAATTTAATTATTAATAAAAAAATATTACAATCTTATTAGTTATAATAATATCAATTATACAAATTTTAATATCTATAAAAGTAATGACAATAATATTAATATAACACTTTTTTTTAATCTTGCATTTAAATATAATATAACTATATAATATGTAACATATCCTAATGAGTACTAAATTTTATATAACTATAAATCATAATAACTAAAATTAAAAATTTTCTACTAGTTATAATAATAATGTTATTAACAATAATTATAATAATATTAATAATAATAAATAATAATCATAAATCAAATGTATCAAACTTCATATGTATAAGAATATTAGTAAGTCTGATCTTAATACTATTATTAATATTTATGTAAGTGATAATATTAATATAACAACTATATTTTAACTTGTATTATATATTATTAATTATGTAATACCTATTAATTATATTACATATTATATAATAACTTTTATTGGATCATTATTATTTATAAATTTTATGTATGTTATAATATACATATAATAATAATTATACATAGAAATCATATATATTTATATATATAGATTCATTTTAAATTACACTTACTTATTTTTGTATCTTATTTTACATATTTAATTCCAATGTTTATTTTATAATTTAACATATTATATATACTTACATTTATATATATATATATATATATATATATATATATATATATATATATATATATATATATATATATATATATATATATATATATATATATATATTTATATATATATATTCATGTTTATTTACAAACAATTGTTCGTGAATCATCGGGCACAGTCAGAGGGTAATTGGTTACATGAATATAGTTCCAAAACTTTTTGAGACTCAACATTACAGACTTTGCTTATCGTGTCAAAACATATAAAGATTAAGTTTAAATTTGGTCGGAAATTTCTGGGTCATCACACGTTGTCTATTACCAAGGAATGTGCGATTCAAACCATTAAACATGTTAATTGCAAGAAACAACGACAAAAACCCTAAAGTTTCACCAATTTCCATCGACTCAAACCGCTCAAAATTTTTTGGGCAAACCTTACAGAAAATTACGACAGATGCATATAATTGAGAAGAAGATAACCGTTTTTCAAAAAAAAAAAAAAAAAAAGGGATGCAGTGAAAGAAAAGTATCTGGAGATATGAAGAAGAAGTGATGTTGTTGAAGAAATGACAATTTTAGATCTAGTATGGATTTAGGACGACAAATTATTCAATGGATCGTGCCAAACTGTATTACAGTTGAAACATGGGAGTGTCCACCGCCTAATTGGGTAAATCAAAATGGAGTTGACTTACATTAATTAGATAAATAGATAAATGAGCCAATCAAAATCAAAATGGAGTTTACTTATGTTAATCAGAGAATAGATAAATATTAGTACCTCCGACCCAATTTAATTGTACTCAGAAAACATCTGACTTAAAATATTTGTTATTTAGAGTTTTACTCTTTATTTTTATCTATCTTTTTATTTTACACGTATATATTAAGAGTATACACGATCTTTACCTTATTATCTATATATGGAAAAATGAAAAAAATCTAAAATGTTGGCCTCAAAGGCTGTCATTAAAAATTATATTTATGCGAAAAGTAGTTGTACATTGAGTTTTGTGATAGGTAATTCTTTTAAAAAATTGAGTAATTATTAGTGATAGATTGAATTTGCCAAAAGTACTGTAGTTATTTTTAGGAGGTAAGTAGTTACTATTAATATAAAAATTGATGATTCTTGTCTGAATATCTTAATGATATCTCTTAGACTTGCAAATAGAAAAAAAAATTCAAATATAAAATAAAAAAATTAATTTGAGACGGTTGAAAAAATACTGAAAACACATATGCAAGATAAAGAGTATTAGTTTATTTAAAATACTCAATAATAATTTATAAATTATGAAAATGATGTGTATTTTTTTAATGATAACTTTAAATGATATCACTAAAAGTTATATTTATATTTATCATTATTATTATTATAAATAAAGTAGTAGTGCATTGAATTGATTTTTTTGGCGAATATATATATATATATATATATATATATATATATATATATATATATATATATATATAAGATCGTAAAGATCCGGTGATACAAAGAACAACAATAATCGAAAGGTCTCGCTCTATAACGTCTTACACAAATGACGATAATTGAAAGAGAGCGAGCACATTGAAAATGTAAGATACAAATGACTATGATTGACAATACAAGCGTACACACCACCAAACCTAAATCTACAACAAATATAAAACCAAGCTCGTATCTAACACCAAAATCGAGGCTACTCAAAATCCGCACAATTAAATAGAACGCCGGGCACTCCAGCAACACCTAACCCGAGGCATGCAAACCAAAATAACCTCTCGTACCCGACAAAAGGCCGTCGAATCAGATAAAATCCCCGTTCGAGCGGAAAAAAGGATCCCCATAGAACACTTCAGTAAACATCAATTTTTCGAAGTCCACAAAGTCGACACATGTCGGCAACAACATCGAGTCCACCCGAATGGGCTCGACTACAGGAAAGGCATAAACTAAACAGGAAAGTAGCAACCGACCAGCGCTAATCGCAGAGTCAAACCAAAGGAGATCAGGCCATCACCGCTAACTTTTCTAAGGACACACAAACCCGCAGATCTAAGCAACCAACAACTAACAGGTAAACCCGACGCCGACCTCTAAAGGAAACCGGAAAACATCAGTAGATCCTAACTACCACCGCACCACTAAATGCTACAGGCAGCCGCCAACAGCCGCAAACAGCCACCAGAAATCCGATTGCCGGCAACACCCGCCAGTAGCCGCCGCACAGTGTAACAACCCGACTTTTTCCGTTTACTATCGTTAGTTGTCCGTTAAGTATTTAACGGTGGTTACTTAGACTTGTGTGTTTAATTAAATTAAATACATACTTAATAGAGAAATGTTTGAATTAATATGTTATATTAATTTATGATTTATTTCGGATAGCGAAAGAACTAGAAAACGATACGATTAAGTTTATCGTCTAGAAGACTTTTCAGTTTACGGAACTCGGAAAAACGACACAATAATTATTTTCGATAATTATTGACTTTAAGAAAATTAATTTTTAATTTATTATTTATTTAATGAATTAAACTCGGTGATTGCATTTCAACGACTAGTTTACGTTCCGGAGACCCGGTACGGTTAACGGCACTCAAAACGAACCACGCGCGTACCAAGAGTTAAGCAAAAACGAGCCCGAACACCCCTAGAAGGGCCATTCGGCCTCCCCCCCCCCCCATGGACACCTTAGTGGACTTGTTTGATTAAGTGGGTCATTAGTTTAATTAATTTAGGCCCTAAACTCAAGGTATAAAAGGCTAGAGCTCTTAAGGAAACCCTCATTCTTATTTTTTTTGGCTGATTGCTTCCTCCCTCCCCTCTCTTTGTCGTCGATCACCAACCATACCACCATAGCCATCAAAACTCAAAATTAGAAGAAAGCTTGCATACGAACGTTGTTCGAATCGTCGTTCTCTACGCGATAGTATAAGCATTTTGATTGTTTGAGGTATAATTGTTAACCCTAATTTCATTAATTCAGTTTTTTGATCAATTACATAGTGTATTAGAGTCTAGTGCTCAATTAATGGTGTCTAGTATTGCTAATTGTTGATTGATTGCGAAATTAACGTTGTATGATTGAAAAACGAATTTGTTTATTGATGATCTGATTAAATTGATATGCGATCTGACTTTGTAATATGTTTAATTAGAAATATATCAAAAAGTTATTAATTTTAGACTCCGATTTTGCGTGATTTCGTTATCGTATGCTCAAGATATGCGTAATCGAAGTTTACGTTAGGGTTTGCATGAAATCCGAATTTTCTGAGTTGCATGCTATGTGTTTTAGCTTATGAAAGTTGTGCTACTGTATTCCTTGTGAAAATTTATGCAATTTTGACTAAATATTTGCGTTAAAAGGTTATGTAATGCTTCCGATATGATTAAACGAAGTTTTGGTTCGTAAAGAATGCTGAATCTGTTTTTAAGTTTATATAAAAATTGCTAGAATGAACTAGGAATTGTTTTAGACTTTGAACTTCTGGAATATGTTACTATATATGTTCCTTGACATGTTTCATTTGTATACGAACTTACGAAAATGTGATTTTCGATGAGATAAATGCTCGTCCAAATGATATGTTCGATTGATGGTCAAAAACTGATGAGTCTGTAATGTTTTGCAAATCTGTATGAATTGGCTAAAGCAATGCTTTTGATTATTTTATCACTTAAATTTTGAGATGACAACAATTGGCCGTTCATTAAAATCTATTTTCTATATTTTATGAAAAATTTTAAAAACTGACGCGCGAGCAGAATTTTCCGTAATGAACCTGAACTTGAGCCTTTCTGATATAGGACTTTTATTTATCGTATGAGGCCCTGGCCAGACTTTTTGGAATATATTTTAAGTCTAGTTAAGATCTGGAGTTAATAATAATTTTATGAATTATGTGCTATGCGCTATGAGTGTATTTCTTTATGACGTATGATTTTCGAAGGTTTACTTTAAGATGTGGAAAATGCGATTTACTAAATTACGAGCGATAACATGTTATATGACTTAAGTATGATTCGTTGACTATGTTTGCATGAATTACTGAGATGTTTGACTTTAGTTGACCTATTTGACCGAGTTGACTTTTGGTTTGACTTTGGTTGACTTTCATTGACTTGCTTGGATTAGTTGACTTTCACATGTTTGTTGAGTCAGTCTGAGCACTAGGACTTTACGTACACTATGGGTTGACTAAGTTTGACCTATTAGTATATACTTAAGATGATTTACTTATTTAGGTTGCGTTATTCAGTCGAGAGTGTTCGACTACAGTACAGTTTGCTAAGATCTTTACGAGTGCTTTTGCTAAGGTGAGTCTACAGTCCCTACTACGTTTTTACAGGGATGAGATGCATGCTTTTTACAAATGTTTTACGTGTTTGGCACAAGTAACTTACTAAGATTATACATATGAGTTCAGATTAAAAATCCCTTAGCTTGATTATATTAGTTACTTTGTAAGCTCGACTTATAGGGACGGTACTGTTAGGTTTGACAAACCTCACCGCAACGTTAAACAGGTGCTTATGTAGTTGTTACACGTACACTTGATCGATGTATCGCCAGTATAGGGTAAACGAAAGACGTGGGCTCGGCCTACGCAAAGGTTAAAGTTTTATAATCAAGTGCTCATGATAATGTATACTTTTCCTATGATGTTTTCCAAGAAAATCTTGTGGCCTAACTTATGAAATGATTTACTAAACCTGTAGATTCACTCAACGTTTTTCGTTGACGTTTTGCATGTTTCATCTCAGGTACATAGAGCTAGTGCTTCCGCTTTATTTGAAGTTATGTGCTGTTTGCTGCTAGAACTGGACGGCGTCCAGCATGATTTCTATTTTTATTTCAAGAACAAATATTCGCATTTAAACAGTTTTCTATGATGTTTTGGGTCCATATACTTTAGTCATTGATGTCAAATGTTTCCAGTTACATTTTCTTAAATAAATGACTTGTTTTCATGATTAATGCGAATACTTTTCAAAAACGTCTCATATAGAGGGCATGACCGCTAAACTGTGGGACCAGGAGTTAATATTCCGTTAGTGGATTCTGACGGGATATTACATTTGGTATCAGAGCAGATTGGTTACCTAGGACTAGGCTGCATTAGAGAGTCGAATGTTAGGACAACTAGTGCGTCTAGACTGTAACCGTAGACTCGTTAAGTTACATGAACCCTAATAGATGAAATTGTATTGATTACTTGGTATCTAATATGATATGATTACTAAGTGACTAACTTTGTGTTTTCTTTGAGTGCTAGATGACTTCTTCTAATCCTATCATTCTTACCGACTCCGACACGGAATTCGAGGAAACTGTGCAAGCGCAAGGAAACACGATACTCGAGTTTGTGGATGATACCGAATCGGAACCCGTGATGGAGACCGAGCATGAGAATGAGCCTAAAGGAAAGGAACCTGCAGAGGATTCCGGAGAAGAATCGGAACCCGAATCCGAATCCGAACCTGATGTACTCGATTCACCCCAAACACCTTTTGTTAAACCCGATTATGTTAACCCTTATGGACCGAGAGGCCACCGTAGGATACCGAAAGGACCTGCTCGGCGTAATAACCCATTTTATAAGAGTTTTCGTTATGATAATCAGTCACTTGAGATGTGTCACCGTTTTCATCCCTATGATGCTTCTACGTCTACTCCTAAGCCTAGTACCTCCACTGCTGCTATTAATGACAACAACCCAAATGATCTCACTGTGCGAGTTGAAAATTTGGAGAAAATGGTCGAGTACTTGTTGAAGGAACTCCAAAAACGCAAATAGAGATCGCTCGACTAGATTGTTCCACGCAATCAAACATTATTTGATTATTACTGTTTATTATATGATGTTCACACATACATTATTAGTTGTGGCTTTGCTTATGTGGTTTTACTTATGACATAAGGAATATGTTACTTTTACTGGTTATGCATGAATTTTGGAACAAGAAGTTTATTTCTTTAAGTGTTGGTTTACTAATGGCAATTTGTGTTAGTGATAATGTTACTAGTGTACATTGTTCTTACTACTGCTACTACTAAACGTTATGTATCGCTATTATATATCACTAGTGCTACTAGAATCGCTATGATTTAATATTAGTTACTATGCATCGCTCCGTTGCTAGTATATTTTATATGTCGATTTCATTGACACTAACCGAATGTGTTATCTTGACCAGAAAGATAATGCCGCCCAAGCCAGTTTCCCAAGCTGATGTTCGTCGGTGGATTTCCTAAGGAATAACCGAAGCTGTGGCAGAACTCCAAAACGGAACTAATAGTAACAATGTGAACGCTACAAATCAGTGAAATCAAGATACGACTAATACTCAAAACAATGGACAGGTAGGGTATACGTACAAGACTTTCTTGAGTTGTGAACCACACTCGTTTAATGGCACCAAAGGTCCAATTGGTTTGACTCGTTGGTTTGAGAAGCTTGAGTCAGTTTTCCGTATCAGTGGTTGTAGAGAGGCGGATAAAACAAAGTTTGCGCCTAGTAAGTTATTTGATGGTGCGTTGACATGGTGGAATACCTATGCAAACTCAGTAGGTATGGATCAAGCATTTGAGACCTCATGGGAGGATTTGAAATGACGAATGATCACAGAGTATTGTCCCTACGCCAAAACTGTTAAGATGGAGCGAGAACTCCAAAACCTGAAGCTAGTGGGTACTGATTTAACTAGTTACAATAAGAGATTCTTTGAACTTGCCCTTATGTGTCCACATATGGTTACTCCCGAACGTCGCAAGATTACTCTTTATGCGAAAGGTTTAACCGAGAAGATTCAAAGTGGTGTAACTACTTCGAAGCCGAGAACTATACAAGAAGCTGTTGAGATGGCTAGTGAGTTAATCAATCAGGCTGAACAGCGAGGAAAGACTCCTGCCTCAAATGAGACTAAAACTCATGATAACAAGAGGAAATGGAATAATAACAATAACTCAGAGAAGTATTACAATCAGCAGCCCTTTAAGAAACAAGATACTGCTAAGAGTAATGCTGCAATCCCAAATTCTAATTCTGGTTATAAGGGAAAGTTCCCATTGTGTGTTAAGTGTAATAGGCATCATCCGGGGGATTGTTTGAAAAAGTGTGATAAGTGTAAGAGGAATGGACATTTGGCTGTCGAGTGTAAGACTGGTACGAATATGTGTTATGGGTGTGGAAAAGAAGGTCATTTCCGGAAGGATTGCCCAACTGCTAGTAAGACTAATGAACCTGCAAGAGGAAGGGCTTTCAACATTAACTCCAGTGAAGCTCGTGATGATCCTAAGCTAGCCACAGGTACTTTCTTCTCGATAATCAACATGTTTATGTACTTTTCGATTCCGGAGCTGATAGAAGCTTTGTGTCTAGATATTTTTGCCATAATCTTAAAAATGTTGTATCGTCATTAGAAAATTTATATTCTATAGAACTAGGAAATGGTAATCTAATGAGTGCGGATAAGGTTTACCATGATTGTACTTTGACTTTGGCTGGAATGTCATTTAAGATAGATGTAATATCTATTAAGCTAGGAAGTTTTGACCTTGTAGTTTGAATGGATTGGTTAGATGAGAATAGAGCCGACATTGTCTGTCATCAGAAAGCAATTCGTATTCCTGTTGTTGAAGGTGAACCTTTAATGGTGTATGGAGAGCGAAGCAATACACCGTTACATTTTATTAATTATTTGAAGGTGCAAAAACACATGAGGAAGGGTTGTCTTGCTATGTTAGTTCATGTAAGTAAAACTGAATCTGAAGGCAAGAAACTCGAAGATGTGGCCATTGTTAGAGAATTTCCCGATGTTTTTCCACATGAGTTACCCGTATTACCTCCGCATAGAGACGTAGAGTTCCAGATTGATTTAGTTCCCGGAGCAGCACCAGTAGCGCGTGCGCCGTTTAGACTTGCACCACCCATATTACAAGAATTGTCTAGTCAACTGCAAGAGCTTTTAGATAAAGGATTCATTCGACCTAGCTCATCACCGTGGGGAGCTCCAGTACTGTTTGTGAAGAAGAAAGATGGATCTATGAGACTCTGTATTGATTATAGAGAGTTGAATAAGTTGACTATCAAGAATAGATATCCGTTACCGAGGATTGAAAACTTGTTTGATCAATTGCAAGGATCAGCATGTTATTCTATGATCGATCTAAGGTCAGGTTATCATCATATGAGAGTGAAGGAATCAGATATACCGAAGACAGCGTTTAGGACACGCTATGTTCATCATGAATTTACAGTAATGTCGTTTGAATTGAAGAACGCACCGGCTGTGTTCATGGATCTCATGAACCGTGTGTGTAAGCCATATCTAGACAAGTTTGTTATAGTATTTATCGATGATATATTGGTATATTCTAAAAATGAGAAAGAACATGAACAACATCTCCGTTTGTTATTAGAGATGCTCAGGAAGGAGCAGTTATACGCGAAGTTTCCAAAATGTGACTTTTGGTTGCGAGAAGTGCAATTTTTGGGTCATATTGTAGGTGTCAATGGTATTCAAGTTGATCCTGCAAAGATAGAGACAGTGAAGAAATGGGAGACTCCTAAGTCGCCAACTCAGATATGATAATTTTTAGGTCTTGCTGGTTACCATAGGAGATTCATTGAGGGATTTTCTACTATTGCCTGACTATTAACAGCTTTGACTCACAAGGGTAAGAAGTATGAGTGGACAGAATTGCATGAAGCTGCATTTCAGTTGTTAAAGGAGAAGTTAACGACTGCGCCGATTTTTTCTTTACCCGAAGGAACCGAGGATTTCGTATTTTAATGCGATGCTTCACGGCAAGGTTATGGTTATGTGTTAATGCAACGTACGAAAGTGATTGCATATGCATCCCGACAATTGAAGATACACGAATTGAATTATACGACTCATGATCTAGAACTTGGTGCTGTAGTTTTTGCATTGAAGATATGGAGACACTATTTGTATGGTACGAAGTTCACTGTATTCACGGATCACAAGAGTTTGCAATATATTATCGATCAGAAACAGCTTAATATGAGACAGAGACGTTGGATTGAGTTGTTAAACGATTACGACTGCGACATTAGCTATCATCCTGGTAAGGCTAATGTAGTGGCAGATGCTTTGAGTAGGAAGGAGAGAATTAAGCCTATTCAAGTTAGAGCATTGAACTTGACTATTCGAAGGAACCTTACTTCCCAGATGCGTGACGCACAGCTAGAAGCGTTGAAAGAAGAGAATGTTGCTACCGAATCACTTCGAGGAATTGATAAGAAGTTTGTCACTCGAGATGATGGAACCCGGTATTTTATAAACAGAATATGGGTACCGAAATTTGGCGGATTAAGGGAGCTAGTGCTAGAAGAGGCACATAAGACAAGGTATTCTATTCATCCTGGATCCGACAAGATGTGCCAAGATCTTAAGGCACTGTACTGGTGGCCTAATATGAAAGCTGAAATTGCTACTTATGTTGGTAAGTGCTTGACTTGTGCTAAAGTTAAGGCAGAGCATCAGAAGCTATCAGGACTACTGACACAACCAGAGATTCCTCAATGGAAGTGGGAGAATATTACGATGGACTTTATCACTAAGTTGCCTAAAATGGTAGGATGTTATGACATGATATGGGTTATCGTGGATCATCTTGCGAAGTCTGCTCATTTTCTACCGATTAAGGAAACTGATAAGATGGAGAGGTTGACACAGATTTAAATAAAGGAAGTAGTTTTACGACATGGAGTGCCGCTATTTATTATTTCCGACAGAGACAGTAGATTTACGTTCAGATTTTGGCAATCTTTGCAAGAATCTATGGGAACTCGTTTAGACATGAGTACTGCATACCATCCTCAGACTGATGGTCAAAGTGAGAGAACGATTCAGACACTAGAGGACATGTTAAGAGCATGTGTGATTGACTTTGGAATTGGATGGGATAGACATCTACCGTTAGTAGAGTTTTCCTATAACAATAGTTATCATGCGAGTATAAAGGCAGCGCCTTTTGAAGCACTGTATGGCAGAAAGTGTAGATCGCCTTTATGTTGGACTGAGTTAGGAGATAGTCAGTTAACTGGTCCGCAGATTGTACATGAAACGACTGAGAAAATCGTGCAGATTCGAGAAACGATGAAAATAGCACGAGATCGTCAAAAGAGCTATGCAGATCTTAAAAGGAAAGATTTGGAATTTCAGGTTGGAGACAAGGTTATGCTTAAAGTGTCACCCTAGAAAGGTGTAGTGCGCTTTGGAAAAAGAGGAAAGTTAAGTCCAAGGTATATTGGACCGTTTGAGATTAACGAACGAATTGGACTGGTAGCGTATAGATTGAAACTACCGCAGGAACTTAGCGAGGTTCACGATACTTTTCATGTTTCCAATTTGAAGAAATGCTTATCAGATGAAAGTTTAGTGATTCCATTAGATGAAGTGCAAGTAGATCCTAAGCTTAATTTCATTGAAGAATCTGCTGAGATTATGGATCGCGAGATTAAGCAACTAAAGCAAAGCAGAATTCCATTGGTTAAGGTTAGATGGAATGCCCGAAGAGGACCAGAATTCACGTGGGAGCGTGAAGATCAGATGAGGCTTAAGTATCCGCAACGGTTTCCCGAGGAGACGACTACGGCGGATGACCACTAAAATTTCGGGACGAAATTTTTTATAACAGATGGGTAATGTAACAACCCAACTTTTTCCATTTACTATCGTTAGTTGTCCGTTAAGTATTTAATGATGGTTACTTAGACTTGTGTGTTTAATTAAATTAAATACATACTTAATAGAGAAATGTTTGAATTAATATGTTATATTAATTTACGATTTATTTCGGATAGCGAAAGAACTAGAAAACGATACGATTAAGTTTATCGTCTAGAAGACTTTTCAGTTTACGGAACTCAGAAAAACGACATAATAATTATTTTCGATAATTATTGACTTTAAGAAAATTAATTTTTAATTTATTATTTATTTAATGAATTAAACTTGGTGATTGCGTTTGAACGACTAGTTAACGTTCCGGAGATCCGGTACGGTTAACGGCACTCGAAACGAACCACGCGCGTACCAAGAGTTAAGCAAAAACGAGCCCGAACACCCCTAGAAGGGCCATTCGGCCGACCCCCCCCCCCCCCCCCCCCATGGACACCTTAGTGGACTTGTTTGATTAAGTGGGTCATTAGTTTAATTAATTTAGGCCCTAAACTCAAGGTATAAAAGGCTAGAGCTCTTAAGGAAACCCTCATTCTTATTTTTTTTGGCCGATTGCTTCCTCCCTGCCCTCTCTTTATCATCGATCACCAACCATACCACCATAGCCATCAAAAGTCAAAATTAGAAGAAAGCTTGCATACGAACATTGTTCGAATCGTCGTTCTCTACGCGATAGTATAAGCAATTTGATTGTTTGAGGTATAATTGTTAACCCTAATTTCATTAATTCAGTTTTTTGATCAATTACATAGTGTATTAGAGTCTAGTGCTCAATTAATGGTGTCTAGTATTGCTAATTGTTGATTGATTGCGAAATTAACGTTGTATGATTGAAAAATGAATTTGTTTATTGATGATCTGATTAAATTGATATGATATCTGACTTTGTAATATGTTTAATTAGAAATATATCGAAAAGTTATTAATTTTAGACTCCGATTTAGCGTGATTTCGTTATCGTATGCTCAAGATATGCGTAATCGAAGTTTACGTTAGGGTTTGCATGAAATACGAATTTTCAGAGTTGCATGCTATGTGTTTTAGCTTGTGAAAGTTGTTCTACTGTATTCCTTGTGAAAAGTTATTCAATTTAGACTAAAGATTTGCGTTAAAAGGTTATGTAATGCTTCCGATATGATTAAACGAAGTTTTGGTTCGTAAAGAATGCTGAATCTGTTTTTAAGTTAATATAAAAATTGCTAGAATGAACTAGGAATTGTTTTAGACTTTGAGCTTCTGGAATATGTTTCTTTAGATGTTCCTTGACATGTTTCATTTATATGAGAACTTGCGATAACGTGATTTTCCATGAGATAAATGCTCGTCCAAATGATATGTTCGATTGATGGTCAAAAACTGATGAGTCTGTAATATTTTGAAAATCTGTACCAATTAGCTAAAGTAATGCTTCTGATTATTTTATCACTTAAATTTTGAGATATCTTGAGATGATACCAATTGGCCGTTCATTAAAATCTATTTTCTATATTTTATGAAAAATGTTTAAAAACTGACGCGCGAGCAGAATTTTCTGTAATGAACCTGAACTTGAGCCTTTCTGATATTGGACTTTTATTTATCGTATGAGGCACTGGCTAGACTTTTTGGAATCTATTTTAAGTCTAGTTAAGATCTAGAGTTGATCATAATTTTATGAATTATGTGCTATGCGCTATGAGTGTATTTCTTTATGACGTATGATTTTCGAAGGTTTACTTTAAGATGTGGAAAATGCGATTTACTAAATTATGAGTGATAACATGTTATATGACTTAAGTATGAAGTATGATTCGTTGACTATGTTTGCATGACTTACTGAGATGTTTGATTTTAGTTGACCTATTTGACCGTGTTGACTTTTGGTTTGACTTTGGTTGACTTGCTTGGATTAGTTGACTTTCACATGTTTGTTGAGTCAGTCTGAGCACTAGGATTTTACGTACACTATGGGTTGACTAAGTTTGACTTATTAGTGTATACTTAAGATGATTTACTTATTTAGGTTGGGTTGTTCAGTCGAGAGTGTTCGACTACAGTACAGTTTGCTAAGATCTTTACGAGTGCTTTTGCTAAGGTGAGTCTACCGTCCCTACTATGTTTTTACAGGGATGAGATGCATGCTTTTTACAAATGTTTTATGTGTTTGGCACAAATAACTTACTAATATTATACATATGAGTTCAGATCAAAAATCCCTTAGCTTGATTATATTAGTTACTTTGTAAGCTCGACTTATAGGGACGGTACCGTTAGGTTTGACAAACCTCACCGCAACGTTAAACAGGTGCTTATGTAGTTGTTACACGTACACTTGATCGGTGTATTGCCAGTATAGGGTAAACGAAAGACGTGGGCTCGGCCTACGCAAAGGTTAAAGTTTTATAATCAAGTGCTCATGATAATGTATACTTTTCCTATGATGTTTTCCAAGAAAATCTTGTGGCCTAACTTATGAAATGATTTACTAAACATGTAGATTCACTCAACGTTTTTTGTTGACGTTTTGCATATTTAATCTTAGGTACATAGAGCTAGTGCTTCCGCTTTATTTGAAGTTATGTGCTGTTTGCTGCTAGAACTGGACGACGTCCAGCATGATTTCTATTTTTATTTCAAGAACAAATATTCGCATTTAAATAGTTTTCTATGATGTTTTGGGTCCATATACTTTAGTCATTGATGTCAAATGTTTCCAGTTACATTTTCTTAAATAAATGACTTATTTTCATGATTAATGCGAATACTTTTCGAAAACGTCTCATATAGAGGGCGTGACCGCTAAACTGTGGGACCAGGAGTTAATATTCCGTTAGTGGATTCTGACGGGGTATTACATTTGGTATCAGAGCAGATTGGTTACTTAGGACTACGCTGCATTAGAGAGTCGAACGTTAGGACAACTAGTGCGTCTAGATTGTAACCGTAGACTCGTTAAGTTGCATGAACCCTAATAGATGAAATAATATACAAGATCATAAGGTTATTAAATAAATACATATAAATATAAATATATGAATATGACTTTTATATGATTGATGATTAATTGTATAAGCCTAAACAAAAAAAAATTAATAAAATAAAAAATACAGATATATTTAGAGATACAAATACGGATATATATAAATACATGATATATAATACTGATATATATTTACGCAGATCATGACTTTATCCTCATTCACTTTTTTCTCTCCTTCTGCTATTCTGCTCGTGACCTCCTCTCCATATTGATCATCACCACAATATCACCTTCAATCAATTATTGTTGTAATTTAAATCATTTACTGGTACATCTTACAGATTCTGTTGTTCTTGAAATCAAAAAGAAAAAAAAACACAGCAACAACTCTTTTATTTTTTTCTCTCATAAACCCATTCTAAACCATGAACTATTTTTGAACTATCTGCAAGTTTTCATCATTTAATTCGTTCGTTTGTTGTTGAATTTGAGAGTCAAAGCTGAAAACAAAAAAAGTCAACAGAATTTTGATTATTCGAATTCGAGTTTTAAAAGGCGTTTTAGGTTCAATTGGTAATTTACAGAGTTTCTATAGATGATTTAAGAAGTCTTTCATGTTATAACAATTGCGTAAAACGTTTTACATTTCAAAATCAATTTTTTTTAACCCATCGAAGAACACAGCAGACGCGTTCATTTTTTATATTTTTTTTATGTTTTCTGTTGGTCACAACCCTACAATACAGAACGTATGGATTACAACTAAAAATCCTAATTTAATTATGGTAAGAATGGTTCATGGCTTTGATCGATTTAGCATATGAGGAAGGAGTAGGACAGAAAAGAATAGCGGGTTAAATACAAATCAGTTGGGTATAAAAACAGGAAAATAGAATTGGCTCAATGGTTTCGGTATTTGATAGGTGACCGAGAGGTCGCGGGTTCGAGTCCCGGCTCTGGCGGGTTATTTTTTTTAAGACTCCTAAGGTAGTTTTCTATTTTATTATTATTATTATTATTATTATTATTATTATTATTATTATTATTATTATTATTATTATTATTATTATTGATATTATCATTAGTTGTTGTTATTATTGTTAAGATAATCATTATTATTACTATCATAATACAAGTTATTATTATTAATACAAGTATTAGAATTGTTATTATTAGTAATGCTAAAATAGATGTTAGTTATTATTATAAATATAATTACAATTATGAATAATACTAAGATTATTATCATTTTATTACCAAGTAACATCATTAAACATTATTAGTGTTATTATTATTAGTATTAGTGATTAGTGATATTGATATAGGTATTATTATGATTAGGAATATCATTATTATCATTACTACAAAAATAGCACAAACTAGTTTTGTTATGATTAATATTAGTATTAGTATTACTTTTGTAAAAGTTATTATTATTATTATTATTATTATTATTATTATTATTATTATTATTATTATTATTATTATTATTATTATTATTAAACCATTAATAGCAAGACTATCATTTTTAAACAAATAAATATTTTGTACAATAAAACATAGTTATTACATATACTATAATTATATTAATATTCCATATAACTATATATAAGACATATTAACATTTATTATATAAAAACTTATATACAATAAATTAGGTATTTATAATATAATACTAAATATATATAGATATTAATATAACTATATTAATCACTTTATATACATATACAAAATAAATATATATAACATATAATTTAAGATATAAAATAAAGTATATGTTTTAAATAGAATCTAGTATAAATCTTATATAACTACGAAATATATATAAATAATATATATAAATAAATAAAATTATGAGATTTCTATTATATGTTTTAATAGAAATACAATTGATATAGGTTCGTGAATCCGAGGCCAACCCTGCATTGTTCAGTTGATTAAATATCGTTATATGTATTTTTACTACAAAATACAGTATGGTGAGTTCATTTGATTCTCTTTTACTCTTATATTTTTGGGACTGAGAATACATGCGCTGTTTTTATAACTGTTTCCTAAATGCTTTTGAGATATATTTTTGAACTGAGAATACATGAACTGCTTTTATAAATGATTGACGAAATAGACACAAATATTCAAAACTACATTCTATGATAGAATTATTTGGATTCAGAGGTTCGATTTAGTAGTTAGTAACGGTGAGATGATTTCGTCATTGCACTATGCGTTAGCTACCGTTTTAACTACCACCGGTGAGATGATTTCGTCATTGCACTATGTAGGATTAATGTTCAAGGTACAACATATAACTATATGGCTAAATTCATTTGAGCCTTCGGGGTCACACATATATACACCTAGAAGTTAAATAAAATTTACATATGATGTATATGTATTACTCAAGTAGCGAAATAAATATTTAATTATGAATTAATTAATTAATTAATTAAGTAATAATTAATTAATTAATATGAATTAATTATTTAAATGATAGAATTTACAACTTGGTCAACAAGTTGAAAATTGATCTAATAATACTCGTATCTTTTACAAAAGGAAAGAAAGTTTTGTTTGCACCTTAAGTTTTAACATAAATGGAAGAGATCCTGTTTTAATTTATTTTTATTCGGTTCACAAACCGACTTTAAAGTCTTTGGTATAGTACCAATTTATGATATATATATATATATATATATATATATATATATATATATATATATATATATATATATATATATATATATATATATATATATATATATATATATATATATATATATATATATATATATATATATATATATATATATATGGCCTATGGCCTATGGCCTATATTGTTTTTTGGTTTTTTTGGCTTGACACAAAAACAGAATCAAACTAAAATATCATAAAGGTCTTTTGGTTGTAGTACAAAGAAACCATCTGTTTCTTTCAATTTAACAAAAACGCAATACGAAGCAATTTGATACGGAGTATTTTGTTTTATTAATATAACTTGATTATATTAATAAATTACTTGGATTTGGACTAGCATCCATTGGCGTTGTCTGAAAGTGTAGTGGACTATCCAAAGAGACGATCATACCCTTTGATCGTAGGTTTCTCTCCGTTCATCAGTTTCTTCAAGAAAGGTATACCGTCTACTCCTCTTTTGTTTTATATTGTTGACAATTATTATTGGTGTAATTGGATCCTTGGAATATATTAATCGTGTGCATGTTATATTAAATAAGTGGTAATTTAATCTTGTGAATTTTATTTATAAAATATTAAAAGATTATTATTTTAATTATCCGCTACGTTAATCTGAATTGTTAAAAGTACACACGATTTTCCTTCAGTGGTATCATGAGCCGCTTTTACACCATCTTAATTGTCGCGTGATTTTATTAGATCTAGCTTTGTGGTGAATTGGTAAAAGTCAAAACCCTTATGGTTTTGAAAGTCAACTTTGTTGATTACCTCATGACGCACAAATAAGATCTGAAGAAATTCACTATTTAAATTTTGAATTTAGAAAGTTATGGCTTGGATAATTGTTGGTTATTCAATATTTATTTTATTCCATGGTTATACACATGCATTGTAACCATGGACAAGCCATATATAGGTTTAATAATGTTGTTATTAAATTGTGATTGCATACATAGCCCATAATGCCCCGACCAATGTGTGATTGTTGGTTACGGCAATTTTATGCCATGTTGTTTTTGATTTAATTGGAGGCCATAGAAGCCAAAGTTGTATTTTGTTTATTTTCAATTTCATAGTATTGTATTTAGGTTTATTTCAATTTGTAAATGTACTAGACTATCGTATTTTCAATTTTGAATGTATGTAATAAGATGAAGATTGAAGATAAAGATGCAAATTGGAGCTTGACTTGGAATATGGCGAACAGGTCAAGTTAACAACGATGACGTTCGGAAAGTTTTCACTTGGATCTTGAATCAAGTGGGAGCTATGGTTTGTCCTTAGTTTGACCTCTTGATCCCATGACGGCTCATGGGATTAAGCATATGATATTTTGGGCTAGGCTATGTATGTGTGTGATGCATGGTTGTGTTTTATTTATTGCATTTTATATTTAATTGCTGATTATAATATATGCAAATTGTTTTTGATGAAAACATCAAATAAAATCGGTAACGAGTTTCAAAGATTAAAATTGATGATTTTAAAAATGTTAAACTCTAACGAGTTTAAAGTTAAATGTTTTTTGAAACTCAAATAATATATATGGGTGACATCTTTAAAATTGTTTTAAAACGATACACATTTGTGTATTTGTTAAATTTTATATATAAAATAAAATAACAAACTAGACACACAAACACGATCGACATATATAATTGGTTAAAATGTTTTAACAATTAGTGTAACGAATCTTGTGTGCATGCATTATTCGTTAACACAAACTTTTTCAATATACCCGTCAAATTTAAGTCATGCCATCCAATGAGCTTGCAAACACTCCTCGTTATTTTTTGATTACGGTGAGACCTAATTGAATTATAGCCACGAGGTGGATTTTTAGTTACGAGTGAGACTAGGCTAAATTTCTATTGTTTCCAAATTGGACGACTTAATCGTATTCACGGTGAGACCTGAGTTCGAGGCAAAGATGGGACAAACATGCCAGTAGATAATAGTAGTTTGCTGGACTACACATATCTCTAGGTCCCATAAAGATCTAAGAGTTACACTTGTGATGCAATTGGTACCCGCTACCTACCAATAGACTCCATAACTGCTAGCTGATCAACAGATGTGGCTATGGAATCTCTATGTGGATCTTAGGCTTTCGTAAATTAATTGTTTTTAAAATATATAAAAACTTGCGTAGTTAATTTATTAAAGTTTTATATCGAAAATACTAAATTGAATCTTGTTCTTTTGTAGATGTCAAACAATCAAAACGTAAACCAAAACACTCTCCGTTCTTTGTTGGAAAAGGAGAAACTCAATGGTTCAAACTTCCTAGATTGGTACTGCAACTTGAGAATCGTTCTCAAATATGAAGGGAAGTTGAACAAAATTGAAGAACCCTTACCCGAAGCTCCTCCTGAGACAGCTACTGCTGCTCAAAAGAATGCTTATCAGAAGTTGTTTAATGAGCAAGAGAAGATAGCTTTAATCATGCTTGCAAGTATGACTTCTGACCTCCAAAAGGAAATGGAAGATCGTACAGCATATGATATAATGACTGAGTTGAAAAATATGTTTCAGAAACAAGCTAGTCAAGAGTTATATGAAACTTATAAGCTTCTTCAAACATGCAAAATGGAGGAGGGTCAATCAGTGAGCTCTCATGTCTTGAAAATGAAAAGCTACATTGACCGATTGGAAAAACTTTGAACTACCTTGCCACCTAACTTGGCTGTGAACACAGTTTTGGCTTCACTACCAAAATCGTATCACCAATTTGTGATGAATTACAATATGCAAGGTTGGGAGAAATCTCTGGCAGAGGTGCACTCTGTGAAGACCCGTCCTAATCCATCCGGACGAAATCCATATCGATTATAAATGATTCACAACAGTTGATTACATCGCGAGGTATTTGACCTCTATATGATACATTTTACAAACATTGCATTCAATTTTAAAAGACATTCTTTCTTTACAACAAAATTTGACGGCATGCATACCATTTCAGAATATATCCAACTATAATTGACTTAATAATAATCTTGATGAACTCGACGACTCGAATGTAACGTCTTTTGAAATATGCCATGAATGACTCCAAGTAATGTTTCTAAAATGAGCAAATGCACAGCGAAAGATTTCTTTCATACCTGAGAATAAACATGCTTTCAAGTGTCAACCAAAAGGTTGGTGAGTTCATTAGTTTATCATAAATAATCATTTCATAATTTTAATAGACCACAAGATTTCATATTTCCATTTCTCATAAACATACGTCCCATGCATAGAGACAAAAATATCATTCATATGGATTGAACACCTGGTAACTCACATTCACAATATGCATATAAGAATATCCCCATCATTCCGGGATCCTCCTTCGGACATGATATAAATTTCGAAGTACTAAAGCATCCGGTACTTTGGATGGGGCTTGTTGGGCCAGATAGATCTATCTTTAGGATTCGCGTCAATTAGTAGATCGGTTTACTAATTCTTAGGCTACCAAGCAAAAGGGGCATATTCAGCTTCGATCATTCAACCATATAATGTTGTTTCGATTACTTGTGTCTATTTCGTAAAACATTTATAAAAGCGCATGTATTCTCAGTCCCAAAAATGTATATTGCAAAAGCATTTAAAAGGGAGTAATGAAACTCACCTATTGTATTTTGTAGTAAAAATACATATGACGACATTGAATAACTGAACAATGCAGGGTTGGCCTCGGATTCACGAACCTATATTATTAGTATATATATATATATTAAAACATATACTCGTAATCGAACAAGCTTTTATATATTATTATATTTGATATGATTTTTATATCAATAACTTAGATATTTTATTATTTAATTAAATAGCTCCATTTTATGTATAAAAATATTAATATAGTTAAGTTATATATATTAAATATCTTTTTATATGAAGATCATTTATTTGTGAAGTTAATAACTTTGATATAATATTAATAATAATAGTAATAATAATAATAATAATAATAATAATAATAATAATAATAATAATAATAATAATAATAATAATAATAATAATAATAATAATAATAATAATAATGATACTATATAATAATAATGATAAAAGTAGTAATAATAATATTGTTAATAAGGATAATGATATTAATAATGATAATAATACTTAGTTGAATTATAATAATTATGATAACAATAATTATAATAATTTTAATGATTCCTCTTAACTTAAAATTTTAATCATTTTCATAATAATAATACAATTCCTATATTTGTAATCTTAATCGTATTACTAAAAATCTTTATGTTCACATTCATAGTAATCATAATATTCGCGTTAAGTTTCTAGACTAGTAACTAAAGTTTCTATAACGTCAATTTGTGATCCTAATCATAATAATAGTAATAGTCATACTTAAATGGTAAAAGTAACAATAATAAGTGTATTAATAATACTTATAAGAATGATAATAATCACAATGGTTATAATACATATAATTATGATGATAATAATAATAATAATTACAATACTAATAATAATTATAATACTAATAATAATTATAATACTTAGTATTAATAGCCATAATTAATAATAACAATAATAATATCAACAATCAACAATAATAATAATAATAATAATAATAATAATTTTTAGAGAAATAAAGCTACCTCATAAAGTGTTTAAAAAAATTGTCACCAGCGAGAATCGAACCCGAGACCTCTCGATAACCCGTAACCCTCCTTAACCATTCAGCTGTGTTTGTTTATCTGTTTTAAAACTGAACCAATTTATATAAACCCATATTATTTCTGTTGCTATTTCTTCTTCTTCTGCAAAATTAGTCGACCAAAGTAAAATCCACCCATCATGAATCAATTACAGAATTAGTTTTAGGATAAAAAAACAAAACAAAAACGATTTATAGTGGTGACTGAAAACAAGAAAAAAAATATTGAAACGGCAGCAGCTGAAAGAAAGAAAGTAAAAATAAAATAAAAACGTGAAGAACACATTTAACTCAAACATCAAAATCAAAATTTAGGATGTTTTAGATCAAAGTTCCAGAATGAAATATGTTTTAAAATCTTTATAGAATCTTTATCAATCTTCAATTTTAACAGAAACAACAACAAGAACTTTAATTTGATCTTTGAATTACGTTTGACTTTTTATTTCATAAACTTTGACCTCAAAATTAGGACACGATAGATAAAATTGAAGTTTAAGATTTTCCAGATAGTTTAGACAAAAGTTTTCTAACAACTCTGCACTTATAGATTTTAAAATGGGATTCAAAATCGATGTATTGATGAATTTATGAATAACAGGGCAGAACGGCTGAAACTTTAGTTTTTCTGTTTTAAATTCAATGAATTAAAGCTATGGAATTGATAATTTTGAATATATTGAGGAAGAAACTGAGTGAGTGAATTCATATCATTGACAATGTGTTTGATTTATGTAAATTGAATGGTCGACAGCATGGTTCAGGAAAATACAAAAAAAATATACAAAAAAATAAAAAGAAAGAAGAACCGATGGTGACTCTCAATAGAGTTTGTAATCTGTCTGTTTATTTGTATTGCCCAGATAGTGAAAGGAAGGAATTTGACAAAATTTGTGTAACAAACTCGTACAATCGTTTACTGTACCAGATTCCTAGTTTATTTAATTAATATTAATAATTAACATAAAGATATTAATAATAAAAATGATACAATAATACTAATAAATAATAATAATAACAATAATAATAATTGTTAATAATAAAGTTAATAATAATATTTGTAATAGTAATATAATATAATAATAAAAGGATCGTGATAAATGTGATAAAAATAATAAAAATTTTAAATGATAATAATATTAAATAATCATATCAATAATTAAAATCATATCTTTAATAATAATTTTTCAATATAACATCTTAAATTCAATGTTCACAATTGGTTAATTAAAAATTATAATAATAGTTATAATAATTTTAATAATGTTAGTATTGATAATAATAATAATCTTTAGAGCAACAATAATAAGTCACAAAAATAAAGATTTTAATGAAATTAGTTATAATAATTTTTGTAATAATATTAAGAGTAGTGATAATTATAATTTTTCTATTATTTATAATAATAATGATATAACAAATTAAATATATATCAATCACATATATAATATATAAAAATATAATGATATTAATATTTCTATTAATATTAATACTAAGAGTAATAATAATATAACATTTACATATAACAAATTTCATATTATAATTCTTAATGCTACTAATAGTAATAATAATATGACAACTATAATTAAATTTGTAATATGTTAATATTACAGTTTAATAATTATGTAATATTATATTATATGATAACATTTATTTAATATTTATATATTTTATACATATTATAAATCATATATATATATATATATATATATATATATATATATATATATAACTATTTTTATTTATTATTTTACTTTTTAATTTCAATTGATTAGTGTGAATTTTATTACTCAAATATTATTTTATATTTTAAATTCTAATTGATTAAGGGTACTTTATTAATTCAAAATATTATATATATACTTATATTTTTATATTTATATCTATACATATATATTTGTTTACATATTTACTTACACGCAACTGTTTGTGAATCGTTAAGAATGGTCAAAGGGTAAATCATTATATGAACACAATTCGAAGTTTTTGAGACTTCAACATTACAGACTTTGCTTATCGTGTTGAAACCATATAAAGATTAAGTTTAAATTTAGTCGGAAATTCCCGGGTCATCACAGTACCTACCCGTTAAAGAAATTTCGTCCCGAAATTTGAGTGAGGTGGTCATGGTTAACAATAAAAATGTTTTCATGACGAATATGAGTTGATAAATAGAGTTTTATTATCATTGAATAATATGGATAAAATGATTCGATTAATCGAAGCGTATGAATGAAGTTATCACAAAAGATCGAGATGAAGAAATGGAGATTTTCCATAACTTTTGACGTAGTCGCGATTGAATTCCGGAATTCAAGGGATTTAAAGAAAATCTTTGAAATCTGAGAGATTTGATTCTTCGGCGAATAAGGAGATTAAGATCTCTATAATTAAATACGGTGATCTGCCTCGATTACTCTGTCTCATATTTGCATTATAAATTTACCTTTTCCGTTCCATTAGTTTCCACCACTTCTATACCTTCTTTCTCAGTTCATATATCTAAAAGATCATAATAATGCTTAATCTGGTTCTAATCCTTGTTCTTATTCTGACTATCGCAATGATCGTTCTTCTTTTCAAACTCCCACCGGAAGAATCTGTTTATTTCTACTATGCTCTAGGGATTATTGTATTTATAATCCTCCCGTGTCTTTATATTGCTATACGCACTGATATCCACAGTTTGTAATTTCAGGATTGTTGTTGGGCTTTATATTCTCCCTTATATTTTAGATCTCTTTGCCTTTTTTATTATCCTCTTGACCTCTAGTAAAGCGAGCAACGGTCCAGAATTCATAGATATGAACTTCGAAATGAACATAGTTAATGTTCTAAGAAAGAAATAGTAATAGCACAATCTTGATTCGTCAAATTACCAGAATATCCGAAAAAGATAGAACTATCAAGAAAGTATGTTCTTGATATGTTTATTTATCAGATAAAATGTAAGAGTCATGTAACATGACACATGATGACGTTATAATCTATGAATCATCATATCCCATTTAGAAACTCAGCATGACTTACTATAATATAATCACGTTGATCAAGTGTCATTATATTATACTAACTCATGCATCAGTTCCCAACATTACTTCAATAACATTCATATTTTAAGCTCGAAAGTTTACAGAATATAGAAACTAACAGTTTCTATATGATGTAATATTGATAGCACGAAGAGATTAATGATTTCAGATAAGAATAGTTATAAAAATATCTCTAGAAATACGGAGGATATTTATAATGAAAGATACGATAATATCTCAGAATATCTAAGATCATCGGATGATAGAAACTATTGTCTGCAAGGAATTAGAGTAAGGAGTAAGATATTCACTAAAGACTTTAGCAGACATTGAATCATTTGGATTCTTTGAAGTCAAACTTATTCTTTGTGATTTGTCCACGGCTTTATTCATAGTTTCGCATAATCTGTTTTTCGGTACTAAATTTTCTCTTAAATGTTTCCAATATAATGATACACAGGAAGCACGAAGAGGTCTATAATTTCGGACGAGAATATTTATGAAAATATCCTCAGAAATATCGAAGATATTGATGATGATATTTTGGAATTTCTAAGTTCGATGGTTGATGGAGAGATTTTTCCGCAAGATTTTAACATGACTTCGGAGCAAGATATTCTCTAAAGATTTCAACGGATCCAGAATTATCTGGATTCTTTTAATATAGGGTATGGTCCTTGTATTTGTCCTTGGTCTCCTTCATGGTTAACTCTATCCGTTTTCCAGTTCCAACGTTTCTGAGCTTTTCCAACATATTATTCTTTATCATCAACTTCCGACGGTTAAGGTCGTGTACAGTTTTTGCTGCTGTATTTAGCTTTTTCATAATTTGTGGTATTGATTTGTAGACTGAGTGCTTTTCAGAATTTCAGAATGAGAGATCATAATTCTAAGAGATAAATGTTGTACATATAACTGTTGATATAAATATGCTGTGAGTTTTTCAAGGTACTGATTGCTAATTCTCGGTATTTGGTACGGCAATTCTCGTTATCAGATGCAGATGAGTAGATGATAGGATTTCAATGAATATAATAACTTTTCATAAGGTCAAAGATCAATGATGTTGCTGGTAAATTTGCTGCTAATGTAGTGAGATATAAACGGTTTTCCGGTATTGATGACGAAAGGCAACTTTTATATCAGGGTTATAATAAGGTTGTTTCGAACGAAAAATTGAAGTTGACTTGTTGGAGCTGTGACAAAATTGGCTAATTTGAAGAGAGATTGTAAAGTTACTTTCGGTAATAATAACGCCAAGGAGTTAGCACAGATACGTGTTAAATGCTTACTCAGGTTCCAAGTGTTTTTAGGTGCATAACTATATGCGTCAATCTTTTCTTTCGTTGATGAAGTGCGGTTGGTTCATCTTCTCGATTGAGGTGTTTTCAAGAATCATGAAAGGTTTGAACGCAGATTGTAATCGTCAAGATACAAATGAGGTTTAAAATGAAATCAAGTGGCAAACTTGAAGAATTGTTTAGTTTCATATGTTATAATCAATATTTTAATTCATTTTTAATTGTCCAATCTTAGTAGTCCACTGTTTGCAGTCCACAATTACTAACTCAATAATTCATATATAGTTTATAATATTCGAATTAATTAATACGTATCGTGGCCCGTGTATATGTCTCAGACTCGATCACAACTCAAAGTATATATATTATTATAAAATCAATCTCAACCCTGTATAGAGAACTCGATCATTACTGTATATAGAGTGTCTATGGTGATTCCAAATAATATATATAGATGCGTCGATATGATATGTCAAAACCTTGTATACGTGTCCCAATATTTAAAGTGCGTAAAATAAATAACAGAAATTAAATGACGATAAATTAAATTGCGATAATTAAATTGCGATAATTAAATTGCGATAAATAAAAAGTAATCAGTTAGCTAGGAACAGTTAGCTAGGAACAGTTAGCGTGGATTCTTAACAAAATTTATATTAGTTAATTCGTTTATTTCTAACAACTTTTATTTTGTCCAATGTTTTCTTCATTATGCCACTTGTTGGATTATGATAAGTCAAAATCCAAATATGAAATTGAATAAAAATGGTTATTCTGCGGTGAACGGATTCGTATCTCTGTAGATGTAAGTAGGATAGTAAATGACCGTTGAATCAGATTAGAAGAATGTACATTGTAACTTATTAACGTGAAGTCTAAATATTCCTCGGGTATTACCTACCCGTTAAAATATTTTTACCATTAACAGTTTGTACAAAAGAATTTTTAATTACAATCTTTATGAAAATATACTTGCATATACATTTTCTTCAGATGTAATCATGGATTTAATGAGTTAATATGATGTTAAACTCATTCAATTTTTGGTTTGAGCTAGAATAAGTGATCTCTAAAACTATTAGGAACCACATATTCTTCGCAGAATATCAATGAAGTTATGGATCAATACTTCATCGTTCATTGTTGTTGGTACTCATTGGTATATATGATGCGTATGATGTTGTTGTTAGTGGTAAAGATTCTGATATTGAGGTGCGGGATGCGGATGTTGATGTTGGTGGTGCTGATGGTACTGTTGATGTTATTGATGGTGGTATTGGTTATGCTGCTGGTGCTACTGCTGGCGTTTGTAACCTTCGCACCATATTCTCTAAAGCCACTACCCGAGCGCGAAGCTCGTTTACTTCTTCCATTACACCGGGGTGACTGTCGGTTCGAACGAGCGGATAAATAAGATCTAGAATTTGGTATATATATGATCGTGACGAGATACTCGGGAAATGAGAGAGAAAATAGTATTTCGGACCGGTTCACCGGTAAGTGCTTCAGGTTCTTCACCCAGAGGTGAATTCGGTTGATGGAAAGGATCACCTTCTTCTTGCCTTCAATGATTAAGTAGGCTACGAACCCATCCCCAATTCATCCAGAATTGGTGATGACTAATTGGTTGATCCATTCCGGTTATACTGTCTTCGGAGCTTGAGTCGAAATCCATATCGGAATATCTGTCAGAATCTAAGGAATTTGAACTAGTTGCGAGTTCCATCTTGTACGGTTAGATAAAGGACTTTCGATATAAGATGATTTTTGGATATCGGATAATATTCTAATTATATAGAATATCTAATATAGTACAGAAGATCCCGTAGATTACGGAGGAAATTAAGGAAACATTGTGACAACCCGGAAATTTCCAACCAAATTTAAACTTTAATCTTTATATGTTTCCGACACGATAAGCAATATTTGTTAAGTTAAATTTCAAGAATTTTAAACTATGTTCATACATTCATTCAACCTTGACCAAGTTCCAACGATTCACGAACCATTAAACGAATATGATTATATATGTATATGTGTATATATATTATAACTTGAAACGTAAACAAAATATTAGATTAAATACTTTATATGATTGTATCTGTTTCAAAATGTTTATCAATGGAATTAGAAGATAAGATCAAATGATTGAATTATCAGATATATTGAATTATGATTACAAGTCTCTGTTGAAAGGCCCACGTTGATTTGAGAAATCTTTCCATTTTAACAATATTCGGAAAATGGTAAAGTGATTTATAAATAAGAACAAATTGTCAATCATTGAGAACTAGACAAAGGATAGTGGAAGATTGAATCTCATAAAGACTCGATTGATCTATTTAGTTTCAAACGTACAAAAACGTTTTCAGTTTAAAAAGAACTTTATTATTAAAACTTATATAACTTTTATAAATATCTAGAACCACTTTTGACAACTCATTACTTAACTAGTATGATAAAGATAATGATATTTATATTTTATTTTATATATATAAAGATTTAAATTAATATTATATATATTTATACGCGTATTATACGTACATAGTTTTATACTTTTACTATACTTAAACTTTACCTTTACTTTATTTTTACTTTACTTTAACTTTAATAATTCACTTTAATAATTCATACTTTAATAATTCACTTTAATAATTCATACTTTAATAATTCACTTTAATAATTCATACTTTAATAATTCACTTTAATAATTCATACTTTAATAATTCACTTTAATAATTCAAAAATCTATTATAAATAGAATTCAATAGGTTTCATTATTTCATAGAAACTTGAAAATATTTTTCTCTAAACTCTCTCAATCGATTTACATATATATATTTACTCCGTATTATTTCAAGATATTATTAGTATACATAAAATATTACGACGGAGTGCTGTTCGAGTGATTTCGAAATTGTTTTTCGAGTGGGATAGGATTAAGGAAATTTTGGGTTATAGCTATGGAGGTGATTGAGTATGGTTCATGGGTATGTTCGTGAGGTCAATATAGTGTTTATCATTTCCGTTGCGTCTACGTACCTTTCCTGCAATATTGAATCTCAATATTGATACGTGAGTACTCATAATTTAACTTTTACATACTAATAGTGTATCTCTGACTAGTGCTCGAGTATTTAGGATTATGCATGCTTGTACTTTTGATATTGCCCTTAGACAGGTTAGGTTGAATGTTGAATTAGTTACACTTGCGGTTGAGATAAGGTATAAGATATGCATGTCCTTGGAAAGCTAGCGAAAAATTAAGAACTTTTCCTTTAGATATCGAATGGTTTCGATGAACGGATTAGAAGTTATAATCAATTGAATTTTCGATATTTTTATTAAAAATGATTATTATTATCGTCGTTCTAGTTTTATCTTATTATTATCATTATTATTATCTTTATCAATAAAAGAGATTTATCATTAAAAATTGTTATTTTTTTATTATTACTATCGTTATTATCGTTAAAGTTATAATTAGTATTATTATTATTATCCAATTATTATTATTATTATTATTATTGGTATTATTATTATTATTATTATCATTATTAATATATATCATTATTTAAAAATGGTTATTGTTATTGTTATTATTATTATTACTATATTATCATTAAGATAATTATTATTAGTATTATCGTTAATAATGTTATAGTAACTATCATTATTAATATTAGTGTAATTAAAATAAATATTTGTAACACCTAATTATTTTGATTACTATTATTATCATTATTATGAACACGATATAAAAGACGATTAAAAGCTATTAAACGAAACGATTAGGAAATAATGGGTAAGAGTATCATGATGAAATTAAAATGTTATAAGATATTGATTTAGATAAAATTATCGTTCTTATTATTTTTATCATTACTATTATTATTAAAAGTATCGTTAGTATTAAAACTATCATTTTAACAAAAATTATCATTTTAATAGAAATGTCATTGTTACTATAAAATATCATTATTATTATTATTTTAAATAGAATTATTATTTTAAAGATAATATTAAAAATTATCGTAAATATTAAAGTTATCATAATTAGAATTATCGTTTTATCTAATGTCATCTTAGTAATTATAAATATTGATATTTTTATAATAATTATTATTATTACAAAATAATACAACTTTTACTTACTATCATTATAGATATTATTTTATCAAATAAATATGTGATACAAACATATTTTACTATGTGTAATAACTTACTTTAATAATACCTATCATATTATCTTTATGATATTAAATGAACCCTATAAATTTTATTACTTAATATATATATATATATATATATATATATATATATATATATATATATATATATATATATATATATATATATATATATATATATATATATATATATATATATATATATATAAGTATATTTTATTATATAAAGTTAATATAAAATTTTATTTATTAATAAATAAATTATATTATTTACTCTAATAAATCTTTTAAAAATATTTAAAAATATAAAACAACGATATTTAAACTATATATTAATCATGTATAGATTTTTGGAAATTATTTTGAGTCAAATTTACTTTTGTTGACTTTTGCATATTAGTCTCGAGCATTAGGATTATGGTACACTATGACTTGACCTAATTTGTTAGACAAATATTGACCAACACATAAATATATATAATTAATTTAGGTTCGTGAATCCGAGGCCAACCTTGCACTTGTTCAATGACGTTATATGTATTTTTACTACGAAATACAGTATGGTGAGTTTCATTTACCTTTTTACCCTTTATATTTTTGGGCTGAGAATACATGCGCAATTTTTATAAATGTTTTTACGAAATAGACACAAGTAATCAAAACTACATTATATGGTTGAATGATCGAAATCGAATATGCCCCTTTTTATTAAGTCTGGTAATCTAAGAATTAGGGAACAGACACCCTAATTGACGCGAATCCTAAAGATAGATCTATTGGGCCTAACAAACCCCATCCAAAGTACCGGATGCTTTAGTACTTCGAAATTTATATCATGTCCGAAGGAGGATCCCGGAATGATAGGGGATATTCTTATATGTATCTAGTTAATGTCGGTTACCAGGTGTTCACCATATGAATGATTATTTTTGTCTCTATGCATGGGACGTATATTTATGAGAAGTGGAAATGAAATTCTTGTGGTCTATTAAAATGATGGAAATAAATGATTATGATAAACTAATGAACTCACCAACCTTTTGGTTGACACTTTAAAGCATGTTTATTCTCAGGTGTTAAAGAAATCTTCCGCTGTGCATTTGCTCATTTTAAAGATATTGCTTGGAGTCTTTCATAGCATATTTCGAAGAACGTTGCATTCGAGTCATTGAGTTCATCAAAGATTATTATTAAATCCATTTATAGTTGGATAATGGATATTATGAAATGGTATGCATGCCTGTCAATTTTTGATGTAAAGAAAGATTGTCTTTTAAAAACGAATGCAATGTTTGTAAAATGTATCATATAGAGGTCAAATACCTCGCAATGTAATTAACTATTATGAATCGTTTATAATGTATATGAACGGGTCCTTTCAGTTGGTATCAGAGCGGTGGTCTTAGCGAACCAGGTCTGCATTAGTGTGTCTAACTGATAAGTCGATAGGATGCATTAGTGAGTCTGGATTTCGACCGTGTCTGCATGTCAAAAGTTTTGCTTATCATTTTGTGTCAAAAATTAACTACTTATCATCCTCAGAAAATTACCTGCTTATCATTTTTAGTCTAAGACACGTCTTGCTGCATTGATTGCATGAATAGTGTATAGACAAAAATTCATATCTTAGCATATCTGCTAAATCATATCTTATCGTATCTGTTACTTTAAACTTTGCCTGACATATCCCGCAAAGTCCTCCGTAATCTACGAAATCTTTTGATCTATATATATATATATATATATATATATATATATATATATATATATATATATATATATATATATATATATATATATATTCTATGTAATTAGAATACCATCCGTTAGCCAAAATCATTTAATATAAAAAAAAAAAATCCTTTATCCAATCGTACGAAATGGAATTCGTCATCAGTTCAAGTCACTCAGATTCCGAAATGGAATCCCATTCAAGCTCCGAAAGCAGTGTGACCGGAATAGATCAACCAATCAGTCATCACCTATTCTGGATGAATTGGGGATGGGTTCGTAGCCTCCTCAATCATTGGAGACAAGAAGAAGGTGATCCCTTCCATCCACCACATTACCCTCTTGACGAAGAACCTGAAGCACTTACCGGCGAACCTGTCCGAAACACCATGTTCTCGCTCATTTCCAGAGTATCTCGTCACGATTATATATTACATCAAATTTTAGATTTTTTTTATCCGCTCGTCCGAACCGACAATCACCCCGGTGTAATAGAAGAAGTCAACGAGCTTCGCGCTCGGGTAGTGGCTTTGGAGAATATGGTGCAGAGATTACAAACACCAGCAGCAGCATCAGCAGCATAACCAGTACCACCATCATCAACGCCAACAGTACCATTACCACCTCCAACCACAACCGCGTCGTAAACCTCAACTTCACAATCTGTCCCACGAGCATCAACGTCATACGCACCATAGATACCAAGGAGTACCAACAACAATAACTGACGAAGTATTAATTCATAACTTCATTGGAGAAACATTATGCGGCGATTATGTAATCTCTAAAGTCTTAGAGATTATCTAATCTAGCCCTAACCATAAATAAGTTAAGCGAACCAAAAATGATAGAAGGAAGAGTAGAAACCCTGACAAAAATGGTGTGTGATTAACAAGCTAAACTTGCTTTACCAACAGCATCAGCAGTACCGTCAGAGTTACCAGCATCGTCAGTACAGTCAACATCCGAATCAACAACACCGATAACATCACAAACTCCGTCAGTTCAAGAATCACTGTGGACATCATTACGAATCAATAACGTGTATATTGTATCAACGAGTTATGAAGAATTAACTCATTCCCTCTCAAGAAATTATATGCATATTATATATATATATATATATATATATATATATTTTGAAATAAATCTTTCCGTGCTAAACTATTGTGTTTGAATCTTAACTACTCGGTTAATTCATATTACAAATATGCAATAATGTACGTCCTTCGGCCGCAACTTAACCAGCGTTAACTACAATCTCTGTCGTAATTCAACAAATTCCAATTCATAATAAATCAAGTATATATTTGATTTTACACTTTCATCATCGATGTACCCGAAACTTTTCAAATAACATCATTCGTACTTTGCGAAATTCACAAGAATTCCACGAACCGAACATCATACATCAACAAATAACGAAGTATTGATTCATAATTTCAATGTCGTTAAAGAAATACTGCGTAAAAGTTATGTACTTTTTAAAGCCTTTAGGGATTATAAAATTCTATTTTCAACCGTAAATCAAATGAGTTTAATTTAACATTAACTCATTAAATCTATGTTACATCTGAATAAAATATACATATATATATTTTCATAAAGACTGTAATAAAATTCTTTTGTACAAAATATTAATTGTGAAATTTTTTTTTAACGGGTAGATAATACCCGAGAGATATATAAATTCACAAATAATATATTACACTCTTCGAATCTGATTCAGCAAATTATCCATTATACTCCCTACTTTCACAACAATATACATTCTTTTATAGAAATCAAAACAACCATACTCATTCAAAATTTAATTACATATTCTGATTTTAAAATCTCAAAATTCAACTCGAGATATGACCAAAATCATCACTCTTAGATCCTTACATCTTTCACAAGCTATATTTTGACTTCAAAACTGTGTTAGAACATCAAATGTATGTTAACGATTACAATCTGTGTTCAAACCCTTCGAAAATTTCTGAAGACACTTCGAATGATGAGCAATCGAGATGATGATCCAACCACATGTTACCCACAGTTATGTACCCAAAAAAACTCTTGAAACCAAAGTAAAAGTTTAAACAACGTATCCGCGTCAGATTCTTTGGCATTTATTAGCAAAAATAACTTTGCGACTCCTATTCAAAGTAGCCAGTTTTGTCACAGCTCCAGCAAGTTAACTTCGACTTTTCAGTCAGACTAACCTTATTATAACCTTGAGATATACACCATCGTTACCAGGGAACCTTTTATATTTCACCACATTATTAGCAGATGTACCAACAACTTCATTACCCTTTGACTTTAGCCTCTCCAAAAAGTCATTATAATTATTTATTAAAACCCCATCATTTACTCATTCGCATCTTGTAATGAGAATTGCCATACGAATCATTGGGAATTAGCAATCAGTATTTTGAAATCTCGCAGCATATCTACGCCAACAGTTATATGTGTATATATAACGTCTATCTTCTGGACTTAATTTGAATGTGAAGTTTCTGAAAAACACTCCGAACTAAGAATTGGTTCTCCGAAAATGGAAAAATGCTGATGAAGCAGCAAAAACTAAAAATGACTTTAAACGGTAAAATCTGAATGATAATGATGAAGTGTGCTGGCAAAGCGCAGAAAAAGAGAAGTTTTGGAACTGGAAAATGGATTGAGCAAAGTAGGAAGGAGGCTTTGGACAAATTACAAAGACTGAACCTGACTTCAAAGGATCCAAATGATTCAGTACATGCTGAAGTCATTAACGAATACCTTGCTCCTGACTCTAAACACCTGCGGACAATATTCTTTATCATCCTCTGATATTAGAAATTCTAAAATATCATCATATCTTTCATTATAAATATCCTCCATATTTCTGAAGATATTTTCTTAATTTTTCTTATTTGAAATCATTTACCTCTTCGCACTATCTGTATTACATCATAAAAGAAACTATTTTAGTTTCTAAATTCTGAAACATTCAAGTTTAAAATAGGAATATTTTGAAGTAGTGTTGGGAACTGAAGCATGAATTAGTTTAATATAATGACACTTGATCAACGTGATTATATTACAGTAAGTCATGCTGAGTTTCTAAATGGAACGTGATGATTCACAGATCATAATATCATCATGTGCCATGTTATACGACTCTTGTATTCTATTTAACCTCTAAAATATCAAGAAAATATTTCTTGATGATTCGGCATTTTCCAAGGTATTCTAGTAATTTGACAAGTCAAGATCGTGCCATCACAATTTCCTTCCTAGAACATTAACAATGTTCATTCTGAAATTCATATCTGTGAATTCTGGACCATTACAAGCGGTGCTTAATCGCAAGAAGAAGAAACAAAAGGACAAAACTCCGAAATAAAAATTGGGGTATAAATTGCAGCAAATAAAAGAGAGCATTAACTGTTAATGATAATGATTATAGAAGACAGAAGCAGAGACTTTGAAATATAAGGGAACATATAAAGCCCAACGATAAACCAGAAATTATAAACCATATATATCGATGCATATAGCAATATAAAGACACGGGAGAACTAGAAACACTATAAACCCAAGAGTATAGTAGAAGTAAATAGATTCTTCCGGCGGTAGATGAAAAAGAAGAATGACCGATATGAAAGTTAGAAGTATATCGAGAATCAGAACTGGATGGAGCATATTAATGAATACTTTAAAATATGAGTTGAGGGGGAAAGAATAGAAGGTGATGAAACATGACTAGGAACTTAGAAATCAACAGATTTAACTCACACAATGGCGGAATAAGTGAATCAAACCCTCTAGTGAATAGGTTAATTTTTTTTGATTAATTTAGTCAAATCACAACTAAATCAAGTGTGATTAGATCAACACCTAGAGCTATTATTCACCACCTGGGTGATTTGGACTGAGAGAAAATTGGAGGAGCTCACTAGATCTGAGTGTGTGTAACAAATGAGAGGCTTAACCTAAAATGAAGAACATAAGACTTTATATACCCCTGATGTTGACTCACCCATACGATTCATTCATCACACGTACGAGTTGGCTTCATCAGCCGTACGGGTGATCACTCACTCGTGTCTTCTCATTTAGGTTGTAATTGTGACTTAGCTCAGCATCAACCGTGCGTATGAGCCTGTCAGCCGTACTAGTGAGGCTTCACTCGTACGTCTAACTAAGTCTAACATAGTCAAACATCTAAATCTCGTTCCTGCAGTTCCTGTAACCACATACAAACACGTATAGGATAATAACGAGCAATCATGGTGGCCTGTAAACTGTTGTACCTGCAATGGACGTGGTTAGATGTCTAGGGACTTGCATAAAATGCATCAACAGAAGGTGTGAGTTGTAAGGAAACGAAGGAGGTGAATTTATAAGAAAATCTCCGACAGAACAATTAAAATGGACGATCGCATTTAAAGCGGATCCTAATTCCCTTGATTACCGGAGAGTCAAATCTTATTAAGAAGATTTTCTTCAAATCCCTTGAAATTTGGGAATCAATCATATCTACGTCAAATGATAAGATGAATCTACACTTACTCACTTCACTCTTCTATGTTAGCCTCATTCGTACTCTTCATATAAATGGATTGTTTATCCAAATTATTCGCTGATGATAAAACTCTAATTTTTAGCCCGTATGCATCATGAAAACATACTTATTATCATTCACGACCTTTCCACTCAAATTTCGGGAAGAAAGTTCTTTAACGGGTAGGTACTGTGACAACCCGGAAATTTCCAACCAAATTTAAACTTTAATCTTTATATGTTTCCGACACGATAAGCAATATTTGTTAAGTTAAATTTCAAGAATTTTAAACTATGTTCATACATTCATTCAACCTCGACCAAGTTCCAACGATTCACGAACCATTAAACGAATATGATTATATATGTATATGTGTATATATATTATAACTTGAAACGTAAACAAAATATTAGATTAAATACTTTATATGATTGTATCTGTTTCAAAATGTTTATCAATGGAATTAGAAGATAAGATCAAATGATTGAATTATCAGATATATTGAATTATGATTACAAGTCTCTGTTGAAAGGCCCACGTTGATTTAAGAAATCTTTCCATTTTAACAATATTCGGAAAATGGTAAAGTGATTTATAAATAAGAACAAATTGTCAATCATTGAGAACTAGACAAAGGATAGTGGAAGATTGAATCTCATAAAGACTCGATTGATCTATTTAGTTTCAAACGTACAAAAACGTTTTCAGTTTAAAAAGAACTTTATTATTAAAACTTATATAACTTTTATAAATATCTAGAACCACTTTTGACAACTCATTACTTAACTAGTATGATAAAGATAACGATATTTATATTTTATTTTATATATATAATGATTTAAATTAATATTATATATATTTATACGCGTATTATACGTACATAGTTTTATACTTTTACTATACTTAAACTTTACCTTTACTTTATTTTTACTTTACTTTAACTTTAATAATTCACTTTAATAATTCATACTTTAATAATTCATACTTTAATAATTCACTTTAATAATTCATACTTTAATAATTCACTTTAATAATTCATACTTTAATAATTCACTTTAATAATTCAAAAATCTATTATAAATAGAATTCAATAGGTTTCATTATTTCATAGAAACTTGAAAATATTTTTCTCTAAACTCTCTCAATCGATTTACATATATATATTTACTCCGTATTATTTCAAGATATTATTAGTATACATAAAATATTACGACGGAGTGCTGTCCGAGTGATTTCGAAATTGTTTTTCGAGTGGGATAGGATTAAGGAAATTATGGGTTATAGCTATGGAGGTGATTGAGTATGGTTCATGGGTATGCTCGTGAGGTCAATATAGTGTTTATCATTTCCGTTGCGTCTACGTACCTTTCCTGCAATATTGAATCTCAATATTGATACGTGAGTACTCATAATTTAACTTTTACATACTAATAGTGTATCTCTGACTAGTGCACGAGTATTTAGGATTATGCATGCTTGTACTTTTGATATTGCCCTTAGACAGGTTAGGTTGAATGTTGAATTAGTTACACTTGCGGTTGAGATAAGGTATAAGATATGCATGTCCTTGGAAAGCTAGCGAAAAATTAAGAACTTTTCCTTTAGATATCGAATGGTTTCGATGAACGGATTAGAAGTTATAATCAATTGAATTTTCGATATTTTTATTAAAAATGATTATTATTATCGTCGTTTTTATCGTCGTTCTAGTTTTATCTTATTATTATCATTATTATTATCTTTATCAATAAAAGAGATTTATCATTAAAAATTGTTATTTTTTTTATTATTACTGTCGTTATTATCGTTAAAGTTATAATTAGTATTATTATTATTATTATTATTATTATTATTATTATTATTATTATTATTGGTATTATTATTATTATTATTATCATTATTAATATATATATCATTATTTAAAAATGGTTATTGTTATTGTTATTATTATTATTACTATATTATCATTAAGATAATTATTAGTATTATCGTTAATAATGTTAGAGTAACTATCATTATTAATATTAGTGTAATTAAAACAAATATTTGTAACACCTAATTATTTTGATTACTATTATTATCATTATTATGAACACGATATAAAAGACGATTAAAAGCTATTAAACGAAACGATTAGGAAATAATGGGTAAGAGTATCATGATGAAATTAAAATGTTATAAGATATTGATTTAGATAAAATTATCGTTCTTATTATTTTTATCATTACTATTATTATTAAAAGTATCGTTAGTATTAAAACTATCATTTTAACAAAAATTATCATTTTAATAGAAATGTCATTGTTACTATAAAATATCATTATTATTATTATTTTAAATAGAATTATTATTTTAAAGATAATATTAAAAATTATCGTAAATATTAAAGTTATCATAATTAGAATTATCGTTTTATCTAATGTCATCTTAGTAATTATAAATATTGATATTTTTATAATAATAATTATTATTACAAAATAATACAACTTTTACTTACTATCATTATAGATATTATTTTATCAAATAAATATGTGATACAAACATATTTTACTATGTATAATAACTTACTTTAATAATACCTATCATATTATCTTTATGATATTAAATGAACCCTATAAATTTTATTACTTAATATATATATATATATATATATATATATATATATATATATATATATATATATATATATATATATATATATATATATATATATATATATATATATATATAAGTATATTTTATTATATAAATTTAATATAAAATTTTATTTATTAATAAATAAATTATATTATTTACTCTAATAAATCTTTTAAAAATATTTAAAAATATAAAACAACGATATTTAAACTATATATTAATCATGTATAGATTTTTGGAAATTATTTTGAGTCAAATTTACTTTTGTTGACTTTTGCATATTAGTCTCGAGCATTAGGATTGTGGTACACTATGACTTGACCTAATTTGTTAGACAAATATTGACCAACACATAAATATATATAATTAATTTAGGTTCGTGAATCCGAGGCCAACCTTGCACTTGTTCAATGACGTTATATGTATTTTTACTACGAAATACAGTATGGTGAGTTTCATTTACCTTTTTACCCTTTATATTTTTGGGCTGAGAATACATGCGCAATTTTTATAAATGTTTTTACGAAATAGACACAAGTAATCAAAACTACATTATATGGTTGAATGATCGAAATCGAATATGCCCCTTTTTATTAAGTCTGGTAATCTAAGAATTAGGGAACAGACACCCTAATTGACGCGAATCCTAAAGATAGATCTATTGGGCCTAACAAACCCCATCCAAAGTACCGGATGCTTTAGTACTTCGAAATTTATATCATGTCCGAAGGAGGATCCCGGAATGATAGGGGATATTCTTATATGTATCTAGTTAATGTCGGTTACCAGGTGTTCACCATATGAATGATTATTTTTGTCTCTATGCATGGGACGTATATTTATGAGAACTGGAAATGAAATTCTTGTGGTCTATTAAAATGATGGAAATAAATGATTATGATAAACTAATGAACTCACCAACCTTTTGGTTGACACTTTAAAGCATGTTAATTCTCAGGTGTTAAAGAAATCTTCCGCTGTGCATTTGCTCATTTTAAAGATATTACTTGGAGTCTTTCATAGCATATTTCGAAGAACGTTGCATTCGAGTCATTGAGTTCATCAAAGATTATTATTAAATCAATTTATAGTTGGATAATGGATATTATGAAATGGTATGCATGCCTGTCAATTTTTGATGTAAAGAAAGATTGTCTTTTAAAAACGAATGCAATGTTTGTAAAATGTATCATATAGAGGTCAAATACCTCGCAATGTAATCAACTATTGTGAATCGTTTATAATGTATATGAACGGGTCCTTTCAAACATGTCAGATAATGTCTACAGTAACAAATACGCTAAGATATAAATTTTGTCTATACACTATTCATGTAGTCAATGTAGTAAAACGTGTCTAGACTAAGAATGATAAGCAAGTGATTCTCTAAGAATGATAAGCAGGTAATTTTTGACACAAAATGATAAGCAAAACTTTTGACCTGCAGACACGGTCGAAGTCCAGACTCACTAATGCATCCTAACGACTTATCAGTTAGACACACTAATGCAGACATGGTTCGCTAAGACCACCGCTCTGATATCAACTGTGAAGACCCGTCCTAATCCATCCGGATGAAATCCATATCGATTATAAATTATTCACAACAGTTGATTACATCGCGAGGTATTTGACCTCTATATGATACATTTTACAAACATTGCATTCAATTTTAAAAGACATTCTTTCTTTACAACAAAATTTGACGGCATGCATACCATTTCAGAATATATCCAACTACAATTGACTTAATAATAACCTTGATGAACTCGATGACTCGAATGCAACGTCTTTTGAAATATGCTATGAATGACTCCAAGTAATGTTTCTAAAATGAGCAAATGCACAGCGGAAGATTTCTTTCATACGTGAGAATAAACATGCTTTCAAGTGTCAACCAAAAGGTTGGTGAGTTCATTAGTTTATCATAAATAATCATTTCATAATTTTAATAGACCACAAGATTTCATATTTCCATTTCCCATAAACATACATCCCATGCATAGAGACAAAAATATCATTCATATGGATTGAACACCTGGTAACCGACATTCACAATATGCATATAAGAATATCCCCATCATTCCGGGATCCTCCTTCGAACATGATATAAATTTCGAAGTACTAAAGCATCCGGTACTTTGGATGGGGCTTGTTGGGCCCGATAGATCTATCTTTAGGATTCGCGTCAATTAGTAGATCGGTTTACTAATTCTTAGGCTACCAAGCAAAAGGGGCATATTTGGCTTCGATCATTCAACCATATAATGTAGTTTCGATTACTTGTGTCTATTTCGTAAAACATTTATAAAAGCGTATGTATTCTCAGTCCCAAAAATGTATATTGCAAAAGCATTTAAAAAGGGAGTAATGAAACTCACCTATTGTATTTTGTAGTAAAAATACATATGACGACATTGAAAAACTTAACAATGCAGGGTTGGCCTCGGATTCACGAACCTATATTATTAGTATATATATATATATATTAAAACATATACTCGTAATCGAACAAGCTTTTATATATTATTATATTTGATATGATTTTTATATCAATAACTTATATATTTTATTATTTAATTAAATAGCTCCATTTTATGTATAAAAATATTAATATAGTTAAGTTATATATATTAAATATCTTTTTATATGAAGATCATTTATTTGTGAAGTTAATAACTTTGATATAATATTAATAATAATAATAATAATAATAATGATAATGATACTATATAATAATAATGATAAAAGTAGTAATAATAATATTGTTAATAAGGATAATGATATTAATAATGATAATAATACTTAGTTGAATTATAATAATTATGGTAACAATAATTATAATAATTTTAATGATTCCTCTTAACTTAAAATTTTAATCATTTTCATAATAATAATACAATTCCTATATTTGTAATCTTAATCGTATTACTAAAAATCTTTATGTTCACATTCATAGTAATCATAATCTTCGCGTTAAGTTTCTAGACTAGTAACTAAAGTTTCTATAACGTCAATTTGTGATCCTAATCATAATAATAGTAATAGTCATACTTAAATGGTAAAAGTAACAATAATAAGTGTATTAATAATACTTATAAGAATGATAATAATCATAATGGTTATAATACATATAATTATGATGATAATAATAATAATAATTACAATACTAATAATAATTATAATACTTAGTATTAATAGCCATAATTAATAATAACAATAATAATATCAACAATCAACAATAATAATAATAATAATAATAATTTTTAGAGAAATAAAGCTACCTCATAAAGTGTTTAAAAAAAATTGTCACCAGCGAGAATCGAACCCGAGACCTCTCGATAACCCGTAACCCTCCTTAACCGTTCAGCTGTGTTTGTTTATCTGTTTTAAAACTGAACCAGTTTATATAAAACCCATATTATTTCTGTTGTTATTTCTTCTTCTTCTGCAAAACTAGTCGACCAAAGTAAAATCCACCCATCATGAATCAATTACAGAATTAGTTTTAGGATAAAAAACAAAACAAAAACGATTTATAGTGGTGACTGAAAACAAGAAAAAAAAATATTCAAACGGCAGCAGCTGAAAGAAAAGAAAGTAAAAATAAAAAAAAAACGAAGAACACATTTAACTCAAACATCAAAATCAAAATTTAGGATGTTTTAGATCAAGGTTCCAGAATGAAATATGTTTTAAAATCTTTATAGAATCTTTATCAATCTTCAATTTTAACAGAAACAACAACAAGAACTTTAATTTGATCTTTGAATTACGTTTGACTTTTTATTTCATAAACTTTGACCTCAAAATTAGGACACGATAGATAAAATTAAAGTTTAAGATTTTCCAGATAGTTTAGACAAAAGTTTTCTAACAACTCTGCACTTATAGATTTTAAAATGGGATTCGAAATCGATGTATTGATGAATTTATGAATAACAGGGCAGAACGGCTGAAACTTTAGTTTTTCTGTTTTAAATTCAATGAATTAAAGCTATGGAATTGATAATTTTGAATATATTGAGGAAGAAACTAAGTGAGTGAATTCGTATCATTGACAATGTGTTTGATTTATGTAAATTGAATGGTCGACAGCATGGTTCAGGAAAATACAAAAAAATATACAAAAAATAAAAAGAAAGAAGAACCGATGGTGACTCTCAACAGATTTTGTAATCTGTCTGTTTATTTGTATTGCCCAGATAGTGAAAGGAAGGAATTTGACAAAATTTGTGTAACAAACTCGTACAATCGTTTACTGTACCAGATTCCTAGTTTATTTAATTAGTATTAATAATTAACATAAATATATTAATAATAAAAATAATACAATAATACTAATAAATAATAATAATAATAACAATAATAATAATTGTTAATAATAAAGTTAATAATAATATTTGTAATAGTAATATAATATAATAATAAAAGGATCATGATAAATGTGATAAAAATAATAAAAATTTTAAATGATAATAATAATAAATAATCATATCAATAATTAAAATCATATCTTTAATAATAATTTTTCAATATAACATCTTAAATTCAATGTTCACAATTGGTTAATTAAAAATTATAATAATAGTTATAATAATTTTAATAATGTTAGTATTGATAATAATAATAATCTTTAGAGCAACAATAATAAGTCACAAAAATAAAGATTTTAATGAAATTAGTTATAATAATTTTTGTAATAATATTAAGAGTAGTGATAATTATAATTTTTCTATTATTTATAATAATAATGATATAACAAATTAAATATATATCAATCACATATATAATATATAAATTTATAATGATATTAATATTTCTATTAATATTAATACTAAGAGTAATAATAATATAACATTTACATGTAACAAATTTCATATTATAATTCTTAATGCTACTAATAGTAATAATAATATGACAACTATAATTAAATTTGTAATATGTTAATATTACAGTTTAATAATTATGTAATATTATATTATATGATAACATTTATTTAATATTTATATATTTTATACATATTATAAATCATATATATATATATATATATATATATATATATATATATATATATATATATATATATATATAACTATTTTTATTTATTATTTTACTTTTTAATTTCAATTGATTAGTGTGAATTTTATTACTCAAATATTATTTTATATTTTAAATTCTAATTGATTAAGGGTACTTTATTAATTCAAAATATTATATATATACTTATATTTTTATATTTATATCTATACATATATATTTGTTTACATATTTACTTACACGCAACTGTTCATGAATCGTTAAGAATGGTCAAAGGGTAAATGATTATATGAAAACAATTCAAAGTTTTTGAGACTTCAATATTACAGACTTTGCTTATCGTGTCGAAACCATATAAAGATTAAGTTTAAATTTAGTCGGAAATTCCCGGGTCATCACACACTCGATGCTCAAAACTGCTGAATAGAATATTTCATCTAAGGTTTCCAATCCGGGTGTCCTGATGATTAGGGATGGTATGGTGAAAAAGAATAAGCCGAAAACTTGGGGAAAAGGAAAAGGAAAGTCGATTGCTAAGAAGAAGATTCCACCACCTCCCAAGAAAGAAAACCAAGCGAAAGACGCCGAATGTTTCCACTGTGGAAAAGTTGGCCACTGGAGGAGGAACTGTCCCTCCTACCTATCTGAGTTGAGAAAAGGCAAAGCTGGCGAAGCCAGCAAATCAGGTACATTTCATATACAGTTATATACTTTTTCTAGTAATTCCTGGATTTTTGATACTGGTTGTGGTACTCACATCTGTAACAATATGCAGAGAATGAGAAGAAGTAAGAGACTGAAGAAGGGCACACTGGATTTAAGAGTGGGCAATGGGGATCGAGCAGCTGTTGAAGCTATTGGAACTTATGATATTACTCTACCCAGTGGTCTTATTGTTTTGTTGGAACAATGTCATTATGCTCCTAGTATTACGAACAACGTAGTTTCAGTTTCTCTATTGAAAGATGTTGGTTTTGAACTTACATTTACGCACTTTGGTATTTCAGTTTCTAAGGATAATATCTTTTATTTTAATGCTTATCCACATGATGGTATTTTTGAAATTGATATGCATGGTGTGATTTCAAACAATAATTCTGTATATAAACAAATCAAGCAAGACTTGAATAATACCTATCTATGGCATTGTCGTCTTGGTCATATAAACAAACAACGCATTTCAAAACTCCAATCTGATGGGCTTTTGGAATCAACTGGCTCTGAGTCATTTGATGTGTGCAAGTCATGTTTATGTGGAAAGATGACAAAGGCTCCTTTCTCCGGTTTATGTGAAAGAGCTAAAGATCTTTTAGGACTAATACATACTGATGTATGTGGCCCTTTTAGAACTATGTCTAGACATGGTGAATCATACTTCGTTACATTTACTGATGATTATAGTAGATATGGTTATGTTTACTTGCTGAAACATAAACATGAAGTTTTTGAAACGTTCAAAATCTTCCAAAATGAAGTAGAAAATCAACTTGGAAAGACCATTAATGTGATGACCCGGGAATTTCCGACCAAATTTAAACTTAATCTGTATATGTTCCGACACGATAAGCAAAATCTGTAATGTTGAGTCTCGAAAGTTTTGAAATCTATATTCATGTAATCAATTACCTTTTGACTATGCCTGACGATTCACGAACAACTATGTATATATATATAAATATAGTTTTGATTAAATAAAAAAATATACTTTAAATCAATTGGAATTAAAAATGTAACATAAATAATAGAATAATTAAGTATTGTTAAAATTAGCAAATATATATGATTCTTATAATTAATTATTATTATATGGTAATATATATAAAAGATATAAATAATAAATATTCAACATATGTTATTATAATACTAAATGTAATTACAAGATAAAAATATAGTTGTTATAATATTATTATTATTACTTTATTATTACTAATATCAATATCTGTATCATTAATATTATTATAGAAACATGTAAATTGTTATATCTTCATTATAACTAGATATTATTATTAAAATACATAAAATTTAATACTCATTATTATATAATATATTATATAGTTATATTACATAATCTATAATATGTAATACTAATATATTAAATATAGTTGTTATAATAATATTGTTATTACTTTTAATATTGATATCAATACTAATGTTATTAATATTATTATTTTAAGAATATAATATACAGATATGAAATTAATATGTATAAATATTATTATTACTAACATGATTCTCAATATTAATATAATTAGTATTATTATTATAATTAATAATGTTATTATTATCAATCTCACAAAAAAAAAAAATAGTTATTTTTGTGACTTATTATTATTACTACTCTTACTATCATTAATTATTAATCTATCTATTATTATTATTAGTATTTTTACTAATTATAATTACAATATAATTAACTAGATTTTTTTATTATTAAATATATTTATATTTATCTTATATATGTAAAACGTATTTGATCTGTTAAAAATCAACATCAAATGGAATCATTATGGACATAAAAGTCCTTAACTAGTACGATTTAGAACTCCATGTCACTATCCGTTTAATTATATATATATATTTTTTTCTTTCTGATCAATATCATGGTACAATTTTGTTACAAGTTCCTATCACCTTTTTTTTTCAAATTTTGTTTTGTCTGTTTGAAAGTCAATCATATATCAGATACATTCAATTATATAACCTGCTAAACACTTTATGTTAGTTTATTTTATTCTTTCTGTACGATTTATGATTCTTGTTGATTTCACCTTGCTACACAACAAATTGCAAACGAATCAAATACTGTTTTATTTTTTCTAAATCACTGCAATCTCATTTTCATATACATATACATTATTGATAGGAGTGTTATATTATTCCTTATCTATCTATCACTTATATAATTATATATAAAGACTTCATATAGAAGATCATCACCTCACTATGTTCGTTTATCACCACCACCAAGAACCATTCGAATAATACAATCCCAACTCACCATTTTGTGCCTGTTTATTAAGTTTTGTTTCCAATCATCAAGAACCACCACTTTTGCTACACAATGAGAACCTCATCACATCACACCCGATCACCTTCGACTTGGAACCCACATTACAAAACACCACGGAACAACCACCACCATTAATAATCACCTTCACAATCTTCAATCACATAAACTATAAAATTTATTATGGTTGTTATGTTCGAACCCGGCTGCTATTTCTGATGCAGATAACACGATAGAAACCACCTTTTACAGTCGCTAAATTTATTGTTTTTATTGTTACTCGATGAAGTACCTTACAACAAAACTGAAACCTTTTGTTAGTACTATGGCTACGCTGTTATCTGTTTCTGTTTTATGGGTCTTCGAACACCATCACAAAACTTTTGCTATTGTGTGATTTCTGTCTTCTGTTAACTATTGTTCTGCTACACCCATCAAGCCCACAAACACAACCAAACCGCCACCATCACTACGTTATACGGCAACAGCTGCTAATCATTATCTTTCTGTTTCTATCTTCGATCAATCAACACAAATCACCACCATTAAACTATCATCTTTCAACTACTCTCATCATGCCATTGAACCCCACCAATGATCACCAACAAACCCTAATCACTACTATCTGTTTCATCGACAACTGCAAGTAACCACCGAACAAAACCCACGTTGTGACTACTAATATTCAAAGGGTTATAACCCAAATTAACTTATTCGACTGCCTGCTACGGTGTTCCTGTTATATGATCGATTCAGCCTAAACAAAACCGAATATTATTGCTATTTGTTTCTTCCTTCTCTTTTAGTCGATATTGATGAAGATGATGAAATAAATTCTGTGATTTTTTTTTTTTTTTTTCGTTCCTATTTAAGTACTGGTGACAAACGAATTATGATAAAGATGAAATTTATAATTGATGATGAGGAGTTCGATGCTAAGAATGATTAAAGATGATAAGCTGTAAAGGGAAGACAGCTACTTGATTTGTTTTTCTTTTCCTTCGTGGCTGTCACCATCGACAGGAAATACAACGGCTACACAAATTTTTTTGGGTTATTGTATTTGGGCCGATGGAAGTTTAGGCCAAGACTTCCATTTATATTTCTGTTGGACTGCCTGCTCTATCGAAGCCCAAACAGCAGCCTGTTGTTGCTGTGCGAAGACTTTCTTGCTGCAACTGCATTGTTAATTTTTTTTTCACGTACGAAGGAAGTTAAAATGATAATAACGATGAAGTTAGATGAATATTAATGACATAAAATATTGAATGTCATTGATATAGTGAACATATAGGAGGATGTTAATGATTGTTATGATGGTGATTATAGAATAATGATGAAGGTGATATGATACGTGAGGTATAGATTAATGTCGGGTTAAATAGAAATAAAATGGGTATTAAAACAGAAAATGGGCAATAGTCTAATGGTTAAGGGAGCGTGTAACGAGCAGGAGGTCACAGGTTCGAGTCTGGGCGTGGGCAGCAGTTTTTTATTTAAAGGCTTGTGAGGTAGTTTTATCAATTATATTTTTAATTTATTATTATTATTATTATTATTATTATTATTATTATTATTATTATTATTATTATTATTATTATTATTATTATTATGGTTATTAATAAGTATTAGTATTGTTAGTATCATCATTTCTAAGTATTATGAATATTATTATAATTATTATTATTATTATTATCACTATTATATTTATTATTATTGTTGTTATTAGTATTATAATTATTAAGATTAGTATTATTACAAATATACGTATATTGATGTAAATCCATTTTTATATACAAATATGAATATCATTATTTGTGTGTTTACTAATATCATTTAAAATATAACTTAAACATTTTACTACTAGTATAACTATTATTATTAATAATATGGATATATTAATATAACTAAATGAAGATTAACCATTTTAAATATATACACAAAATTTAATATACAAATTATAGATATAATAAGTAAAATTTGTTCAGTTACAATTACGTATGTTAATGTATATACCAATGATATAGGTTCGTGAATTCGAGGCCAACCATATACTTGTTCAATGTCGTTCTATGTATTTTTACTACAAAATACATTAGGTGAGTTTCATTTGCCTTTTTACCCTTTATATTTTTGGGCTGAGAATACATGCGCAATTTTTATAAATGCTTTACGAAATAGACACAAGTGATCGAAACTACATTCTATGGTTGGATTATTAAACCGAATATGCCCCTATATAGTCTGGTAATCTAAGAATTAGGGAACAGAAACCCTAATTGACGCGAACTCTAAAGATAGATCTATCGGGCCCAACAAGCCCCATCCAAAGTACCGGATGCTTTAGTACTTCGAAATTTATATCATGTCCGAAGGAGGATCCCGGAATGATGGGGATATTCATATATGCATTTTGTTAATGTCGGTTACCAGGTGTTCAATCCATATGAATGATATTTTTGTCTCTATGCATGGGACGTATGTTTTTGAGAAATGGAAATATGAAATCTTGTGGTCTATTAAAATTATGAAATGATTATTTATGTTAAACTAATGAACTCACCAACCTTTTGGTTGACACTTTAAAGCATGTTTATTCTCAGGTATAAAAGAAACATTCCGCTGTGCATTTACTCATTTTAAAGGCAGTATTTGGAGTCGATCATCGCAATGGAACCAGTTGTTGGTGACTTCATCCAGATGGATTAGGACGGATCCTTTCAGTTGGTATCAGAGCGATGGTCTTAGCGAACCAGGTCTGCAATAGTGTGTCTAACTGGTAAGTCGTTAGGATGCATTAGTGAGTCTGGACTTCGACCGTGTCTACATGTCAAAAGTTTGCTTATCACTTCGTGTCAAAAATTTCCTGCTTATCATTCTTAGAGAATCACTTGCTTATCATTCTTAGTCTAGACACATTTTACTGCATTGATTGCATGATTAGTGTATGGACAAAATTCATATCTTAGCATATCTGCTAATTCATATCTTAGTGTATCTGTTATTGTAAACTTTGCCTGACATTTTCTGTAGATTCCTCCGTAACTTATGGGATTTTAGTATTATATATACATATGTAAATTATGTATTGCAGGGTACTAATCTACATCCTATAATCTATTTCTTATCGAAAATCCTTCATCTGATTGTACGAGATGAATCCTTCAACTAGTTCGAGTCCCTCGGATTCCGACAGCTATTCCGATAGTTTTTTGCGACAGTTATTCAGAATGGATAGTCATCTAAACTCCGGAAGCAACGACACCAGAATGAATCAACCAATCATCCATCCCCAATTCATCTGATGGATTCATAGTAGACTTAATAAATGGAGACGCGCAGAAGGCGATCCCATCCACTAACCGAATTCACCTTTTGGCGAAGAACCTGAAGCACTTACCAGCGAACATGTTCGTAACACCATTTTCACTCTCATTTCCCGAATATCTCGCCACGACTATATCATAACTCAGATTCTAAACCTTATTCATCCGCTCATTTCGACCGACAATCATCTCGGAATAATATAAGAAGTCAACGAACTTCGCGCTCGAATAATCAATTTGGAGAATATGGTACAAAATGTACCAGCTTTAGCAACATTACCGGCACCAACAGTACCATCAATAACAGCACCAGTACCATCCACAATCCATGCTTCAATATCATCATTTGTACTTTAAATATGATCTTCGTTCTACGTATCGTTCTACCTCATTTATCTTCGTTCGACATGACGAATATGTAATCTCTAAAGTTTTAGAGATTATTTACTCTAATTCCAAACGAAAAGCAAATGAGTTTAATATCATATTAACTCATTAAATCCATGAATACATCTGAAGAAAATATACATGTATATATGTTTTCATAAAGATTGTAATTAAAAATTCTCTTGTACAAACTGTTAATGGTGAAAATATTTTACCGGGTAGGTAATACCCGAGGAATATTTATATTTCACATTAATAAGTTACACTTTACGTTTTTTGAATCTGTTTCAACAGTCATATACTATCCTACTTAAATGCACCGATAAACGTATCCGTTCACCACGAAATAACCATTTTCATTCAATTTCATATTTGGATTTTGATCTATCAGAGTCCAACAAGTGGCATAATGAAGAAAACAATGGACACAATAAAAATTGATTAGAAACAGACTAATTAACAATATGAAATTTTGTTAAGAATTCACGCTAACAAAATCCTAGCTAACTGTTCTTAGCTAACTGTTAATTCCGTATTATATTTTATTTATCGCAATTTAATTATCGCAATTTATTTTATCGCAATTTAATTCTCACAATTTTATTTATTGTTATTTAATTTCTGTTATTTACTTTACGCACTTTATTTATCGTTATTTAATTTCCGTTATTTATTTTACGCACTTTAAATATCGGGACACGTATACAAGGTTTTGACATATTATATCGACGCATCTATATATATTATTTGGAATAACCACAGACACTCTATATGCAGTAATGATCGAGTTCTCTATACAGGGTTGAGGTTGATTCTACAATAATATATATAGTTTGAGTTGTGATCGAGTCTGAGACGTATACGGGTCACGACACGTATTAATTAATTCGAATGTTATATATTAAACTATATATATGAATTATTGGACTATCAACTGTGGACTATCGACTGTGGACTAATAACATTAAACAATTAAAATAAATTAAAATATTGATTATAACATATGAAACTAAACAAGTCTTCAAGTTTGCCACTTGATTTCATCTTAAACCTCATTTGTATCTTGACGATTACAATCTGCGATCAAATCTTTCATGATTCTTGGAAACACCTCAATCGATAGGATGAATCAACCGCACTTCATTAACGGAAGGAAAGATTTATGCATATAGTTATGCACCTGAGAAACTCTCGGCAACTGAGTAAAAGTTTAACACGTAGCCGCATCAAATCTTTTGACATTTATTAGCAAAAATAACTTTACGATCCCTTTTCAAAGTAGAAAATTTTGTCACAGCTCCAACAAGTCAACTTTGACTTTTCGTTCGAAACAACCTTATTATAACCTTGACTTATATGTGTACTCTTTTATTGTTACCGGGGAACCTTTTATATTCCATCATATTACCAGCAGACGTACCAGTAACCTCGTTGCTCCTTGGTTTAAATCTCTCCGACAAATCACTATATTTATCTATTGAAGTCTCATCATGTACTCATCCGCATCTTGTAACGAGAATTGTCATACCAATTACCGGGAATCAGCAATCAGTACCTTGAAAACTCACAGCATATCTACATCAACATTTATATGTATGATATTTATCTCTTAGAATTATGATCTCTCCTTCTGGAATTCTGAAAAGCACTCAGTCACAAATCAATACTCTGAATGTTGAAAAAGCTGATTGAAGCAGCAGAAACCATAGACAACCGTAAACGACCATAATCATCGAAAGTTTGATGATAAAGAATAGTATGTTGGAAAAACTCAGAAAAGTTAGAACTGGAAAACGGATTGAGCTAACCACGAAGGAGACCAAGGATAAATACAAGGACTATACCATATATTCAAAGAATCCAGGTAATTCTGGATCCGATGAAACCTTCAACGAATATCTTGCTCTGTATTCATGTTAAAATCATGCGGAAAATCTTCCTCATCAACCATCGAACTTAGAAATTCAAAATATCATCATCAATATCTTCGATATTTCTGAGGATATTTTCATAAATATTCTCGTCCGAAATTATATACCTCTTTGTGCTTCCCGTGTATCATTATGTTGGAAACATTCAATAGAAAATTTAGTACCGAAAAGCGGATTATGCGAAACTATGAAGGAAACCGTGGACAAATCACAAAGAATAAGTTTGACTTCAAAGAATCCAAATGATTCAATGCCTGCTGAAATCGTTAGTGAATACCTTGCTCCTGACTCCAAACTCTTGCGGACAAATTTTCTTCACCATCCTTCGATATTAGAAATTCCAAGATATCATCGTATCTTTCATTATAAATATCCTCCATATTTTTGAAGATATTTTCATAATTATTCTTATTTGAAATCATTAATCTCTTCGTGCTATCAGTATTACATCATATATAAACTGTTAGTTTCTATATTCTGTAAACTTCGAGCTTAAAATATGAATGTTATTGAAGTAATGTTGGGAACTGATGCCTGAGTTAGTATAATATAATGACACTTGATCAACGTGATTATATTATAGTAAGTCATGCTGATTTTTTGAATAGAACGTGATGATTCACAGGTCATAACGTCATCATGTGCCATGTTACATAACTCTTTCATTCTGCTTAACTTCTGAACATATCAAGAAAGTATATTCTTGATAGTTCTATTCTCAGTGAGTCTTGTAATTTGACAAATCAAATCGTGCTATTACGTTCTTTCTTGTTTAAAACATTAAGTTCATTCGAAACTCCATACCTAGGAATTCTGAACCATTACTCGCTTTACTAGAGGTCGAGAGGAGAATAAAAAGGCAAAGAGCTCCAAAATGTAAGAGAAGGTATAAAGCTCAATCACAACCCGGAGGTTACAAACCGTGGATATTAATACGAATAACAATATAAAGACACGGTAGAATTGAGAATAGTATCACCCCAAGGCAATAGTAGAAGTAAACAGATTCTTCTGATGGAAGATTGAAAAGAAGGATGACAGAAATGATAATTAGAAAAATATCAAGGATTAGAACTGGATTAAGCATTTTCACAATCTTTTGGATGTATGAACTAAGAAAGAAAGTATAGGAATGGTGAGAATAATAAAACGGAAGAGGAAAATTTATAATGGAAACATCCGACAGGGCAATCGAGACAGGTGATCGCATTTAATTAAAGAGATCTTAATTTCCATAAATCCCGAAGAATCAGATCTTATAGATTTCCAAGATTTTCTTTAAATCCCTTGAATTCCGGAATTCAAACCTGGCTCTGTCAAAAGTAAGATGAATCTTTACTTTCCTATTTCACTCTTTGGTGATAGCTTCATTCGTACTCTTCGAGTAATCGAATTATTTTTACCCATATCACTCAATAATGATAAAACTCAATTTATCAACTCATATTCGTCATGAAAACATTTTTAATGTTAGCCATGACCGCCTCACTCAAATTTTGGGGACGAAATTTCTTTAACGGGTAGGTACTGTGATGACCCGGGAATTTCCGACCAAATTTAAACTTAATCTTTATATGTTCCGACACTATAAGCAAAATCTGTAATGTTGAGTCTTGAAAGTTTTGAAATCTATATTAATGTAATCAATTACCTTTTGACTATGCCTGACGATTCACGAACAACTATGTATATATATAAATATAGTTTTGATTAAATAAAAAAAATATACTTTAAATCAATTGGAATTAAAAATGTAACATAAATAACAGAATAATTAAGTATTGTTAAAATTAGCAAATATATATGATTCTTATAATTAATTATTATTATATGGTAATATATATAAAAGATATAAATAATAAATATTCAACATATGTTATTATAATACTAAATGTAATTACAAGATAAAAATATAGTTGTTATAATATTATTATTATTACTTTATTATTACTAATATCAATATCTGTATCATTAATATTATTATAGAAACATGTAAATTGTTATATCTTCATTATAACTAGATATTATTATTAAAATACATAAAATTTAATACTCATTATTATATAATATATTATATAGTTATATTACATAATCTATAATATGTAATAATAATATATTAAATATAGTTGTTATAATAATATTGTTATTACTTTTAATATTGATATCAATACTAATGTTATTAATATTATTATTTTAAGAATATAATATACAGATATGAAATTAATATGTATAAATATTATTATTACTAACATGATTCTCAATATTAATATAATTAGTATTATTATTATAATTAATAATGTTATTATTATCAATCTCACAAAAAAAAAATAGTTATTTTTGTGACTTATTATTATTACTACTCTTACTATCATTAATTATTAATCTATCTATTATTATTATTAGTATTTTTACTAATTATAATTACAATATAATTAACTAGATTTTTTTATTATTAAATATATTTATATTTATCTTATATATGTAAAACGTATTTGATCTGTTAAAAATCAACATCAAATGGAATCATTATGGACATAAAAGTCCTTAACTAGTACGATTTAGAACTCCATGTCACTATCCGTTTAATTATATATATATATTTTTTTTTCTTTCTGATCAATATCATGGTACAATTTTGTTACAAGTTCCTATCACCTTTTTTTTCAAATTTTGTTTTGTCTGTTTGAAAGTCAATCATATATCAGATACATTCAATTATATAACCTGCTAAACACTTTATGTTAGTTTATTTTATTCTTTCTGTACGATTTATGATTCTTGTTGATTTCACCTTGCTACACAACAAATTGCAAACGAATCAAATACTGTTTTATTTTTTCTAAATCACTGCAATCTCATTTTCATATACATATACATTATTGATAGGAGTGTTATATTATTCCTTATCTATCTATCACTTATATAATTATATACAAAGACTTCATATAGAAGATCATCACCTCACTATGTCCGTTTATCACCACCACCAAGAACCATTCGAATAATACAATCCCAACTCACCATTTTGTGCCTGTTTATTAAGTTTTGTTTCCAATCATCAAGAACCACCACTTTTGCTACACAATGAGAACCTCATCACATCACACCCGATCACCTTCGACTTGGAACCCACATCACAAAACACCACGGAACAACCACCACCATTAATAATCACCTTCACAATCTTCAATCATATAAACTATAAAATTTATTATGGTTGTTATGTTTGAACCCGGCTGCTATTTCTGATGCAGATAACACGATAGAAACCACCTTTTACAGTCACTAAATTTATTGTTTTTGTTGCTACTCGATGAAGTACCTTACAACAAAACTGAAACCTTTTGTTAGTACTACGGCTACGCTGTTATCTGTTTCTGTTTTATGGGTCTTCGAACACCATCACAAAACTTTTGCTATTGTGTGATTTCTGTCTTCTGTTAACTATTGTTCTGCTACACCCATCAAGCCCACAAACACAACCAAACCGCCACCATCACTACGTTATACGGCAACAGCTGCTAATCATTATCTTTCTGTTTCTATCTTCGATCAATCAACACAAATCACCACCATTAAACTATCATCTTTCAACTACTTTCATCATGCCATTGAACCCCACCAATGATCACCAACAAAACCTAATCACTACTATCTGTTTCATCGACAACTGCAAGTAACCACCGAACAAAACCCACGTTGTGACTACTAATATTCGAAGGGTTATAACCCAAATTAACTTATTCGACTGCCTGCTACGGTGTTCCTGTTATAAGATCGATTCAGCCTAAACAAAGCCGAATATTATTGCTATTTGTTTCTTCCTTCTCTTTTAGTCGATATTGATGAAGATGATGAAATAAATTCTGTGATTTTTTTTTTTTCGTTCCTATTTAAGTACTGGTGACAAACGAATTATGATAAAGATGAAATTTATAATTGATGATGAGGAGTTCGATGCTAAGAATGATTAAAGATGATAAGCTGTAAAGGGAAGACAGCTACTTGATTTGTTTTTCTTTTCCTTCGTGGCTTTCACCATCGACAGGAAATACAACGGCTACACAAATTTTTTTGGGTTATTGTATTTGGGCCGATGGAAGTTTAGGCCAAGACTTCCATTTATATTTCTGTTGGACTGCCTGCTCTATCGAAGCCCAAACAGCAGCCTGTTGTTGCTGTGCGAAGACTTTCTTGCTGCAACTGCATTGTTAATTTTTTTTTCACGTACGAAGGAAGTTAAAATGATAATAACGATGAAGTTAGATGAATATTAATGACCTAAAATATCGAATGTCATTGATATAGTGAACATATAGGAGGATGTTAATGATTGTTATGATGGTGATTATAGAATAATGATGAAGGTGATATGATACGTGAGGTATAGATTAATGTCGGGTTAAATAGAAATAAAATGGGTATTAAAACAGAAAATGGGCAATAGTCTAATGGTTAAGGGAGCGTGTAACGAGCAGGAGGTCACAGGTTCGAGTCAGGGCGTGGGCAGCAGTTTTTTATTTAAAGGCTTGTGAGGTAGTTTTATCAATTTTATTTTTAATTTTTTATTATTATTATTATTATTATTATTATTATTATTATTATTATGGTTATTAATAAGTATTAGTATTGTTAGTATCATCATTTCTAAGTATTATGAATATTATTATAATAATTATTATTATTATTATCACTATTATATTTATTATTATTGTTGTTATTAGTATTATAATTATTAAGATTAGTATTATTACAAATATATGTATATTGATGGAAATCCATTTTTATATACAAATATGAATATCATTATTTGTGTGTTTACTAATATCATTTAAAATATAACTTAAACATTTTACTACTAGTATAACTATAACTATTATTATTAATAATATGGATATATTAATATAACTTAATGAAGATTAACCATTTTAAATATATACACAAAATTTAATATACAAATTATAGATATAATAAGTAAAATTTGTTCAGTTACAATTACGTATGTTAATGTATATACCAATGATATAGGTTCGTGAATCCGAGGCGAACCATATACTTGTTCAATGTCGTTCTATGTATTTTTACTACAAAATACATTAGGTGAGTTTCACTTGCCTTTTTACCCTTTATATTTTTGGGCTGAGAATACATGCGCAATTTTTATAAATGCTTTACGAAATAGACACAAGTGATCGAAACTACATTCTATGGTTGGATTATTAAACCGAATATGCCCCTATATAGTCTGGTAATCTAAGAATTAGGGAACAGAAACCCTAATTGACGCGAACTCTAAAGATAGATCTATCGGGCCCAACAAGCCCCATCCAAAGTACCGGATGCTTTAGTACTTCGAAATTTATATCATGTCCGAAGGAGGATCCCGGAATGATGGGGATATTCATATATGCATTTTGTTAATGTCGGTTACCAGGTGTTCAATCCATATGAATGATATTTTTGTCTCTATGCATGGGACGTATGTTTTTGAGAAATGGAAATATGAAATCTTGTGGTCTATTAAAATTATGAAATGATTATTTATGTTAAACTAATGAACTCACCAACCTTTTGGTTGACACTTTAAAGCATGTTTATTCTCAGGTATAAAAGAAACATTCCGCTGTGCATTTACTCATTTTAAAGGCAGTATTTGGAGTCGATCATCGCAATGGAACCAGTTGTTGGTGACTTCGTCCAGATGGATTAGGACGGGTCCTTTCAATTAAAGCCCTTCGCTCTGATCGGGGAGGGGAATATATGAGTCAAGAGTTTTTAGACCACTTGAAGAATTGTGGGATTGTATCACAGTTCACTCCACCTTACACACCACAACATAATGGTGAGTCTGAATGGAGGAATCGAACTTTACTTGATATGGTTCGATCTATGATGAGTCTAACTACTCTACCAATGTCTTTTTGGGGTTATGCATTAGAGTCTGCTGCACGCATACTTAATATGGTTCCAACCAAGAAGGTAGAAAAGACACCATATGAGTTATGGCATGGAAATATTCTTAAGTTGTCTTATTTGAAAGTCTAGGGTTGTGAAGCATATGTGAAACATGACACTTCAAATAAGTTAGAACCCAGAGGTATCAAATGTCACTTTGTGGGATACCCAAAGGAAACAATGGGTTACTACTTTTACTACCAAGCTGAAAACAAAGTGTTTACTGCTCGGTTTGCTAAATTCTTTGAAAGAGATCTTCTCTTACAGGAAGTCAGTGGGAGTAAAGTAGATTTTGAAGAAATTCAAGAATCACAAAGTGACATACCTTCTGAAGGCACTAGCCAATCGTACGTTGAAGCTGAACACACTGTTGGTGAGCCAGAATGTGTTGCACCTGTAATTTGTAGATCTAGTAGAACTCCTCATCGACCAGAGAGGCTAAATCTTCTGATTAATTCAGATGAACCTCATCTAGGAGATTATGATGAACCCTCTAGCTACGCTGAGGCCATATCAGATCCAGAATCAGAAAAATGGCAAGATGCTATGAAGGCAGAGATGCAGTCCATGAAAGATAATCAAGTATGAGACTTGATTGATCTTCCACCCAATTGCAGGACAGTGGGGTGTAAATGGGTTTTCAAGAAGAAAGCTGACATGGACGGTAATGTAAACACTTTTAAGGCTCGATTGGTGACAAAAGGTTATACTCAAACTCAAGGAATTGATTATGAGGAAACTTTTTCACCAGTCGCGAGCATTAAATCAATTAGGATACTTATTGCCATAGCTGCCTTTCATGATTATGAAATATGGTAAATGGATGTCAAAACCGCTTTCTTAAATGGCGACCTAAGTGAGGACGTATATATGGTTCAGCCGGAAGAGTTTGTGAATCCTAAGCATCCTAATAAAGTATGCAAGCTTCTAAAATCCATTTTTGGATTGAAGCAAGCATCCAGGAGTTGGAATCTCAAGTTTGATGAGAAAATTAAAGAGTTTGGTTTTTATCAAAATGGAGACGAGCCCTGTGTTTACATTAGAACTAGTGGGAGCAAAGTGGTCTTCTTGATCTTGTATGTTGATGATATACTACTTATTGGAAATGACATACCAACTTTATAAGATGTCAAGTCTTGGCTTAGGAAATGTTTTTCCATGAAGGATCTTGGAGAAGCTAAATATATTCTTGGAATCGGGATCTATAGAAATAGATCCAAAAGGCTTATTGGTTTGTGTCAAAGTACATACATTAACAAAATCTTGCGTAGATTTAGCATGCAGAACTCTAAGCGCGAAGCATTGCCCGTGCAAAAGGGTGTAATCTTGAGCAAGTCTCAAAGTCCTATCATACCTGATGAGATATGACAAATGAAAGGTATCCCGTATGCTTTGGCTACAGGATCCATCATGTATGCAATGTTATGTACTAGACCTGATGTCTCATTAGCTTTGAGTTTGACGAGTCGCTATCAACAGAATCCAGGTGAAGAACATTGGATAGCTGTTAAGAACATTCTTAAGTATTTGCGGAGAACTAAAGATATGTTCTTGGTTTACGGTGGTTTGAAAGAAGAGTTGAGTATTAAGTGCTATACATATGCTAGTTTTCAAACTGATCGAGATGATTCTCGATCTCAGTCAGGATATGTCTTTGCCATGAATGGCAGCGCAGTTGATTGGAAGAGCTCGAAGCATAGTACAGTTGCACAGTCTACAACGGAAGCAGAATACATTGCTGCCTCAGAAGCTGCACAGCAAGCTGTTTGGATTCGGAAGTTTATTGCTGAACTCGGAGTAGTTCCCAGCATTGAATCCCCTATGGAAATGTACTGTGATAATTCAAGTGCTATTATACTTGCGAAAGAATCACGTGTACGTAAGGGTAGCAGACACATTCTTCGAAAGTTTGACTACATTCAAGAAGTCGTTGAGAGGAATGATATTAGTATTCTTAAGGTTCATACAGATGATAATGTGGCTGACCCGTTCACGAAGCCCATGACACATAACAAGCAGGATGATCATGCTAGTAGTATTGGACTTCGATATGCTGCTGATCTTTTTAATTTGTAATTTGGTATTTGGATATTTTTGGAACATTAAGCAGTTTTATCTTAATGAATTGATATATATTTGGTATGATCGTTTTCATTTATATCACCATGTTCTATATTAGCATGTTTAATGCATGAGTAATTGTTGATTATTCAAAATCTCCATAATCGATCATGTTATGGGAATAACATGAATTAAGATTAATATGAAGTTTTGGTTATATTTATTGATGATAAATAGTTAACTTGTAGAGACCAAAATACATATATATTCATTGATGATGAATATTGGAATGACCCATTCGAGATGTCACTACATGGATCGTTGTCAGTAGTGAATCTTTTAGTGATTATGTCTTTATGTCCTTAGACTTGAGATACACGCCGATTTTGATGTGTGAAACATTGTACTTTGATATGGTTAAACACTGTCCTGAATAAGACTATAATAAAGGCCATCATTGGGTATAATGTAAAGCTCGTAAGAGACACATGTATGCAAAATAGGATTTGTTCCTCCGAAATGTTTGGAGTTAGATACTTTTGAGCTCCTCGATGAATGAATAAGATATTTGTGTGGCCGCACCCAGATGTAATTAAGATGATACTTAATTAGTTTGGTGATCTAATTCAGTTCAAAGATAGAGAAATAAAATTTTTAAACAAATGAGAATGACTAACGATCCATATCTCAAGTTTAACTAAAGTATCTGAAACAAAGGGACGAATGACATTTAACACTAACTATAAGCAGTTCTGAGAAACTACCATCACGTGAATTTAGGGACAATGTCCTGTTACTAGACGGTATCCATTGTTTGTATAGTTGCATGGTGTTGTACCATGCACAAGTGGGAGTCTGTAGGATTAATGTTCAAGGTACAACATATAACTATATGGCTAAATTCATTTGAGCCTTCGGGGTCACACATATATACACCTAGACGTTAAATAAAATATACATATGATGTATATGTATTACTCAAGTAGCGAAATAAATATTTAATTATTAATTAATTAATTAAGTAATAATTAATTAATTAATATGAATTAATTATTTAAATGATAGAATTTACAACTTGGTCAACAAGTTGAAAATTGATCTAATAATACTCGTATCTTTTACAAAAGGAAAGAAAGTATTGTTTGCACCTTAAGTTTTAACATAAATGGAAGAGATCCTGCTTTAATTTATTTTTATTCGGTTCACAAACCGACTTTAAAGTCTTTGGTATAGTACCAATTTATGATATATATATATATATATATATATATATATATATATATGGCTTATGGCCTATATTGTTATTGGTTTTTTTGGCATGACACAAAAACAGAATCAAACTAAAATATCATAAAGGTCTTTTGGTTGTAGTACAAAGAAACCATCTGTTTCTTTCAATTTAACAAAAACGCAATACGAAGCAATTTGATACGGAGTATTTTATTTTATTAATATAACTTGATTATATTAATAAATTACTTGGATTTGGACTAGCATCCATTGGCGTTGTCTGAAAGTGTAGTGGACTATCCAAAGAGACGATCATACCCTTTGATCATAGGTTTCTCTCCGTTCATCAGTTTCTTCAAGAAAGGTATACCGTCTACTCCTCTTTTGTTTTATATTGTTGACAATTATTATTGGTGTAATTGGATCCTTGGAATATATTAATCGTGTGCATGTTATATTAAATAAGTGGCTATTTAATCTTGTGAATTTTATTTATAAAATATTAAAAGATTATTATTTTAATTATCCTCTGCGTTAATCTGAATTGTTAAAAGTACACACGATTTTCCTTCACACTACGCGTTAGCTACCGATGTATTCTATTGTATTGTATTATAGTTAACTTTGTAGTTGGTAACGGAGGGATGATTTTGCATTGCGTACGCATTAGCCCCCGTTTCAGCTACCCTCGGAGGGATGATTTTGCATTGCGTACGCATTAGCCCCCGTTGTAAGAATTATATTGTATTAACTACCACGGTGAGATGATTTTTTCATTGCACTACGCATTAGCTACTGTTGGTGAGTTGTTTGAAAGGTTCCGGAGTTCTTCATATGAATGATTTTACAGTAGGAGTAGACCTGCACAGATTGTTTTCTAATTATGAGTATCTTGTGGTCTATTAAACTATTGGAAATGATTATTTATGATAAACTAATGAACTCACCAGCCTTTTGATTGACACTTGAAAGCATGTTTATTCTCAGGTATTAAAGAAATCTTCCGTTGTGCATTTGCTCATTTTAAAGATATTACTTGTAGTCATTCATGGCATATTTCAAAAGACGTTGCATTCGAGTCGTTGAGTTCATCAAGATTATTATTAAGTCAATTATAGTTGGATATATTATGAAATGGTATGCATGCTGTCAACTTTTGATATAAAGAAAGTTTGTCTTTTAAAAATGAATGCAATGTTTGTAAAATGTATCATATAGAGGTCAAGTACCTCGCGATGTAATCATATGTTATTGTATTCGTCCTTATGGATTAGGGAGGGTCGTCTCATGTGGTATCAGAGTGGTGGTCTTAGCGAACCAGGTCTTGCATTAGTGTGCCTAACTGATAGTTGTTTAGATGCATTAGTGGGTCTGGACTTCGACCGTGTCTGCATGTCAAAATTTTTGCTTATCATTTAGTGTCGCAAATTATTTGCTTATCATCCTTAAAGTCTAGACACGTCTTACTGCCTCTATTGCATAGACAGTGTATAGATAAATTCATATCTTAGCGTATCTGTTATTGTTACCTTTGCCTGACAGCTTCCGTAGATTCTTCCGTAACTTATAGGATTTTAGTATTATATATGCATATGTAAATTATGTATTGCAGGGTACTAATCTACATCCTATAATCTATTTCTTATTGAAAATCCGACATCTGTTCGTACGAGATGAATCCCTCAACCAGTTCGAATTTCTCGGATTCCGACAACTATTCCGATATAGAGTTTCACCTAAGCTCCGAAAGCAATGTCCTAGAATGAATCAACCAATTTATTTGATGGGTTTGTAGCCTACTAAATCAATGGAGAAGAAAAGAAGACGATCTTTTTCATCAACCAAATTCACGTTTTGACGAAGAACCTGAAACACTTACCAGCAAACTAGTATGAAACACCATTTTCACCCTCATTTCCCGAATATCTCGTCATGATTACATACTATCTTAGATTCTAAACCTTATTCATTCGCTCGTTCTTACCGACAATCATCCCAGAGTAATCGAAGAAGTCAACGAACTTCGCGCCTGAGTAATCAATTTGGAGAATATGGTGCAAAACTTACCAGCTTCAGCAACATCACCGACATTAACAGAACCACCAGCAACAGCAGTAGTACCATCAACAATTCATGCCTCAACATCTCATTCTGTACCTCGAGTATAATCATCATTCTACGTGACGTTCTACATTATTTATCTTCGTTCGACATGATGATTATGTAACCTCTAAGGTTTTAGAGATTATGTACTCTAATTCTAACTGAAAAGCAAAGGAGTTTAATGTTATATTAACTCATTAAATCCATAATTATATCTGAAGAAAATATATATGTATATATATTTTCATAAAGATTGTAATTAAAAATTCTTTTGTACGAACTGTTAATGGTGAAAATATTTTAATTGGTAGGTAATACCCGAAGAATATTTAGATTTCACAATAATAAGTTACACTGTACATTCTTCAATCTTATTCGACAGTCATTTACTATCCTACTTACATCCACAGATATACGAATCCGATTCACCACAGAATAACCATTTTCATTCAATTTCATATTTGGATTTTAATCTATCAGGATCCAACAAGTGGCATAATGAAGAAAACATTTGGCAAAATAAAATTTGTTAGAAACAAACGAATTAACTATGAGAAAATTTTTGTTAAGAATCCATGCTAACTGTTTCCAGCTAACTGTTCCTAGCTAACTGATTACATTTTATTTATCGCAGTTTATTTATCGCAATTTAATTATCGCAATTTTATTTATCGTCATTTAATTTCTGTTATTTACTTTACGCACTTTATTTATTGTCATTTAATTTCTGTATTTATTTTACGCACTTTAAATATCGGGACGCGTATACAAGGTTTTGACATATCATATCGAAGCATCTATATATATTATTTGGAATCACCATAGACACTCTATATGCAGTAATGATTGAGTTAGCTATACAGGGTTGAGGTTGATTCTATAATAATATATATACTTTGAGTTGTGATCGAGTCTGAGACATGTACACGGGTCACGAGACGTATTAATTAATTTGAATATTATATATTAAACTATATATATGAATTATTGGACTGTTAACTATTGACTATCGACTGTGGACTAATAACATTGGACAATTAAAATGAATTAAAATATTGATTATAACATATGAAACTAAACATTTCTTCAAGTTTGCCACTTGATCTCATCTTAAACCTCATTTGTATCTTGACGATTACAATCTGCGTTCAAACTTTTCATAATTCTTGAAAACACCATAATCGAGAGGATGAATCAACCGTACTTCATCTACGAAAGGAAAGATTTATGCATATAGTTATGCACCTGAAAAACTCTTGGAATCTGAGTAAACGTTTAACACGTATCTGTGCTAGCTCCTTTGGCATTGCTATTACCGAAAATAACATTGCAATTATTTTTCAAGTTAGCCGATTTTGTCACAGCTCCAGCAAGTCAACTTAGACTTTTCGTTCGAAACAACCTTATTATTACCTTGATATAGGTGCGTGCTCTTTTATTGTTACCGGAGAACCTTTTATATTTCACCATATTACCATCAGCGTTTAATCATCTAAAAACACAATTCTCCTGAAACCACCTCGGATTGATAACCGATGATTCAGATATCGTAGCATTAGATGCAGAGGAAACAAAAAAATTGTAGATGGTCTAAACGGCCAAAAGTTTGATGATAAAGAAGAGAGTATTAGGAACGCTCGATAGAAAATTTGGTACTGAAAAACAGATTGAACAAACCATGAAGGAGACCAAGGCCAAATACAAGGACCATACCATATATTCAAAGAACCCAGGTAATTCTGGATCCGATGAAACCTTCAACGGATATCTTGCTCCGTACTCATGTTAAAATCTTGCGGAAAATCTTTCTTCATCAACCATCGAACTTAGAAATTCCAAAATATCATCATAAATATCTTCGATATTTCTGAAGATATTTTCATAAATATTCTCGTCCGAAATTATTTATCTCTTCGTGCTATCTATATTATATCATAAAGGAAACTACTTTAGTTTCTAAATTTTTTTTAAAATTTGAGTTGAATTAGGAATGATTTTGAAGTAGTGTTGGAAATTGATGCATGAGTTAGTATAATATAATGACACTTGATCAACATGATTATATTACAATAATTCATGCTGAGTTTCTAATGGGACGTGATGATTCACATATCATAACATCATCATGTGCCATGTTACATAACTCTTTCATTATACTTAACTTCTGAACTTATCAAGAAAGTATATTCTTGATAGTTCTATTCTCAGTAATTCAGGTAATTTGACAAATTAAATCCTGCGATTACGTTCTTTCTTGTTTAGAACATTAAGTTCATTCAAAATTCCATACTTACGTATTCTAGACTGATACTCGCTTTACTAGAGGTCGAGAAGAGAATAAAAAGGTAAATAGCTCCAAAATACAAGAGAAAATATATAGCCCAATAACAACACGGAGGTTACAAACCATGAATATTAATACGAATAGTAATATAAGAACATGGTAGAATTAAGAATAGTATCACCCCAAAGTAATAGTAAACGTAAACAGATTTTTCTGGTGGAAGATTGAAAAGAAGGATGACAGAAATGATAATTAGGAAAACATCAAGGATTAGAACGAGATTAAGCATTTTTACAATCTTTTGGATGTATGAACTAAGAAAGGAAGTATAGGAATTGTGAGAATAATGGAACAAAAGAGTTTAATTTATAATGGAAATATTAGACAGAGTAATCGAGGCAGATCACCGTATTTAATTATAGAGATCATAATTTCTTTACTCGCCGAAAAATCAAATCTTTTAGATTTCGAAGATTTTCTTTAAATTCCTTGATTTCCGGAAATCATCCATGATTACGTCACCAGACAAGACGAATCTGCATTTATTCATTTCACTCTTTTGCGACAGCTTCACTCATACTCTTCACATAATCAACTTGTTTATCCATATTACTCAATGATGATAAAACTTTATTTATTCAACTCATATTCGTCATAAAAATATATTTATTGTTAGCAATGACCATCCCAATCAAATTTTGGGACGAAATTTCTTTAAAGGGTAGGTACTGTGACGACCCGGGAATTTCCGACCAAATTTAAACTTGTTCATATTCGATTTTCGACACGATAAGCAAAGTCTGTATTATTGAGTCTCAGAAATTTTGAACTGTTTTTATGAATTCATTTGTCCTTTGACTGTGCCCGGTGATTCACGAACATTTGTTGTTAGTAAATATGTATATATGAATATTTATATATATAGTTATATAAATATAAATGTAAGGATATATGAAAATTACGAAAAATAAAATATAATAGAATTAGATATATAAAATAATATACAAGATCATAAGGTTATTAAATAAGTACATATAAATATATGAATATGACTTTTATATGATTGATGATTAATTGTATAAGCCTAAACAAAAAAAATAAATAAAAATAAAAATAATAAAATAATAAAATAAAAAATACAGATACATTTAGAGATACAAATACGGATATATATAAATATAATTATATAAATATATAAATACATGATATATAATACTGATATATATTTACGCAGATCATGACTTTATCCTCATTCTCTTTTTTTTCTCCTTCTGCTATTCTGCTCGTGACCTCCTCTCCATCTTGATCATCACCACAAAATCACCTTCAATCAATTATTGTTGTAATTTAAATCATTTACTGGTACGTCTTACAGATTCTGTTGTTCTTGAAATAAAAAAAAAAAAACACAGCAACAACTCTTTTATTTTTTTTCTCTCGTAAACCCATTTTAAACCATGAACCATTTTCGAATCAAACACAAAAATCTAATAATGTAGATGTGTTAGAAAACATATAGTCAAACTATCTGCAAATTTTAATCATTTAATTCGTTCGTTTGTTGTTGAATTTGAGAGTCAAAGCTGAAAACAAAAAAAGTCAACAGAATTTTGATTATTCGAATTCGAGTTTTAAAAGCTATTTTAGGTTCAATTGATAATTTACAAAGTTTCTATAGATGATTTAAGAAGTCTTTCGTGTTATAACAATTGCGTAAAACGTTTTACATTTCAAAATCAATTTTTTTTAACCAAGCGAAGAACACAGCAGCAGACGCGTTCATTTTTTATATTTTTTTTATGTTTTCTGTTGGTCACAACCCTACAACACAGAACTTATGGATTACAACTAAAAATCCTAATTTAATTATGGTAAGAATGGTTCATGGCTTTGATCGATTTAGCATATGAGGAAGGAGTAGGACAGAAAAGAATAGCGGGTTAAATACAAATCAGTTGGGTATAAAAACAGGAAAATAGAATTGGATCAATGGTTTCGGTATTTGATGGGTGACCGAGAGGTCGCGGGTTCGAGTCCCGGCTCTGGCGGGTTATTTTTTTTAAGACTCCTAAGGTAGTTTTCTATTTTATTATTATTATTATTATTATTATTATTATTATTATTATTATTATTATTATTATGTTTATTATTATTATTATTATTATTGTTATTATCATTAGTTGTTGTTATTATTGTTAAGATAATCATTATTATTACTATCATAATACACGTTATTATTATTAATACAAGTATTAGAATTGTTATTATTAGTAATGCTAAAATAGATGTTAGTTATTATTATAAATATAATTACAATTATGAATAACACTAAGATTATTATCATTTTATTACCAAGTAACATCATTAAACATTATTAGTGTTATTATTATTAGTATTAGTGATATTGATATAGGTATTATTATGATTAGGAATATCATTATTATCATTACTACAAAAATAACACAAACTAGTTTTATTATCATTAATATTAGTATTAGTATCACTTTTGTAAAAGTTAGTATTATTATTATTATTATTATTATTATTATTATTATTATTATTATTATTATTATTATTATTATTTTTATTAAACCATTAATAGCAAGACTATCATTTTTAAACAAATAAATATTTTGTACAATAAAATATAGTTATTACATATACTATAATTATATTAATATTCCATATAACTATATATAAGACATATTAACATTTATTATATAAAAACTTATATACAACAAATTAGGTATTTATAATATAATACTAAATATATATATATATACATATATATATATATATATATATATATATATATATATATATATATATATATATATATATATATATATATTAATATAACTATATTAATCACTTTTGTAACGACCCTGGCTTTTTTAACGTTTATTTATTAATAATTGTTATTATTAATACTTGTGATTTATTGAATGTATGTTATTACATTTACTTGTTGCCATGATTAACCGTACTTAACTTTAATTGCCTGAAACGTCTTTGTGACACGCAAAAATTACACGAATAATATTTTCAAGTATTATTTACATTCATGATTGATTTTATTAATCATTTTAATTAACTATGATGATTAGTTAGTTACTTGGGCTTTAATTGGATTTATTTGTTAATTAATGGAACTTGGACTTGATTAATGTAAATGGACTCTTGAATATGGGCTTATAAGCCCACCCTACTTCTTAGTTGGACTATTTAGCCCATGTCTTTCACTTGTAAGTATCACTTTAGATGGTAACTAGTTAGTTAAGGAAATAAGAATCTAGTCTTCACATAATCCCCATGCACATACACCAAATAACCAACTTTATGAACCTTTACCATGCATGGACTAGTGGTTTATTTCCTTCCTCCCTTTCCCTCATGTGGCCGTCGGCCATAGGCCTTTTGATGGAAGTTTTTGTTTCAATTTTTCTATTACTTCTTGCTCACAATTCTCTCATTCCAAAACACACATTACTTGCTCACTTTTTCTCTCATTTCTTTCTCTTATTCTCTCTAAATATTGTGAGTAACTTGAACTTCTTTTTCTCTTTTTCTTTCTTGCTAAAACCGTGGCCTAACAACCCTTAATTATCATCATCATTTGTTGTTTGATACTTGTTCATGGTTGTTATTTTGTTACTTTTTGTTAGTTGCTGTTATTTACTTACTAGTTTTCAAGAATCAAACTTGTTAGTTTATTCTTCATATTATCTTGTTCATAACAAGAACATACAAGACATAAACTTTCTAGTTTATGATCTACACTTAATACTTGTTTAAAGATCAAAGTTCATGTGTTGAAAGCATACTTGTGATTCATGAAGTAAACTTCAAGTTTACTTTCTTAAAGATCAAACTTTGGTTTGAATCTTTAAAATAAGAAACCCAAGAACTTATTACTTGCTCATTTAGTTTATTTCTTTGTATTATGCACTTTAATTTCATGTTTGTTGGTTGTTATTGGTCAAGTGTTACTAGTTAACCTTGATCTCATTAATCTTGAACTAAAAGTTAACTTTGAAAGTTCAAGAACATGTAAGTAAGCTTTCTTTAATTATAACTTTGTATACTTATGCTTGATCTAGACTTTTGAGTCTTGGATCTTCAAGATCTAACTAAGAACTATGTTCTACAACTTAAGATCTTCATTTCATAAGTTTACTTTCAAGTTTGTAACTTATTATTAGTTTTAAAGTTCATGTATGTGTTAGATCTAAGACTTTGATGTAACTTTGGTTCATCAAACTTCATACAACTCTTAAGTGAGTTGTGCTACATGTATTAGGCCTACACTTGTGTCCTAATAGTCAAAGCTTGGTTAATATTACTTTTACATTTCATGTATGTGTTGAATCTAAGACTTTGATGTAACTTTGGTTCATCAAAACACTTGCAACACTTAAGTGAGTTGTGCTTCATGTCTTAGACTTACACTTGGGTTATGATGGTCAAACCTTGGTGAAAATGATGCAAACACATCAACGATTTGTACACTTGAAGCTATATGCATCAAGGATGAGAACCATGATAAGCATCGAGCACCAAGAACCACCGGAACCTACTGACCATACTGTTTTGCTGTTTCTGGGTCTGATCAGTAAGACCTGGGCTGTTTTAATGTTTATTTCCAGATATCTCTGTTCGATTAGATAACTTTTCATATAGGAATTGTCTTAATCCGAGTTACGTTTTAGGATTTATGGCCCTCCGATCGTCACTATGTCCATTTAACGTTGTGCTGAAAATTCTGACCTACTCGCACTTAGACCATCACCACGGTCAAACGAAGATGAGTTTTCTTCTGTAATTTTTACCACACTTAAAGGACTCATATAGGGAGCCATGGCCACTGGTCTCACCTTATTTCAGTAGGTATAGAGGTCGTGGTGACTGACCGAACTCAGCTTTTGTTTTAAACTCTTTTCATGAACAAAACTTACTTTACACCTTTTGTTTAATGATGAATGATGATGACCCTTAAGACCTTATTTACATACTTTTAAACCTTTTCGGACGATTTACTGACTTAGTACTATTTGACTTAGGTTGAGGACCCGTTTGGACAACCTTCATTACTTGCTTACTTTTCGAGTCATACTTTACCGCTACTTTATCATTGTGAGTTATAGCATTCCCTTTTTACTTTAACTTATTTTGGGAACTGAGAATGCATGTGGATTTTATGTTTTACATACTAGGAACGAGTACTTAAACTTATATATGTGTGGGTTATACAACGGCAGAAACATTCCCTTTAACTCGGTAACGTTTAGTCATTGGTTTTTGAACCGGTGAACGCGAATCTTAGATATGGATCCATAGAGTTTGACATCCCCACTCGGGCTAGTCGCGCTAGCATTTAATGAGTGTTTAATACTTCGTAGACATACGCACTTTCCAAGTGTACTTTCAGGGGGTATAAACGTTAAGTTAGTTACCAAGTGCCCACGGTTAACATATACTTTATCATACTGTTTTGAAACGCTCTTTGTAGCACTGAAATCTCGTGGCCTACCTTACATACTGTTATACTTAAACTATAGCTCACCAACCATTGTGTTGACATTTTTAAGCATGTTTTTCTCAGGTGCTTAAGGTTGCTTCCGCTGTGTACTAGTCTTGCCGTAGACACCCGCTGCTCTAGTGTTATCACCGCATGAACTACTTTTTTTGCATTCAAACTTAATTACATTTGAAACTATATTTTGTAACGACCTAAGGGTCACATACATTTATTCATGCTTGCTATTCATAGAAGCATACAGTTGGTGTAAAACAATTGACGTCAGTTATGACGTCATCTTTTTATCGTGAATGCAACTTCTTTTATTACAGCATATAGTACTTAACCTTGTAATGATCCTGTTGATGATTCGTACACGATGGTTTTGTACGGGGCATCACATTTGGTATCAGAGCATTGGTTGTAGGGAATTAGGTTGCATTAGTGAGTCTAAGACCGACCTAAGTAGGATTCACTAATAGGACTAATCTACAAATTGCTAGTTTACTTGTTTCCGCTGAACTTACTGCATGTTGATGCTTACTTTTACTGCTATATGCCGTATGCTACTACATGATTTCACTACCGTATGATATTACTTGATTTAGATTGCATGCTACTTCCGTATGATTCGTTATTATTGCCATGCTACTTATTGTTATACATGATTTAAACTGTTGGCCTAATACATGCTTGCTTTATGACTTACTGACATGAAAAAATTTATTTTCCTTGTTCATATGTCGGATATTCCACCTGCTATCATTTTGGGCAGTTCAGACTCGTCAGCCACCCCACCTGCTGCTGCTGCCGACACACCGATCCCGCTACCCACGAGTGACCCCGGCGCTTCATCTTCCGAGACTAGCAGCCAGGTGCCTGCCCCAGTGGTTACTTCTAGTAGAGCCCAGGACCCTTCGGAGATTCCAGCTCCATCTGCCCCCGAACCTTCAGGATCACAGCCCCGCTTAGGCAAGATTGTGATTCTCGCAGAGTTCGGGGAAGGTCCATTCTGTAACCGGTATCGCCATTGGTGCCGACGCGCTCCTGATGGACGTCTCATTCCAATCGGACCCGCTCGTTACCAACAGATGATGGCCACTCAAGGACGGCCAGTTCAGCCACCCGTACAGCCACCACATGATTCGGACGACCCGTCATCCACTGATGCTTCATCCGACGACACCTCCTCAGATGACTCCGACGAGGAGGACCCCGATGCACCTGTTCAGCCACCCTCCACCCCGCCGAAGAAGTGGTATCGCTTCGACGGTACCATCATTCTGGGGATCAACGAAGGACGAGCCTTCACTGACGTGTTTGGTCGGCGTCGTAGGGTTACTGCCCGTAAGCGACTTGTGCCATATCCTGCCGACCCACAAGTGCGTAAGGCACCCCGTTACGTACTGACTATTTCTGGAGCCGAAACATCTGCACCCCATTATGTAATGTCTGCACCACCGGCACCACCTGCTCCACCGGAACCACCTGCACCACCAGCATCGCCTGCCCCACCATCTCCCACAGTCGAGGAATTGACAAGGGAGGTGGAGATCCTCCGAGCTCGGGTAGCTGAGCTTGAGGAGCAGATGTCTCATGTTATGGACATCCTTCACCCACCTCCACCGTAGGGCTTTTGTATTTAGATTTCATTATGTAATCTAGTTGTAGTTTTATGTTTCACTTATGTATTGTACGAACTTATTCAGATGTATGAAACTTATTATTATTATTAATGGAACTTTGCATTATTTAATTCTTACACGATGTTCTATTTACATTACTGTACGATGATTCTGTGGTATTTGTACCTAGATGCTTTATTTAATAACATGTGATGTTTTGATTCCATGTTGGTTACCATATACTGTATTATTACTATTTGAATGCTGGATTTTGACTTGAGTCAAAATTTTTGTTTAGAACATCATGGCTAATGGTCGATCCACACCTACTGCTGCTCAAATTGAAGAGATGATCCAAGAACGTGTAGCCGCAGCCATTGCGGAAATGCAACCCCAAGCTCCACCACCACCGCCACCACCACCGGTTATTTAACCCGTTCGAAATGGGTGTACTTACAAGGAATTCCAGAGTTGTAAACCACATAACTTCAGCGGCACTGAGGGACCGGTTGGTCTCACCAGATGGTTCAAGAAACTTGAATCAGTATTCCGAGTTAGCAACTGTTCGGAGGACAACAAAACCAAATTTGCTTCTTGCACGCTGTCTGATGGCGCGCTCACGTGGTGGAACACAATGGCACAGGCACAAGGCATTGATGAGGCGTATGCTACGCCATGGGAAGAATTTAAGTGTGCCATGATTGAGGAGTATTGTCCGAGAACCGAGATACAAAAGATGGAAATGGAGTTCATGCAATTAAAGGCCGTTGGGAACGACCTTGATGGTTACAACAGGAGATTTTTGGAGTTAGCCCTGATGTGTCCGACAATGGTCACCCCGGAATTCAAGCGAATGGAGAGATACTTCTGGGGACTCCCTAAGTCCATCAAGGGTAACGTCACCTCATCCAAACCACCAAATGTCCCAGAAGCGATGCGCATGGCGCATACTTTAATGAATCAAATAACCATCGATGAACCGGAGAAAACTAAGACTGAAGCGGGTACTAGTGAGAAGCGCAAATGGGATAACCACAATAACAACAACAACAGGGGAAGGAACTATGATCAAAACCCGGCGAAACGACATGAGGGTTTTAGGGGAAACAACAACGGTGGAAATCCCAATCCAAACACCAACACGAACCCGAACTATAAAGGAACCTTACCATAATGCAAGAGGTGTTGCAAACACCACACTGGGTATTGCAATGTTTTCTGTGAGAAGTGCCAACGGTCTGGGCATATCGGGAAGGACTGCAAGGTCACCACTTTGAATGGGAAGCCGAACACCAACGGGCCAAAGAAGTGTTATGAATGCGGACAGACGGGCCATTTCAGAAATGCGTGTCCAAATAAGCGAAAAGATGGCGGACCACCGCGCGCCAGAGATTTCAATGTTAATGTAAGGGACACACACGAAAACCCCGACTTGGTGACAGGTATATTCAAAATCAACAATCTTTTAGCTTCTGTCTTGTTTGATACTGGTGCAGATAGAAGTTATGTATGTAGACATTTTTGCGATAAGATTAATTGGTCATTAGTCCCGTTAAAAGAAAGTATGCTTGTCGAGGTCGCCAATGGAAAACTTGAAAAGGTTGACCATATTAGTCGTGGAGCTATTATCAACATAGCTGGTGCAGATTTCGAAATTGATTTGATACCTATCAAACTGGGAAGTTTTGACGTGATCGTCGGTATGGATTGGTTGAGCAAGATAAGGGCCGATATTATCAGTGAAGATAAAGCTCTTCGTATACCACAAGGAAACGGTGAGCCACTGATCATCTACGGAGAGAGATGTACCTCGAAGCTGAACCTCATTAGTTGCGTGAAAGCGCAAAAGATTATGAAGAAGGGACGTCTTGCCGTGCTAGCGCATGTGAAAACGGTAGAAACCGGGGAGAAGAGCGTGAACGACGTTCAAATTGTGAACGAATTTTCCGATGTCTTCCCAGAGGAATTTCCTGGATTGCCACTGCAGAGAGCAGTAGAGTTTCAGATTGATTTAGTGCCAGGAGCTGTACCTGTAACTCGCGCACCTTATAGACTCGCACCTTCTGATATGCAAGAATTACAGAGTCAACTACAAGAACTACTTGACCGAGGATTTATCCAACCAAGTTTCTCGCCTTGGGGCATACCTGTATTGTTTGTGAAGAAGAAGGATGGATCCTTTCGTATGTGTATCAACTACCGTGAACTCAACAAATTGACTATCAAGAATCGGTATCCTCTTCCACGAATTGATGATCTTTTTGATCAACTACAAGGATCGAGCGTTTACTCAAAGATCAATTTGCGATCCGGTTATCATTGGTTGAGGGTGAAGGAAAGTGACGTGATGAAAACTGCATTCAGGACCCGTTATGGTCATTATGAGTTTCTCGTGATGCCATTCGGTTTGACAAATGCACCTGCCGTGTTCATGGACCTCATGAATCGTGTCTGCAAGCCGTACTTAGATAAGTTTGTTATCGTCTTCATAGATGATATCCTCATCTACTCTAAGAGCGAAGAAGAGCATGAGCAACACCTCCGACTAGTACTTGAACTCTTGAGACAAGAGCAACTTTACGCCAAATTCTCCAAGTGCGAATTTTGGTTGAAGGAAGTCCAGTTTCTGGGTCATGTTGTGAGCGACCAGGGTATCAAAGTTGACCCCGCCAAGATTGAAGCTATCAGTAAGTAGGAGACCCCCACTACTCTGACTCATATTCGCCAATTCCTAGGTCTCGCCGGTTATTACCGAAGGTTCATTGAAGGATTTTCTCTGATTGCGCGTCCTTTGACCGCGCTAACTCACAAGGGCAAGAAGTTCATTTGGGAACCCGCACATGAATCAGCATTCCAAACCTTGAAGAAGAAGTTTACCACCGCACCTATCCTAACTCTTCCTGAGGGCAGTGATGACTTTGTTGTTTATTGTGATGCATCGAAAAGTGGTTTTAGTTGTGTACTGATGCAACGATCAAAAGTTATTGCCTATGCCTCCCGCCAATTGAAGATTCACAAGCGGAACTACACTACTCACGATCTCGAACTTGGAGCCGTTGTCTTCGCGCTTAAATTATGGAGACACTATCTTTATGGAACTAAGAGCACTATCTTCACCGATCACAAGAGTCTCCAACACATCTTCGATCAGAAGCAATTGAATATGAGACAGCGTCGATGGATCGAGACGCTCAACGACTACGATTGTGAACTACGTTATCATCCTGGCAAGGCCAATGTTGTAGCTGACGCTTTAAGCCGAAAGGAGAGGACGGCACCTCTTCGTGTTAGGGCTCTGAACATCACCATTCATTCGAACCTCAACAGCTAGATCAGAGTAGCCCAAGATGAGGCTCTCAAGGAGGAGAATATATCTCACGAACATTTGAACATACTTGTCTCTCGATTCAAGGTTAGGGAGTCTGGACTCTGATGTAATGCCAGAAGAATTTGGGTACCTTATTATGGAGATCTACGGAACCTTATACTTGATGAAGCCCACAAGTCAAGATATTCGATTCACCCTGGAGCGGGCAAAATGTACCACGACCTTAAAGAACAGTATTGGTGGCCGAATCTTAAGAAGGACGTTGCAACTTATGTTGGGAAGTGTTTGACTTGTTCGAAACTTAAGGTCGAACATCAGAGACCTTCTGGGTTACTTCAACAGCCGGAAATCCCACAATGGAAGTGGTAAAGGATCACAATGGATTTCATTACTAAGCTGCCGAAGACGGTGGGCGGATACGATACTATTTGGGTTATTGTTGACCGCCTTACCAAATCTGCACACTTCTTAGTGATGAATGAAACGGATACAATGGAAAGACTTGCTCAACTATACATCAAGGAGGTTGTATCTCGTCATGGTGTACCTTTATCGATCATCTCAGATCGCGATCCCCATTTTGCTTCTAGATTCTGGCATTCTTTGCAAGAAGCCATGGGAACCCATCTCGACATGAGTACTGCTTATCATCCACAGACCGACGGGCAAAGTGAACGAACAATTTAGACCTTGGAAGACATGTTGCGTGCATGTGTCATTGATTTTGGAAAGGCCTGGGAAAGGCATTTGTCGCTAGCCGAATTCTCGTACAACAACAGTTATCACTCGAGCATTAATGCTGCACCTTTCGAAGCATTGTATGGCCGTAAGTGCCGATCTCCTATTTGTTAGGCCGAAGTAGGCGAAAAGCAAATCACCGAACCTGAGGTAGTCCATGAAACCACGGAGAAGATTGCTCAGATTCAAGCTAGACTTAAGACTGCCCGTGATCGCCAAAAGAGTTATGCTGATCTTAAACGTAAAGACTTTGAATTCAATGTTGGTGACCGTGTAATGTTGAAGGTTGCACCTTGGAAGGGTGTGATTCGCTTTGGAAAACGCAGAAAGTTAAACCCGCGATACATTGGTCCTTTCGAAATTTTGGAACGTGTTGGACCTGTTGCTTACCGTTTGGATGATAAGCAGTGTCTTGCTGCACCTGAAGAAGTGTCTTGCTGCACCTGAACTTATCATACCATTGGAAGAACTTACAATTGACGACAAACTCCACTTCGTGGAAGAGCCTGTTGAAATTATGGACCGTGAGGTCAAAACTTTGAAATGCAACAAGATTCCAATCGTCCGAGTACGATGGAATGTCAAACGAGGACCTGAGTTTACCTGGGAGCGAGCGGATCAAATGATGCGGAAGTATCCTCACCTTTTCCTGACTCCTCCATCTACCTCAGCTTAAAATTTCGGGACGAAATTTTCTTTAACAGGTGGGTAATGTAACGACCCTAGATTTTTCAACGTTTATTTATTAATAATTGTTATTATTAATACTTGTGATTTATTGAATGTATGTTATTACATTTACTTATTGCCATGATTAATCGTACTTGACTTTAATTGCCTGAAACGTCTTTGTGACACGCGAAACTTACACGAATAATATTTTCAAGTATTATTTACATTCATGATTGATTTTATTAATCATTTTAATTAACTATGGTGATTAGTTAGTTACTTGGGCTTTAATTGGATTTATTTGTTAATTAATGGAACTTGGACTTGATTAATATAAATGGACTCTTGAATATGGGCTTATAAGCCCACCCTACTTCTTAGTTGGACTATTTACCCCTTGTCTTTCACTTGTAAGTATCACTTTAGATGGTAACTAGTTAGTTAAGGAAATAAGAATCTAGTCTTCACATAATCCCCATGCACATACACCAAATAACCAACTTTATGAACCTTTACCATTCATGGACTAGTGGTTTATTTCCTTCCTCCCTTTCCCTCATGTGGCCGTCGGCCATTGGCCTCTTGATGGAGGTTTTTGTTTCAATTTTTCTATTACTTCTTGCTCACAATTCTCTCATTCCAAAACACACATTACTTGCTCACTTTTTCTCTCATTTCTTTCTCTTATTCTCTCTAAATATTGTGAGTAACTTGAACTTCTTTTTCTCTTTTTCTTTCTTGCTAAAACCGTGGCCTAACAACCCTTAATTATCATCATCATTTGTTGTTTGATACTTGTTCATGGTTGTTATTTTGTTACTTGTTGTTAGTTGTTGTTATTTACTTACTAGTTTTCAAGAATCAAACTTGTTAGTTTATTCTTCATATTATCTTGTTCATAACAAGAACATACAAGACATAAACTTTCTAGTTTATGATCTACACTTAATACTTGTTTAAAGATCAAAGTTCATGTGTTGAAAGCATACTTGTGATTCATGAAGTAAACTTCAAGTTTACTTTCTTAAAGATCAAACTTTGGTTTGAATCTTTAAAGTGAGAAACCCATGAACTTATTACTTGCTCATTTAGTTTATTTCTTTGTATTATGCACTTTAATTTCATGTTTGTTGGTTGTTATTGGTCAAGTGTTACTAGTTAACCTTGATCTCATTAATCTTGAACTAAAAGTTAACTTTGAAAGTTCAAGAACATGTAAGTAAGCTTTCTTTAATTATAACTTTGTATACTTATGCTTGATCTAGACTTTTGAGTCTTGGATCTTCAAGATCTAACTAAGAACTATGTTCTACAACTTAAGATCTTGATTTAATAAGTTTACTTTCAAGTTTGTAACTTATTATTAGTTTTAAAGTTCATGTATGTGTTAGATCTAAGACTTTGATGTAATTTTGGTTCATCAAACTTCATACAACTCTTAAGTGAGTTGTGCTACATGTCTTAGACCTACACTTGTGTCCTAATAGTCAAAGCTTGGTTAATATTACTTTTACATTTCATGTATGTGTTGAATCTAAGACTTTGATGTAACTTTGGTTCATCAAAACACTTGCAACACTTAAGTGAGTTGTGCTTCATTTCTTAGACTTACACTTGGGTTATGATGGTCAAACTTTGGTGAAAATGATGCAAACACATCAACGAGTTGTACACTTGAAGCTATATGCATCAAGGATGAGAACCCTGATAAGCATCGAGCACCAAGAACCACCGGAACCTACTGACCCTACTATTTTTCTGTTTCTGGGTCTGATCAGTAAGACCTGGGCTGTTTTAATGTTGATTTTCAGATAGCTCTATTCGAGTAGATAACCTTTCATATAGGACTCGTCTTAATCCGAGTTACGGTTTAGGATTTATGGCCCTCCGATCGTCACTATGTCCATTTAACGTTGTGCTGAAAATTCTGACCTACTCGCACTTAGACCGTCGCCGCGGTCAAATGAAGACGAGTTTGCTTCTGTAATTTTTACCACACTTAAAGGACTCATATACGGAGCCATGGCCACTGGTCTCACCTTATTTCAGTAGGTATAGAGGCTGTGGTGATTGACCGAACTCAGCTTTTGTTTTAAACTCTTTTCATGAACAAAACTTACTTTACACCTTTTGTTTAATGATGAATGATGATGACCCTTAAGACCTTATTTACATACTTTTAAACCTTTTCGGACGATTTAATGACTTAGTACTATTTGACTTAGGTTGAGGACCCGTTTGGACAACCTTCATTACTTGCTTACTTTTCGAGTCATACTTTACCGCTACTTTATCATTGTAAGTTATAGCATTCCCTTTTTACTTTAACTTATTTTGGGAACTGAGAATGCATGCGGATTTTATGTTTTACATACTAGGCATGAGTACTTAAACTTATATATGTGTGGGTTATACAACGGCAGAAACATTCCCTTTAACTCGGTAACGTTTAGTCATTGGTTTTTGAACCGGTGAACGCGAATCTTAGATATGGATCCATAGGGTTTGACATCCCCACTCGGGCTAGTCGCGCTAGCATTTAACGAGTGTTTAATACTTTGTAGACATACGCACTAACCAAGTGTACTTTCAGAGGGTATAAACGTTAAGTTAGTTACCATTGCCCACGGTTAACATATACTTTATCATACTGTTTTGAAACGCTCTTTGTAGCACTGAAATCTCGTCGCCTACCTTACATACTATTATACTTAAACTATAGCTCACCAACCATTGTGTTGACGTTTTTAAGCATGTTTTTCTCAGGTGCTTAAGGTTGCTTCCGCTGTGTACTAGTCTTGCCGTAGACACCCGCTGCTCTAGTGTTATCACCGCATGAACTACTTTATTTTGCATTCAAACTTAATTACATTTGAAACTATGTTTTGTAACGACCTAAGGGTCACATACATTTATTCATGCTTGCTATTCGTAGAAGCATACTGTTGGTGTAAAATAATTGACGTCGGTTATGACGTCATCTTTTTATCGTGAATGCAACTTCTTTTATTACAGCATATATTACTTAACCTTGTAATGATCCTGTTGTTGATGATTCGTACACGATGGTTTTGTACGGGGCATCACAGCTTTATATACATATACAAAATAAATATATATAACATATAATTCAAGATATAAAATAAAGTATATCTTTTTAAATAGAATCTAGTATAAATCTTATATAACTACGAAATATATATAAATAATATATATAAATAAATAAAATTATGAGATTTCTATTATATGTTTTAATAGAAATACAATTGATATAGGTTCGTGAATCCGAGGCTAACCCTGCATTGTTCAGTTGATTAAATATCGTTATATGTATTTTTACTACAAAATACAGTATGGTGAGTTCATTTGATTCCCTTTTACTCTTATATTTTTGGGACTGAGAATACATGCGCTGTTTTTATAACTGTTTCCTAAATGCTTTTGAGATATATTTTTGAACTGAGAATACATGAACTGCTTTTATAAATGATTGACGAAATAGACACAAATATTCAAAACTACATTCTATGATAGAATTATTTGGATTCAGAGGTTCGATTTAGTAGTTAGTAACGGTGAGATGATTTCGTCATTGCACTACGCGTTAGCTACCGTTTTAACTACCATCGGTGAGATGATTTCGTCATTGCACTACGCGTTAGCTACCGATGTATTGTATTGTATTGTATTGTATTATAGTCAACTTTGTAGTTAGTAACAGAGGGATGATTTTACATTGCGTACGCATTAGCCCCCATTTCAGCTACCCTCGGAGGGATGATTTTGCATTACGTACGCATTAGCCCCCGTTGTAAGAATTATATTGTATTAACTGAAGGTATTTCATATGCCCGAGAGACATAATAAATTAATGTGGCCAATATGTTATGATCCAAGTCGGGTCATACCCAATAACAAGCCAACAACACCTTTTAGTATTTATTTTAACGATTGGATCTTTAAAATTAATACTCGACACTTAAACTTTAGAAATTGGTTTTCTAAAGATAAAATGCTTGAAATAATTATTTGGATAATTATAAATACAAGTTTAATTATTTATATGATTAAACTTATGTGTGTGTTATTATTTTATAAGTGGTTTGTAAAATACAATTTTATAAAAGGTTTATAAAATTAAAAGGATGTGCAAGTATCTAGTAAATAATGCAAGACTTTTATTTAAAAGTTAGAAGAAAAAAAAAAGGGAGGTGGGTGGCGGTTTTGGGACTCCAAGAAAACCCACCCATGCTTACTTGGTTAAGTGTATTTACCCTCTTTCAACTAGCATGCTTGCACACTTACACATACACACATAATTACTAGCTTTTAAAAAAAAATCAAAACTCTCTCCATCCATCTAGTTTTGGCCGAAATTTTGGGAGGAAGAAAGGGTGTTCTTCATTTGATTTTTACTTGCATTTTGGTGTCTAAATCCTAACCAAGTTCAAGGGTGTTGATTTGCAAAGGCTTGTGGGTATACAAAGCTTGAGGCTTCAAGTAAGGAGCTTGCTTATTCATCATCTTCTTCATCATCCTCATCATCCTTTTAACCTCCTAACTTGGAGTAGGTATATCCTCTTTACTAGCTCTTTTACTTTGTAAGCATATTTTCTAGACTTGATATGGTTTTGGAATTCATGTTTAAAAGGTTAAACTTCATATTAATTTGTTTATAAATATGCTTCCGCTTAATGTTGAAATCGGGTTTTGACATATATGTTCATGAAACTTGTTTATATGATGAATTCCAACAATGGTATCTAGAGCCGAGGTCATAGAAATATGCTTCTTGTATTTGGCTTGAAAACCCATTTAGATTACAATCTAGTAACATGCATGAAACTAGAATGTAAAAATTTTGGGTTTTGGGTGGGATATATTTTTGGCCAAATTTTTGGGGTTCCAAAAGGGGTTTGGAACTTCAAGTTTGGTCATGTTTTGTTGTTAGTTGTTGTTCACAATCAAGCCTTGGCCTTGTGGTTGCATGTGTGTATGTTTGGTTGATTTATTCATTCTTATGGTTTGTAATATTTATTCATTCATTTGGTTTGTAATAATCTTGTAATTTGGCAATGTAATTTATTTTATTTTGGTATGTAAAATAGATTAGGTTGTAATTTCTTTTTCCTAGAAAAATGTATTAGGTTGTATATTTTTTTGTAAAAAGAAAAGAAGATACAAGATGATGAATGAAGAACACAAGATGGAGCATATGGATGCAAGAGTTAGTGGGAGATTTGAAATCTCTTACTTTGTGTTTTAACCCTTTACCGGTAACACTTGTTTTCGGCTAAACAAGTGTTCACCACTTTGGCTTGATTGTGAACATTGTTGTTATGCATGCTTGTATGATTATTGTGTTTGTATGCTTGGTTGATACAAGAAAAATCACATGGAAACAACTTGCAAAATGACATTATAATTGATTATAATTAAAACAACAGAAGGACACTAATAAATAGTTATTAAGGACATGATGACAATGTATATAAAATGGTTTATATCAAGTAATTGGTATTACTACTAAGACATGAAAATTGGTCTTTCATAATGTACTATACACCAAATGCATGTTGGTGTATGGCAAATATTTTCTTAAACTAGAATTTATGAAAACTTAAAATCCCTTAAACTAAAACAAGGTAAACAAGTTAAACGCCATCCTTTTGTGGGACACTTGAACATAGTAGGGAACTCATAATGGGATAAAGGTCACCTAACCGTTATGAGCTAACTAATATGGTTAAGGTAAAATTCGCATGCTTGTGGGATAAAGGTCACCTAACCACTTGTATGTTAATTTTACATGTTTACACAAGTAGGACGACTTGATTTGGGAATCATGAACTTAGGGTCACCGAAGCATGAGGAATAAATAGGCGTTGATGGGATAAATATGCCATGCAAAAGGATTGCATGATCCCATAATTTAGAAGTTGCAAAAGGATTGCAATTGTCATATAAATAACTACCTAGCTAAATCAAATAACGGGATAAAGGTCACCTAACCGAAATTTGATTTACCGTTGGATTCTAATATTTAATAAGACAATTAATTATAAAAGGGTATTGTTTATTAAATTTAAAATCGATACTTAAATGAACTTTGTTAAATTTTGTAGATGGCCGCCAATAACAACAACATGCAAAATGCACCACTTAACCTAAACAACCTATCATTAAGGTCTCTCCTCGAGAAAGACAAACTCAACCATACGAACTTTATGGATTGGTTCCGTAATCTTAGAATTGTCCTCAAACTTGAGGATAAAGCGTATGTGTTGGAGGACCCTATTCCCGACCAACCGGACGAGGAAGATATAGAGGGCATGGCTTATTATGATAAGTATTGCGCCGATTCGGTGCAAGTCGCTTGCCTAATGCTTGGGACTATGATACCCGAACTCCAAAAGGATTTCGAGCATCATAGTGCATATGACATGATCACTCAATTGAAGGAGATGTTCCTTCAACAAGCTCGTGTCGAGCGCTTCGAAACGGTTCGAGCGCTACATGCATGTCGTATGGATGACTGATAATGCTAAAAACGAACATATATTTCATAGCATTATTCCTCAAGAAAGACAAGCTTTTAGTTGCAATTGTTCTATTTACAAGTGATATTCGTTTAAATAATAAAAGGTGAAGACAAAAGACAGATTCGACGAATTGAAGACGCAAACGACCAAAAAGCTCAAAAGTACAAAAGACAATCAAAAAGGTTCCAATTATTGATAAGAAACGTCTCGAAATCACAAGAGTACAAGATTCAAAACGCAAAGTACAAGATATTAAATTGTACGCGAGGACGTTCAAAAATCCAGAACCGGGACCAGAGTCAACTCTTAACGCTCGACGCAACGGACTAAAAATTACAAGTTAACTATATATATAAATATAATATAATATATAATTAATTATATTAATTATATATATATTATATTTATATATATAAAACCGTCGGCAGAGAAACTCCAAGGGTGTGAGCTGTAATTTTTATCTCCGCGACTCGCGGAGTTTGAAGGGCATTTTGCCGCGAGTCGCGGAGCCCCAATTTTCAACTCTGGCTATAAAGCCAACCGAATTCTGATCAAATTTCATATCTTTTTTCCTTCTTATCATACGATATATATATATATATATATAATTTATATTTTAATTTTAATTTTAATTATAATTCTAATAATAAGGGTATGTTAGCGAATGTTGTAAGGGTGTAAGTCGAAATTCTGTCCGTGTAACGCTACGCTATTTTTAATCATTGTGAGTTATGTTCAACCTTTTTATATTAATGTCTCGTAGCTAAGTTATTATTATGCTTATTTAAAACGAAGTAATCATGATGTTGGGCTAATTACTAAAATTGGGTAATTGGGCTTTGTACCATAATTGGGGTTTGGACAAAAGAACGACACTTGTGGAAACTAGACTATGGGCTATTAATGGGCTTTATATTTGTTTAACTAAATGAAAGTTTGTTAATGTTAATATAAAGATTTACAATTGGGCGTCCCTATAAATTACCATATACACTCGATCGGACACGATGGGCGGGGTATTTATATGTACGAATAATCGTTCATTTAACCGGATACGGGAATGGATTAATAGCCACTAGAATAATCAAAACAGGGGTGAAATTACATTCAAGGGTAATTGGTGTAATTGTTAACAAAGTAGTAAAACCTTGGTTTACACGCAGTCGATAACCTGGTGTATTCATTAAACAAAGTATTAAAACCTTGTTACAATTCGAATCCCCAATTAGTTGGAATATTTAACTTCGGGTATAATAATAATTTGACAAGGACACTTGCAATTTATATTTATGACTGATGGACTGTTATGGACAAAAACCAGACGGACATATTAAATAATCCAGGACAAAGGACAATTAACCCATGGGCATAAAACTAAAATCAACACGTCAAACATCATGATTACGGAAGTTTAAATAAGCATAATTCTTTTATTTCATATTTAATTTCCTTTATTTTATATTTAATTGCACTTCTAATTATCGCACTTTTATTTATCGTTATTTAATCGCACTTTTATTTATTTTTAATTATCGCAATTTTATTTTATCGCATTTTTATTATTCGCAATCATTATTTACTTTACGCTTTAATTTAAGTCTTGTATTTATTTAATATTAGGTTTTAACTGCGACTAAAGTTTTAAAATCGACAAACCGGTCATTAAACGGTAAAAACCCCCCTTTATAATAATAATATTACCTATATATATATTTGTATTTTTATAAAAGTAAACTAATATAGCGTTGAGCTTTGTTTAAAGATTTCCCTGTGGAACGAACCGGACTTACTAAAAACTACACTACTGTACGATTAGGTACACTGCCTATAAGTGTTGTAGCAAGGTTTAAGTATATCCATTCTATAAATAAATAAATATCTTGTGTAAAATTGTATCGTATTTAATAGTTTTTCCTAGTAAAATATAAGCTATTTTATATACACCTCGCTTGACATCAAGTTATTTTTGGCGCCGCTGCCGGGGACCTATCTTAAAAGCCGGAAGCGCAACGCTAATATAAAAAGAAAAAAAAAAAGATTTTTAGTTACTTTTATTAAAAGTCGCTTTTGTAAAAATACGTTTTAATTATTCAAAAATATAAAAAGAAAAAACAAAAATATTAGTATTTTTAAGATTTTGTTAAATATTTAAGTTTTATAAGTTTCTTTATTTCTATTTTAGTTTATAAAAATATAAATTTTATTAAACATCTTTTATTTATAAAAAAAAAAAAACAGAAAACATAAAAAAAAATAAAAAAAAAAATAATAAAGAAAACGCGTAAAAATTTCAAACCTGTCAACAGAATTCCTGAACCCCGCGACTCGCGGGGTTTTCCTCATTAATCACCGCGACTCGCGGAGCTACTCTGACACGCGCACAGGAAGCCCTAAAACTGCATTAATTACGGGTTTTAATTTATTATTATTATTATTTAAACCTTAATTATTATTATTATTATTATTAGTTTTATTTTTATTTTTACTTTTTATTTTATTTATATATTTTAGTTAAATTAGTTTTATTAAAATTGTAAAATTAGTAGTTTTATTAAAAAATAAATAATATAAAAATAATATTTTTATAAAAATTGTACTTTTTACAACTTTTTGTATATTTTTATATTTTGTCCCTTTTTAATCGTTGTAGCGTAATATTTGTATTTTTTTAGCTCATTATTTTTTTTTAATTTTAAACTTAGTTTTTGCTATAGTTATTTTTACTCCTAGATTTTTAGGCTTTGCCGTAGAATTCCTTAAGTGTTTTTTCTTTAGACTAAGATTTAGGTACTTTAGAATTTTGCAACGCCTTTTTAAGTTTTAGTTTCTTTTTAAGTTATTTTCATTTGGGATTTAGTTTCTACTGTAAGCTTTAATATTTTTAGACCTTTTACTATGTATCAATTATCATTCCAATTAGTAATATCAATTTGCGATTATAATTTTAAGTTAGTTGTAGTAATAAGGTTAAATTAGTTAAATATTTTTAAGTTTTGATAAGTTTCTTTTATTTTTCCGTCACCTTTTATTTTTCAACCATTTTTTTCTTTTTCAACCTTTTGCGACGAACTCTTTTTCTCTCTTATTTCTCGCCATTCTAGTTTTTAGGACATAAATTTTTATTCTACTTCTTATCTAAATTTCTTAAAATTACGAAAATTTATTTTAAGTGGTTAAATTAATAGACATCAAAATTTTCTGGTTCGTAGTAATAGTTGGATTTGTACGTGGACCGGGTTATTGGAGCCAAACAGTCCTCAATTATATTGAGACCAAACGAATCCTGCCCCTCTGCTGCATCTTTTGGCTATTCGAAACGTGGGCAAAATCAGAAAAGTCTATTGATTGGATAACTTATATAATTTTTCTTTCCTTTTAAAAACTAATAGGATATTCAGTGAATGCACCGAGCAAGACGTTCATCACCTTTTGTACGTTCACCACCTGTAACTCGATCAAGACATCGTTTAACAAATATAACCGCCGTTGATTTTCCTTTAGAATCGTCATCCAGTCGACCAAGTACTTCAGTTCAAATTTCCGATAATCCAGTTTTTGAAACAAACCTCACAATTGAGAATCCAGCGAATATTCAGGAACGGTTCATAGATCCTGAACCACTAAACTTTCCTCCGGAACCACCAATCATTCAAACAGAGATTGTTGAGGAACGAACTATTAAATCAGAATCATCTAGTGATACCGATTCAACAAATTCAATTATGGAGAATCTGGAACCTTTAAGTATGGAAGACCGAATGAGAGCTAAACGCACTGGCCAAGGTCACGCAATTACTCATCCAGACATTAATGCGCCAGATTATGAAATCAAAGGACAAATTCTACACATGGTGACTAATCAATGCCAATTTAGTGGTGCGCCGAAAGAAGATCCAAATGAACATCTACGTACCTTTAATAGGATCTGCACACTATTTAAAATCCGAGAAGTGGAGGATGAACAGATATATCTCATGTTATTTCCCTGGACTTTAAAGGGAGAAGCCAAAGATTGGTTGGAATCGTTACCTGAAGGGGCGATTGATACATGGGATGTTTTAATTGACAAATTTCTTAAACAATTCTTTCCTGCATCTAAAGCCGTAAGACTTCAAGCAGAAATTGTTACGTTCACACAGAAACCAAATGAAACTCTATATGAGGCGTGGACAAGATATGGAAAGTTGTTAAGAGGATGTCCGCAACATGGTTTAGACACCTGTCAAATAGTACAAATATTCTACCGAGGATGCGACATCACTACAAGAAAAGACATAGATATAGCAGCTGGTGGTTCTATTATGAAGAAAACCGAAACTGATGCTTACAAAATTATTGATAACACTGCTTCCCACTCACATGAGTGGCACCAAGAAAAAGATATCATTAGATCATCTAAAGCAGCTAGAGCCGATTCTAGCCATGACTTAGATTCCATTTCCGCAAAGATAGATGCTGTGGAGAGACGAATGGAAAAGATGACTAAAGATATTCATGCTATACGAATTAGTTGTGAGCAGTGTGGAGGACCACATTTGACAAAAGATTGTCTCAGTATTGAATTAACAATGGAACAAAGAGAGAATATTTCATACATAAACCAAAGGCCTGGAAATAATTATCAGAATAATTATCAACCGCCAAGACCGATTTACAATCAAAACCAGAATTATAACCGAAATATTCCATACAATAACCAACAAGGTCCTAGCAATCAACAAGTATCCAATAATACTTATAATCAGCAAAGACCAAATTTTCAAAACAAACCACCACAACAAACCGATGATAAAAAGCCGAATTTAGAAGATATGATGACGAAGCTAGTTGAAACTCAAACGCAGTTTTTCACATCTCAAAAACAAACCAATGAACAAAATGCTCAAGCATTTAGAAATCAACAAGCTTCTATTCAAAATCTGGAACAAGAAGTAAGTAACCTAGCAAGGTTAATAGGTGAAAGAAAACCGGGAAGTCTACCTAGTGATACAAATGCTAACCCCCGGAATGAAACAGCTAAAGCTATTACCACAAGAAGTGGTACAACACTTAAATCACCTGAAATACCTGTAACTTCTGATGAAACTATTCCTACTCCACAAGAACCACAACCTGATCAAGATAAGGAAAAAGAACCGGTAGTTGAAAAGGTTAATGAAGATAACACAGTTAAGGATAAACCTTATGTTAAACCATACCAACCACCACTTCCTTATCCGAGTAAAATGAAGAAGGAAAAACTTGAAGCCGAGCAATCCAAATTCTTGGATATGTTTAAACAGATAAATGTAAATCTTCCTTTCATTGATGTGATTTCAGGAATGCCAAGATATGCTAAATTCTTGAAAGATCTGATCACAAATAGAAAGAAAATGGAAGAACTCTCGGCTGTTACTATGAATGCTAATTGTTCAGCAGTGCTGTTGAATAAGATACCAGAAAAACTATCTGATCCAGGAAGTTTCACAATTCCATGTTTTCTGGGTAGTCTTAGTTCAATAGAAGCATTAGCAGATTTAGGTGCTAGTATAAATCTAATGCCGTATTCACTATACGCTAAACTAGACCTTGGAGAATTGAAACCAACAAGAATAAGCATACAACTAGCCGATAGATCAATAAAATATCCTAGAGGGATAATGGAGAACATGCTAGTTAAAGTTGGTACTTTAGTATTTCCAGTAGATTTTGTTGTTTTGGACATGGAAGAAGATTCTCAAGTTCCTCTCATATTAGGAAGACCATTCTTAAACACGGCTAAAGCAATGATAGACGTGTTCGGTAAGAAACTGACCCTAAGTATAGAGGATGAGAGTGTTACCTTTTCAGTTGATAGAGCAATGCAACAACCACAATCTGCAGATGATACATGTTATTATATTCAAACTATAGATGCACATGCAGAATTATTAGAAGAATTTCCAGAATTACAAGGAACAGGAGAATGTTCTTTAGGAGAAAGTAATGAACCAATTGATAAAGCTGAAATGTTAGCTACACTTATAGCTAATGGATATGAACCAACAACAGAAGAAATTCAAATGCTAAAAGAAGAAGACAGATACCGATATAAATCATCGATAGAAGAACCTCCGAAATTAGAGTTAAAGCCACTTTCAAACCATTTGGAATACGCTTATTTACATGGTGAATCTGAATTACCTGTAATAATATCGTCTTCTCTTACTGAAAATGAGAAATCACAGCTCATTTCTGTGTTGAAAGCTCATAAACCAGCCATTGCATGGAAGATTCATGATATTAAAGGAATAAGTCCTTCGTATTGCACACATAAAATCCTTATGGAAGAAGGTCATAAAACGTATGTGCAACGCCAACGAAGACTAAATCCTAATATGCAAGATGTAGTTAAGAAAGAGATTATTAAACTGCTAGATGCAGGTTTGATATATCCAATTTCTGATAGTCCATGGGTAAGCCCAGTTCAATGCGTACCTAAGAAGGGTGGCATGACTGTCATCACAAATGAGAAAAATGAGCTTATTCCTACTAGGACTGTAACAGGATGGCGTGTATGTATTGATTATAGAAAATTAAATGACGCCACCAGAAAAGATCACTTTCCCTTACCTTTCATAGATCAAATGTTGGAAAGATTAGCTGGAAATAGTTACTATTGTTTTCTAGATGGATTTTCCGGATATTTTCAAATTCCAATAGCACCCGAAGATCAAGAGAAAACCACATTCACGTGCCCTTATGGTACTTTTGCTTACAAACGCATGCCATTTGGACTTTGTAACGCCCCTGCAACCTTTCAAAGGTGTATGATGGCGATTTTTCATGACATGATAGAAGAATGCATGGAAGTATTCATGGATGACTTTTCAGTCTTCGGTGATACATTTAAATCATGTCTAGTTAATCTGGAACGAATGCTAATTAGATGCGAAAAATCAAATCTAGTACTTAATTGGGAGAAATGCCATTTCATGGTTAAAGAAGGCATCGTTCTTGGACATAAAATTTCAAAAGAAGGAATTGAAGTGGATAGAGCTAAAGTAGATGTAATTGCTAAACTTCCACATCCCACCAATGTTAGAGGAGTTAGGAGTTTTCTAGGGCATGCCGGTTTTTACCGACGTTTCATAAAAGATTTTTCTAAAATTGCCACTCCTATGAATAAACTCCTAGAAAAGGATGCTCCATTCATCTTTTCAGATGAGTGTATCAAATCTTTTAATATTCTTAAAGAAAAACTCACTAATGCACCGATCATGATAACACCAAATTGGAATCTACCATTTGAACTAATGTGCGATGCAAGTGATTTTGCAATGGGAGCCGTTTTAGGACAAAGGATTGAAAAACGATTTCAACCTATATATTATGCTAGTAAGACGTTACAAGGAGCACAAACGAACTATACAACTACTGAAAAAGAACTCCTTGCTATTGTCTTTGCTTTTGACAAATTTCGATCATATCTCGTTCTAGCAAAAACGGTGGTCTATACCGACCATTCTGCTCTTAGATACCTATTTTCAAAACAAGATGCTAAACCAAGATTAATCCGTTGGATCTTACTCTTACAAGAGTTTGATATTGAAATCCGAGATAAAAGAGGAGCAGAAAATCTCGCCGCTGATCATCTTTCTCGTCTTGAAAATCCCGAATTAGAAGTTCTGAATGAATCGGCCATACAAGACAACTTTCCTGATGAATATCTATTGAAGATAGATTATAAAGAAATCCCATGGTTTGCAGACTATGCAAACTACTTAGTTTGTGGATTCCTTGAAAAAGGATTATCGTACCAAAGACGAAAGAAATTCTTCAGTGATATAAAACACTATTTCTGGGAAGATCCACATCTGTTTAAAAGTTGTCCCGATGGAATAATACGCCGATGTGTATTTGGAGATGAAGCTAGTAAAATTTTAAACCATTGTCACACAGGACCAACAGGAGGGCATTATGGGCCTCAACTAACAGCAAGAAAAGTTTATGAAGCTGGATTCTATTGGCCTACAATTTACAAAGACGCACACCTTCTTTGCAAATCCTGTGATGCATGTCAAAGGGCCGGAAAAATAAGTCAACGTGATGAAATGCCACAAAATGTCATCCAAGTATGTGAAGTATTTGACATTTGGGGTATTGACTTTATGGGTCCATTTCCAAAATCTCATAATAATCTATATATACTCGTAGCCATTGATTATGTATCTAAATGGGCGGAAGCACAAGCTCTCCCAACTAACGATGCACGAGTTGTAGTCAACTTTTTAAAACGTCTTTTTGCAAGGTTTGGAACACCGAAAGCTTTAATAAGTGATCGGGGTACTCATTTCTGTAATAATCAACTTGAGAAAGTTCTTAAAAGATATGGAGTAACTCATAAAATCTCCACCGCATATCATCCACAAACAAGTGGACAAGTTGAAAATACAAACCGAGCTTTAAAACGTATTCTAGAGAAAACCGTAGGATCAAATCCGAAGGAATGGTCCATTAAATTGGAGGATGCACTCTGGGCTTTTAGAACAGCCTACAAAACTCCAATTGGAACCACACCTTTTAGACTTGTGTATGGAAAAGCATGTCATCTTCCAGTAGAAATTGAACACAAAGCATTTTGGGCTTTGAAAACATGTAATCTTGATTTACATAAAGCCGGACGTCTACGATTAAGTCAACTAAACGAATTAGAAGAATTAAGACATGAAGCATACGAAAATTCGTTAATCTATAAAGAAAGAACGAAGAAATGGCATGATAAAAGAATCAGAAGTTCAAAAGAATTCAAAGAAGGAGACAGAGTTCTTCTTTTCAATTCACGATTCAAGCTATTTCCTGGAAAATTGAAATCAAGATGGTCTGGACCATTCATAGTCAAAAGAGTTTTCCCATACGGAACGATAGAATTAATAAATTCAAATGGGATTGAATTTAAAGTTAATGGTCACAGAGTTAAACATTACATACATGGTCCGATGGAAGTCGACAACGAAGTTAATCACAATTTCGACACCACAGCTAACTAAGTGTGGGGAGAATCAAGTCTTTAAAGGATAATATGTATTTCTGTTAGAGTTAGATTGTCTGTTTTCGTGTAGTTCTCGAAAATGGAACACGAATGGTCTTTTCCGCTAGCAGACACTAAAGAACTAGTTTTCTCCCCCCATTCTGAATTTTTGTTTTTTTAGGTTTTATATGAAATTAATATGCTTTTAAGTTTTGTGTGATATTTAAAAACAAAATTTACTTTAATTCATTAAGTTGAAAATATGATTTTTAAAATTCGTCGTAAGTTGAAGACTAGGTCTTTGAACCGAAATTGCTTTACCCGAGGGAGGGACGAGAACTTTTATTATCATTATTTTTAATCTTACTGAATTAGAGTATGCCAAAAACATTGAAAAAACCCAAAAATCTTAGCTTTTAAAACAATCGCTACAAAAAGACAAATTTTAAAATTTTGTCGAGGGACGGACTAGGACATCGATCCGAAACGACCTCGTCCTAAATAACAAGGGAAACAAAATTTTAAAATTAATTTCTTAATTGTTTTATAAGTTAAGGATTAAAAAAAAAAAAAAAAAAAAAAAAAAAGAGTAAACTCCGCGACTCGCGGAGTTTGCAGTGCAAAACCTCCGCGACTCGCGGAGGGACCAAATTACAGAAAAAAAAAATAAAAGAGCTGCACGATCAGTTCACTCAACCCACACAAAAACACACAAAAACACAGCGAAATAGCTGCGAAAAAACCCCGAAAAACTACCCAAAAACACCCCAAAAATCTCAATTTTTAACCGTTAATCACCAAATTTTTTGCTAAAATCATGTTGAGAAGGATGATATCTAAGAATTACTCAAGAAAAACGGTAAATTTCTACACCTAAACACCATTTAATTCGAATTTTAGTGTTCTTGAGCTATTTTTCCCCAATTTGATTTTGATGCTTTTTAGTGTAATTAGACTTAAATTGTTTATGTATTATGCTTGTATAACCTAGATTGATGCTGTTTAACATGATTAGAAGCCTTAAACTTCAAATTTTGAATAATCTAGGGTTTGTGTTCTTGAGCAATTTGGGGCTTTTTGATATAAACAGGTTATGGCCGATTTTTGTCATGAATTGTTGCTAAATTGAGTAGTGTAACATGTCTAGGTAGTTAAATGATCCAAACTTTGAGCCTAAACATGATTTTGAGAATTAAAGTGGACTTTTTCAAGTCCAAAATTCATGAACTTGATTTTTGAAAGATAATGCCATTTGAGACTTGTTTGATTGCTAGTAATGATTATTTTGACATGTTATTTGAGTTGAATGCTTATGAACTTGGCGAAAATTTTCGTATATGCTTATTTGAAAAAGTGTAGATTTGATAAAAATGTGAAAATAAGCTTAAGTTTGATATAAATTGATAATGTCATTGTAATTATTTTGATTGATGATTTTGCTGACACTAATGCATATTTGGATGCACAAAATTTGTGTTTGATGTGTTTTGCAGAATGAAAGGGGTGAATCTTCATCCCAAGCCCGCCATGCTCCTGCTGAGAACTTGGAACAACAGGAGGTAGATAACTACTACAAGCAGGATGTACCTCATCCAGTCATGACCTTTTCAGATATGCACTTGGAACAGTTGCACCCGAACCTGAGATTTGACAGACTTTGGATAGATTATCCAAAATATCAACGGGGTTTGCATACTCTTCATTCTATGGTTGTTGAGGTACCGAGGGTCATAGAATGGGGACCCTTAGAAGCTGTAGAATTGGCCGGGCCAATTAGGGAATTACTTGTACAGAGGTATGGTAATTCTTCTTTTAATGACTGGATATGTTTATTCACCATACGCAGACCTGTATATAAAGTATGGTGTGAAGAGTTGTTATGTAGTATAGAGTTGAATGATCGGGTAGCTAGTTTAACCGATCGTTCTTTTATTAGATTTTTGTTAGGCGGTTCGATGCGCCACATGTCTTTACTAGACATGGCTCAGGCTTTACGTATATATACGCCTGAGGAATTAGCGTCTGCCGATTGTAGAGGATTGATACTAAACGGTAGAAAGATAGATGAAAATTTTGATACACACGGTGTGTGGAGTCAAATGACAAGCCATCACCGTTTCAAAGGGGGAAACTACTCTTATTTGGATATAGATAGAGCCGAATTAAGAGTAATACATAGGTTTTTAGCTAATTCGATTACACAAAGGGGTAAGAACAAAGAAAAAGGAAATGAACAGGATTTGTTTTACCATATGTGTATTCGAGACCCACACAGCGCTGTAAGTATACCATATTGTGTGGGTTATTATTTATCAGCTATGGTTCGGGGGATGCGTCCACATAGCATAATAGGAGGTGGTATTTTTATTACTTTGATTGGTGAATATCTCGGTGTGGATATAAGTCGGGGGGGATTATTACTAGAAGAGCCGGAACCCCGCGACACTATAGGTTTAAATGTATACCATGGTGCGAAAGTTTTGAAGCGGCGAAATAACGCCGCAGTACGATACAATGGTAGACATCCACAGGTAGAGAGAAACCAGGAACAAGGTAATGTAGGAGGGGGGAATGAGATGCAAGAAATGCATAGGTTTATAGCTTCTCAGGAATACGAAAATGCTAGACAGAGAGCATTTGAAGATTGGCAAGTTCATCAGAACCAGATCATAGCGCATTGCCAACATATAGGTAGAAACTATATTCCTACACCGAAACCCGTCTTCCCTCCTTGGTCGATAGAGATGCAGCCACCATATCCTACGTATGACCCTGCCGAAGCATTCTATAGCACTTATGGTTATGCGTGGAACCCCTATTGGTACCAATATCATCCTTAGTTTACTTATTATTTTTTTATTATTTTGTAATTTGTAATTATTGATACATTTAATATTTTTTGTTAATATTGTAATCATTTTTATAATTATCTAACTTTTATTCTTAGATTTTAATAATTTTTGAATGTGGGGTAATAAACCAAACTTCAAAAATATGTATATATGTTTGCAGTTTATCTTAAGTACACAACAGGGTAAAACAACGCATTTTCAAAGACTGGCATTAAGTTCAGCAAAAGCAACTAATTTTGACGACAAGATGCAAAATATATGTGAAATAACAACAAGACGGAATGAACAAATGATGTGCACCATTTATCATTCAGCAAACAAACGCCAATATATTTGGAAACTTTGGTAAAAATTTAATCATTTTCACACAAATCACCCTCAATAATTTAAATTGTTACTGATTTCTTGCAAATGAGGGCATTGCAAGATCTTAAGTGTGGGAAGGGGTTAAATTCTTTCGGATTTTAAAATTTTTATATTAAACACTTGGTTACCATTAAAAATACTAGTAAAGCAGTAGTTGTATTAGAATCTAGTGCTCTCTGATAAAAAAGAACAGCCCTAGTCTTATATACTGACTACCCAATTCTAGTAAAATTTTTCAAAATTTTCAATTAAATGAATTCAAAATCATGTTTATACATATTTATGAACGATAAAACTAGGTTTTAACACCGAAATTATTGTTACCTCGGAAAGGACATAAATTGAGAAACAAACTAAAATGTTAAAATTCATTTAAAATGGAATAGAGGACGATAAAAAGGAAAATAAAAAGCCAAGTGTGGGAAAATTTACCAAGTTATCTTAACATATGTCACATATATCTGTAACAAATAACTGAAAATACTTTTGCTTTGGACTAAACTAAACTGTTTTACCCGATGAAAGAAAAGAAGAGATGGATCTACACGATGAATCAATTCCATCATTAAAAGGAAGTAAAGTCTTCCGAAAAAGACACGCACTTCTTGATTTAGGTCAAGAAGTTGTCGTCCAGACCAGCTGTAGGTTGACGAAAAATCTAGAAAAGTCATCTCTAAAATCAGCAGGAAATCCACGGACCTCAGCATTAAACAGGGTCGCCAAGTGGTCAGATTTATCCTAACCATGAGAAGGATTTATCTCGTACAATGGGGGGGGCACCATGCAAATTAGCTGGATAAGACTAATGAATCAGATCCCCAGAAAGGATAATCTCCTTAAAGATTAAAAATCAGCTTTTAAGACTGATATTACTCAATCCTAGAGATTGACCTTAAAGATTGAGAATTCAAACTCATGGAATTCAATGATATCTAAACTCGAGCTTGAACGAGAAAATATTTTGATCAAAAATACAAACCGATTTGTTTTCTGAAAACCCATTTTCAATACGTTCATTACCATTGAACGAAAAATCCTAGGAATTCACCTGGAATTCATTAGGTCACCTGAACTAAATCGGGTGTCAACCGTAAGAACGGTGGTTGCATAGCATGGTCAAAGACAGGACCTTGTGCCAGACCGAAAAATTATAAGGGTGAGCTTTACTATTGCTCCTACCAAGGATAGTAATTGCGTCCGACACGTTATAGACCATAATCAAAAGCATGTCACGGGACATTGCCTTAACAGTTGCTTGTTCAACGCTTTCCTTTACAACCGGACGGTAGTTTGCCGAAAGGTAATATACGGAACAAGTAAACTGGACGTGTTGCTTTCCAAATACAAGGTTAGCAAGTGGGTGACACAAAACCGCAAGTTTTGAGCTAAAATTTTCAAATCTGAAACCCACCAAACCCACAAAAATATTTTGCAAACACCGGTAAAGGGTTATTCCGGAAAACTTATCTAGGGTAAAAAACTAGATTTAAAAGATCAAATGTTTTCATAAAGATCCAATTTCCTTAATGGATCTAAATTTTTAGAGTCATGTGGGACTGTAAACCATATCGTTACTACCATTGTTTATACCGCCGTATAGAAATCACTGATGTACAAAGTGTGAAGAATAAAGAAGTGATTCTAGTATTTCAAGACAATATTGCTTGAGGACAAGCAACGCTCAAGTGTGGGAATATTTGATAATGCTAAAAACGAACATATATTTCATAGCATTATTCCTCAAGAAAGACAAGCTTTTAGTTGCAATTGTTCTATTTACAAGTGATATTCGTTTAAATAATAAAAGCTGAAGACAAAAGACAGATTCGACGAATTGAAGACGCAAACGACCAAAAAGCTCAAAAGTACAAAAGACAATCAAAAAGGTTCCAATTATTGATAAGAAACGTCTCGAAATCACAAGAGTACAAGATTCAAAACGCAAAGTACAAGATATTAAATTGTACGCGAGGACGTTCAAAAATCCGGAACCGGGACCAGAGTCAACTCTTAACGCTCGACACAACGGACTAAAAATTACAAGTTAACTATATATATAAATATAATATAATATATAATTAATTATATTAATTATATATATATTATATTTATATATATAAAACCGTCGGCAGAGAAACTCCAAGGGTGTGAGCTGTAATTTTTATCTCCGCGACTCGCGGAGTTTGAAGGGCATTTTACCGCGAGTCGCGGAGCCCCAATTTTCAACTCTGGCTATAAAGCCAACCGAATTCTGATCAAATTTCATATCTTTTTTCCTTCTTATCATACGATATATATATATATATATATAATTTATATTTTAATTTTAATTTTAATTATAATTCTAATAATAAGGGTATGTTAGCGAATGTTGTAAGGGTGTAAGTCGAAATTCTGTCCGTGTAACGCTACGCTATTTTTAATCATTGTAAGTTATGTTCAACCTTTTTATATTAATGTCTCGTAGCTAAGTTATTATTATGCTTATTTAAAACGAAGTAATCATGATGTTGGGCTAATTACTAAAATTGGGTAATTGGGCTTTGTACCATAATTGGGGTTTGGACAAAAGAACGACACTTGTGGAAACTAGACTATGGGCTATTAATGGGCTTTATATTTGTTTAACTAAATGAAAGTTTGTTAATGTTAATATAAAGATTTACAATTGGGCGTCCCTATAAATTACCATATACACTCGATCGGACACGATGGGCGGGGTATTTATATGTACGAATAATCGTTCATTTAACCGGATACGGGAATGGATTAATAGCCACTAGAATAATCAAAACAGGGGTGAAATTACATTCAAGGGTAATTGGTGTAATTGTTAACAAAGTAGTAAAACCTTGGTTTACACGCAGTCGATAACCTGGTGTATTCATTAAACAAAGTATTAAAACCTTGTTACAATTCGAATCCCCAATTAGTTGGAATATTTAACTTCGGGTATAATAATAATTTGACAAGGACACTTGCAATTTATATTTATGACTGATGGACTGTTATGGACAAAAACCAGACGGACATATTAAATAATCCAGGACAAAGGACAATTAACCCATGGGCATAAAACTAAAATCAACACGTCAAACATCATGATTACGGAAGTTTAAATAAGCATAATTCTTTTATTTCATATTTAATTTCCTTTATTTTATATTTAATTGCACTTCTAATTATCGCACTTTTATTTATCGTTATTTAATCGCACTTTTATTTATTTTTAATTATCGCAATTTTATTTTATCGCATTTTTATTATTCGCAATCATTATTTACTTTACGCTTTAATTTAAGTCTTGTATTTATTTAATATTAGGTTTTAACTGCGACTAAAGTTTTAAAATCGACAAACCGGTCATTAAACGGTAAAAACCCCCCTTTATAATAATAATATTACCTATATATATTTGTATTTTTATAAAAGTAAACTAATATAGCGTTGAGCTTTGTTTAAAGATTTCCCTGTGGAACGAACCGGACTTACTAAAAACTACACTACTGTACGATTAGGTACACTGCCTATAAGTGTTGTAGCAAGGTTTAAGTATATCCATTCTATAAATAAATAAATATCTTGTGTAAAATTGTATCGTATTTAATAGTTTTTCCTAGTAAAATATAAGCTATTTTATATACACCTCGCTTGACATCAATGACACCCAATCCGTTTCATCTTATGTCCTCAAAATGAAAAGCCTTATTGATCGCGCAAACCGTCTTAATCTCAACATTTCTAATGAGTTAGCCACCGATCTTATCCTAAACTCTTTGTCAAAGAGGTTTGACCAATTTGTAATTAATTACAATATGAATGGGATGGATAAGACCATTGGTGAACTTCATGGCATGTTAAGGACGGCCGAAACTAGCATGGGTAAAAGCTTCACCCGTGCTAATGATCAATGATGGTGGGTCCAAAGGTAATAACACCTCTAAGCCTAAGGCGGCTAAGAGGAAAGGACCCGCTCATCAAGGCAAGGGAAAGGGGAAGATGGTTACCCCAACCAAAAACAAGAACAAGAAGCAAAAGGTTGCCGGACAAGCAAACCTCAAGGAAGACCCGTGTTTTGGTTGCGGTGAAATGGGTCACTGGAAACGAAACTGCCCGGTCTACCTTAAGGAGTTGAAGGAAAAGAGGGATGCGGGGCAATCCTCAGGTAATATATATGGTATATATAGAGCTTAGTATTACTTCTTCTAATACATGGGTATTAGACACTGGATGTGGAACTCACATTTGCAATTCTTTGCAGGGGTTCAAAAGAAGTAGCAAGCAAACGGGAACATCAAGTCTCTACATGGGTAATGGAGCCAAAGTGCAAGTGAAGGCTCAAGGAGACTTTGTGTTAAAACTTCCAAGTGGTTTGGTACTTATTTTGAACAATGTTTTGTATGCACCGGATTTATGTCGAAACATTATTTCAGTTTCCCGTTTGAAACAATGTGGTTTTAATCTTAATTTTGTTAATGATAATATCCACGTTTATTTAGATAATGTATTCTATTTTAAGGCTTCGCCTTCAAATGGAATTTATGAATTGGTTCATGATGACACATCATCTAGTAGCTCAATATACCATACAAGCACCAAGAAACTCAAAAGGGATTTGAGTGATTCCTACTTATAGCATTGTCGCCTTGGTCACATAAACAAGAACCGAATGCATACACTTCAAAAGAATGGACTTTTGAAATCAAATGAGATGGACTCGTTTGATGTATGTGAATCTTGTTTACAAGGCAAAATGACTAAAGCACCTTTCAAAGGGACCTATGAAAGGGCTAAAGACTTATTGGGATTAATACATTCAGATGTGTGTGAACCCTTTAAGCCCATGACAAGGAATGGTGAAAGATACTTTGTTACTTTCATTGATGACTTTAGTCATTTCGGATATGTCTACTTATTAAGACACAAGGACGAAACTTTTGAAGCATTCAAAGAATATCAAAACGAAGTACAAAATCAACTCAATAAGATAATTAAGGTACTTCGTACCGATAGAGGAGGTGAATACCTAAGCGATGCCTTCCAAGATCATCTTAGGAGTTGTGGGATTATCTCACAACTTACTCCACTAGGGACACCTCAACTTAATGGAGTGTCCAAAAGGAGGAACCGAACCCTAATGGATATGGTTCGATCTATGATGGCAAGAAGCTGGTTACCTCTATCGTTTTGGGGTTATTGTCTATGCTCCGCGGCTCGTATTTTAAATATGGCCCCAACCAAGAAAGTGGAACGAACTCCTCACGAGATGTGGTTTGGAAAACCTCCTTCTCTATCATACTTGAAAGTATGGGGATGTGAAGCTTATCCTAAGCGCTATAATGCTAATAAGTTGCATGCTCGATCCACAAAGTGTATCTTCATAGGATATCCCAAGGATGATATGGGATACTATTTCTATGATCCGACTGAGCAAAATGTATTTGTTGCTCGAAAGGCGGAATTCCTTGAAGCTAAGTTCCTAATGGAAGGAAATAGTGAAAGGAAGATAGATTTTGAAGAGGTTCAAGATCAAATAGATGATACACAATTGGTTAACACTAGCACTCAACATGAAAATGTTGAGAATGATTAAGTGGTTGATCAAAGTATACAAGACGTTCGAAGATCTAGTAGGATTAGTAATCCTCCTGAGAGATATGGTTTTCTCGTGGATGGTTGCTATACGGTTGATTTGGATGAACCCACAAACTACGAAGATGCTTTATCAAGGATTGATAAAGACAATTGGCAGGAAGCCATGAACGCCGAGATGCAATCCATGTATGAAAACCAAGTTTGGGAACTTGTTGTGCAACCTCCTAGCTCTAAGCTAGTTGATTGCAAATGGCTTTTCAAGAAGAAAACCGACATACATGGAAACTTAGATACATACAAAGCTAGACTTGTAGCAAAAGTTTTCACTCAAACTCAAGGGGTTGACTATGATGAAACTTTCTCGCCTGTGGCAATGCTAAAGTCTATTAGGATATTATTTGCCATTGCTGCTCACTATGACTATGAAATATGGCAAATGGATGTCAAAACCGCTTTCCTAAATGGATATCTTGATGAAGATGTCTATATGGTACAGCCTTAAGGTTTTGTTGATCCGAAACATCCTAAAAAGGTATGCAAGTTAAAGAAATCAATCTACGGATTGAAACAAGCATCTAGAATGTGGAATCATCATTTTAATGAGGAGGCAAAGAAATTTGGCTTCATTAAAAATGGTGATGAAGCTTGTGTATACAAGAAGGCTAGTGGGAGCACCATCATGTTCCTCGTACTATACGTGGATGATATATTGTTATTTGGGAATGATATTACCACAATGCAAGGAGTCAAAACTTGGCTTAAAAGTTGCTTCTCCATTAAGGATCTTGGAGAAGCACAATATATATTGGGGATAAGGATCTATAGGAATAGATCCAAGAAATTGATAGGTTTAAGTCAAAGTACATACATTGATAAAGTCTTGAAAAGGTTCAAGATGGAAAACTCTAAGAAAGGTTTGGTACCTATTCAAAGAGGAACCGTTCTCAGTTTATCTCAATGTCCTACCACAAAAGATGAACAAGAGAGGATGAAAAATGTCCCATATGCATCTGCTATTGGGTCAATCATGTATGCAATGAAATGTACTAGACTGGACGTGTCATGCGCTCTAAGCTTGACAAGTAGATACCAGAATAACCCAGGAAACAGTCATTGGGTTGCTGTTAAAAGTATATTGAAATACCTTAGGAGGACTAAGGATATGTTTATAATATATGGGTCTGGTGAGGAGGAACTCGCTGTAAAAGGTTATGTGGACGCGAGCTTCTAAACTGATCGAGATGATTCTCGATCACAATCCGGTTATGTCTTCATGTTAAATGGAGGTGCGGTCTCTTGGAAGAGTTCAAAATAGGATGTTGTTGCGTTATCCACTACAGAGTCGGAGTACATTGCCGCATCATTGGCAGCTCAGGAAGCTGCATGGATGAAGGAATTCATCGACGACTTAGGAGTGGTCCCTTCCATTCAGGACCCTCTTGAGATCTTTTGTGACAACGAGGGTGCGATTGCTCAAATCAAGGAACCTCGTGCTCATCAAAAGACTCGCCACATTGAGCGGAGATTCAACTACATCAGGGATGAGGTTTGAAAAGGGAAAGATATGTATTCACAAAGTTCACACAGATCATAATGTTGCAGATCCACTCACGAAGCTTTTACATGGGCCAAAACATGAGGGGCATGTTTGTGCATTAGTGCTTCGATATTCTAGTGATTGGAAATGATCTATTTTATGTATTGTAACGGAACGAATTAGTTCAAACTCATTAATATAATTATGGTATTATTTTAATTTTGAGTTATGTTCAAATTTTGCATATTTTATCCATGAATAAATAATTATTCTAAATTCTGTAGTTGATCACATTTGTGGGAACAAGTGTGAGGTCTAGACTATTATGAACTTGGATTGGTTAACATTCAATTGGTGAATGTACGGCAAGGTTGCAACCAAGGTTCATAGATATTTGTGGGATACAAATATTGGAAGACCCGCTCTCAAGATTTACTGTATGGAGCCTTTGTGGTTGATCACATGTAATCTTGAGTAAAGGAGAATATCATTGTATCCTCTGACCTGAGATACATATTGGGTTCAGATATTCACCGAATATCGTGCCTTGATTCTTTCCTTCGCTATTCTAAAAAGGTAGCTCATAAGGGAGGCTTCAGGTATGGTACAAAGTGTAGTGTCTAGGACGTATGTAGCCAAGATGGAATTTGTCTCTCTTATTCGTTGAGAATCAGATGTCTAAGGCCTGATAAAGTTAAATCTATAAGAGAGTGATCACTCTATGTCTCTTAGATTTAACATGACATCTAGGACAAAAGGATATATTGAAAGATTCACCTAATCATATTCAAGATGGGAACTCGGAAAGGGACGATGTTATTGAATGGCACCAAGTCATAACACATTGGGGGTGATGGATGGTCGTTAGGTGGTATCCGTCACTTGCATTAATTCCTTATGTTTCTCGTGCAAGTGGGAGATTGAAGGTATTTCATATGCCCGAGAGACATAATAAATTAATGTGGCCAATATGTTATGATCCAAGTCGGGTCATACCCAATAACAAGCCAACAACACCTTTTAGTATTTATTTTAACGATTGGATCTTTAAAATTAATACTCGACACTTGAACTTTAGAAATTGGTTTTCTAAAGATAAAATGCTTGAAATAATTATTTGGATAATTATAAATACAAGTTTAATTATTTATATGATTAAACTTATATGTGTGTTATTATTTTATAAGTGGTTTATAAAATACAATTTTATAAAAGGTTTATAAAATTAAAAGGATGTGCAAGTATCTAGTAAATAATGCAAGACTTTTATTTAAAAGTTAGAAGAAAAAAAAAAAAAGGGAGGTGGGTGGTGGTTTTGGGTGAAATGTCCCGTTCTTATTGATTAAAAACGTTCCATATTAATTGATTTCGTTGCGAGGTTCTGACCTCTATATGAGACGTTTTTCAAAGACTGCATTCATTTTAAAACAAACCATAACCTTTATTTCATCAATAAAGGTTTAAAAAGCTTTACGTAGATTATCAAATAATGATAATCTAAAATATCCTGTTTACACACGACCATTACATAATGGTTTACAATACAAATATGTTACAACAAAATAAGTTTCTTGAATGCAGTTTTTACACAATATCATACAAGCATGGACTCCAAATCTCGTCCTTATTTAAGTATGCGACAGCGGAAGCTCTTAATAATCACCTGAGAATAAACATGCTTAAAAACGTCAACAAAAATGTTGGTGAGTTATAGGTTTAACCTATATATACCAAATCATAATAATAGACCACAAGATTTCATATTTCAATACACATCCCATACATAGAGATAAAAATCATTCATATGGTGAACACCTGGTAACCGACAATAACAAGATGCATATATAAGAATATCCCCATCATTCCGGGACACCCTTCGGATATGATATAATTTCGAAGTACTAAAGCATCCGGTACTTTGGATGGGGTTTGTTAGGCCCAATAGATCTATCTTTAGGATTCGCGTCAATTAGGGTGTCTGTTCCCTAATTCTTAGATTACCAGACTTAATAAAAAGGGGCATATTCGATTTCGATAATTCAACCATAGAATGTAGTTTCACGTACTTGTGTCTATTTTGTAAATCATTTATAAAACCTGCATGTATTCTCATCCCAAAAATATTAGATTTTAAAAGTGGGACTATAACTCACTTTCACAGATTTTTACTTCGTCGAGAAGTAAGACTTGGCCACTGTTGATTCACGAACCTATAACAATATATACATATATATTAAAGTATGTTCAAAATATATTTACAACACTTTTAATATATTTTGATGTTTTAAGTTTATTAAGTCAGCTGTCCTCGTTAGTAACCTACAACTAGTTGTCCACAGTTAGATGTACAGAAATAAATCAATAAATATTATCTTGAATCAATCCACGACCCAGTGTATACGTATCTCAGTATTGATCACAACTCAAACTATATATATTTTGGAATCAACCTCAACCCTGTATAGCTAACTCCAACATTCACATATAGAGTGTCTATGGTTGTTCCGAAATATATATAGATGTGTCGACATGATAGGTCGAAACATTGTATACGTGTCTATGGTATCTCAAGATTACATAATATACAATACAAGTTGATTAAGTTATGGTTGGAATAGATTTGTTACCAATTTTCACGTAGCTAAAATGATAAAAATTATCCAATCTTGTTTTACCCATAACTTCTTCATTTTAAATCCGTTTTGAATGAATCAAATTGCTATGGTTTCATATTGAACTTTATTTTATGAATCTACACAGAAAAAGTATAGGTTTATAGTCGGAAAAATAAGTTACAAGTCGTTTTTGTAAAGGTAGTCATTTCAGTCGAAAGAACGACGTCTAGATGACCATTTTAGAAAACATACTTCCACTTTGAGTTTAACCATAATTTTTGGATATAGTTTCATGTTCATAATAAAAATCATTTTCTCAGAATAACAACTTTTAAATCAAAGTTTATCATAGTTTTTAATTAACTAACCCAAAACAGCCCGCGGTGTTACTACGACGGCGTAAATCCGGTTTTACGGTGTTTTTCGTGTTTCCAGGTTTTAAATCATTAAGTTAGCATATCATATAGATATAGAACATGTGTTTAGTTGATTTTAAAAGTCAAGTTAGAAGGATTAACTTTTGTTTGCGAACAAGTTTAGAATTAACTAAACTATGTTCTAGTGATTACAAGTTTAAACCTTCGAATAAGATAGCTTTATATGTATGAATCGAATGATGTTATGAACATCATTACTACCTTAAGTTCCTTGGATGAACCTACTGGAAAAGAGAAAAATGGATCTAGCTTCAATGGATCCTTGGATGGCTCAAAGTTCTTGAAGCAAAATCATGACACGAAAACAAGTTCAAGTAAGATCATCACTTGAAATAAGATTGTTATAGTTATAGAAATTGAACCAAAGTTTGGATATGATTATTACCTTGTATTAGAATGATAACCTACTGTAAGAAACAAAGATTTCTTGAGGTTGGATGATCACCTTACAAGATTGGAAGTGAGCTAGCAAACTTGAAAGTATTCTTGATTTTATGAAACTAGAACTTTTGGAATTTATGAAGAACACTTAGAACTTGAAGATAGAACTTGAGAGAGTTCAATTAGATGAAGAAAATTGAAGAATGAAAGTGTTTGTAGGTGTTTTTGGTCGTTGGTGTATGGATTAGATATAAAGGATATGTAATTTTGTTTTCATGTAAATAAGTCATGAATGATTACTCATATTTTTGTAATCTTATGAGATATTTCATGCTAGTTGCCAAATGATGGTTCCCACATGTGTTAGGTGACTCACATGGGCTGCTAAGAGCTGATCATTGGAGTGTATATATCAATAGTACATACATCTAAAAGCTGTGTATTGTACGAGTACGAATACGGGTGCATACGAGTAGAATTGTTGATGAAACTGAACGAGAATGTAATTGTAAGCATTTTTGTTAAGTAGAAGTATTTTGATAAGTGTATTGAAGTCTTTCAAAAGTGTATAAATACATATTAAAACACTACATGTATATACATTTTAACTGAGTTGTTAAGTCATCGTTAGTCGTTACATGTAAGTGTTGTTTTGAAACCTTTAGGTTAACGATCTTGTTAAATGTTGTTAACCCAATGTTTATAATAACAAAAGAGATTTTAAATTATTATATTATCATGATATTATGATGTACGAATATCTCTTAATATGATATATATACATTAAATGTCGTTACAACGATAAACGTTACATATATGTCTCGTTTCAAAATCATTAAGTTAGTAGTCTTGTTTTTACATATGTAGTTCATTGTTAATATAATTAATGATATGTTTACTTATCATAATATCATGTTAACTATATATATAACCATATATATGTCATCATATAGTTTTTACAAGTTTTAACGTTCGTGAATCACCGGTCAACTTGGGTAGTCAATTGTCTATATGAAACCTATTTCAATTAATCAAGTCTTAACAAGTTTGATTGCTTAACATGTTGGAAACATTTAATCATGTAAACATCAATCTCAATTAATATATATAAACATGGAAAAGTTCGGGTCACTACATTGGGACTCCAAGAAAACCCACCCATGCTTACTTGGTTAAGTGTATTTACCCTCTTTCAACTAGTATGCTTGCACACTTACACATACACACATAATTACTAGCTTTTAAAAAAAAAAATCAAAACTCTCTCCATCCATCTAGTTTTGGCCGAAATTTTGGGAGGAAGAAAGGGTGTTCTTCATTTGATTTTTACTTGCATTTTGGTGTCTAAATCCTAACCAAGTTCAACGGTGTTGATTTGCAAAGGCTTGTGGGTATACAAAGCTTGAGGCTTCAAGTAAGGAGCTTGCTTATTCATCATCTTCTTCATCATCCTCATCATCTTTTTAACCTCCTAACTTGGAGTAGGTATATCCTCTTTACTAGCTCTTTTACTTTGTAAGAATATTTTCTAGACTTGATATGGTTTTGGAATTCATGTTTAAAAGGTTAAACTTCATATTAATTTGTTTATAAATATGCTTCCGCTTAATGTTGAAATCGGGTTTTGACATATATGTTCATGAAACTTGTTTATATGATGAATTCCAACATTAACTACCACGGTGAGATGATTTTGTCATTGCACTACGCATTAGCTTCCGTTGGTGAGTTGTTTGAAAGGTTCCGTTGTTCTTCATATGAATGATTTTACAGCAGGAGTAGACCTGCACAGATTGTTTTCTAATTATGAGTATCTTGTGGTCTATTAAACTATTGGAAATTATTATTTATGATAAACTAATGAACTCACCAGCCTTTTGGTTGACACTTGAAAGCATGTTTATTCTCAGGTATTAAAGAAATCTTCCGCTGTGCATTTGCTCATTTTAAAGATATTTCTTGGAGTCATTCATGGCATATTTCAAAAGACGTTGCATTCGAATCATTGAGTTTATCAAGATTATTATTAAATCAATTATAGTTGGATATATTATGAAATGGTATGCATGCCGTCAACTTTCAATGTAAAGAAAGTTTGTCTCTTAAAAACGAATGCAATGTTTGTCTTTTAAGTTCACAATTAATATGTTACACTGAACATTCTTCAACTTTGATTCAAAAAATATTAACTATGCTCACAGCGATATACAATCGTTTCCATACAAATTCAATTACATATTCTGATATTGACGGATCAGAATCCAAGTCAAGATTTAACGGGTGACATCATTCTTAGATCTCTACATCTTTCAAAGCTATACTTTGACTTCAAAAATGTGAAAGATCCTTTAGCATTGTTATTACTGAAAATAACCTTGCAATTCCTTTCCAAAAGTATCCAGTATTATCAACCGTTCAACCAGTCAACGACGACCTTTCAGACTTGTAACTTTGGCATATACGTTTTTGTTACTGGGGAACCTTTCATGTTCCACCACATTAACAGTAAATTTATCAACAACTTCATTGATCTTTGACCTTCCGAAAAATCCTTATACTCATTGAAACTGTATCATGTACTCATCCACATCTTGTAACGGCAATTGCCATACCAACTATCAGGAATTAGCAATCAGTATTTTGAAATCTTGTAGCACGTCTACGCCAACAGTTATATGTGTACATATAACGTCTACCTCTTGGACTTACATACTTCGAATGTGAAGTTTCCGAAAAACACCCCAAACTACGAAACTAGTTCTCCGAATTTTGGAAAAATGTTGATGAAGCAGCAAAAACTGTAAACGACCTTAACAGTCAAAAGTTTGATGATAAAGAATAGTATGGTGGTAAAGCTGAGAAAAAGAGAAAGTTTGGAACTGAAAAACGGATTGAGCAAAGTATGAAAGAGGCTGTGGATAAATCACAAGGACGAAACCTGTCTTCAAAGAATCCAAATGATTCAGTATCTGTTGAAGCCATTAACGAATACCTTGCTTCCGAATCTAAACCCTTGCGGACAATATTCTTCATCATCCTCTGATATTAGAAATTCTAAGATATCATCGTATCTTTCATTATAAATATCCTCCATATTTCTGGAGATAATTTCATAATCATTCTTATCGAAAATCAATTTTCTCTTTACGATATCTGTGTTACACCATAAAAGAAACTATTTTAGTTTCTAAATTCTGAAACTTTCAAGTTTAAAATATAAATGTTTTGAAGTAATGTTGGGAATTGAAGCATGAGTTAATATAATATAATGACACTCGATCAACGTGATTATATTACAGTAAGTCATGCTGAGTTTCTAATGGAACGTGATAAAGGTTCACATATCATACCCTCATCATGAACCATGTTACATAACTCTTTCATTCTATATAATCTCTAAAAATATCAAGAAAATATTTTCTTAATGATTCGGTTTTTTTTTTTGAGGTATTCTGGTAATTTGACAAGTCAGATTGTGCTATTACCATTTCTTTCTTAGAACATTAGTTATGTTCATCTGAAACTTCATACCTACGAATTCTGGACCATTATCCGCTTGACTTAAGGTCAGGAAGAGAAAACGAAAGCATGAAGCTCCGAAATATAATGGAGAATATAAAGCCCAATAACAACCTCAAAATTTACAAACCGTGTATATCAATGCGTATAGCAATATAAAGACACGGGAGAATGAAAAACACTATAACCCCAAGGTAATGGTAGAAGAAAGTAACTTCCTCTGGTGGTAGATGAAAAAGAAGAATGACAGATATGAAAGTTAGGAGTATATCAACAATAAGAACTGGATGAAGCATTTCACAATCTTTTGGAAGTATGAAATGAGGAAGAAGATGTAGGAGTGGTGAAAATAATGAGACGAAAGGGGGTTAATTTATAAGCAAAATAACAGACAGAGCAATCGAGGCAGGTGACCTCATTTAATTAAAGAAGATCTTAATTTCCTTAAATTCCGAAGAATCAAATCTTATTTAGATTATGAAGACTTTCTATTCCTTAAATTTCGGAAATCAATCGTTACTACGTCAAGAGATAAGACGCATCTCTATTCTCTATTTCACTTTATTACGATAACTTCCCTCATACGCTTCGAGTAATTGGATTGTGTTATCCATATTATTCAACGGTGATAAAACTCTAATTATCAACTCATATACGTCATGAAAACATTTTTATTGTTAGCCATGACGACCTCACTCAAATTTCGGGACGAAATTTCTTTAACGGGTAGGTACTGTGATGACCCGAAAATTTTCGACCAAATTTAAACTTAATCTTATATGATTTCGATACGATAAGCAAAGTCTGTTAAACTGAATCTCAAAATTCTTGAACTATTCAATTACCTTTCGTTTATTCACGATGATGCACGAATAATTATATGTAAATAGATACATATACTATAACTTGAAAACGTAACTAAGTGTTGGGTATATGATACTGTGCATTAATCTTATTTGATTGATTACTGATTGATATATTTAACTACGGAGTTAAAAGATTATGCCAAACGATTCAAGTAAAAGACATTTACTGAGTCTCTTAAGGATTATGATATCATTACGGGTCTCTATTAAGAGGTCCACGTTGATTTGAGAAATCATTCATTTTTAACGGTATTCGGAACAAATGATAAAGTGTTTGTTTAAATAACGTAACTTGGACACATACAATAATAAGGAATATTAACTGTTGGAATTAGATATATGAATAACCTGTGTTATGTATTTTAAAAACGTGTTTATTAAATATTGAATATATATATTTAAATATAATATTAACTTGGTCATAAAACAATCTGTTATTATATATATAATAACAAATAACGAGAAGATGATTTATAGAAGTAAATGACCAAAATACTCGAAAGTTTAAGATATACTTTGAGTGGTATAGTTTAGGAATAATTTAAGACTATATTTTGACAAAGGTACGAGTCGCGAAACGTAATGTACAAGTTTTCTCAACGTACGAAGAGACACTCGAAAAACCGGAACCGGGACATAAGTCGATTGATGACGTACGACTTATCGGAACAAAAATTACAAGTCAACTATGCATGTGAATTTAATATAATATATAATTAATTATTTAAATTAAATATATTATATATATTATATTAAATTATGTCGACAAACAAAATTACAAAAAATATGTGAGCTGGATCTGACGGCCATGCGATCGCATGGCAAATAGGCATAAAACCCATGCAATCGCATGGGCATCAGAATCAGGCCACACCTATAAAAGCTCGAGCATTTTGGTCTCTGTCTTACACACATACATATCATACTCCATATTTATATTATTATTATTATTATTATTATTATTATTATTATTATTATTATTATTATTATTATTATTATTATTATTATTATTATTAAGATTAATATTATTATTAATCTTATTATTATTAATATTATTAATTAGTATTATACATAAAATACTACGACGAGGTTATGAGTGTGTCACTTTCAAAATGGTTTTAAGAGCGGGATAGAGCTAAGGAAATTATGGGTTATTGCCAAAGAGGTTATGGGTAATGTTCGAGGGTATATTTATGAATCAAATCTAGTGTTTATCATCTCTGTTGCGTCTACATACTTTTCTACAATATTGAATCTCAATATTAATACGTAAGCATTTATATTTTATATTTTATAAATTAATAGTGTATACATACTAGTGCTCGAGTGTATATATTTATACATTATTGTACGCTAAATTTTGTCATTAAACAGTTATGATGAATCACGAATTAAATACATATATTACTGATAAAAGGTATATGATATGCATGTTTTTGGAAAGCTGGCGAAAAATCAATAACTTTTCATTTAGAAATCGCGTAATTTCGGTGAACGAATTAAAAGATATGATCAACTGAATTATGATTGACATTGATTGAAATTATTTTTGAAACTTGTTTGTAAGAATGATAAATTGGATTTTTGAATATTACCAGGCAAGTAAATGAATCCATATATAAGGCACGTCTCGTTTTGTTGAATTATTGTCAAAATTGACTTTTTGAAACGACTTTGGATAACTTTTGTATGTCGATCTCGAGCATTAGGATTGTTATACACTATGACCTGACCTAGCTTGATAGACATTTATTGACCAACATATGTTCTCTAGGTTGAGATCTACGGTTATTTGGTAATCCGAGTTTCGATCACATTTTGGTGAACGACTTTATATGCTGCTAAGGTGAGTTTCATTTGCTCCCTTTTTAATTGCTTTTGCAATATATATTTTTGGGCTGAGAATACATGCACTTTATTTTAAAAGCAATGGATACAAGTACATACTAAATTCTACACTGAGTTTGAACCGAAAATCCCTTAGCTTTGGTAACTAGTAACTGCCAGTTATAAGAACAGGTGGGCGCGAGTAGTAGTATATGGATCCATAGGGCTTGATATCCCCGTCCGAGCTAGAGCACTAGCCTTTTAATGGACGTATGCTATTTGAGAAGCGTACACGTTGGTTTATGTGTATTATTAAGATGATTATACAAAGGGTACAAATTATATATACGTTAAGTTTAGTTACCAGGGTGCTCAATTTCGTAGAATATTTTGATAAACGTTTCTGGATGAAACAGCTGAAATCTTGTTATCCACTTTTATATGCAGATTATGCGAAACACTAAAACTATGAACTCACCAACCTTTGTGTTGACACTTGTTAGCATGTTTATTCTCAGGTTCCCTAGAAGTCTTCCGCTGTTTGCTTATATGATAGACAAGCTATGTGCATGGAGTCTTACATGGCATATTTTTCAAGAAAACGTTGCATTCACCAATTCATCACCATGTACCTTATTTAGACTGCATTGTCAACGAAAGTACTGTTGTAAAATATTATATAAGGTGATTGTTTATATGTAGAAATCATCAGATGTCGAAAACCTTTGATTTAATATTCATTTATGGTGTGCCTTTTCAAAAGAATGCAATGTTTATAAAACGTATCATATAGAGGTCAAATACCTCGCAATGAAATCAATGAATGACATATTCGGCCAAATGGATTTGGAGCGATCGTCACAGTTGGTATCAGAGCGTTGGTCCTAGTGAACCAGGTCTTACATGAATGTGTCTAACTGATAGTTGTTAAGATGCATTAGTAAGTCTGGACTTCGACCGTGTCTGCATGTTAAAAGTTTTGCTTATCATTTTTTGTCGAAAATTACATGCTTATCATTCTTAAGTCTAGACACGTTTTACTGCATTGATTGCATAAATAGTGTATAGACAAAAATTCATATCTTAGCGTATCTGTTACTGTAAACTTTTCCTGACATCTTCCGAAAATTTCTCCGTGATTTATGGAATTTGGTATTATATATACATATGTAAATTATGTATTGAAGAATACTAAACTAAATTCTATAATCTATTTCATATCAAAAATCATCTATCTAATTATACAAGATGGATCCCGTATCTAGTTCAAATTCCTTAAATTTCGACAGCTATTCTGATATGGATATTCTCCTGAACTCTGAAGAAAGTGTAACTGGAATGGATCAACCAACTAGCCATCATCTATTCTGGATGAATTGGGGATGGGTTCGTAGCCTACTTAATTATTGAAGACAAGAAGAAGGCGATCCCTTCCATCCACCACATTGCCCTCTTGGCGAAGAACCTGAAGCACTTACCGGCGAACCTGTTCGTAATACTATTTTCTCTCTCATTTCCAGAGTATCTAGTCATGATTATATACTATCTCACATTCTAAATCTTATTCGTCCGCTCGTCCGAATCGACAATCATCCCGGTGTAGTAGAAGAAGTCAACGAGCTTCGCGCTCGGGTAGTGGCTTTGGAGAATATGGTGCAAAGGTTACAAGCACCAGCAGCATCACCGGCATCAACAGTACCACCGACAACAACACCAACAGTACCATTACCACCACCAACAACATCCGCATCGCAAACCTCAACTTCACAATCTGTTCCACGAGCATCAACGTCATACGCACCGTAGTTACCAAGAAATACCAGCAACAATAACCGATGAAGTATTAACTCATTTCCCCTGAAGAAATTTTATGTATATTTAATATATATGAATTTTAAAATCAAAATAAATCTTTTCGTACCAAGTTATTACGTGTGAATCTTAACTGGTAGGTACTACTCGGTTAATTCATATTACTAATATGCTATGATGTACATACTTCGTTAATGACTTAACCATCGTTAACTACAATCTCTGTTTCCAACTCAATGAATTCCATTTCATAATAAACTAAGTATATTATTCAATTATATGGTTGATTTTATACTTTCATCTTCGATGTATTCGAAACTTTCTAGAAAACATCATTCGTACCTTGCGAAGTTAGCAAGAGTTCCATGAGCACCAACATGATTCACTGAGAAAATATCAATAAAACTGAGTATTGATTACATTAGTGAAATACTCCGTAAAGATTATTAAATCTTTAATGTTTTATTCATTTCTAATTCAAGTCAAAAATCAAATGAGCTTAATATGATATTAACTCATCAAATCTGTATTACATCTAAAGAAAATATACATACATATATTTTCATAAAGACGGTAATAAAAATTCTTTTGTACAAAATATTACTTGTGAAATCTTTAACGGGTAGGTAATTCCCGGGAAATATTTAAGTTCACAATTAATATGTTACACTGTACATTCTTCAACTTTGATTCAAAAATTATTAACTATGCTCACAGCGATATACAATCGTTTCCATACAAATTCAATTACATATTCTGATATTGACGGATCAGAATCCAAGTCAAGATTTAATGGGTGACATCATTCTTAGATCTCTACATCTTTCAAAGCTATACTTTGACTTCAAAAATGTGAAAGATCCTTTAGCATTGTTATTACTGAAAATAACCTTGCAATTCCTTTCCAAAAGTATCCAGTATTATCAACCGTTCAACCAGTCAACGACGACCTTTCAGACTTGTAACTTTGGCATATACGTTTTTGTTACTGGGGAACCTTTCATGTTCCACCACATTAGCAGTAAATTTATCAACAACTTCATTGATCTTTGACCTTCCGAAAAATCCTTATACTCATTGAAACTGTATCATGTACTCATCCACATCTTGTAACGGCAATTGCCATACCAACTATCAGGAATTAGCAATCAGTATTTTGAAATCTTGTAGCACGTCTACGCCAACAGTTATATGTGTACATATAACGTCTACCTCTTGGACTTACATACTTCGAATGTGAAGTTTCCGAAAAACACCCCAAACTACGAAACTAGTTCTCCGAATTTTGGAAAAATGTTGATGAAGCAGCAAAAACTGTAAACGACCTTAACAGTCAAAAGTTTGATGATAAAGAATAGTATGGTGGTAAAGCTGAGAAAAAGAGAAAGTTTGGAACTGAAAAACGGATTGAGCAAAGTATGAAAGAGGCTGTGGATAAATCACAAGGACGAAACCTGTCTTCAAAGAATCCAAATGATTCAGTATCTGTTGAAGCCATTAACGAATACCTTGCTTCCGAATCTAAACCCTTGCGGACAATATTCTTCATCATCCTCTGATATTAGAAATTCTAAGATATCATCGTATCTTTCATTATAAATATCCTCCATATTTCTGGAGATAATTTCATAATCATTCTTATCGAAAATCAATTTTCTCTTTACGATATCTGTGTTACACCATAAAAGAAACTATTTTAGTTTCTAAATTCTGAAACTTTCAAGTTTAAAATATAAATATTTTGAAGTAATGTTGGGAATTGAAGCATGAGTTAATATAATATAATGACACTCGATCAACGTGATTATATTACAGTAAGTCATGCTGAGTTTCTAATGGAACGTGATAAAGGTTCACATATCATACCCTCATCATGAACCATGTTACATAACTCTTTCATTCTATATAATCTCTAAAAATATCAAGAAAATATTTTCTTAATGATTCGGTTTTTTTTTTTAGGTATTCTGGTAATTTGACAAGTCAGATTGTGCTATTACCATTTCTTTCTTAGAACATTAGTTATGTTCATCTGAAACTTCATACCTACGAATTCTGGACCATTATCCGCTTGACTTAAGGTCAGGAAGAGAAAACGAAAGCATGAAGCTCCGAAATATAATGGAGAATATAAAGCCCAATAACAACCTCAAAATTTACAAACCGTGTATATCAATGCGTATAGCAATATAAAGACACGGGAGAATGAAAAACACTATAACCCCAAGGTAATGGTAGAAGAAAGTAACTTCCTCTGGTGGTAGATGAAAAAGAAGAATGACAGATATGAAAGTTAGGAGTATATCAAGAATAAGAACTGGATGAAGCATTTCACAATCTTTTGGAAGTATGAAATGAGGAAGAAGATGTAGGAGTGGTGAAAATAATGAGACGAAAGGGGGTTAATTTATAAGCAAAATAACAGACAGAGCAATAGAGGCAGGTGACCTCATTTAATTAAAGAAGATCTTAATTTCCTTAAATTCCGAAGAATCAAATCTTATTTAGATTATGAAGACTTTCTATTCCTTAAATTTCGGAAATCAATCGTTACTACGTCAAGAGATAAGACGCATCTCTATTCTCTATTTCACTTTATTACGATAACTTCCCTCATACGCTTCGAGTAATTGGATTGTGTTATCCATATTATTCAACGGTGATAAAACTCTAATTATCAACTCATATACGTCATGAAAACATTTTTATTGTTAGCCATGACGACCTCACTCAAATTTCGGGACGAAATTTCTTTAACGGGTAGGTACTGTGATGACCCGAAAATTTTCGACCAAATTTAAACTTAATCTTATATGATTTCGATACGATAAGCAAAGTCTGTTAAACTGAATCTCAAAATTCTTGAACTATTCAATTACCTTTCGTTTATTCACGATGATGCACGAATAATTATATGTAAATAGATACATATACTATAACTTGAAAACGTAACTAAGTGTTGGGTATATGATACTGTGCATTAATCTTATTTGATTGATTACTGATTGATATATTTAACTACGGAGTTAAAAGATTATGCCAAACGATTCAAGTAAAAGACATTTACTGAGTCTCTTAAGGATTATGATATCATTACGGGTCTCTATTAAGAGGTCCACGTTGATTTGAGAAATCATTCATTTTTAACGGTATTCGGAACAAATGATAAAGTGTTTGTTTAAATAACGTAACTTGGACACATACAATAATAAGGAATATTAACTGTTGGAATTAGATATATGAATAACCTGTGTTATGTATTTTAAAAACGTGTTTATTAAATATTGAATATATATATTTAAATATAATATTAACTTGGTCATAAAACAATCTGTTATTATATATATAATAACAAATAACGAGACGATGATTTATAGAAGTAAATGACCAAAATACTCGAAAGTTTAAGATATACTTTGAGTGGTATAGTTTAGGAATAATTTAAGACTATATTTTGACAAAGGTACGAGTCGCGAAACGTAATGTACAAGTTTTCTCAACGTACGAAGAGACACTCAAAAAACCGGAACCGGGACATAAGTCGAGTGATGACGTACGACTTATCGGAACAAAAATTACAAGTCAACTATGCATGTGAATTTAATATAATATATAATTAATTATTTAAATTAAATATATTATATATATTATATTAAATTATGTCGACAAACAAAATTACAAAAAATATGTGAGCTGGATCTGACGGCCATGCGATCGCATGGCAAATAGGCATAAAACCCATGCAATCGCATGGGCATCAGAATCAGGCCACACCTATAAAAGCTCGAGCATTTTGGTCTCTGTCTTACACACATACATATCATACTCCATATTTATATTATTATTATTATTATTATTATTATTATTATTATTATTATTATTATTATTATTATTAAGATTAATATTATTATTATTAATATTATTAATTAGTATTATACATAAAATACTACGACGAGGTTATGAGTGTGTCACTTTCAAAATGATTTTAAGAGCGGGATAGAGCTAAGGAAATTATGGGTTATTGCCAAAGAGGTTATGGGTAATGTTCGAGGGTATATTTATGAATCAAATCTAGTGTTTATCATCTCTGTTACATCTACGTACTTTTCTACAATATTGAATCTCAATATTAATACGTAAGCATTTATATTTTATATTTTATAAATTAATAGTGTATACATACTAGTGCTCGAGTGTATATATTTATACATTATTGTACGCTAAATTTTGTCATTAAACAGTTATGATGAATCACGAAGTAAATACATATATTACTGATAAAAGGTATATGATATGCATGTTTTTGGAAAGCTGGCGAAAAATCAATAACTTTTCATTTAGAAATCGCGTAATTTCGGTGAACGAATTAAAAGATATGATCAACTGAATTATGATTGACATTGATTGAAATTATTTTTGAAACTTGTTTGTAAGAATGATAAATTGGATTTTTGAATATTACCAGGCAAGTAAATGAATCCATATATAAGGCACGTCTCGTTTTGTTGAATTATTGTCAAAATTGACTTTTTGAAACGACTTTGGATAACTTTTGTATGTCGATCTCGAGCATTAGGATTGTTATACACTATGACCTGACCTAGCTTGATTGACATTTATTGACCAACATATGTTCTCTAGGTTGAGATCTACGGTTATTTGGTAATCCGAGTTTCGATCACATTTTGGTGAACGACTTTATATGCTGCTAAGGTGAGTTTCATTTGCTCCCTTTTTAATTGCTTTTGCAATATATATTTTTGGGCTGAGAATACATGCACTTTATTTTAAAAGCAATGGATACAAGTACATACTAAATTCTACACTGAGTTTGAACCGAAAATCCCTTAGCTTTGGTAACTAGTAACTGCCAGTTATAAGAACTGGTGGGCGCGAGTAGTAGTATATGGATCCATAGGGCTTGATATCCCCGTCCGAGCTAGAGCACTAGCCTTTTAACGGACGTATGCTATTTGAGAAGCGTACACGTTGGTTTATGTGTATTATTAAGATGATTATACAAAGGGTACAAATTATATATACGTTAAGTTTAGTTACCAGGGTGCTCAATTTCGTAGAATATTTTGATAAACGTTTCTGGATGAAACAACTGAAATCTTGTTATCCACATTTATATGCAGATTATGTGAAACACTAAAACTATGAACTCACCAACCTTTGTGTTGACACTTGTTAGCATGTTTATTCTCAGGTTCTCTAGAAGTCTTCCGCTGTTTGCTTATATGATAGACAAGCTATGTGCATGGAGTCTTACATGGCATATTTTTCAAGAAAATGTTGCATTCACCAATTCATCACCATGTACCTTATTTAGACTGCATTGTCAACGGAAGTACTATTGTAAACTATTATATAAGGTGATTGTTTATATGTAGAAATCATCAGATGTCGAAAACCTTTGATTTAATATTCATTTATGGTGTGCCTTTTCAAAAGAATGCAATGTTTATAAAACGTATCATATAGAGGTCAAATACCTCGCAATGAAATCAATGAATGACGTATTCGGCCAAATGGATTTGGAGCGATCGTCACATATAGGATCCTTTAAATCGGAAAATCCAAACCCTTCCGCCTAGAGTTTCGTAGAAACCATTCGTCAAGAAAGTTCGAATATCTATATATATCTAATATATATCCCAAAATGTTTGTATGCATTATAATATAGGTAGTATAGTATATGAGTTAATAATAGTATAAGCGTAAGTGTTAAATAATAATATAAGTAATATTAGGGTTTCATTAATTAATTAGGTTTAATTAATTAGAGTAGTAATTAATGTTTAGGGTTTAGTAATTAATAACTAGGGTTTAATAAATGTCTACAGTTTAATAATTAATTAGGGTTTTAATAAATTAGGGTTAGGTTTAGGGTTTTAATTAAAGTAGTATAGTTTAGGTGTAATTAGGGTTTAGTATATATATATGTATGTAACTCGTGTATTTGTATATATATATATAAAATATTTTTTTACATGTATATATATATGTATCGATATGTATATGTATATATGTAGGTTTATTTTGTTTCCTTAATTAACACAAACAAATCTCCTAATTGTTATCTAGGGTTTGAAGATCAAACTTTCCTTTTCCCCTTTTTTTTTCTAGTCGACATACATACATACATACATATTAATATATTTTTTTTTCATGTATAGATCTAGGTGTGTTTATGTATATGTTTATGAATAAGTTTATAACATGAACATGAATTAAACAAAACTCAAAGTTTATGTAAATAAGTTAGGGTTTATGTTATACCTTTGAAGATTCGAAGACGACTAACAAAGAAAAGATGAACACGACGAAGATTGAAGATCAAAGCTTTTGAAGATTCGAAGAACACCTTGAAGATTCTTGAAGAACATGAAGAACGCGAAGAACAACTTGAAGATTACCTTGAAGATTGATGATGATTTCGATGGTGGTGGTGGTGATATTTTCGGTTTTGGCCGAAAATTAGAGAGAGGGAGAGAGATTTTTGGGAGAGAAAATTGTTGTTGTGATTTGGTACAATGAAAAGGTTTAGGTTAGGTCTCTATTTATGGGAGTGTTAGGAAAATTCTAGAGTTAGGGTTAGGGTTAAATTTACTTAGGGAACAAGTTAGCTTGAAAAGGGGGGTTAAAGAGTGTTGCTTGGGCCAAAAATTTGAGGGGCAAAAGGGTAATTTTACCCTTCCAAAATCGGCTAGGGTTTAATGGGATTAGGATTTAACTTTTTCACTTAAGTCCTTATACTTTAATTTAGCTTAAATTATTCCTTAATTATCTCAGTTTAACTATTTTAAGTACACAATATTTATTTGTTCATGAAAGTTAATTAACTTATTATTTTTATTAACTTGTCAATTAATGTATAAAGTTAATTAGTATATTTTATAATTCTTAACGCTTAACCATTATCGATTAAAGTTTAATTATTAAGTTTAGTTATATTGTTGGGCATTTAATATGGAAAAATATAGAATGAAAAACTTGAGGGTCGTTATAGTACCTCCCCGTTATTGAAAACTTCGTCCCGAAGTTTTAGGTAGATTCCTCGTTTGCATCAGCAGTTGAGAAGAGATGGGGATAGTTCCGTTTCATGTGGTCTTTTCGATCCCAGGTATATTCGAGGCCTCTAAGCGAATTCCAATGGACTTTAACGATAGGTATGTTGCTTTTACGCGTTTGTTTGACCTCTCCTTCCATGATTTCTATAGGTTCTTCAATGAAGTGCATTTGCTCATCAATGCGGATATCATCCAAAGGAATAACAAGTGTGTCATCAGCAAGACACCTTTTAAGATTCGAGACATGAAATACATCATGTACTTGGTTAAGTTCAGTTGGTAGTTCTAATCGGTACGCCACGGGACCTACTCTTTGAGTGACTGTGAAAGGTCCAACGTATCGTGGACTGAGTTTACTTCGTTTACCAAACTTTGTGACTATACTTAGGATATAGGGTTTAATATTAGTACATCGGGCCTAATTTAATTGTAGAAAAAACAGGAAGCGCTATCGGGTCGATTTTTTTTTTGGAGGGATAAGCTTGTGAAAAAGGAAGCTTATCCCCACCCCGACTGTCAGCTGCTGGCTCTCTCCATCTCTCCTAAACTTCCCCCGGGTTTCGGTCCGAGCTATATGAGGCAGATTCAAAAGAATTAGGCGAAGTGTTTGTTCCTGAACGACGGAAGTGGAAAGACACTAAGGGAGAGGGATATACTCCTTTATTTTTGTATCAACGAATTCTTCCAATTTTAGGCGGGATGAGGATTGTGTAGCGACCCGACCAAATCATGTTTGACGGTGCCGACTACTTAGGTCCCGTTACGTGGTCATAAGTCTTTAACATGACGTTTGACCAAAATATGTCGCATTCATTTCATAAGTAAAAGGATGTTTCAAGTTTACAATTGTAGTTCAAAAGACTAGTTACATTACAAAGTTTAACGTACGAATGAAACCCTTGCGACACAATTTAAAGTAGTCAAAAGATGCTCCAACTATGCATGTATACTCGACATCCAAGCAAGTATCAAAAAGAGTGCGGAAGCATGTATCAAGTAGCGTTCAAGGACCTAAGAAAACATATAGAAAACTGTCAACGAAAACGTTGGTGAAATCATAGGTGTTTTAGTAAACGTTGCATTTGAACCACAAGATTTAATATAATATGATTATCAAAATCATTTGCATTCCAAAGTTGTTAATTGTTTCGTGGGCACCCAATTATCAAACTTAACTGTTTTGCACCCTTTGCGTAGTGTTAGAACATACACTAGACCTGAAAATATATTTCATCCGTTAACGGTAGCGAACCGTTCGAATGAGGCTCGTCAAGCCCATGTGATCACATAATATAAGTTCACGTTTACACCCTGCAAGTGTAACTAATGATAATTGAATTGAGGATTCTCGTTCAAACCCGTACGTGGAATGTTCGTTTTCGTACTTGTGTTCAAGTGTGAAAGTATGATACGTATATGTTTCTCATCCCATAGTTTAAAGCATAAAAGTTGTTTGAAAGGTGGGACTATGATCTCACCTTGAGTGCACGTATGAAAAGTACTTCACAAAGTAACGTGTGCGAAGGATAATGCTAGTCTTAACCTAAACAAATAGGTCGTATCAATAACGGTAAACACGATAGGTCAAAGATGTTCAATTAGTCCTATGGCTCGTTACGACTCGATTATGTAGCATGTGAATCAAATTGTCAAGTTTCATGCAAGATACAAGTATAGAAACAAATTAGGAAGGTTGCATAATCATTTGGTTAAGTTTGACAAAAAGTCAAACTTTGGTCGGTCAAAGTCAACGAAAAAGTCAACACGTTCGGGTCGGGTCCCGAACTATTTTTCTGAGGTTTTTATTCATATATAAGCATGTTAGAACAAGTCTCATGTGAATCGGAGGTCTATAGTGTGCCAAACATTTTTCTTATTTTGACCAAGGAGGTCAGAACCTGGACCCGTTATATGTCGCACCGCGACCCAGGATGGCCGCGCCGCAGCGATCAACGGTTGCTGGTACCTGGTCAGTCTCAATTGTCCAAGTCTCAAATCAAACTTCATTTTCACATAAATCACAAACCGTAAACTCTTACGACATGCATTTTATATCGTTGGAAAGCTAATTTGACAAAGAACACAACTAAATACATTTCACCAACCAAAAACGTTATTTGTAACAATCGGCTTTCCAAAATAAATGATCAATTAATGCACACATTTAATACTCAAATTTTATAAGTGCACATTTATGATTCGGGCATTTAATGCATACATACAACACGCCGTTTTGTAGGTAATCGAGCATACAATACAACTAACTACTTACTAACAATAATTCATGGCATTCAATGCATCAAATATTCATTTCAAGCATATCAAACCCTAACCCAAATTTACCAAAATCACTAATCAAGTTTATGGAGTTTTCTCAAGCAACCTACACATTAAATTGAAGCTAGTGATGTTAGGAACACATTTAATATATGCATTTATAACATTTAACATCATTCAAACAACCAAATCAATAAATCAAACACACCAAAGTTTATGTTCATGCTAGTTACTTCAAATAACAAAATCGAACATATAAATCGTATATTCATGTTAGACTGGAGCCATAGACACTAATTAACAATTTTATAAGTTAAAAATATCAAGAACACAAAATCTAGTGATTTTAGAAAGTTACCCAAATGTAATGAAATCGGTATGGAATCGAAGAGGAAGTTGCAAGGATTCCAAATATGTAATTTGTTTTGCAAGATACCCGCTAGCTTGAATTTAGATGATGATTCTTTGTTTGAAGATTTGAAAGAAAAATGGGAAGTATAGAAAGAAAAGGAAAATGAAATGGAAAAGAAAGAGGAGGTGGGTTGACTAGTCAAATGCTAGTCACCTCTTTGGCACTTTGGCAAAACTAGTCCCTCGAGTTCGGTTGCTGGTGCGTGAATTACCTAAACAAGATATTTTTAAAACACGCATTAACGGGAGATGTTATAAACATTTAACGGAATTTAAATAGTTAAACGAAAAAGTAAACGGAAAAAGGCGGGATGTTACATTACCTACTCCTTAAAAGAAATTTCGTCCCGAAATTTAAGTAGGCGTAGTAGTCGATGTTTCTTCCTCGAAATTTTGCGTTTCCGGAATCGGGAATAAGTGAGGGTATTTCTTTTGCATTTGATCTTGCCTTTCCTAAGTAAACTCGGGTCCTCTTTTGGCATTCCAACGAACCTTGACAATCGGGATTCGGCTTTGTTTCAAAGTCTTGACGGAGGTGTCTACGATTTCAACCGGTTCCTCCACAAAATGAAGCTTGTCATCAATAGTAAGTTCTTCAAGAGGGATGACGATATCGGGTTCGGTAAGACACTTTTTCAAGTTAGATACATGGAAGGTAGGATGAACGGAGTTCAATTGAGGTGGAAGGTCTAAACGATAAGCAACGGTCCCAATACGCTCCAAGATTTCGAAAGGACCAATATACCGCGGATTTAGCTTCCCGCGTTTCCCAAAACGGATTACACCTTTCCAAGGTGCGACTTTTAACATTACTCGGTCACCGACTTGAAATTCGAGGTCGTTGCGTCGTTTGTCGGTATAGCTCTTTTGACGACTTCGGGCCATCCTAAGCCTATCTCGGATTTGAACGATTTTCTCGGTTGTTTCTTGAATGAGTTCGGGTCCGGTGATTTGTGTGTCGCCTACTTCGGCCCAACAAAGAGGTGAGCGACATTTTCAGCCATATAAAGCTTCGAATAGTGCGGCGTTAATACTCGCATGATAACTATTATTATAAGAGAATTCGGTGAGAGGCAAGTGCTTATCCCAAGCTTTTCCAAAGTCAACAACGTACGTTCGTAGCATGTCTTCCAAGGTTTGAATGGTGCGTTCGCTTTGCCCATCGGTTTGGGGATGATATGCGGTGCTCATGTCTAAACGCGTTCCCAACGCTTCTTGCAAGGTACGCCAAAATCTAGAAACAAAACGGCCATCTCGGTCGGAGATAATCGATAAAGGTACACCGTGTCGGGCTACGATCTCCTTGATGTAAATTTGTGCAAGTTTCTCCATTTTGTCGGTCTCCTTCATGGCGAGAAAGTGTGCGGATTTGGTGAGACGGTCAACAATAACCCAAATGGTATCATAACCGCCCGTCATTTTTGGTAGTTTGGTGATAAAATCCATCGTTATCCTTTTCCACTTCCATTGCGGGATCTTGGGTTGTTGAAGTAGTCCGGACGGTCTTTGGTGTTCGGCTTTGACTTTGGAACATGTCAAACACTTGGAAACATAAGTAGCTACGTCCCTTTTGATGTTCGGCCACCAATATTGTTGTTTAAGGTCGTGGTACATCTTATTGGCACCGGGATGAAGCGAGTATCGTGATTTGTGGGCTTCATCTAAGATGAGGTTTCGTAAATCGCCATACCCAGGCACCCAAATCCTTCCGGCGAAATATCGGAGTCCGGTCTCCCTAATTTCGAATCGGGAGACGAGAATATTCAAGAGCTCGTGTGAAACGTTTTCATCCTTGAGAGCCTCATCTTGGGCTACCCGAATTTGGCTATTAAGGTTTGTGTGAATGGTGATGTTTAAAGCTCGGACACGAAGAGGCACCGCTCTTTCTTTTCGACTTAAGGCCTTTCCGGGATGGTAACGAAGCTCGCAATCGTAATCGTTTAAGGTTTCAATCCACCTTCGTTGTCTCATGTTTAGTTGCTTTTGATCGAAGATGTGTTGGAGACTTTTTTGATCGGTAAAGATAGTACTCTTGGTTCCATAAAGATAGTGTCTCCACATTTTAAGTGCAAAGACAACGGCTCCGAGTTCGAGATCATGTGTTGTATAGTTTCATTCATGAATTTTGAGTTGTCGAGAAGCATAAGAAATGACTTTCGTTCGTTGCATCAATACACACCCAAAACCGTGTTTCGAGGCATCACAGTACACAACAAAATCATTGTTGCCTTCGGGAAGTGACAATACAGGAGCGGTGGTTAGCTTCGTTTTCAAGATTTGAAATGCGGATTCCTGTTCGGTCGTCCAAATGAATTTCTTTCCCTTGTGAGTTAACGCGGTTAGAGGACGAGCAACCAAAGAGAAATCTTGGATGAATCTACGATAGTATCCGGCGAGACCCAGGAATTGACGAATGTGAGTAGGAGTAGTAGGAGTCTCCCAATTACTAATGGCTTCGATTTTTGATGGATCGACTTTAATACCTTGGTCACTTACAACATGACCAAAAAATTGAACTTCCTTCAACCAAAATTCACACTTGGAGAATTTGGCATAGAATCGTTCTTGTCTCAAAAGTTCAAGCACAAGTCGGAGGTGTTCCTCGTGTTCTTCTTCGCTTTTAGAATAAACCAAAATATCATCGATGAACACGATAACGAATTTGTCAAGATACGGTTTGCACACGCGGTTCATAAGATCCATGAACACCGCTGGTGCGTTAGTGAGACCAAATGGCATGACAAGGAATTCATAACTACCATAACGAGTTCGGAAAGCGGTTTTGGAGACATCTTCCCCCTTAACCCTTAATTGATGATAACCCGAGCGGAGATCGATTTTCGAATATACACAAGACCCTTGTAGTTGATCAAAGAAGTCATCGATGCGAGGAAGAGGATATCGGTTCTTAACCGTCAATTTGTTTAGTTCACGATAATCAATGCACATTCGTAGGGATCCGTCTTTCTTTTTAACAAACCAAATCGGAGCGCCCCAAGGTGAATGGCTAGGTTGGATAAAACCACGATCAAGTAGTTCTTGGATTTGACTTTGCAATTCTTGCATTTCAGATGGAGCGAGTCTATATGGTGCACGTGCTACGGGTGCGGCTCCCGGAATAAGATCGATTTGGAATTCAACTGGTCGATGAGGTGGAAGACCCGGCAATTCATCGGGAAATACATCGGAATAGTCACTAACAATTGGCACATCATCGATGTGCTTCTCATCGGACTCGACTTTTTTAACGTGAGCAAGGATCGCAAAACAACCCTTACGGAGTAGTTTTCTAACTTTAATGCATGAAACGAGGTTGAGTCCGGTGCAACTCTTATCGCCATAGACGATCAAAGGTTCACCATTCTCGATAGGAATTCGGATTGCGTTAAGATCACAAAGGATGTGAGATTTCGTTTTGGCTAGCCAATTCATGCCGATTATTACATCGAAGCTTCCTAGTTCCATGGGTATCAAGTCAATTTCAAACTCATTACCCAAAATGTTTAACGTACACCCCCGGTAATATGTGTCGGCACTCAATAGTTTTTCGTTGGCCACTTCAACGGTATAAGTGGTATCTAGTGGAAGTGGTGGAGTGTTAAAAGAACGAGTTAAAGTCTTGGATACAAAACTCTTATCGGCACCCGAATCGAATAAACAAGTAACATAAGTGTTGTTGAGGAGAAACGTACCCGTGACTAATTCATTGTCATCTCGAGCTTCCTCGGTGTTGATGTTGAAAGCTCGACTGTGTGTGTTGGGGTTGGCTTTCTTCTTCAGACATGCATTTCTAAAATGACCCGTTTGGCCACATTCATAACAAGTACCCGATTTTGGTGCATTGGGCACCTTTTGAGCGACGGGGGCGGCACTTCTACAATCGTTGGCCACATGACCACCCCTTTGGCACCGATGGCAAAATAGATTGCTACATTCACCGTAGTAGTGTTTGTGGCATTTGTTGCAAAAGGGTTTATTTCCGCCATAACTTTTCTTGGCGTCGGAGGTGAAAGGCTTTTTGGTGAAGTTGTTGTTGTAGTTGTTGCTTGATTGGGGGGCTTCCCATTTTCTTTTGTTATCGCCCGATTTATCCTCGGACTTAGGTGCCGGAACTACGATTTCGTCAACCGTTTCGATCAATTGGCGGGCCATGTTCAAAGCTTGTTGTAGGTTAGCTGGTTTGGATGACATCACTCCTTGTTTGATGCTCTTTGGAAGACCATCCATATAGAGTTCAACCCTTTGAGATTCGGGGTTCACGTGGTTGGGACACATCAAGGATAGCTCGGCATATCGTTGATTGTAGGCCTTGAGATCGTTTCGGACCGCCTTTAAAGTTCTTAGCTCTTGTTCGAGCTTTCGGGTTTCTCCACGAGGGAAAAATTCGACGATCATCCTTTCCCTTAAATCGGCCCAAGAGAGGGCGTGAGCTTCGTCGGTACCCACCGATTGTACATACGTGTTCCACCACGTGAGGGCGATACCGGCAAAGGTGTGGGTGGAATATTTGACTTTATCTTGGTCTCGACAACCGCTTATGCTAAAAATGGCTTCCGTTTGTTCGACCCATCGAGTGAGTACAACCGATCCCCCGGTTCCATCAAAAGTGTGAGGTTTGCACACCATGAAGGCTTTGTAGGAGCACCCTTCGCTTGAGTTACCGGCCCCTTGATTGTTGTTGTTGTGGTTGTTGTTATTGTTGGAGGAGTGATCGGCCATGGCCGCTTCCACGGCGGTGGCTATCATTCGTTGTAGAGCTTGTTCGGGAGTCTCATGGCGTGGCACACGATGAGGAGGCATTGTTCCTTCAAAACACAAGAATACCGTTGATTAGTATTCTTAATAATACTAACCATGATATGGAGTAAGGATAGAGAGAAATTTTCCTTGACTCGCCTTAAATTCTTTATGTCATAATGTCAAAATGTTTATATGAGTCACCGTAATATAATCCCGGAAATTATATTACCCTAATTCATATGTGCATTCGACACTAATTCATATAGTCAAGGTGGCGCTTCAATTAAATCAAGTAACGTGAGATTAAGATTGAATAAGAATTAGATATGATAGACGAGTTCGAGTATAATGCACAAGTAGTCAAGTAATCCCTACTTCAAGTCTATATGCCGGTTGTAGTCTAGACTCACCAATGTACCCTATGACTCGGGGTCGACACCAATGGACTCTAAATCCCTACAACCAACGCTCTGATACCATCTGTAGCGACCCGACCAAATCATATTTGATGGCGCCGACTACTTAGGTCCCGTTACGTGGTCATAAGTCTTTAACATGACGTTTGACCAAAATATGTCGCATTCATTTTATAAGTAAAAGGATGTTTCAAGTTTACAATTGTAGTTCAAAAGACTAGTTACATTACAAAGTTTAACGTACGAATGAAACCCTTGCGACACAATTTAAAGTAGTCAAAAGACGCTCCAACTATGCGTGTATACTCGACATCCAAGCAAGTATCAAAAAGAGTGCGGAAGCATGAATCAAGTAGCGTTCAAGGACCTGAGAAAACATATAGAAAACTGTCAACGAAAACGTTGGTGAAATCATAGGTGTTTTAATAAACGTTGCATTTGAACCACAAGATTTAATATAATATGATTATCAAAATCATTTGCATTCCAAAGTTGTTAATTGTTTCGTGGGCACCCAATTATCAAACTTAACTATTTTGCACCCTTTGCGTAGTGTTAGAACATACACTAGACCCGAAAATATATTTCATCCGCTAACGGTAGCGAACCGTCAGAATGAGGCTCGTCAAGCCCATGTGATCACATAATATATGTTCACGTTTACACCCTGCAAGTGTAACTAATGATAATTGAATTGAGGATTTTCCTTCAAACCCGTACGTGGAATGTTCGTTTTCGTACTTGTGTTCAAGTGTGAAAGTATGATGCGTATATGTTTCTCATCCCATAGTTTAAAGCATAAAAGTTGTTTGAAAGGTGAGATCATAGTCCCACCTTTCAAACAACTTTTATGCTTTAAACTATGTGATGAGAAACATATACGTATCATACTTTCACACTTGAACACAAGTACGAAAATGAACATTCCACGTACGGGCTTGAACGAAAATCCTCAATTCAATTATCATTAGTTACACTTGCAGGGTGTAAACGTGAACTTATATTATGTGATCACATGGGCTTGACGAGCCTCATTCGGACGGTTCGCTACCGTTAGCGGATGAAATATATTTTCGGGTCTAGTGTATGTTCTAACACTACGCAAAGGGTGCAAAACAGTTAAGTTTGATAATTGGGTGCCCACGAAACAATTAACAACTTTGGAATGCAAATGATTTTGATAATCATATTTTATTAAATCTTGTGGTTCAAATGCAACGTTTACTAAAACACATATGATTTTACCAACGTTTTCGTTGACAGTTTTCTATATGTTTTCTCAGGTCCTTGAACGCTACTTGATACATGCTTCCGCACTCTTTTTGATACTTGCTTGGATGTCGAGTATACATGCATAGTTGGAGCGTCTTTTGACTACTTTAAATTGTGTCGCAAGGGTTTCATTCGTACGTTAAACTTTGTAATGTAACTAGTCTTTTGAACTACAATTGTAAACTTGAAACATCCTTTTACTTATGAAATGAATGCGACATATTTTGGTCAAACGTCATGTTAAAGACTTATGACCACATAACGGGACCTAAGTAGTCGACGCCGTCAAACATGATTTGGTCGGGTCGCTACAGATTGTCACTATTTATACTTCTCGAGGTATAATGACAGAGCGGGAGGCTAGATTCGAAGGAATCGGCGTATCAATTTTGTGTAAGAGAAAACATCCTATAGGCTCAAATCAACATATGAATAACAATGGTCGGAAAATATAAATACATAAGCAGAAGTGTTAAGTCAGTCTTAAGATACACATATTAGTAAGATCCAAAATCCTCCTTAGACATATAATGTAGAACATAAAAATATAACAAAGTGGACACTTTAACATACTTCATAACTATATCAAAGTCAATCATTTATGTATATACACATCTACAAATCAATCTGTTATATAAAAGAACTTACACTTGAAACATAAAAATTACATACAAATACAAATGATTACAAAAATTAATTGTTAACCAAGATATTAGCAATAAACTAAAAGGTCAAGAACTTCTATTACAAATTTAATAAATATAAAGATACTTTGTAGTGGCAACTGAGATCAACAACCCTAACTTTACAAATTACAAGTATAAATAAACTACCTTAGAACACCATATTTATAAATAACAGTGATAATTTTAGCATAAACTTAAAACTTACATTTGGTAGGGTTTTTTACTTCCTTTAACTATTTCACATGAGATAATAAATCAACCCCTAATCTTTCGCTATCATAGATCTCTTCAAAAGAAATAAATCGTTCATCAAGTACATCACAAGTACTCGTTGTCAATCACCAAGAAAAGTGTGATTCAAACCATTAAACCTGTCAATTGCAAGAAACAATGTAAAAACCCTAAAATTTCATCAATTTCGATCGACTCAAACCGCTCAAAAATTTTAGGGCATATCTTATAGAAAATAAAGACAGATGCAAATAATTGAGAAGAAGATAACCTATTTTTCAAAAAAGGGGGGATGTAATGAAAGAAAAGTATCTGGAGATATGAAGAAGAAGGTGATGTTGTTGAAGAAATGACATTTTTAGATCTAGTATGAATTTAGGACGAAAAAATATTTAATGGATCGTGTCGAACTGTATTACGGTTGAAACAGGGGAGTGTCCACCACCTAATTGGGCCAATTAAAATGGAGTTGACTTACGTTAATTAGAGAATAGATAAATGAGCCAATCAAAATCAAAATGGAGTTGATTTATCTTAATCAGAGAATATATAAATATTAGTACCTTCGACCTAATTTAATTGTACTCAGAGAAAACATCTGGCTTAAAAAATATTTGTTATTTAAAGTTTTACTCTTTATTTTTTATCTATCTTTTTATTTTATGTATATATTAAGAGTATAAATGATCTTTACCTTATTATTTATATATGAAAAAGTGAAATAAATTTATAATTTTGGCCTCAAATGCTGTCATTAAGAATTATATTTATGCGTAAAGTAGTTGTACATTGAATTTGTGGTAGGTAATTATTTTCAGAAAGTGAGTAATTATTGTTGATAGATTGAATTTGCAAACAATAGTTATTTTCATGAGGTGAGTAGTTATTGTTAATTTAAAAAATAATGATTCTTGTCTGAATATCTTAATGACATATCTTAGAGTTGTAATTAGAAAAATTTAAATATAAAATTAAACAATTAATTTGAAACAATTGAAAAAATAATGAAAACATATATGCAAGATAATGATCATTAGTTTATTCAAAATACTCAATAATGATTTATAATTCTGAAAATGTGTAATTTTTTAATGATAATTCTAAATGATGTCATTAAAAGTTATATATTTATATTATTATATTATATTTATATTCATTATATTATATTTATATTTAAAGTAGTAGTAGTACATTGACTTTGTGTACATATTTTAAAGCTAAAAACTTTAATTAATTAATTTGTATTCATTATTGCTATCACTGTTAATATAATACAGAAAATTCAAACTAAAATACGACAAATTTGACCGATTTTATCGACTTTCTGGCCTTTCCGAATTTTGAGAGACTTTGACCTGATTTTTTCAACGTTGACCTGAATTTTGATCGTTGACTGTCATATTAGACGGTTTTCTTCGAAACGGGACGGGCTAGTCACTAAAACGTCGCAACGGGCGTCGAGACGGGGTGTTTTGCAAAAGTGGAATGGACAGTTATTTACTGGAAGTAAGTAGTTACTCATGATGTACAAATAAATGATACATGTTATCGTAAGTTTTTGTCGTTTGTTTTGAATATTTTTATGTATCGGTTGAAATAAATGGTACATGTTATTGTAAGTTTTTGTCGTTTGTTTTGAATATTTTTATGTATCGGTTGTAATTGTTAATTTACTTAGAATGTTATGAAGATTTATTAAAAAAAAAAAAAAAAAAAAGGTAAATAAACAAAGTACAAACTAAATTTCTTTTTAGTCTTTGTTTGTTTTGTGAGGATAAAAGTGTTCCCTATACACAAGTTTCCTTCTCTCTTTCTCAACTCTGTTCTGCACCTCTCCTTCACACAAAATATAATCAATATAACAATGGATGCAGCTTCATCAATTATTTCTATATCACCTCCATTACAACTTAAACCTAATTCCACTAAATCTAAACCTAATTCTGTATCTTCATCTCATCGTTTTCTACCGTCAAAAACCTACAAAACTGTTACCTTACGTTCTTTCCACCGCCGTAACACCGCCTCTCCGCCCCGTTACTCCGCCAATAAGGTCTTTATTATTATTATTCATATATTTGTTTTGTATTCGCGTGTACTGGAATTCATTTAGTTGAATTGGCTGAAGCTGAAATTGTCGTTTAGGACATGGCTAGGGCTACTTGTTATTGATTAAACATTGATTGATTGTAGTATAGACACTTTAGTATTTTGTGATATTTGGACCTCAACTACAACTAAAACTTGATTACAAAAATCTAATTATACATGCCTTTTAGGATATTAGGACATGCCTTTACTTTGAAATAACCTTTTAGGATATGGTAGTATACATGGTTTCATTGTTTATGATGATTGAAGTGAGTTATAAAAGTTTGACTAATTATTATTAGATCAAAATGTGAAATTTTGATGTTATTGTAGGGAATAATGACTGTTTTCAACTGGTTATAGGAAGAGTTTTAGTTAAAGTGATATATTTTTTTACCTGTGTATATATAGATGTGAAGTTTGACTAAAAATATGTTTACTTTTTTACTATAGATTGCTGTTGAGAGAAGTGTTTCTTTGTTGGATAAACTGTTGACACAAAGGCCATTGTTTGATCAATCTACAAGGTTCTCTTGCTTTCGTCATGGGCGAAGAAAACAGTTTCCTATATGCAAATCCATGCCAACTGCTTTTTCGGACAAATCCATTTTTCATTTATCAAAGCATGGAGTAGACAATGTATTTGTAAGTTCATCAGTTGCTGTTAATATTAATAGTTTCATGATACCTTTCGATTTTTCCGTTATAAAGTAACGTGTGTGCTTATTCTCTAATTCTTCATCTCTATTCTTTTATATATATACCAAATCTTTTAAAGATTGGAACTTTTTGTGATTGTTGACCTGAATCATGATTACTGGAAACTTTAATTATATGAAGGGAGCTATTAAACCTTTAATTATGTTATATCATCACTCATCAATATATATATATATATATATATATATATATATATATATATATATATATATATATATATATATATATGAATGAACATTATGGCTTTGATTATATGTAGGGACCATACCATTTTTTTTCTTGTAATATACTACAATAAACTCTGGCACTACAGCTCATTGCAACGAACGAATATCCTAATACCACTTGCAGAACAAGAAAAGTAGCAAAACGACTAAGAATCCTTAGTGAGAACGTAACTACATTCCTATTATTTGTTTCAAAATAATCTGGATCACAAGGTATGAGTCTAAAGTAATAAAACATGGATATACATAATCCAACAGAGTAAAAACTTGATTAAACGTTAATGACAAATTAAGAGTAAAATGCACTGCTTCTTCTCATTGTACCCAGTAGCATGTATCTGATTAATATCATGTATATTGTTAGGGAAAACGGGTTCAAGTTCCATGTGCAGCTGTGGGTCCCGATGAGCCACATGCTGCAACTACAGCCTGGCCCGATGGTGTCTTGGAGCAGCAAGCATCTGATGATTTTTCAATTGATACATGGAGGGAGTTACAGGAGTTTTTAGGTTCGAAACTTCCATCACATCCAAAGTTGTATAGGGGACAACTAGAAAATGGTCTTCGCTACCTCATATTGCCCAATAAAGTTCCACAAAATAGGTATAATTGTGACTCTAATGCGAGTACAGTACATGTACATAATAGCTCTGATAATTTTCTTACTCATTTTTGTTGTTTTGTGCTATGAACTTGTTAAACATTTGCCTGTATGAAGATTTGAAGCCCATATGGAGGTTCACGCGGGGTCAATTGATGAGGAAGATGATGAGCAAGGTATTGCACATATGATTGAGCATGTTGCGTTTCTTGGAAGTAAAAAGCGTGAGAAACTTCTAAGAACTGGTGCACGCTCAAATGCTTATACTGACTTTCATCATACCGTATTTCATATCCATTCACCAACATCAATGCAGGTTTGTAACTGAAGACTTACTTTATGCTCTACAATTTGTTTGACTTTTGTGTGTTTTGGTTTTTGTTAGTCTTAGTCATGACACAAATTATGAATTTTAGATTGTTTTTGTTAATCTTAGTCTGCAAAAGTTCATATGCGTTCTGTTTTCCTTACACAATCAATTTACATTTATATAGGATACTGATGAGGATCTACTTCCCTCTGTTTTGGATGCTTTAAATGAGGTAAGAACCAGTTTTGATATATGATCACCATTTTCATGCTGTAATATTGAAATGAAAAAGTTTTTTAAATGATCCAAGACAATATTCAGGTCTAATGGCTATTGTTTAATATGATGTAGATAGCTTTTTACCCAAAGTTCCTTACTTCTCGAGTTGAGAAAGAAAGACGTGCCATATTATCAGAGTTGCAAATGATGAACACAATTGAGTATCGTGTTGATTGCCAGGTATTATTTATTTTCTAAACCATTGTGAATAATGCATGTTTTAGTACTGTCACCAGTATTTGTAACCCTTTTTATTGTTCCATAATCACAGTTATTACAACATTTACATTCCGAGAATAAGCTGAGCAAAAGATTCCCAATTGGACTCGAAGAGCAAATTAAAAAGTGGGACGCAGAAAAAATCAGAAAATTCCATGAACGGTGGTACTTTCCAGCTAATGCGACTTTGTATATTGTGGGGGATATAAATAACATTGCCAAGACTGTTCACCACATTGAAGTATGTTATTTTCTGTTATTATGTACTATTTTGCTTAAATTGAACAATCACATTAAATTAAAGATTTTATTTTATGTGCAGAGTGTTTTTGGAACGAAACATGTTGAAAATGAGGTTCCTGTAGCACCTAAAACCAGTGCATTTGGTGCAATGGCTAATTTTCTTGTTCCTAAGTTCACGGGTGGAATATCCGCTGACTCATCACATGACAGATCATCTATTTCGGTTGACCAGTCAAAACTTCCGAAAAGAGAACGACATGCAATTCGGCCTCCTGTGGAGCACAACTGGTCCTTACCTGGGAGACATGAAGATCTGAAGTCTCCTCAAATATTTCAACATGAATTGCTTCAGAATTTTTCTATCAACATGTTCTGTAAGGTATGGGAAGTGATCTAGAAACTCTTAGAGTATTTAAATATAGATGTTGATGAATCAGAGTTGTTAACATAATTGTCCTTAAACAGATACCTGTGAACAAGGTCCAAACTTATGGTGATTTGCGTAACGTTCTTATGAAGAGGATTTTCCTTTCCGCTTTGCATTTTCGAATCAACTCAAGATATAAGGTGATTTACATGTACAAAATTCAACCAATGTATATAAACCATCTTTTTCATTATAATTTACTTCTTAATTAGTATTTCAACAATGTGAAAATATAATATAAAATGCCCTTAGTGTGTGTGCATACATATTTTATGTTACTTTTTCCCTTTACGAGTGGTTATATGTTTTTTTTTTAATAATAATTTGGGCAACATTGCAGAGTTCGAGCCCTCCATTTACATCGATTGAGTTGGATCATAGTGATTCAGGAAGAGAGGGATGCACTGTCACTACTCTTACAGTAACCGCTGAACCTAAGAGTTGGCAAGGTGCAATTAAAGTGGCTGCACAAGAGGTTTGTACTTTTTGTCGATTTCATATTACATCAACATGATGATGCTTTGAGTTCCATCAAGGTTGATTTGAGGTAGGAAAATGGGCAGGTTGTGTAACCGGTCAAAAAAAAAAAAAAAAAAAATTCACCACTGCTTTGGTTTATTATTTTTAGAATATTTTTGACATAGTCAGGAAGTTGAGGTGATTCTAATTGCATAAATAAACTGATCTGGAGGTTTTATGTATGAAAGAAACCACTTTGGGCTACTTTTGACCCGGTTGAACCGTGACTGATTAAGCGTAAGATGAATTGACCCATTTAATTGATTGTTTGAACTTCCCATTGATGAATGTCATTCACTGAAGTAGCGTGTGTGTTACTACTTACTAATAAGATTAAGCCGTTAGTGTTATGAATTGTGACCGTGGCTACATACATTTTTTTTATGTTTACATGTGTTCCTATGAATTCATTTGATTCAGGTTCGTAGGCTTAAGGAATTTGGGGTTACAAAAGGAGAATTGGCTCGTTATCTTGATGCTTTATTGAAAGACAGCGAACAGTTAGCTGCTATGAGTGATAATATATCGTCAGTTGATAATTTGGATTTCGTTATGGAGAGTGATGCGCTTGGCCACATGGTTATGGATCACAAACAAAGTCATGAAAGTTTAATTGGCGTTGCTGGAACAATCACACTTGAAGAAGTAAATTCATTTAATAATATTACTCTCATTTTGTGTAATTGAATGACGTTTTTGGTATAGTTTCATATCTTTCATTGTATGAGAAAAATTAAATCTAGAAATTTATTAATATTATGCAGGTGAATTTGATTGGTGCACAAGTATTGGAGTACATATCAGATTATGGACAAGTATCTGCACCTGTTCCTGCAGCAATTGTTGCATGTGTTCCAAAGAAAGTACATGTTGATGGAGTAGGCGAAATTGATTTCAAGATAACCCCAAGTGAGATAACAAATGCAATTGAAGAAGGTTTGAGGGAACCAATAGAGCCCGAGGCTGAGGTATATTATGCTCTTTTAGGGTTTCCAGTTCGATTTTACAACTTCCATTTGGGATGTTTAAAAATGAAAATTTGACCTATCTACTTACAAATGGGCCGATCCAGTTTTATTTAGGTTTATATTGAGAAATGATATGGATATAAAAAATTTACAAATTTTGGGATACAAAATAATGTGTCACTAATCAGATAGAGGGATACATCTCAGTTTGTTTCTTCTACCTGTGCAATTTGTTTGTAACCATAGCAATACTTTCAATTGGGTAATAAAAATGCCAACTTTAAAAGAAACGGGTATAATGAATGTAAGGGTCAGAAGTCTCCCAAGTTTATATAACGCACGAAACCTGAAGTTTTTTACTTGCTATTTTTTTTTTCTTTTTCAAAAAAGTATATTCGAATTCTATATTAGACAGGATAAATAATAAACACAATGTAGTCTTTACAAAACAAAAACCCCACCTGACAAATATATACCCAACCTGTTAACCCACACATTCACCATTTCTTGACAATATGTATAAATAATAAACAAAATGTATTTTGTATGCAGTTTGAGGTGCCAAAGGATTTGATTACTTTAAAGCAGCTGGATGAATTGAAGTTGCAACTTGAACCGTCTTTTGTATCTTCTGATTCGAGCGCTCTTAGAGTTCATGACATAGAAACAGGAATCACCCAATGTCGCCTCTCAAATGGGATTACTATAAACTACAAGGTATATAAAACTAATCTGTCATTTTTTTATTATAGTTTTTATTTTACCTGACATGAAATTTTGTTTTATCTTAATCAGATATCCAAAACTGAAACATGTGGTGGGGTGATGCGGCTTATAGTAGGCGGCGGACGAGCGGCAGAAACACCAGAAACAAAAGGAGCAGTTGTTGTAGGTGTTCGAACTTTGAGTGAAGGGGGACGTGTTGGTAATTTCACAAGGGAACAGGTAATATGTCAGTTGTTTACTTACATTTTGGTAGTTACCAATCTTAATTTCTTGAAAATAAGCATGCATTATAATTTGTACATGTACAACAAGTATTTACATTTAGTGTTACATAATAATTTTTTCAGGTTGAGTTATTCTGTGTGAATCATCTGATTACATTTTGGTAGTTACCAATCTTAATTTCTTGAAAATAAGCATGCATTATAATTTGTACATGTACAACAAGTATTTACATTTAGTGTTACATAATAATTTTTTCAGGTTGAGTTATTCTGTGTGAATCATCTGATTAATTGTTCACTCGAGTCCACAGAAGAGTTTTTATGTATGGAGTTCCGTTTTACCAATCGAGATAATGGAATGCGTGCCGCTTTCCAGTTGCTTCATATGGTCCTCGAGGTAAATCATAATATCTCAACTAAATTTTCAATTTATATCCTGTAAAATGTTAATATTCTAAGTTTGATTGTTGTGTTGATTATATAGCATAGTGTATGGCTTGAAGATGCATTTGATAGAGCAAGACAACTATATTTATCATATTATCGTTCTATTCCCAAAAGCTTGGAACGTTCAACTGCTCATAAGCTCATGAATGCCATGTTAAATAAGGATGAACGGTTTGTGGAGCCCACACCACTTTCATTACAAAATTTGACTCTGCAGACCGTTAAAGATGCAGTTATGAACCAATTTGTCAGTGACAACATGGAGGTGCGTCTTATTGTTTTACATAATTTTTAAGAGGTTGCATATGATATTGATGTCGAGTTTTTTAATTTAATAGGTGAGCGTTGTCGGGGATTTTTCAGAAGAGGAAATCGAGTCATGTGTAATGGATTATTTAGGAACAGTTAGAGCAACAAAAGGTGCAGAGAGAGCACTGAGTTATACCCCAATCGTATTTCGACCGTCTCCTAATGATTTGCACTTCCAGCAAGTGAGTAAAATATATTTATCATATGTTGTTTGTTTTATTATTTCTATGATTATGATTATTATGTGTTTTCATGTCTTCTTTTTTTAATTGATAGGTGTTTTTGAAAGACACTGATGAGCGAGCGTGTGCATACATAGCGGGCCCTGCACCTAATCGTTGGGGATATACGGTTGATGGAACATACCTTCTTGAGTCCATAAATAACGGTATGCATTCTCTTATTTATTACTCATTTGCTTCTTCTTTATGTTGCATGAAAGTCAAGTATGGGGTCGTTTATGATATCGCTTGTACAGTTCTCATATTATCTACTAAGAATACACATAATGAACTTATTAATTACAGTCGCCCAATCAGAAAATGGACAGCTTGTGAACGCAGAGAACATCAACGTTAGCCCGCAAAAGAGACATCAAAATCACCCGTTATTCTTTGCAATTGCAGTTGGGCTGTTGGCAGAGATAATCAATTCCAGGTGGTTATTTTTTCAATTTATATTACTCATATTTGCTTTTATATTTTTTTGATATTCTTCTACTGATTTTGTTATACTCCACTAATGTTTCACAGGCTTTTCACTGAAGTGAGAGATTCTCAAGGGTTAACATATGACGTGTCTTTCGAGTTAAACTTATTTGACAGGTTACATCTTGGTTGGTACGTTATATCCGTCACATCGACACCTGGCAAGGTGCGTTAATTCAGTTTTTAGCAGCTTCTCACATTGGATATTGTGTTCTTTCATTATCTTACCATTTGTATCTGATAATCCAGGTACATCGAGCTGTTGATGCTTGCAAGAGTGTTTTAAGAGGCTTACATGGTAAAAAGATAGCGGAACATGAATTGGATCGGGTTCGTTCTTCAATAAGTTGATGCACATCTCTCTAAATTGTTATAAAATTGAATTTATCACGTATATCTGAAGAAGTATAAATATAGTCTGATCCTTGAATCATGATTTTGCATGCTGACAGGCGAAACGGACCCTGCTGATGAAACACGAAGCTGAAAGTAAGTCAAATGCCTACTGGCTTGGCTTGATAGCTCATTTACAGGCTGCTTCTGTCCATAAAAAGGTACTATTAGACTATTTCATTACCTTGCTGATGCTATTTCTTTGAACCCAAAACCCATGATTTGGATTTATCTACACAGTCTTTTTCTTCACAGTTGCAAATTGTTTTTCAGGATATTTTGTGCGTTAATTTCCTTAATGTTTGCTTCACATGTGTGTGCTTTTCAGGACATATCATGCATCAAAGATATGACAACGTTGTATCAAGCTGCAACTATTGAGGATGTCTACATGGCATACAAGCAATTGAAAATCGATGACCAATCATTGTACTGTTGCATCGGCGTTGCTGGTGCTCAGGCTGGTGATGAAGTTTCAGGTGAAGCAAACTGCCACCTAAGCGTCCTCTTTTGTTACCTTCTTTTGATATTTATGCGGTTTCTCTTTTTTCGGAAAAGGAAAAAACATAAATTGTAGTTTTTTATAAATATCAAGTATTTATGTGATGTCATGATACACATTTTTCTTTATTCTGATCTTAACTTGAAATTAACCTTTTTTTTATTTTTTATTATCAGATTCTTTGCAAGAGGAAGAATATGGTGGAGGTGTTCATGGTGTTATTCCTGTGGGTAGAGGTTCCCATACAATGACAATGCCAACAACATAATTATCATCATCATCATCATATATCACAGTATTTATCAAGTGCCCAGATGAAGACGACCACACGGTATGTTTATTCGGGAAAACAGAAAACTGTTTTTGCAAAATAGGCTAACAACATCCCAAATGTTATATTTGATTTCATTCTCTAGATCGGCCATTTTAGCAATTAAGTAACTAAATCTTATATGCTGGTAAATATTTGTGATGTTTCTAGCGACTTATTCATCGGCTAAAATGTTTGGTAAAATGCTGAAGATCTATAGGAGTAGGCACAAGGGATTTCACGGAACAATATAATCCCAAGTAAGCTAATTTCAGGAAACCACAGGTTCTAATAGTGTATACAATAAACTTGTGTATTTTAGCTGTCATAAATCGAGTGATGTACATGTAATTGTTATTTGAAGATGGCCAATATTTGTCAACTCATTTGATTTTTTGCTTTAAGTTGTAGGACTATGTATTGTTTATGTAGATATTCAAGTGATACTTTTACGAATACAATCTTTTACTTTAGTGAAATGATAAGTAATGTGATTGATTTATAAACCCATAAGCTGTCCGATAACGATTCCTTGTTTTTGTTGTTTCTATGGCTGTTTGGCGCATGACAGCTAAAGAGGATCAAGGTCAAGAACCTAAAGTACACTCTACTTTGTCATTTTACAATTTAATACTGTATTTGATGAACATGAAACAACTAGCGGAGGAGCCTTCGCTTTGCGTCGGGACTCCGTTTCGAATATAATTTATTGTGTTTGGTTCGTAAAATTATTTCGTGTTTAACGGTTATGTCGGTTAAACCTATCCCAAGTCGTACAAAAATTTAAAGGCGGTTAAAAATTTAGGTGGATTTATTGGGGAGTTTTATGGAAAATAAAGAAATTACGATTTGACCCTTGAAGTTTACCTTTAGACCCCTATGGAGTTTACATTTTTTACCCTAGAAATTTACATTTGGCGCTCTAGAGTTTATAATGGTTGTCAATGTTTAGTGTGGTGTCATTGTGGGTACAACCTTTTTGCACGACGTACAAACGATTAAAACATGGAGAAGAGCTATTCATAAAGCCTTTGTCTTTTAGAGATATATATATATATATATATATATATATATATATATATATATATATATATATATATATAATGAGTTACGTAGTTAATTTATAATAATGAAAAAAAATTAAACAATAATAAAGTGAAAAATTATGTGGGTGATTTAATAATAATAATAATAATAATAATAATAATAATAATAATAATAATAATAATAATAATAATAATAATAAATTGTTGTTAGTTAGTAAAAATTATGTGGTTGATTTATAATGAATGAGAAGTTTAATGGTTAATTTATAAAATGCGAAAACTTTGTGGTAAGTTTGAAAAAGATATGAAGTTAATTTATAAAATGCGAAAACTTTGTGGTAAGTTTGTAAAAGATATGAAGTTAAGTATTATAAAAGGCGAGGTTGAATTATAAAAAGTATAAAAAGTTCAAGGTGAATTTATGAAAATTATGAGTGTTACTATTCACTTGGACTATGCCATAATAATAATAATAATAACTAGAGTTCGAACCCTCGCTTCGCGCCGGGGTTCGGTTTTCAATGTATTGTATTGCGTTTAGTTTGTAAAATTATTTCGTGGCTAACGATGATATCGTTGAAGCGCAACTCGAGTCGAACTAAAAGGTATAATCCGTGAAAGATTTAAATGTTATTTTAAATTAACAATATATGTACATCTCCGCGTTTCACTATGGAATTGTCGACTTTTAAAAATTTAACGCAAAATTGACGTGTATGAGAAGTACCTCAAATATTTAGCGTTTTTTAAAAAGCGTCCGATTTGCGTATAGTTAGTGACAGTGTGCTCCTAAAATTGTTTCGAGTTTAACGATGGTGTCAGAAAAATTTAACTCGGTGCGAGCGAGAAAATATGGCCCGTTGAATATTTGGGTGTAGTTTTTTTAAATTTTTTTATGAAAATGAGTATTTGACACTTTACCCCCTGTTTGGGGGTCGATTTTAATATTTGAACAAACTATGGGGGCTTTTTAAAAAAAAAGGTGGAAAAGGGGGAAAAAAGTGAAAGAACGAAAGCACCCCTGGTGACTATTAATCGTTTTTGTCTATTAGGTAGTATTTAAAGTGTGTAGTCGATTTATAATGAATGAGAGGTTTAATGATTAAAGTATAAAATCTTAAAAGTTTGGGGTAAGGTTGTAAAAAACCATAAAGTTAACTATTATATGTTTTTTTTGGGTCTAAAATGTAAGTAAGTAAAAGAGTGGGGATAGTTTGTGAAAACTTTGGAGTTACTATTCATTTGGAAGATGTCTTTTAGATATAAGGTATAATAATAATAATAAATTGTTGTTAGTTAGTAAAAATTATGTGGGTGATTTATAATGAATGAAAAGTTTAATGGTTAATTTATAAAATGCGAAAACTTTGTGGTAAGTTTGTAAAAGATATGAAGTTAAGTATTATAAAAGTCGGGGTTGAATTATAAAAATATAAAAAGGTCAAGGTGAATTTATGAAAATTATGAGTGTTACTATTCACTTGAACTATGCCATTTAGATGTATAGAGTAATAATATTAAAAACTTGTACAAATTTATTTTCAAATACGAGTATCCTATTTAAACTCGCCAACATGACTAGCCAAGATGTATAATTCCATGGATTTTTTATTATCTTCTCTCATTTTTCCAATATTTTAAAGGAAGATTAAATGAAAAGAGATATCTAGTAAGACCACTTGTATCGGTGTATGCGTTTATGTCATGTTTCTTGCTTTTTGCACTTTTTTAGTCACTAGGACGTGTTTCTCTTTTGAGTGAAGTAGTGGGGGTGTTGATTTTTGGTGTTGATTAGAAATATTGTGATGATGTGTTAAAATTTACGGTACGTTTGATAAAACTGAATGATTTAGCGCTGAATGGTTCAGAATCTGAATCTGAATGATTCAAAGCCTCTGAATAAAGTTTGTTCTATATGAAAATAAGCTGTTTGATAATCATATAGAATGAATGATATAAACTGAGTAAAATTACCTTACCAAAGTGTAACATGAATAAATTATTCAATATAATTGTTAGTTAAGTGCTCATGATAGAATTTGAGGAGAAAATTACAGAATATTTAGGCTCTTAATGGTTAAGAGAGTGTTTAATCTCTGAATGATTCCACACTGAAATCTGAACCATTCAGCACCATATGCCATTAAGAGGTCAGAAACAAACGTACTGAATGCTGAATGGTCCAGCATTCAGCACTGAACCATTCCATTAAGAGGCAAACAAACACACCCTTAATTGAATTTGGATTAAGTATTAAATGGGGATAAAAATAATATTTTTTAATTAATAAAAATAAAAATAAAATAAGAAACGCATGTTTCTTCTTCCGTTGGAATCAAATGCAAAGCAAAGAAAAAGCCTAAAGTGAGGATACGGCTGGGTGTGGCGTTTCTTCTCCGCCACATCACCAAGTGACGCCGTCACTTGGTACCGATACAACAACAACAACAACAAAACCCAATACCACATAAGTGGTGTATGGGGAGGTGAGATGTAGACAGTCTTTCCCCTATCCGAGAATAAAAACAAGTCATTTCTCCACCCAGAGTGAAACACTCTCAAAAGTAGAGAAAGTCATCCCTCTCTCTATTCGACGGATAAAGAGATTGCTTCCGAATGGACCTCCGGCCAATAAGTATGAAAATTTTAAAAAATAAAATAAAAAACATGAGACGCCATGAAAATGGTAGAATCAAGTTTTCATATGTTTTAAATCTTGCACATTCAATTTAGGCTCTAAGTGGCAGTCAAGTCGCCAATAAATCGACGCTTGCTGTTGACTCAATTAATAAGAGCCATTCAACAACAACAACAAAACCCAATACCACATATTGGTACCGATACAAATAGTCTAATAATTATTGTGGGAAAGAAGCTTTAAAGTGGTGTATAATTTAGATCCTCTAAATTTTATGGAGACAACCTATATGTATATCTGGTTTGAATGTGTGTAAACCGAAATAAATTGTACATCAGGAAAAAAAAACACAAACAAACAAAAGAAAAGCTACTGAATGTAAACTAAACTGAAAAGGAAACCACAAAAAAGGTTGTAGTATATAGCAATAGTGAATATGAACATGACATGAGTTGTACAGAGAAGCAAATCACTAAAGATGTCTAATTCTAACAACATAACAGATAATCAAATGGTGTTATTCTTGTATAATATAACACAGTATATAATAACAAAAACATCAGTCATATGAAGACTATTTACCTAAATACCTTACCTCTTTCTCATCTGTCCTTTAATCTTTTCAAGGTTTCTAGTAGCTTGGCCTGCACGGCCCGGCCCTAAACAGATCCAGCCATTTTCTATCCACATTGATCACCCGATACCTACGAAATTCGGCCCGGATGCTCAATTTTTACGAATCAGTTGACAAGTTTTCGATTACATCAAGATCAATATCAGCAGGATCACCTATCCATGGCTTTCCTTCCCTCCATTGAAACTTGATCCTTAACTTTCCGTTTGCATCCACACCCACAACTTGACCTTTGCTCGCGTGTGTCTCCATACCCCAACCCCATCTCGGGCTAACCAAACCCTTTTTTATTTTAACCTTATCGCCAACTACAAACGGTCGAATTCTTTCCATTTCCCAGTTCTTGCAAAGCCATAATCTTTCTAAGAAACAAAAGGCGACCCAAACATCACCGTCTTCAATGCGGTGCACCACTCCTATACTTGAATGGGTCACGTCTCCCCAATGATGTGTCGGGTTTGATACGGATTGTTTGACCCGTACCCAATCTCCAATACCGAGTTCCTCTTGCTCCACTACTTCCACTTCATACGGGTCAAGCATCCATGATTTTGACCCGGCTGGTGTGTATATTCTTAACTTCCCATCTGCATCAATGGCGGATATCACACCGATACTTGAATGGCTATGGCCAGACCACCCAAACCTAGGCTGGGTCACTGAAGTCTTGACATGCACTCGTTGACCGTTCATGAGCTTGTTGACTTTTTCAAGATAGGTGCTTGGCCCGACCCATTGGTCTTGTTCTCCACAAAAAGCAACAGAAATATTCCCGTTCCATTTATCTTCTTCATACACAACACCTTGTACAACTCCAATGCTACCCGGCCCAATTGATTTCCAAACACTCGATTTATCAGTCATTTGGACCCATTCGCCCACTTCGAAAGTAGGTTCTATCTCTAAATCTGCTGGGTCCCCTCTCCACAAACCGGGTAAACCGAAAAACAGGACCCGTACTTCACCATCAGAATTCACATTAATTATAATACCCCGGGAATCGGGTTGGGCACCTCTCCAACCCCATCTTGGCTCGGCTAGACCTGATCGGAATCTCACGTGCTGCCCGATTTTAAAACCCAAAACTTTCTCGATGTCTGTGTGGTGAGTCATCCATTTACCTTTACGGAAACAGCAGGCTAATTCTATGTAACCGGTATCTTGTACACTATGGACAACTGCTAAGCTTTCTTTACCAATGCTATACCAATCGTAACTTGGTCTAGTGCCTACACTCGGTTTTGAACGTACCCAATCACCTACTTCGAACCCTGAAAGTACTTCTGCATCTCCAGGAGACACTTTCCACAAGCTGCGTCTTCCAGTCACTTTAGCCTAAAAGTGGTATCAAAAGTCAATCGTTTAATATAATATTCATTTACAATAGCACTAACATACGAGTGTAGACGGTAATAATAAAATTAATGGACAAAACCACATACACTTTTCTCCCTTTCTAAATAAAAACTAGCCACATCTAGTCTTCACTCTTCCTATCGAATGCAATCTATGTAACTCTTATCTAACTCTAACTATATATAAAAATAAAGTCATAATTAGGTAAGCATATTCAATATCAACCGTTAGATGACTAGTTTAATCATAAACGCACCATTGTTTTGAGTGATGATGTCATATTTTTCTTTTAACAGCAGTTTGGGATCAAACAGGGGGACTAAATCACCCACGCGATCATCTCCCGCAATTGCATAACCCGCCCCCAATTGTTGCCCTGAAGGAAACCCGAACCAATTAGAAGGCATGGCCTGTAAAACCCCCTTCCCCGTTGCCCCCGCAATGCGATGTGCGAAAGGAGACCTTCAAGATCAAGGGAATATCCTTGTGTGCACCCTAGGGAATCGAACTCCCAACCTCTAACAAAGAGGTATGGGCCATTGCCACTGGACCAACAACACAAGGATATGATGTCATATTTGTCTCCTATTTTCCTAATTTTAAACCATTGATCGATAAACCATTGATTTGGATATCAACCATTGATTTGGATTTCAACCATTGATTAGAATTTCAACCAATTCATTATTTATCTCCGAATTAGGATTATTTATCTCCCTCCAAATTAGTTATTGTTTCCCTCCTGATTTATTATTAGTTATTATTTATTACTAAATAATAATAACTTACTAATTATATTATTTATTTATTATTGGTATTAATCCGCGATGTCGCAGATAAACTACTAACAGAAGTATTAAAAGAACGAAAACCCAAAAAAGGAAAGGAAAAATAAACAAGAAATATAGGATCCGTACATTTAAAGCACCATCCATGTTGATTCTAACAATTTTCCCAACAGTTGCCGGACTTTCATCTGACCATCCGAGCCGTGGTTGAGAGACTGAAGGAAGCACGTGAATTTCTTGTCCCAGTTCAAAAGGCGGCACCTTTTCAACATCTGTCACAGAACATGAAAAAGGTTTGCTCCTGAAGCAAAACGCAATTCCCATATCACCATCTTCTTCCAAACTGTGGATCAATCCAATGCTATTCCTTGTGATGTCCTCCCACCCATATTTAGGGGAGGACACCGATGCCTTAATTCTGACCCAATCCCCAACCTACCATGTCACAGAAATTGTCAGTTAATAACTGTCCCAGAAAGTATGTAAGCAGCCCAGAGGTGGCAATTTTAACCCACTTACTGTTGGCTAGTTGATTCCGATTTATCACTTCTTAAAAAAATAGTAACAGGCCCAGGAAACATGCAGAACTTCGCCCCAGATGTACATATAATTCAAGAAACCTCCAAAATCAATTTACTCAAAAATTGGATTATCTTTGAAACATATAAATATTTTCAATCATAATTAATGATTTAAATCGTGACAAATTCTAGTGACTAATGATTCTGGATAAAAGGTGTTTGGGTAATCCTGACAGGCCTGGCCTGTTTCAATCATACAAGTACAAGTTTAGACCCAACCCCATTTTGACCCTTGACCCAACTGGACTAACCCATCATTTTATTTTTTTGCATGATGTTTATTTACCTTGAAATCCTCCACCTTTTCCATGTCAGAAGGATCAGCTTGCCATGGTATGGGCCGATTTGGAATTTCAATTATCAAAAGACCGTCACTTTCTATCTCTATTATTCTTCCAACACTGTGATGAGTCTCACCACCCCAAGCATACCTGGGCTCTGCAACTGACCGCTTCACACAGACCCTATCACCGATCTATAGACATAATTTAATACACATTAAAAAACATATTTGTAACACAAGTGAAGCATACTATATTACAAAAGGAGCATGATTTTTGTTACCCTAAATGGGTCAACGGGTTCAACTTCCTCAGGTTCACAATGCCATGGATGTGGAAGGTAGCTTAGTTCCAATAATAAACTGTTGTCAGGTCTAATACAATATACAATACCAATGCTCCCTGGTGTAACCAACCCTAATCCATGTTTAGCAGTGGTAAGGGCGGGTCGGACACGGACCCAATCGCCCACTTTGAATTCTTCGACCCGTTCCATTTCTGCAGGGTCAGCTTTCCACCCTCTTGATGCTCCGGGAAACCCGACCCGTAAAATTCCATCATCATCGACACAGAGGACGGTTCCAATACTATCTCGTGACTGACCTCGCCAACCAAACCTACAAAGATTGTAATACAGATATTTAATAACTAGTATTGGAATATAATAGGAGAGGAGAGTACACTTTCTACCCATTTTCAATAACTACAAGGGTTAAATAGATACATGCTACATCAATCAATCTTAGTACATTTTCTAACTATTTTCATTAACTTTAAGGGTTATAGTAGTAAAATTAGTAATCGAACCTTGGTTCTCTGACATCTGGCTTGAGTTGTACATGTTGGCCCCTGTCTAAAGGAATAACTTTGATAACTTCATTGGCAACAACACAGGCTTCACCAGAACAAAATGATACAATAAGAGTATCTTTATCTGGGACACTCTGAACAAAACCGACACTCTTGTGTGTTGCACCTTGCCACCCGTTTGTTGGAGTGTCAACTGTACTTTTAAATTTCACCCAATCGCCTAATTGATATCTATACAACAATCAGAAATAAAAAATATAATCAGGTCACCATATGGTAAAGGGTGAGATAACGATAAATTAAAAACATGTGCTAACATTGTTGGAAACAAATGAACGCCCTTGTTTGCAAGTGCCTCCATCAGGTCTTCTGAAATCCACTCCCGGGGAAGAGCCTCCAAGAAATCACGTAGTGTCAAACCACTGTTATACATCACAAACACATTGATTTGTTATTTTACAATGTTTAAAGACATATTGCTTGATTTATGAAAATTAATCAAATCCTCTGATCATTCGAGGTGCAAAATTGAAAGGTTCAGTAATGGGGGCCTCTGTACAAGTAAACAAGTTTTGGTTCGGGTTCAGTTTAAAACTTTTTGACCGAAATTTTATTGGGTCAAATATGATTAATATACTATTTTATTTTATTCCACCAATATACCAATTATTTAAATAGATTGATGTAGGAGATTTTATTAAAAAAAAAAAAACAAAACAAAACAAATTTTAGCCACATTTGACATATTCGTAAGTAATTAGGCGGAGATTGCCACCTCTCGTTCTAATATTCGTTGATAGGCAACTCTGTAAGGTCTATATTACCTATGATTCCGAATCTCTACAGCAGCACCTGGATACTTGAGCATAACAATGATCCACTCCAGATTTTCACGAATCATTTTTGCTGTATCAGCAGCTATATGGAAAGCATTGTTTCCTTCATCATCCTAAATGTAAATTAAAAACAAGCAACACATGGGTAAGTATGGATCCAAGTATTATATCATAATTTAGAAAAAGGGGATAAAAAAGTGTCAACTGCAAATAGCAGTATTAAGAGATTAATTGAAAGCCTAAACATGAAAAACTGTGCAAAAGCTGCATATTTGTTATAGAGATTTAGTGTTAACTAGTGTTCGAACCCTCGCTTCGCGCCGGGGGTTCGGTTTTTAATGTATTTTATTGCATTTAGTTTGTAAAATTTTTTTGCGGCTAACGATGATGTCGTTGAAGCGCAACTCGAGTCGAACTAAAAGGTATAACCCGTGAAAGATTTAAATGTTATCTAAAATTAACAATATATGTGCATCTCCGCGTTTCGCTATGGAGTTGTCGACTTTTAAAAATTTAACGGAGAATTAACGTGTATGATATTTAGCGTTTTTTTAAAAAAGCACTCGTTTTGCGTATAGCTAGTGACATTGTGTTCCTAAAATTATTTCGAGTTTAACGATGGTGGCGGAAATATTTAACTCGTTGCGAGTGCAAAGATATGGCCCGCTGAATATTTGGGTGGAGTTTGTTTAAGATTTTTTATGAGAATGGTTAATTGAAACTTTACCTCCTGTTTGGGGGGTGGATTTGATTTTTTGGATAAAGTGTGGGGTGTTTGTGGTTGAATTTTGAAAAAAAAAGGGGCAAGAAGTCGGTTAATTGAAACTTTACCCCCTGTTTGGGGGGTGGATTTGATTTTTTGGATAAAGTGTGGGGTGTTTGTGGTTGAATTTTGGAAGAAAAAAAAGGGGCAAGAAGTCGGAAATACCCCTGGATACTATTCATTTCCCCTATGTCATTACCCCTGTGTTTGGGGGGTGGATTTGATTTTTTGGATAAAGTGTGGGGTGTTTGTGGTTGAATTTTGGAAAAAAAAGGGGCAAGAAGTCGGTTAATTGAAACTTTACCCCCTGTTTGGGGGGTGGTTTTGATTTTTTTGGATAAAGTGTGGGGTGTTTGTGGTTGAATTTTGGAAGGGAAAAAAGGGGCAAGAAGTAGGAAATACCTCTGGATACTATTCATTTCCCCTAAATACCCCTGGATACTATTCATTTCCCCTATGTCGTTTAGAATGTAGGTATAATATAATATAATATAATATATAATATAATATAATATAATATAATATAATCTCAAATTGATAGGGATGAGAAGAGAAACGTACCTGCAAGTTACAATTGGCACCTGCAGAAAGAAGCATTCCGACACATGATTTTGATCCTCTTGCCAAAGCCACATGTAGAGGAATAGTATTTTGCACATTCCTTATATTAACATCAACTCCAGCATCAAGGATAATCTGTTCAAACAAAATAGCAATGAGAACCACATATTTAAAACTGGGCAAATAGGATTACTTTCTACTAGAGATCCTCTACTTTTATAACCACGTTCAAATCAAAATAAATTCTGGTTAGTTTACTTCCAAATGGATACAGTATGGCAACAGATCATAATGAAAATTTTTGGTACAGGTCAAAACGAGACAGCAGACCAGGTTCGGCCAACCTGAAACACTTGTCCTAACTTATAATGTTTCCTCTAGATACGTAGGGTCAGATATGATCATAAAATTTGTAATTTTAAGTACTAATATAATTTGGAATTAAATGTTTCAAGGTTTTCTACATTAAATATATGTTTTTAGCGATGGTTGACCTATAAGACCCTCTTCCTTTTAACAACAACAAAACCCAATACCACTTATGGGGGAGGTGAGATGTAGACAATCCTTCCCTTATCCGAGAATAAAAACAAGTCATGCTTTTAACCTCATGCTTTGTGTAACTTTTACACGTTTGTTTGTTACAGACACTTTTAGAAATAATAACTAATAAAAAAAATAAAAAAAACTCTAATTGCCACATTTGTAAGTGAGTGCATAGAATTGCTATCCTTAACAGAAGGTAAATGGCATACCTTAACCAATTCAACATCATTGGTCATAGCAGCAGTATGCAGAGCTGTTCGTCCATGTTGGGTGTCTTGAGCAGTAGCATCTGCTCCAGCAGCCAGCAGTATTTGTACCAGTTCTCTACCATCTGCAACCAAATATTTCATAAATAAATTCTCTCTTTTATTTCTCAACTTTTATGTATATAATGTCACAGTAATCAAACCATTAACAATAATCATTTAATATTTTAATATAAAGAATTAAATAAACCTGTTAAATAATATGAATATGAGATATGAGATATAAACTTACTAGCTTCATGGTCTTTCTTTAAAGAAGCAGCCATACTCAAAGCAGTGCCAACAAGACTTGGTACATCTATGGCTTCAGCAATTTCTTCAGAGGATGCAATTTCAATCCATCTTTTTACAACAGCTACATTCCATGTTGTCACACATAAGTGTAGAGGTCTGTCGGAAAGTAAAACCAAAATAGTTAGGGCACACATGACCGTCGGTAACTATCAGCTTTTTTTCGGATAAGGTTAATGACAATGATGGAAAGATGAATTTGTACTTACGTTAGATTCTTTACGTTTAATATACCCATGGATTTACATCCCCCATTTTCCAATAGAACAAGAGCACACTCTGTGTACTTTTTTGTCACCGCTCGATGCAGTACTGATTCGCCTTCATCATCAACCGCATTTGGATCAGCACCAGCCAACAGCAATTCCTGTTGCCACATATAAATACACATATCAAAATGAAAAATCTGAATAAACTGCAGCTTTATGTCTTTTAGCCTATACGTTAAGAAAAATTCAAATTTTTACCGGTAACTGTCTGTCTTACATATTTAGAGTCTGTCAAGAACTTTAGTTAAAAGGCATTTGACATTTAACTAACTTTATGGAACAAATAATTACCTCAAACAAGTCGATTGACATCAAGAAAAATAGCTAAATATGGGACAGGTTAACTTGTGTAAAAACGGGCTAAAACTCGCCCAAAGTCTTTACTAATGCATACAACCTCCAACAGTATCATATAATAATATTCAAGTCTTGTAATTTTATTGATTATTTATCATAATTACCACACTATCGCTTAAAAAGGGAAAAATGATTGTTTGCGCCTTTGTGGGTCAACTCAACCCGGTAACCTGGACCAATTTTTGACCCGTTACCCAACCCAAAATACCTACCCATCCTGCCACATCCGCATTCATACATCACGTTTTTTCAATATTTCACGTCTACATGTGTTCTTAGATGTTTGATATATAACCAGACTGCCATATGGAAGAACAAAATACAACAGTGCAGCCATTGAAATGGGGCAGTTAAAGCACTTACACGCATGCAATCCGGTTGACCATGATATGCACAAACATGAGCAACGGTTGGACCAACGGATGGACCAAACGCATCTCTCAACCTAGATCTGACATTAGCACATCTACTAAGAAGCGCACGAACACATTCTGGTGATCCAGCTGCCAGAGCAAACACAAGTGGTGGGTCCCCATCTTTGTCAAGGACATCCACATTAGCCTCCGGATAATTTAATATAGCCTCAACGAGTTCAGCGCTACCCCGTCTGCATGCCAAGTGGAGGGCAGTTTGGCCATCACCATTTTGTGCTTCAAGCAGAGATTTAAATGAGTTGCCATCAGTTTTTGATGAAGCCCTTGCTAATAACTCTCTGTATTAAGATATAAAATGAAATGTAAACTACAAACTGAAGAAAAGGAATGAATTATGACTAGAGGTGGCAATTTCAACCCATTTACTTGTAAGTTGCTCGATTTAGGTTATGACTTATCTCTAATGAATCAACCCGTATAACAGATACAAATTAACTAAACAAGAAACGAGTTGAAAGTTCCCCAATATGCACTTTCAGCACGTAAAACCTCAATCATTTCATTTAAGAAACCAATATCACTATGAAATATATTATTTTCTATAATCATGTTTAGCAAACAAGATTTTCATATTAAATTATTATAACTTGGCAAAAAATGTTTTGGGTCAACTCAACCCAGCCCTTTCGGCCAATATCATAAAATTACTAGTTTGGACACAAACCCCTTTTGATGCATTATCAAACCTGCCCAACCCACTCATTTTGCCACCTGTAATCAAAAGCACAACGCACATCCAAAATGGTACTGACCTGACAGCAGAAACATTGCCTTCGCAAACCATTTTATGTAGGAGACTCCGATAATCATGCACATCTTCTAAGTCTATTGGAGGAGACGGCGGCATCCCATTTGCTTTGGGTAATACAGTTGCATCACTGCATTTTGTGACAAAAGTGTAAATATGTGTCTAATTATTCAGATGTAACATGCAAGTGTGTATGTCGCAGTGATGTCATCGGGACAGTAAAAATCGTATGTACTTCTGATTTTTATATGATCATTTGAGAAAACACAGACAAATAAAGAGAGCATTTGTGTGAAAGTAGAAACTGTTTGTAAAACATAAGTGAAGTCTCTCTGATCAGGTTAAATATTCGGGGTAAAAAGGTAATTTCCTTTCAATTTTAAATAATCAATTCTGTTGCAGGTAACAAAACTAATGATTTGACCCTCGTATATATGCACCCGGATATTAAAGCCTAATTATTGCAGAAGATAACCAGTTTCTTTAAGAAAATATATACACGAGTTGTGATAACTAGATATTCCAAAAAGCTTACTTATCTGGACTCGCAGGTGGACCCCGAGGTAACTCTTGTAGGTGGCGGAGAAAAATTGCGAGCATAGCATTAAAAGTGGGCCTTTTAGGGGCCTTGACCTGCAAGCAATCCCCGATCATTTTCCACAAATCCCTAGGTATTCCAACACCTACTACACTTGCATATTGTGGAGGCTGTCGTTTAGCCTTGACAACGGCTCGGTATATTTCGTCAGCGTTTAAACCAGCCCACCTACACATGAAATGTCAGCTTATAACTTCAAATCACACCATCTATGGGGAATATTAGACGTGGAATTTTCAACACATTTACTTAGTAATGGGTGGATTTGGGTTGTGTTTAGTCTCAACCGAATAATTGGGTCAAACCCAAAGATTTGATTAAAAGAGACAGATTAAAGGGGTTGGCAATTGGCGGTCACTATTTTACATACAACCACTGAAATTTATGCTATTCAAAATGCTAATTTTGTAATGATATTATTTTCTAATCATAATTTACATATTGTAGAAAATTTAAAGTACTTATGGATGTGTTTGTGGATCAACACAAACAGCTTGTTTCGATGTTTACCAAGAAATGACCCTTACTCGACCCAAATCTTTTTTTGATCCATTACCCGACCCACCCATCTTGTCACTTCAAGGGAACATGTATGGTCAAGAAATGTAAGGAACTATGTTAAAATAAGAGAGCAGCCATACGGAACAGAACCAGTGCACATTTCCACCAATGTACAGCCAAAGCTCCAGGCATCTGACTCTGGAGATATACCAAGAGCATCATCCCAAAATATATTTAGTGATTTCTTTACGGGCTCCCATGCCTCTGGAGCAGTGTAGTTTGGGCTCAACATTGTACAATCCATGCATGAATGAGTTCTTGATGAATCACACTCTAAACGGGCTTTTCGGCAAGCAGGTTTCTTTAATATGGCTGGAAGCCCATAATCAGAAACCACTGCACGACCATCTTCATCCAAAAGAAGATTGGATGGTTTAATGTTCATACAAACGACACCTGCTGCATGCAGTTCAGCCACCCCACGGGCAATATCTGCCCCGTATCTGTTAATAAGGAAAAAACACCTTGTTATCTGCCATACTAATTTGGAATAGAATAGAATATAATCTCAAAGATGTAATACTTGATAATAGAATCTGTACTTCAGCCATTTATAAAAACTATTATTATAGTATTTATCAATTCAGACATGCAACATAACATTTTTCAGTTTCAACATTTTAAGGCATTCATTATTTTCTCTCTCATTTAGTCTACAATGTGCAAGAGTTCTGCTAGTTTAGTTAAATGGGTTCAAGACAGGACTTTAAGGTCTCTAAACTGGGACTCTGTAAAAGTTATAATTTATAAGTCTGCACACAAATATTGCATAAACCTGTCGGCCATTCAACATTTACTAGATTTAAGGCATAAAAGTAAATACTTTGTTTAAAACAACGCACATAGACATCCTGCTCTATTATATACACATTGGTTGCTATATTATTCCCATTCCAGTCACTGCTAGGCCAAATGTGTTGTGGTTATAAGCAAATCTTATTATCTGTGTATGGTAATAAAACTATGGCAGAGAGAATTTATAGGATTACTTTCTCTAATCAACACACATTCTTTGAATGGTACATCTAAATCACAAAGTAATGCCAGCATTTTAGAAGCTTAGTAATGTTACTTGTAATTACTCTATATATTTGCATAACTTCTATATCACGGCGACTTTCAAAAATAACCTAATTAAGATATCTCCAAAATTTACATAACTTCTTATAGCTTGTACCCTCCACTTTATCACAATTAAGTAAATTTAAACAGTTTATCGACAATATATTAGTTTATCGTATATGTTGTCTCCCAACAGAATCTAAGCCAATCTTACAAGTGATACTTGGGCTCATTAACAACAATACAATATCTAACCCCTAGTGGGGGAATAAGATGGGATCGAGTAGCATATAAAAGAAAACCCAATTTTTTTTAATATAACACTAAAAAAATCGCAGGTGGGGGCAGCTACCCCCTCCGTGGCCTTCTATCTCCCGCCACTAAGTAACCCATATCTTTAGAATGCAAACCAATATTAATAAACGAAGTACAGCAGAATTGCTTAGATTAACTAGTCCACAACTTAGCATGTATTATAAGGACTTAAACCACTACTAAAAGCATCTCAGCTCAAACCATCAACATCTTAACCATACACCACTTATTCTAATTCAAGTGGGAAAAATATGATGTTAAGCACTAATAAGAATCTATGCATAGCCACATTTAACTTCTTTTCAATTTGTTATGCAATAGCCTATAGTTATACAGTTATACCCATTGTCCCTAAAAAGTATCTTATATATTTAACGATTTAAAGCTAAACTTCGATAAATTCAACAAAAAAGCATACAACTTTATAAATTCTAAAGCAAAAGCAAAATCCTGTATAAAATCAAACACAGTTAAACTTCAAAAGAGTAATCAATAACCTCAAAATTTGCTCAAGTGTAAGCCTCCCTTCATTCCGTTGCATCTCCATTTCAACAGAACCATTACATTTATCCATAACCAAAGCAAGACACCCATCCACTTTAGTAGCACCATGAAACTTGCACACATTCCTACACCACATTGATTTCCTTCTCAACTCCTCAAGCTGATTCTGCACCCAAACTAAATCAGTATCTTCCCCAATCACAACCAACTTCTTAACCGCCACATGATGTCTACACCGACCCGATTTCCCACACAAGACCGCATTCCACATCTCAACTCCACTCAATTCCTTCCCAAATCTCTTCACCATTCTCAAATCCTTATGTAACCCTAATTCAATCAAACCATTACAACCAGTATTTCTATTCCTATCAATCACACCTCTCATCAATCCATCAACTTCATCCTCATCATCGTCATCTTCATCGGTGAAATCGCCGTTAGAAGCTGACGAAATTAGACCTAAAATAGCGTAATTTTTACGTAACGCGTGTACGGAGTTACCTACAACGGAAACATGACGACAGCGTGGACATGAAAGTGATGTATCTGAAGAAGCTGATGAGAACATTCGAGATAAACATTCTTTGCAGAATCCATGGCCGCATTCAAGTAATAAAGGACATCTATCTTCTTCATTGTATCGAGTTTGACATACTGTACAACAAGGTATCTTCATATTCAGTGGAGATGAAATGAAATTGGTTGAATTTAGGAGCTAAATTATTCAATAATACGAGTAGATTAAATTATTAAAGTGAGTGAATCAGAAATGGTAGATCCATTGAACAGAATAATGATTGGATTTTAGAAGAATAGATATACATACACTAGGTTTTTTTGGGGTTTTATTTTTAATGTTTTTTCATCTGCTTTTGTTGAAACTGGGAACCCGTTTACACTGGCACGCACCGTAGAGAAGTAGTGTGTTTGTTTAGTAGGATTTATGTTTTAGAAATTTTTTTTTAATGGGTGATGATCTTCATACACTTATTTTTATTCATGTACATTATTTATATATATATATATATATATATATATATATATATATATATATATATATATATATATAGTGGTAGGATGAACATGGAAGTAACCAATCGGGGGAAGCGGGGAAGCAAAAATCTTTTTTTTTTTTTCGTTTTTTGAAAAAACTTTGTTCAAGAACATTATAGATGGGATGAAAATATGAACATTTAATAAAGATACTTTGTGATAAATGTTTTTATTTTGGCGGGAAAACATTCGAAAAAGTAATATATAACAATTATCGTGTTTTTCGAGCGTATGTTGAAGTTTTAGCTATTAGGGTTTAGATATTAGGGTTTAGATATTAGGGTTTAGAAATTTATGGTTTAGGGTTTAGATTTAGGGTTTAGATTTAGGATTTAGATTGAGTTTTTAACACGAACGGTTTAGAGTTTAGGGTTTAGGGTTTGGTGTTTTGGGTTTATGGGTTTAGGGTTTGGTGTTTTGGGTTTATGGAATAAACCCAAAACACCAAACCCTAAACCCTAAACCCTAAACTCTAAACTCTAAATCGGGCTAAATTTTACTTCACAAAACATGAAGAAAAAAAAAACGTTCATATTCTTCACGAACAATATTATCTTGAATGTTATTTTTGTCGATCGTTTTCCAGCCTAAATAATAACATTCATCACGAAGTGTCTTTTCTAAATGTTCATATTTTCGTGTGATCTTGATGCTGGCAAAAAAAATAAAAAAACGAAAAAAAAAAATTTGCTTCCCCCCGCTTCTCCCCGATTGGTTACTTCCCCATTGATCATGCCCCCATATACATATATATATATACATACATATATATATACATACATATATATATATATATATATATATATATATATATATATATATATATATATATATATATATATATTTCCGAAAGGCAATCTTATTAAACTCGAAGGACTTGGCAACGCCTAGCCCAAAATACAAGAAGAAGTACACGAAGTTCCAGCAATACCTGGAACTACACGAACTAACAGTTGCAAAGGATGCAACAATATAGCACAATACACTAATTAGATACAATATAAATATAAACAAGAGGATTGGAAATCCAATCAAGCCATTCTATTTTAGTATTTTTAACACGAGTGGAAATCCATTCAAACGATTTCAATTGTATCTCCATTAGAGTCGTCGGTCCCGTCCAACATTTGTTCTCAAAAACTTTGTTGTTTCGGTTCTTCCACATCAAATACCCACAAGTCCACTCCAAGGCTTGCCAAATACTCGAACGAATTGAAGAAAGTGTGCGATTTAGATTGTCTTTGAAAGCTTCGTTGATACTCAAGTTCGTGACCGGTCCTAACTTCCACCACTTAAAGACTCTCTCCCAAATATCCCAAGAGTGCCGACAAAAAAAGAAAGCATGATCTATTGTTTCAAAATCATCATCGCAAAGAGGGCATCTAACAGAGTCGATATCAATACCTCGTTTGTCGATCTCGGTACGAACCGAAATCCGCCTTCTCAACGTCCTCCAAATGAATAGACCCACTTTAAGAGGAACGAGATTATTGCGAAGATAGGAAGCCTCGAAGAATGAAAAACCTGTCGTTGCTCATCTATAAGATAAGATAACCTTTTTGTAGTATAAACTCCATTGTTTGCCAAGGTCCACCACCATGAGTCTGTTTGAACATCAACCTTCTCGTACGAATTGATCAGACCCAATAATTCCCTTAGATCGCCCCCTGCTCTTCCACTTACATCTCGAACCCAACACCAGTTCACATTCCACGATTGATTTGCCCACTGTATTCTATCTCGAACTTTTACCCGTTGCTCCACTTCAAGGTGGTATAGCCGTCCACGGGATATCACATAACCAAGCATCATCCCAGAAATAAGTCTCAGAACCGTCGCCAATTACCTTTTTAAAGGAGTTGCTGAAGTCTACTCCTGCTTTCTCGATATCTAACCCTGCACGCAAAATATTGATCCATACGCCACTTTTCCCTTGAGGCCCGTTAAGGCCCGAACGTAAAAGAAGCCCATTAGAACCATGAATGCTTTTTAAGACTTTAACCCAAAGTGAATTTGGCTCGGTTTTAGCCCAAATCCACTTCCCCAAAATAGCAAGATTTTTGGCCCGAAGAGATCCAATGTTTAGACCCCCTTCTTTGTAAGGTAGAAGGGTGTCGTCCCATTTGATCCAAATCATTTTTGAATCCTCACCCGACCCGCCCCAAAAAAAATTCCGACGAATACGCTCAAGGATATTAATGACACTCATGGGAGCACGAAAGAGAGAGAAATAGTATAGCGTTAAACTATTGAGGACCGATTTGACAAGCGTTAATCTACCACTAAATGAAATCGTTTTCGCATTTCAATTAGCAAGACGCGAGTTAAATTTCTCGATGACCGGATCCCAATTCGTGATTCGATTCATATTCATTCCGATAGGTAACCCAAGGTAAGTAAAGGGGAATTCGCCAACTTTGCACCCAACCCGTGTAGCCATAAGTTCAACCTCGTTTGATGATGTCCCAATTCCATATAAAAGGCTTTTTTGTAGTTTATCTTCAACCCGGAAGCTTTCTCAAAGCAATTGAGAATTTTCATGAGATTACAAAAATTTTCCCTACTCCATTCCCCTAAAAAAATTGTGTCGTCCGCGTACTGTAAATGTGATACTAGCACCTTCTCTGCCCCAATCTCGACACCTTTGAAAAGTGTAAGACCCTAATATTTATTGTACATAGAGTATTATAGGTGTACATCAAGTGTGTGAAGCGTGAAACAATTTGTAAACTGGCAGGTTGTTCTGAACTCTGTGCGCGCCGCGCAAGGTCAAGGGTGCGCGCCGCGCACCCCATCTGGGATAGTTTTTCTGTTTTGTTTTAATTAGAGTTTAATGAGGGGCTTTTTGGTCTTTTCACTTGAGGACAGATCTGAGAGCTTATCAGCTAATTTGGATCCAATTTTGGATCACATTTCACATCCACAATCACTCTCAACTATCTTAGAGAGAGAGGGAGAGTTCTAGAGAGAGAAGTGGGGTTTTGGAGAAGAAGAAGCTCGAATTGATCAAAAGCTCGAGTGTTAAAGTTGTTCACTTCGTTCCTAGCTACGTTTTAGTTGTTGTGGTAAGTTCTAACTCCGAATTTCAATGTTTGATTTGATATTCAAAGTTAGGGTTTGAACTTGATTTGTAGAGAAACCCATTTAAACTCTTGAAGTGAGTTCTTTGATGCTAGTAATCGGGTTTATTGTTGTTGTTGTTGGTGGATTTTGGGTTGGAAACCGACTTGGCCATGATTTAGGACTTGGAATTGGGTTTAAATCACTAGGTTTGGTGATTATAGAAGTGTTGGAACCCATTTTAGTGTATTTGAAAGACTAATTTTGAAATAAGTCAAAATTAGGGTTTATGGGTGATTTTGAGAATGATAAGTGTTTAACACTTGTGTTTAGGGTTTAATTGGCGTATTAGGACCATTTTCACTTGTGTTAGTGATTATTGGTTAGTTTGGGCGCGCTTTGTGCTTGGAAGTGCAATTGGTCGAAATTGCACTAAGTGTCGTTTTGAGTTGGTTTGTAAATCCACTCTAAGTGTGTTACTTGTATTGTGATATTGGAATAGGTACATTCCATCGGCGAGTCGCGGATTATTTCGGTAGCATTCATCGAGACGACAAGGTGAGTGTTAATATCCTATGTGCATATGTATGTGTAGGATGGGTGCGGGTCGGGTGAAGTGGTTCTCGGTTATAGAGCTCACTTCACATATAGGTGGATTTGATGGACTTGTGTAATAGGTCCAATTGGCACGGTTGTGCGTTTTGGTTGACCACCTTTGGCAAGGTGCACACTTTGTGTGTACGATATCACATATGCTTGTGATGTGGATTATACAACCCCAATAGCGAAGGGTTGGTATTGGGTTGTGATTATAGAAGTGGATCACGTGTGGATGCGGATTCACGATGACGCGTGTAGTTTCGGTCATCTTATTGAGAAAGTGAGTCTCGTGTAGTTCGGATTCACGATGACGCGTGTAGTTCGATCATCTTATTGAGGTAGTGATCTCGTGTGGTTGCGGATTCACTAAGGATTGTATAGTTCGGCCAACCTCGATGTTGTTGTGATAATGAAGATAGTAGTCTCGTGTGGATGCGGATTTACTATGGCTCGTGTAGTTCGGCCAATCTTCATTGTGGTACTTGACTTTTGGTATTGGGTTAAGGGGTTAACCTTGGGCGTTGTATGCTTTATTATTATATATATCGTTGTGACGTAGCTAACCCTCCGGGTGTAGCTTGTTGGAGTGGTTCATATCGTCATTGGTGAACTTACTTGTTGATTATTAGCTTGTTATATAGTGGTTGAACGGTATGCTTAGTTTGCCTTATACGTGGATGCTCCGGTATGTGTTATTTGATTATTCGCGTGTCGTGTCCATTTTATGCATATATACGTATGTAGTATATTCTCACTCACTAAACGTTAGCTTACCCTCTCGTTGTTTACATTTTTTATAGATTTGCATGGATGCGGTGGCTCGGGTAAGCGTGGGAACTAATGGACTCGCGTAGTTGCTTTAGAAGATCTTGCTTTTGGATTGATTAGGACTGAGTAGCGTATCCCCAATAGCCATGCTCGGTCTTTATTTTGTGTTAAAAATCATGTGGTCGGAAACTTGTATTTTGTACGAAAGTCGTAAAACGACCGATGTGGGCCCGGTGTCGTAAAACTCATTTTATTATTGAAACTTGTTAGTTTTAACTATTATTAAATGTTGGGAATACCGTTTCATCTAAAAGTGTCGGGAAGTGATAGATCTTTAACGCAAAAACAAAAAATCCGGACAGAAGCTGAATGGCCTTGTGCGCGCCACGCACAAAGAGGCTTGCGCGCCGCGCACCCTATCTGTATAAAAAAAAATTTATTCCGCGTTTTTGGTTGGACAATGGGTTGGGTTGTTACAAGTGGTATCAGAGCATGGTCTAAGGGATTTAGGTGACTTGAGATAGGTGCCTAGACTTAGACTTTTGTGTGTGCTTATTTGTTGCGGGACTTGTAGGATTACGGGTCGGAATGGGAATTTGGTTAGTGCCTTAATTTGTAGGTGGAATAACGGTTATATTAATATGCGGATATTATTAATATACTTTGCGTTGTGTTTGTATTTGTGTTTGCGTTGTGAATAACATCGAGCAAGATAGTCGTTGTACTAACGTGTTGATACGGCATGTGTGCGTAATAAGGACTTGCAAACCTTATCACGGGTGCAAATCGTGTCTAACCAAGTGATGTACGATGAGTGTTGAGCAAGATGGGGCGGTATTGTTCGTGTGGTCTTATACGTTCGTGGACTAATCGTTTTGCATTCTTTAGAATGACGACGCGAAACGACATCGAGACGAATGATGTCGAGCTTAATGCTAGAGTTGCGGCCGCCGTTGCGGAGCAAATGGGTGTGTTTCGAGAAGAAATGGATAGGAAGTATTCCGAACTTCAAAGTAGTGGTGAAATGGAGCGTTGTCTTAAGAGCTTCATGAGGACTAAACCCCTGATGTATGACGGAAAACCGGATCCTTTGGTTAGCACAACATGGGTCTCGGATGTCGAAGGGTGTTTTCGTACTATTGAATGCCCTCCCGAGAAAAAAAATGAGACTCGCTACTAGTTTGTTGCGGGGTAGGGCGAAGGATTGGTTGGATGGTAAGATTGATCTGGTCGGTGGTGAACCGTTTATGGCGTTATCGTGGGATGAGTTTAAGGAGGAATTCTTCGAGGAGTTCCGGACTTCAGCCGATTTGTCGGAATTGCGTAGCGGGTTGCGAAATTTGCAACAGGGTTCTATGGATTTGAATACTCTCAAGACGACCTTTATGGCGAAGGCTCATTTTTGCCCAGAGTATTTAGGGAATGATCGTTTGTTGATGGAGAATTTTTATCGAACTTTGAATGATGACTTGAAGAACAAAATTAGCAGAGGTTGCGCGAAATCGTTTGCGGAATTGTTCGCCGTGGCTAGAGGTTTCGAGTCTTATTCGCGATCGAAGGTTGGTGAACCTTCAAGTGAGAGAAGGGTTGTTTCGTATGGTGCTCCAAGTAAGAGGACTAAGGGTCCGAGTGTGAGCACGGGTGGTACACGGACGGGTATATCGGACTCTAGTGCGTCTAGGTGTTACAATTGTGGCTTGAGGGGTCACAAGTCTTGGGAATGTTCGGTGCCAAAGGGTGATGGCACAGTGTGCTTCAATTGCCAAGAGGAAGGACATCGTAAGTCGGAGTGTCCCGAGTTAGCAGGGACGGGTGCGGCAAGGAGACGTTAAGGTACGTTTCGTTTTAATAAATATGTCCTTTGATTATTTATTATGTGCCGATTGAGTTCGGGTTTGTTAAATGCCTTGTGTTGTGCATAGTATTATTATGGGTGACGTTCCTAATGAAATTACCCTACGGTGACGTTTTGATTTATGGGCGAAGGGCGTAAGACTTGGTGCAACGAAGCATTCCTTAGTGTTGAGAAATGTTTCTACCAAGCCTCGAGAATGGGCTTTGGTATTCAGTTATTAAGAGCGTGTCAGCTTTTATGTTTGGGGTGGTGAACCATGAGGTTCATCGGGTAGATAAAACCCTAAAGATCGAGTGTTTGATCTCAATGTATATGTTGGTAATGGAGTCTACGTGACGCGATGTTAGGTGCCTCTTTCATACCTACTAGCGTGGTATTCGACTCCGATGGTGTTGCGGTTACATTGTACTTAGGGTACCGGAGAGAAACCCTTAGGTACATGAGTAACTAGGTGGACATGTGACAAACTATGGCAATCGGAGGATTGCAATAATAAAGTTTGTGTAATTTGTGGTGAACTCTTCGTTCGGAGTGTTTAAAGATAGGTTAAAATCCCTTGTATGCTCATGGATAGGGCAAGGCATTGTGAAGTGTATATCATGGGATATCTTATCTCGATGATGTGGTTATGGAACGGAGTTCTAAGTGGGGGAGTTGTACTCTCGCACGAAGGTGTTCTAGTGTATTGATATTGGACGATGCTCGTATGGATTCGGAGCTAGCGTTGAGACCTACATTGGTCGATTGTGGTGAAAGTACGATTTGGAATAAATTGTACTTATGGTTTTGGGATTTAAATTATCACCGAGGTGGTAATGTAGTGAATCTCATTTAGAGATAATGGACGTGTTTGACGAGTAAGTGAGATCCCTCGGTTAAGGGATGTGCGTGTCGGATTCTCTTCTAGGGAATTATTGTTTTGTGCCTATGTGCGGTATGGGCGGTTCTTGCTTGATTGTGTTGGCGTTCTGTACGCATACGTATGATGCGCGCATGTGTATGATGGATTTTACTTGGGTGGGTTAGTCGCGGTGTTAAGACACCACCTGGGAGTTAGTGTTACGCGGTGTTAAGTACACTAACGGATATTTGTTTGGGATGGATGGTTAGTGTATTCCGTTAGGATTCACTATGGTGTAGCAGTGCGCGATGTTACACTACTCGTCGTATGTGATGGCCCCGTCAAAACACTTAACGGCTCCGTCACTTGGTCTCACAGCTTGATCGGACTTAAATGAATTAAATAAACAACATTGCATTCTTTTATTCAAAAAGTTACCCAAAAAGAAAATTTAACAAAATATGTAGTTTTACAAACCTAACATATTAAATATCCAAAGTTGACATAAAACATTGTCAACAAAACACCCACAAGTTTAATTATTCAAAAAGAGAATGCAAGTTTAATATTTCATAATTGTTTAACAAAATCTGCCCAAATGCATGCAGACTCTTCTAACACAGCGGAAGCAACCAAATAACTCAAGTACCTGTGAAAATATGCCAGTAAACTGTCAACAAAAATGTTGAGTGAATTATAGGTTTAAATAATTAAATAAGCATTAGACCACAAGATTTAAAATGTTAGAAAACATTAAACATTATTCCATTATCAATGAGCCACCTGGTAACCACTTAACCCTTTATTTACCCTTGCCAAACACAATAATAATATACACTGAACAAGTGTATCTACAACAAAATACGAAGTACTAAACATTCCGATTATAAATTGCTAGCGTGACTAGCTCGAAATGGGGTTGTCAAACCCGATAGATCTATCCATAGGATTCGCGTTCACCAGTAGAAACCAGTGATTACAGTTATCAGACTAGGGAATATTTTTGTTCAACTCATAACGAATAATTTATATTTAATTGCTAATTGTGTCTAAACATAAAATAAAATGCATGTAATCACATCCCAAAAATATACTTTGAAAAGTATGTAAAAACGGGACTATAACTCACCTTAATAGCAAACGAAGTAACCACACAAATATGCGAACAGCAAATGAAGTAAAGTGATCAGGAATGACCACAACGCCGACCTATAAATAAAGCAGGTCGATATAAATAACTAACTTAGGTCAGGTCTTAGTATGATAGCTATTGTACATGTTGCAAGTAGACATAGAACAACACTCAACATGCATTGGTTTGATCGGAACAACGTACGGACACACACTTTCTATTTTTAAAAAGTTTCTATTTTAGGAAAGTTTCTATTTTTGGAAAGTTTCTATTTTTGGAAAGTTTCTATATTTGGAAAGTTTTCAAATTTAGAAAGTTGCTATTTTTGGAAAGTTTATAAGTTAGGAAAGTTTCCTTAATTAGAAAGTCAACAAAAGTCAACTGATAGTCAAAGTCAACCGAAAGTCAACTCAAAAGTCAACATTGGTCAAACATAGTCAACGTTAATTTTAAAAGTATAAGTTATAATAGTAATATAGGTTATAACGTTAATTAAGGTCATATATGTATAATTATGTCATAACATAAGTTTAATTAAATTAAATTGAATTATTAAAGTTAACATAAGTTTAAATGATATAATTAATATAACATAAGTATTTAATTTATTAATTAAATATTAATCATAATATAAGTATTATTAATTAATAATAAATTTTAAATCATATCATAAGTATTATTAATTAATAATGAATTATTAATCATATCATAAGTTTCTAATTATAATCATTAAATCATAAGTATTTAATAATTAAATTATAATTAAATAATAACTAAGCCTTATAATAATTAAATAATTAATTAATCCTTATTATAAGTATTATTATAATAATCTCATAATATAAGTTTAATACTTACCATAAGTATTTTTCATTAATAATAAAAGTATTATTAATCATAAATTTAATTAAATGTTTAATTAAATCACAATTAATTAATAAATGATATAATAAATATATATCATAAGTCTTAAATTAAATTAATTACTTTTTATATCACAAGTAATTTATTAATAATGAAATTCATTATTTATATCATAAGTCACAATTAATAACCATAAGTTTTAATTAAAAGTTCATCGGGTCATAACTTGAGCCCCGGGAATCAGTTTTCGTCGAGCCTTATATATATCTTCACCTAACCAACCCACCCGACACCTTAATGTGCTCAAGAACATCCCAATAACAGTCACAAGTCGTGACTTATAGCCCTTAATCAGTTTGGATCTTTAATCCGCTCAAAAACGTGTTTTAGTCATAACGGGTGATCCGTGACTCGGATTTCGATGACCCGAACATGAAAGTTCACCCCATCATCAATCCTAACACACTAGTACACCCTAAAGACTCTAAAAATGGTCACAAAGTCAGACCACACCTGGTTCAATTCGTTTTTATGTTTTAATCTCAATATAACACCATTTTAATCATAACTTACGTTCTGGAAATCGAAATGACATGAATCCGGAGTCTAAAATTAATGTCTTGATGAGAGGAACTCATCTAGACACTTTAATTTCACTTTTATATCAGTTATATTTCCAGAAAACAACAATCAAACCGCTGTCCCAAAATAATTAAACCGAAAACATATATAATCGAGCATTTATACGCATACAATCAACAATACAACAATATATAATCATCATACTACTAATATAACATCAAAATACATAAAATTAAAGAAAAATAGAAAAGCTAGGGTTAGGGTTTATACCCTAATCAAGAATCAAGAGATGTAGATGTGTAGAGAAGAACGCGTAGAATCCGAATATGTGAATGATTTCTTGATCCAAGCTAGCAATTGATGAAGATGATGATGTTTCGTCGAAATTTAAAGATTAAAAATTCTATGTCCTAAAACTAGCGCGTAGAAATGAAAAAGAAAAAGAGCGTCGAAAAACGTCGAAAAATAAAAATGAGAAAGAAAAACGTCGAAACTTAAAAGTCTAAAAATTAAATCTAAAAAGTTGCGCCTAAAGGTCTAAAGGTAAATGCAATTTTATTCGGAAAACGGCAATTACTTAAATTAGCACTAAAATCTATTAAAAACTAAAGCGAAAAATGGCGTCGCAAAATTCTAAAGTACCTAAATTCTAAATTTAAAGAAAAAGCACTTAAGGGATTTTACGACAAAACTTAAAAGTCTAGAAATATAAAATTAACTACGGCAAAAACTATAACTTAAAACTATATATTACGAACGACAAATATTACGAAATAAACGATAAAAATACAAATTATAACTAAAAATATAAAAATACAAATTTTATAAAAAAATATTATTTTTATATTATTATTGTATAAAAATATTAATCTATAAATTTAATAATAATATTAAAACTTAATATTACTAATTATATATTAAAACTAGAAAATTAAATAAACAAACTCTAATTAATAACAATAATTTAATTAAACCCTAAAAATTAAATAATAAATAAAAATTTAACCTAAATTCGTAATTAATGTAGCTGGGTTGACCTGTCCGACGACTCCGCGAGTGCGGTCTGCTGGTGCCAGAAAAGCTCCGCGAGTGCGGAGTTAACTGTGCAGGCTCAAACTGGTTCGGCAGGTTCAGTTTTTTTTTAACTTTTATATTGTTTTTCTAAAAATTATATATAAATATATTTATAAAAATATAAATTAAAAATATAGCGTTTCGCCGAGTCGCCGGCAGCGGCGCCAAAAACTTGATGTGTGCGAGGTGGGGTACGAAATACTATATATTTTTAATACAAAATACGTTACAAATTACATAAGTTTTAATTATTTATTGACAGATGGGATATACCTAAACCTTGCTACAACACTATAGGCAGTGTACCTAATCGTAGAGTAGTATAGTTTTTAGTAAGTCCGGTTCGTTCCACAGGGAGACGACTTATTTTACACTTTATTTTTAAACAATTATATTTGTACAAAATATATTAAATATAGTAATAATATATAAAAGGGGGTTTACCGTTTAATGACCGATTTGTCGATTTTATATTTTAAGTCACAATTAAAACCTAATGCAAAATATAAATGACGATAATTAAAGTAGCAAAAATTAAAATGCGATAAGAAATAAAATAAAGGAATTATGCTTAATTAAACTTCCGTAATCATGATGTTTGACGTTTTAATTTATTACCCTGGGTTAATTGTCCTTTGTCCTGAATTATTCGATAAGTCCATTTGGTTTTGTCCATAATAGTCCATCGGTCATAATTATAAAGTGCGAGGGTCTTCGCCAAATTAACCTTATACCCGAAGTCAAATATTCCAACTAATTGGGGATTCGAACTGTAACAAGGTCTTAATACTTTGTTTAATGAATACACCAGGTTATCGACTGTGTGTAATCCAATGTTTTAATACTTTGTTAACAATTACACCAATTACCCTTGAATGTAATCCACCCCTGTTTTAATGAGTCCAGTGACTATAAATTCATCCCCTTGTCCGGTCAAATGAACAATAATTCGTATTTATAAATATCCCGCTCATCGTATCCGATCGAGCGTATGTGGTTATATATAACTACGTCAAATTGTAAATCTCTATATTAATCAAATATAAAGTCCATTAATAACCCATAGTCCCATTTCCACAAGTGTCGTTCTTTTGTCCAAACCCCAATTATGGCCCAAAGCCCAATAACCCCGTCTTTAATATTTAGTCCAACATCATGATTACTTCGGCTTAAATAAGCATAATAATAACTTAAGTACGAGACATTAATTTAAAAAGGAGAACATAGCTTACATTGATTATTTATCGCGTAGTGTTACACGGACAGAACTTCGACTTCAAAACCCGTAATTAACCGTTACATTAACTAAACTAATCTATTATAAAACTAAAATAATATTTATATTATATATAATATATATTATAGACAGAGATATAGATTGATGGTGTGTTCTCTCGGCTGAATTCGATGGCGTTTATAGGCCATTTCTGAAACAGACAGCTCCGCGAGTGCGGAGTTTTTACCCTTTACAGCTCCGCGAGTGCGGAGCTTCAGATTCCAGCTCACCAAATTTTGGATCCTAGCTTTGTCGACATATTTATTATATATATATAATATATAAATAATTTATATAATTATTTATATATTATATTTTATTCTTGTGCATAGTTGACTTGTAATTTTAGGTCCGTTGCGTCGCGCATTTACGCCTGGTTTATGTCCCGGTTCCAGATTTTCGAACGTCCTTTCGTATGCGTAGATATCTTGTACTTTGCGTTTCGCGGCTTATACTCTTGTAATTTTTAGACGTTTCTCATCAATAATTTGAACCACTTGAATTATATCTTGTACATTTGAGCTTTTTGGACGTTTGCGTCTTTAAATCGTCGTTTTCGCCTTTTGTCTTCGCACTTATTTATTTAAACGAATATTACATAAAAATAGAATAATTGCAACTAAAAGCTTTACATATTGGAAGGATATTGCTACTAAATATATGTTCATTTGGAGCACTATCAAATATCCCCACACTTGAACGTTGCTTGTCCTCAAGCAATACAGAACTTGAAATTAAATCACACTTCACTCGAATCACTTTTTTTATTCTCACACTTTATACATCAGTGATTTTGATATGGCGGTATAAACAATGATAGTAACGATGTGGTTTACAGTCCCACATGACTATGAAAATTTAGATCCTTTAAGGAAATTGAATCTTTATGAAAACATTTGATCTTTTGAAAATTCATTCTAGCTTTTACCCTAGATAAGTTTTCTGATTTGACCCACCATCGGTGTTACAAAATATATTTGTGGATCAATATTTTGGCTAAAAACTTTTAGGTTCGTGTAATCCACTGCTATCCCTGTATCGGAAAGCACACATCCAGTTTACTTGTTCCGTATATTACCTTTCGGCAAACTACCGTCTGGTTGTAAAGGAAAGCGATGAACAAGAAACTGTTAAGGCAATGTCTAATGACATTCATTTGTTCATGGTCTAAAACGTGTTGGATGCAGTTACTATCCTTTGTAGGAGCAATAGTAAAGACCACCCTATGATTTTTCGGTCTGGCACAAGGTCCTGTCTCCGACCATGCTATGCAACCACCGTTCTTACGGTTGACACCCGATTTGGTTCAGGTGACCTAATGAATTCCGGTGAATTCTTAGGATTTTACGTTCAATGATAATGAACGCATTGAAAATAGGTTTTCAGAAAACAAATCGGTTTTAATTTGATCAAAATATTTTCTTGTTCAAGCTCGAGGTTAGATATCATCGAATTCCATGAGTTTGTAATTCTCAATCTTTAAGGTCAATCTCAAGGATTGAGTAATATCAGGCTTAAAAGCTGATTTTTAATCTTTTAGGAGATTATCCTTTCTGGGGGTCTGATTCATTAGTCTTATCAAGCTAATTTGCACGGCGCCCTCTCTATTTTACGAGATAGATCCTCTCATGGTTAGGATAAGTCTGAACACTTGGCGACCCTGTTTGATGCTGAGGTCCGTGGATTTCCTGCTGATTTTAGTGATGACTTTTCTAGATTTTTCGTCAACCTACAGCTGGTCTGGACGACAACTTCTTGACCTAAATCAAGAAGCACGTGTCTTTTTAGGAAGACTTTATTTCCTTTTAATGATGGAATTGATTCATCGTGTAGATCCATCTCTCTTTCAAATATATTACAGTAAACCGGGTAAAACAGTTAATTTAATCCAAAACAAAAGCACCTGTAATAAACTTTACAGAAACATGTGATAGATAGTTTTTAATTGAATAACTTGGTACATTCTCCCCACACTTGGCTTTTTTCATGCGTCTTTTTATATCTTAATAAATAAATTCAAGCGTTTTAGTTGTTTCTCAATTTATGTCCTTTTCGAGGTAACGATAATTTCGGCATTAACACCTAGTTTTATCGTTCATAAATATGTATAAACATGATTTTGAATTCATTTAGTTGAAAATTTTTCAAATTTTCATAAAATTTAGAAAATAAACCAAGTACAAACCCGAATAAACCAAGTACAAACCCGAGAGAATTTATAACCCTTCCCCACACTTGAGATCATGCAATGCCCTCATTTGCATGAAATTAGACTATAATTATAAATTCATGAGGGTGATTAGTGTAGAAAAGTGATTAAGAATACCCAGTTTGTAATTTCAAAGCTCGTCGAATGATAGATGGTGCACCTCATCGTTCATTCCTTCTTGTTTTATCACACATGTTTTTCTTCAAAAACGGCTGCTTTTCTAAACTGTTTACTAATATTTGAAAATGCGTCTTTTACCCTAATCGTGCATTTTTATTAACGAGTTATGCACTAACCCGAACCCCTAATTTAACATTAAGTGGGGTTAGACTTCCCCACACTTAGCTGACGACATGTGAAGTCGGTAGAATAAGTTTCAAGAATTAAAATAGTGAGCCAGTTATTTACATCTCGGGTGGTGTATAATATATCAATGGGTTTAAAGTTTAGACCCACCCGATCGTCAATACTTAATTCTTTTCTAAGTGTAGCTTTTAGTAAATGGATATGTCTCTTTTCTGGTTCTTGGTCAAATGGATCGATATACACTGACATACATATTATAGGGTGGACAATTCCTAACATTTCCTTCCGTTCATTCTCGGGATCAAAGGTTTCACCTCTATTACCCAATTGGGTGAAATCCGAGGTGTCATTATCTATTACAGCTCGTAGTTCATCTTCGGTAGATGACTCGTCTATTGAGAATATTGGGTTGGAAGGTTGTGGAATGGTGAATTTCGGGATCGAAGTAGATTCTTCTTCATTAACGGTACTTATCGGTCCCACCATTTTGGTATCGGGGGTAAAATTTTCAACGTTATCGTTTTCCCAAGAGTACCAATTTGTCACCCTTACTTCTTCTTCATCCATTGATGGATCGATGATTTTGTCGGTAGAGGCTAATGTGTCGATATGTTATGAAATTGGTAAAACTGAATAAAAAGTATCATCGGGATAATTGGTGATTTCGGAGCTCTCGAATTCAACAAAATTCGATGATATGAGATTTTCTTGCACAATACTCCTCAGATCAATAGGTGTGTAATCTGATAGAGTTTCAGCTTGCCTATTTACAAACTCTCTCATTTGTTCATTTTGAGCGTCAAATTCTTTGAGTTTGATTTTCATATAATCTAATAAATTTTCAGACACATAATTTTCCTCGTCCTCTGGTTGTTGAGTTTAGATATATTCTTGAGAATAATCCCAATTTGAATCTTCATAATCGTTCCATTCAGGTTCCATGGGTGCATAATTTTCTATAGGAACATAATAATAACATTCCCATGTTGAGTGATAATCTCCACAGATTTCACAACCAGTTATTCTTTCGTCATTCGTGATCCAAGTTTGACCGAACAAATTTTCATCAACACTCGTTTGAGAATATTGATTTAATTGATTTTGCATGTCAGAAAGAGTTTCCAAAATATTTTCTAGATTTTCCATAATACGCTTTTTACCAAATTTTAGCTACAATGTGGTGCATTTACTAATTATTCTATTAGTTATAAAACTAAAAATTATATAAGTTATCAAATTAATAGACTTTTCTGCTTTTGCCCACGTTTCGAATAGCCAATAGATGCAGCAGGTAGCCAGGACCCTTTAAATCGGAAGTCCACAACTAGCCACTAATAAATCCAACTATTACTACGAACCAGAAAATTTGGATGTCTATCAATTTAATCGCTTACAATAATTTTTTGTCGAAATTTAAAGATTAAAAATTCTATGTCCTAAAACTAGCGCGTAGAAATGAAAAAGAAAAAGTGCGTCGAAAAACGTCAAAAAATAAAAATGAGAAAGAAAAACGTCGAAACTTAAAAGTCTAAAAATTAAATCTAAAAAGTTGCGCCTAAAGGTCTAAAGGTAAATGCAATTTTATTCGGAAAACGGCAATTACTTAAATTGGCACTAAAATCTATTAAAAACTAAAGCGAAAAACAGCGTCGCAAAATTCTAAAGTACATAAATTCTAAATTTAAAAAAAAAGCACTTAAGGGATTTTACGACAAAACTTAAAAGTCTAGAAATATAAAATTAACTACGGCAAAAACTATAACATAAAAATATATATTACGAGCGACAAATATTACGAAATAAATGATAAAAATACAAATTATAACTAAAATGATAAAAATACAAATTTTATAAAAAAAATATTATTTTTATATTATTATTGTATAAAAATATTAATCTATAAATAAGTGCGAAGACAAAAGGCGAAAACGAAGATTTGAAGACGCAAAGGTCCAAAAAGCTCAAAAGTACAAGATACAATCAAAAAGGTTCAAATTATTGATGAAGAACGTCTAAAAATGACAAGAGTACAAGTTACAAAACGCAAAGTACACGATATAAAATAGTACGAAAGGACGTTCGAAAATCCGGAACAGGGACATGAGTCAACTCTCAACGCTCGACGCAACGGTGTAAAAATTACGAGTCAACTATGCACAAGAATAAAATATAATATTTAAATAATTCATAATAAGAATAATATTAAATAATAAAAAGTTGTTAATTGAGCATAGTTAAGGGGTCATAAGTGAAAGTTTGAATTCAAAATTCGTCTATAAAAGAACGAATTCTGATCGATTATAGAGGGATCCCAATTCTCTCTTTCTATCTTTCTGTAAACATATTTATATATATTATAATTTTAATTTTAATTTTAGATAATAATAATAATGGTATGTTAGCGAATATTGTAAGGATTTAAGTCAGAACTCTGTCCGTGTAACGCTACGCGATTAATCATCACTGTAAGCTATGTTCTTCCTTTTTAATTTAATGTCTCGTAACTAAGTTATTATTATGCTTATTTGAGCCGAAGTAATCGTGATGTTGGGCTAAAATATTAAGACGGGGTTATTGAATTTTGTACCATAATTAAGGTTTGGGCAAAAGACCGACACTTGTGGAAATTGGACTATTGACTATTAATAGATGGGGGGTATTGTCTAATTGAGTGACAACTCATTGGAGTCTGTCGAACCTATCTTCAAATTAATTAACCTAATAATTAATAATGATTATGGTTGTCCTATTTAGTGACGTTGTCCTATTATAATCATTTAATTAATTATTCGGGTTGGGTAATTGATTATTCAAACTGATCAAGTGGGTAAATTAATATTCATATCTAATCAAAACAGGGGTGGATTACATACAGTGATAACTGGTGTAATTGTTGACAGAAGTGATAACTGCGTCACAGTTTAAATCCTTAATTAGTTGGAATATTTGACTTCGGGTATAAGGGTAATTTGACGAGGACACTCGCACTTTATATTTATGACCGATGGACTATTATAGACAAAAACCAGATAGGTATCAAATAAACCATGACAAAGGACAATTAACCCGAGTAACAATTAATTAAAATCAAAACGTTAAACATCATGATTACGGAAGTTTAAATAAGCATAATTCTTTTATTGTATTTCTCATCGTATCTTTATTTACTGTCATTTTATTACTCGCAATTTTATTTACTGTCATTTTATTTATTGTCATTATTTTATGCACTTTAATTATCGTCATTTATCTTTGCGCTTAAAATATAGAATCGACAAACCGGTCATTAAACGGTAAAACTCCCCTTTTATAATATATTACTACTTATATAATTATATATATTTTGTATAAATATAGTTGTTAAAAATATAGTAAGTATCACCAGCTCCCTGTGGAACGAACCGGACTTACTAAAAACTACACTACTCTACGATTAGGTACACTGCCTATAGTGTTGTAGCAAGGTTTAGGTATATCCCACTCTATAAATAAATAAATATCTTGTGTAAAATTGTATCGTATTTAATAGTATTTCCTGCTAAAATTAATAACTATTTTATACCACTCCGCTACCACATCAAGTATTTTTGGCGCCGCTGCCGGGGAGCGCCGAAGCGAAACGCTATATAAAAAAAAGGAATCTAGACAACTAGTTACCTTATTTTAAGATATATTCGAAAAAAAAAAATTAAAAAAGAAAAAAAAATCTCGTTTTAAAAAAAAAAAAAAAAAATTCACTAAGAGTAGTTTTCCTTACTAGTATTTGCCATATTTATTTTTACTTCTAGAATTTTTAGGCTTTGCCGTAAAATCCCTTAAGTGCGTATTCCTAAGATTAAGTTTTAGGTGCTTTAGAATTTTGCGACGCCATTTTTCGCGCTACTTTTTTTTTTTCTACGCCTTTTACCTATGTATCAATTACAATTCCAATTAGTGATCTCAATTTGTAGTTTTAATTTTAAGATAGTGATAGTAATAAGGATTGATTAGTCGTGTGTTTTAAAGTCTTATAAGCCACTTTTCGCCTTTTTCATTTATTTTTTTCGACACTTTTCGACGCGCAATCTTTTTCTTTCTTATTTCTTGCTATTCTAGTTTTAGGACATAGATTTTTATTCTACTTCTTATCTAAATTTCTTAAAATTACGAAAATTTATTTTAAGTGGTTAAATTAATAGACATCAAAATTTTCTGGTTCGTAGTAATAGTTGGATTTGTATGTGGACCGGGTTATTGGAGCCAAACAGTACTCAATTATATTGAGACCAAACGAATCCTGCCCCTCTGCTGCATCTTTTGGCTATTCGAAACGTGGGCAAAATCAGAAAAGTCTATTGATTGGATAACTTATATAATTTTTCTTTCCTTTTTAAAAACTAATAGGATATTCAGTGAATGCACCGAGCAAGACGTTCACCACCTTTTGTACGTTCACCACCTGTAACTCGATCAAGACATCTAGCAAATATTGTCGCCGTTGATTTTTCTTTAGAATCGTCATCCAGTCGACCAAGTACTTCAGTTCAAATTTTCGATAATCCATTTTTTGAATCCGACCTCACAATTGAGAATCCGGAGAATATTCAGGAACGGTTCGTAGATCCTGAACCACTAAACTTTCCTCCGGAGCCACCAATCATTCAAACAGAGATTGTTGAGGAACGAACCATTAAATCAGAATCCTCTAGTGATTCCGATTCAACAAATTCAATTATGGAAAATCTGGAACCTTTAAGTATGGAAGACCGAATGAGAGCTAAACGCACTGGCCAAGGACACGCAATTACTCATCCAGACATTAATGCGCCAGATTATGAAATCAAAGGACAAATTCTACACATGGTAACTAATCAATGCCAATTTAGTGGTGCGCCGAAGGAAGATCCAAATGAACATCTACGTACCTTTAATAGGATCTGCACACTATTTAAAATCCGAGAAGTGGAGGATGAACAGATATATCTCATGTTATTTCCCTGGACTTTAAAGGGAGAAGCCAAAGATTGGTTGGAATCGTTACCTGAAGGGGCGATCGATACATGGGATGTTTTAGTTGACAAATTTCTTAAACAATTCTTTCCTGCATCTAAAGCCGTAAGACTTCAAGCAGAAATTGTTACGTTTACACAGAAGCCAAATGAAACTCTATATGAGGCATGGACAAGATATGGAAAGTTGTTAAGAGGATGTCCGCAACATGGTTTAGACACCTGTCAAATAGTACAAATATTCTACCAAGGATGTGACATCACTACAAGGAAAGACATAGATATAGCAGCTGGTGGTTCTATTATGAAGAAAACCGAAACTGATGCTTACAAAATTATTGATAACACTGCTTCCCACTCACATGAGTGGCACCAAGAAAAATATATCATTAGATCATCTAAAGCAGCTAGAGCCGATTCTAGCCATGACTTAGATTCCATTTCCGCAAAGATAGATGATGTGGAGAGACGAATGGAAAAGATGACTAAGGATATTCACTCAATACGAATTAGTTGTGAGCAGTGTGGAGGACCACATTTGACAAAAGATTGTCTCAGTATTGAATTAACAATGGAACAAAGAGAGAATATTTCATACATAAACCAAAGGCCTGGAAATAATTATCAGAATAATTATCAACCGCCAAGACCGATTTACAATCAAAACCAGAATTATAACAGAAATATTCCATACAACAACCAACAAGGTCCTACCAATCAACAAGTATCTAATAATACTTACAATCAGCAAAGACCTAATTTTCAAAACAAACCACCACAACAAACCGATGATAAAAAGCCGAATTTAGAAGATATGATGACGAAGCTAGTTGAAACTCAAACGCAGTTTTTCACATCTCAGAAACAAACTAATGAACAAAATGCTCAAGCATTTAGAAATCAACAAGCTTCTATTCAAAATCTGGAACAAGAAGTAAGTAACCTAGCAAGGTTAATAGGTGAAAGAAAACCGGGAAGTCTACCTAGTGATACAAATGCTAACCTCCGGAATGAAACAGCTAAAGCCATTACCACAAGAAGTGGTACAACACTTAAACCACCTGAAATACCTGTAACTTCTGATAAAGCTATTCCTACTCCACAAGAACCACAACCTGATCAAGATAAGGAAAAAGAACCGGTAGTTGAAAAGGCTAATGAAGATAACATAGTTAAGGATAAACCTTATGTTAAACCATATCAACCACCACTTCCTTACCCGAGTAAAATGAAGAAAGAGAAACTTGAAGCCGAGCAATCCAAATTCTTGGATATGTTTAAACAGATAAATGTAAATCTTCCTTTCATTGATGTGATTTCAGGAATGCCTAGATATGCTAAATTCTTGAAAGATCTAATCTCAAATAGAAAGAAAATGGAAGAACTCTCGGCTGTTACTATGAATGCTAATTGTTCAGCAGTGCTGTTGAATAAGATACCAGAAAAACTATCTGATCCAGGAAGTTTCACAATTCCATGTTTTCTGGGTAGTCTTAGTTCAATAGAAGCATTGGCAGACTTAGGTGCTAGTATAAATCTAATGCCGTATTCACTATACGCTAAACTAGACCTTGGAGAATTAAAACCAACCAGAATAAGCATACAACTAGCCGATAGATCAATAAAATATCCTAGAGGGATAATGGAGAACATGCTAGTTAAAGTTGGTACTTTAGTATTTCCAGTAGATTTTGTTGTTCTGGACATGGAAGAAGATTCTCAAGTTCCTCTCATATTAGGAAGACCATTCTTAAACACGGCTAAAGCAATGATACACGTGTTCGGTAAGAAACTGACCCTAAGTATAGAGGATGAGAGTGTTACCTTTTCAGTTGATAGAGCAATGCAACAACCACAATCTGCAGATGATACATGTTATTATATTCAAACTATAGATGCACATGCAGAATTATTAGAAGAATTTTCAGAATTACAAGGAACAGGAGAATGTTCTTTAGGAGAAGGTAATGAACCAATTGATGAAGCTGAAATGTTAGCTACACTTATAGCTAATGGATATGAACCAACAACAGAAGAAATTCAAATGCTAAAAGAAGAAGACAGATATTGATACAAATCATCGATAGAAGAACCTCCGAAATTAGAGTTAAAACCACTTCCAAACCATTTGGAATACGCTTATTTACATGGTGAATCTGAATTACCTGTAATAATATCGTCTTCTCTTACTAAAAATGAGAAATCACAACTCATTTCTGTGTTGAAAGCTCATAAACCAGCCATTGCATGGAAGATTCATGATATTAAAGGAATAAGTCCTTCGTATTGCACACATAAAATCCTTATGGAAGAAGGTCATAAAACGTATGTGCAACGCCAACGAAGACTAAATCCTAATATGCAAGATGTAGTTAAGAAAGAGATTATTAAACTGCTAGACGCAAGTCTAATTTATCCAATCTCTGATAGTCCATGGGTAAGCCCAGTTCAATGCGTGCCTAAGAAGGGTGGCATGACTGTCATTACAAATGAGAAAAATGAGCTTATTCCTACTAGGACTGCAACAGGATGGCGTGTATGTATTGATTATAGAAAATTAAATGACGCCACCAGAAAAGATCACTTTCCCTTACCTTTCATAGATCAAATGTTGGAAAGATTAGCCGGAAATAGTTACTATTGTTTTCTAGATGGATTTTCCGGATATTTTCAAATTCCAATAGCACCCGAAGATCAAGAGAAAACCACATTCACGTGCCCTTATGGTACTTTTGCTTACAAACGCATGCCATTTGGACTTTGCAACGCCCCTGCAACCTTTCAAAGGTGTATGATGGCGATTTTTCACGACATGATAGAAGAATGCATGGAAGTTTTCACGGATGACTTTTCAGTCTTCGGTGATACATTTGAATCATGTCTAGTTAATCTGGAACGAATGCTTCTTAGATGCGAACAATCAAATCTAGTACTTAATTGGGAGAAATGCCATTTCATGGTTAAAGAAGGCATCGTTCTTGGACATAAAATTTCAAAAGAAGGAATTGAAGTGGATATAGCTAAAGTAGATGTAATTGCTAAACTTCCACATCCCACAAATGTTAGAGGAGTTAGGAGTTTTCTAGGGCATGCCGGTTTTTACCGACGTTTCATAAAAGATTTTTCTAAAATTGCCACCCCTATGAATAAACTCCTAGAAAAGGATGCGCCATTCATCTTTTCAGATGAGTGTATCAAATCTTTTAATATTCTTAAAGAGAAACTCACTAATGCGCCGATCATGATAACACCAAATTGGAATCTACCATTTGAACTAATGTGCGATGCAAGTGATTTTGCAATGGGAGCCGTTTTAGGACAAAGGATTGAAAAACGATTTCAACCTATATATTATGCTAGTAAGACATTACAAGGAGCACAAACGAACTATACAACTACTGAAAAAGAACTCCTTGCTATTGTCTTTGCTTTTGACAAATTTCGATCATATCTCGTTCTAGCAAAAACGGTGGTCTATACCGACCATTCTGCTCTTAGATACCTATTTTTAAAACAAGATGCTAAACCAAGATTAATCCGTTGGATCTTACTCTTACAAGAGTTTGATATTGAAATCCGAGATAAAAGAGGAGCAGAAAATCTCGCCGCTGATCATCTTTCTCGTCTTGAAAATCCTGAGTTAGAAGTTCTAAATGAATCGGCCATACAAGACAACTTTCCTGCTGAATATCTATTGAAGATAGATTATAATGAAATCCCATGGTTTGCAGACTATGCAAACTACTTAGTTTGTGGATTCCTTGAAAAAGGATTATCGTACCAAAGACGAAAGAAATTCTTCAGTGATATAAAACACTATTTCTGGGAAGATCCACATCTGTTTAAAAGTTGTCCCGATGGAATAATACGCCGATGTGTATTTGGAGATGAAGTTAGTAAAATATTAAACCATTGTCACACAGGACCAACATGAGGGCATTATGGGCCTCAACTAACAGCAAGAAAAGTTTATGAAGCTGGATTCTATTGGCCTACAATTTACAAAGACGCACACCTTCTTTGCAAATCCTGTGATGAATGTCAAAGGGCCGGAAAAATAAGTCAACGTGATGAAATGCCACAAAATGTCATCCAAGTATGTGAAGTATTTGACATTTGGGGTATTCACTTTATGGGTCCATTTCCAAAATCTCATAATAATCTCTATATTCTCGTAGCCATTGATTATGTATCTAAATGGGCGGAAGCACAAGCTCTCCCAACTAACGATGCACGAGTTGTAGTCAACTTTTTAAAACGTCTTTTTGCAAGGTTTGGAACACCGAAAGCTTTAATAAGTGATCGGGGTACTCATTTCTGTAATAATCAACTTGAGAAAGTTCTTAAAAGATATGGAGTAACTCATAAAATCTCCACCGCATATCATCCACAAACAAGTGGACAAGTTGAAAATACCAACCGAGCTTTAAAACGTATTCTAGAGAAAACCGTAGGATCAAATCCGAAGGAATGGTCCATTAAATTGGAGGATGCACTCTGGGCTTTTAGAACAGTCTACAAAAATCCAATTGGAACCACACCTTTTAGACTTGTTTATGGAAAAGCATGTCATCTTCCAGTAGAAATTGAACACAAAGCATTTTGGGCTTTGAAAACATGTAATCTTGATTTACATGAAGCTGGACGTCTACGATTAAGTCAACTAAACGAATTAGAAGAATTAAGACATGAAGCATACGAAAATTCGTTAATCTATAAGGAAAGAACGAAGAAATGGCATGATAAAAGAATCAGAAGTTCAAAAGAATTTAAAGAAGGAGACAGAGTTCTTCTTTTCAATTCAAGATTCAAGCTATTTCCTGGAAAATTGAAATCAAGATGGTCTGGACCATTCATAGTAAAAAGAGTTTTCCCATACGGAACGCTAGAATTAATAAATTCAAATGGGATGGAATTTAAAGTTAATGGTCACAGAGTTAAACATTACATACATGGTCCGATGGAAGTCGACAACGAAGTTAATCACAATTTCGACACCACAGCTAACTAAGTGTGGGGAGAATCAAGTCTTTAAAGGATAATATGTATTTCTGTTAGAGTTAGATTGTCTGTTTTCATATAGTTCTCGAAAATGGAACCCGAATGGTCTTTCCCTAGCAGACCCTAAAGAACTAGTCTTCTCCCCCCATTCTGAATTTTTATTTTTTTAGGTTTTTACAAAATGAAGACTGCCTGTGAACTAAACCATGGTCTAATGCTACACGCTTTGATCACTAAACGTAATAATGACATACTACCGAGTGAAATAGTATCAGTAATCAGAGAAAGAATGGACGGAGTTAGAAAAGAATCCAGATGCGAAGATAATAAGTTACAATTTGGTAAAGGAAAATCAAAATCCGCAGCGAAAAGAAGAGCACGACACCTAGAACGATGTCACAAATGCGGAAAATGGTCACATGGAGGTAAATGTTCAAATAATCAAACCTATTCAAATACCGAATTTGTTACTTTATGCAGAGACGGACCGTTCATATGTTTAGAAGAAAAGACACTGAATGCTCGAGGTTACGCCTATGTAGCCATGGAAAACCAATTAAACCGACTATCTTATGAATGGGATAGATCATATAACTAAGAAATCTATTTCACATGTATGTCTGTACAGTTTTTATTTTTATTTTTATTTTTAACCTTTTGATAATAAACGCTAATTTGTTCGCTAAAAAGTATTAAATTGGTATTGAATAAAATTAGGTTTGGCGACCGAAATTATTGATATCATTCAAAAATTTATTACATCACTGCGAAATTTAACGTTTATTCTTAAGGTATAAATATCTTTAATCAATCAACCCAAAATATTTCAAAAATTCGTCATGAGTTAAATTAGGTCTTGGAACCGAAATTACTTTACCGAAAAGAGGGGCGCATATTTTTGATAATATTTGATTGATTAAAGTGGGATAAAAAGCCAAAAAGATTTTTAATTTTATTTTTACCATGTTTTTAAAATTAATATTTAAATCTTAAATTAATATTGTAAACTTTGTAAAAACAATATTTTTAAAATTGTAAATATTTGAAAAATTAATATAAGTTTGGTGTGAATTTATAATATGAATTTTTAAAGTTAAGTTTGGTGTGAATTTTTAATTTTTAAAATATGAATTTTTAATTTTATGCATTTCAAATTTTTAAGTTTGGTGTGAATTTTTAATATTAATTTTGAATTTTATATTTAAGTTGTGTGAATTTAAAAACAAAAATTTACTTTATCTCATTAAGTTAAAAATATGATTTTTAAAATTCGTCGTAAGTTGAAGACTAGGTCATTGAACCGAAATTGCTTTACCCGAGGGAGGGACGAGAGTTATTATTATCATTATTTTTAATCTTATTGAATTAAAGTATGCCAAAAACATAAAAAAAAAAACCCTAAAATCTTAACTTTTAAAACAATCGCTACAAAAAGACAAATTTTAAAATTTTGTCGAATGACGGACTAGGACATCGATCCGAAACGACCTCGTCCTAAATAACAAGAGAAACAAATTTTTAAAATTAATTAATATTTTTTTTATAAGTTAAAGATTTCTAAAAAAAAAAAAAATCCAATATGTTTGGAAACTTTGGTAAAATTTAATCATTTTTCTACGCAAATCACCCTCAATAATTTAAATTGTTACTGATTTCTTGCAAATGAGGGCATTGCAAGATCTTAAGTGTGGGAAGGGGTTAAATTCTTTCGGATTTTAAAATTTTTATCTTAAACACTGGGTTACCATTAAAAATACTAGTAAAGCAGTAGTTGTATTAGAATCTAGTGCTCTCCGATAACAAGGAATATCCCTAGTCTTATATACTGACTACCCACTTCTAGTAAATTTTTCAAAATTTTCATAATAATGAATTCAAAATCATGTTTATACATATTTATGAACGATGAAAACTAGGTCATTGAGCCGAAATTATCGTTACCTCGGAAAGGACATAAATTGAGAAACAACCAAAATGTTGAAATTCATTTAAAATGGAATAGAGGACGATAAAAAGGAAAATAAAAGCCAAGTGTGGGAAAATTTACCAAGTTATCTTAAACATATGTCACATATATCTGTAAAAAAATAACTGAAAATACTTTTGCTTTGGACTAAACTAAACTGTTTTACCCGATGAAAGAAAAGAAAGATGGATCTACACGATGAATCAATTCCATCATTAAAAGGAAGTAAAGTCTTCCGAAAAAGACACGCGCTTCTTGATTTAGGTCATGAAGTTGTCATCCAGACCAGCTGTAGGTTGACGAAAAATCTAGAAAGTCATCACTAAAATCAGCAGGAAATCTACGGACCTCAGCATTAAACAGGTTCGCCAAGTGGTCAGATTTATCCTAACCATGAGAAGGATTTATCTTGTAAAATGAGGGCGCACCATGAAAATTAGCTGGATAAGACTAATGAATCAGATCCCCAGAAAGGATAATCTCCTTAAAAGATCAAAAATCAGCTTTTAAGCCTGATATTACTCAATCCTTGAGATTGACCTTAAAGATTGAGAATTACAAACTCATGGAATTCAATGATATCTAAACTTGAGCTTGAACGAGAAAATATTTTGATCAAAATTACAAACCGATTTGTTTTCTGAAAACCCTATTTTCAATGCGTTCATTACCATTGTACGTAAAATCCTAGGAATTCACCTAGAATTCATTAGGTCACCTGAACTAAATCGGGTGTCAACCGTAAGAACGGTGGTTGCATAGCATGGTCGGAGACAGGACCTTGTGCCAGACCGAAAAATCATAGGATGATCTTTACTATTGCTCCTACCAAGGATAGTTCTAGCATCCGACACGTTAATAAGACCATAATCATCTGCATGTCACGGGACATTGCCTTAACAGTTTCTTGTTCATCGTTTTCCTTTACAACCGGACGGTAGTTTACCGAAAGGTAATATACGGAACAAGTAAACTGGATGTGTGCTTTCCGATACCGGGATAGCAGTGGATTACACGAACCTAAATGTTTTTAGCCAAAATATTGATCCACAAATATATTTTGCAACACCAATGGTGGATCAAATCAGAAAACTTATCTAGGGTAAAAGCTAGATTGAATTTTCAAAAGATCAAATGTTTTCATAAAGATCCTATTTCCTAAAGGATCTAAATTTTTATAGTCATGTGGGACTGTAAACCGCCTTTCAAATGTGCCCTTTGCTTTGGAAACCGAAAGTAAATCGGCTATTTGATTGCAAGTGTCGTTGACCTAAACTCGAGGCAACTGTGGATGACACACCCACCTTTAACCACATTGTTACTATCATTGTTCATATCGCCGTATTGAAGTCACTGATGTACAAAGTGTGAAGAATAAAGAAGTGATTCGTGTGATGTATTATATTATTTCAAGACTGTATTGCTTGAGGACAAGCAACGCTCAAGTGTGGGGATATTGATAAGGCTAAAAAGGAACATATATTTCATAGCAAAATCCCCCAAGAAAGACAAGATTTTAGTTGCAATTGTTCCATTTTCGAGTAATATTCATTTATTTTAAATAAGTGCGAAGACAAAAGGCGAAAACGAAGATTTGAAGACGCAAAGGTCCAAAAAGCTCAAAAGTACAAGATACAATCAAAAAGGTTCAAATTATTGATGAAGAACATCTAAAAATGACAAGAGTACAAGTTACAAAACGCAAAGTACACGATATAAAATAGTACGAAAGGACGTTCGAAAATCCGGAACAGGGACATGAGTCAACTCTCAACGCTCGACGCAACGGTGTAAAAATTACGAGTCAACTATGCACAAGAATAAAATATAATATTTAAATAATTCATAATAAGAATAATATTAAATAATAAAAAGTTGTTAATTGAGCATAGTTAAGGGGTCATAAGTGAAAGTTTGAATTCAAAATTCGTCTATAAAAGAACGAATTCTGATCGATTATAGAGGGATCCCAATTCTCTCTTTCTATCTTTCTGTAAACATATTTATATATATTATAATTTTAATTTTAATTTTAGATGATAATAATAATGGTATGTTAGCGAATATTGTAAGGATTTAAGTCAGAACTCTGTCCGTGTAACGCTACGCGATTAATCATCACTGTAAGCTATGTTCTTCCTTTTTAATTTAATGTCTCGTAACTAAGTTATTATTATGCTTATTTGAGCCGAAGTAATCGTGATGTTGGGCTAAAATATTAAGACGGGGTTATTGAATTTTGTACCATAATTAAGGTTTGGGCAAAAGACCGACACTTGTGGAAATTGGACTATTGACTATTAATAGATGGGGGGTATTGTCTAATTGAGTGACAACTCATTGGAGTCTGTCGAACCTATCTTCAAATTAATTAACCTAATAATTAATAATGATTATGGTTGTCCTATTTAGTGACGTTGTCCTATTATAATCATTTAATTAATTATTCGGCTTGGGTAATTGATTATTCAAACTGATCAAGTGGGTAAATTAATATTCATATCTAATCAAAACAGGGGTGGATTACATACAGTGATAACTGGTGTAATTGTTGACAGAAGTGATAACTGCGTCACAGTTTAAATCCTTAATTAGTTGGAATATTTGACTTCGGGTATAAGGGTAATTTGACGAGGACACTCGCACTTTATATTTATGACCGATGGACTATTATGGACAAAAACCAGATAGGTATCAAATAAACCATGACAAAGGACAATTAACCCGAGTAACAATTAATTAAAATCAAAACGTTAAACATCATGATTACGGAAGTTTAAATAAGCATAATTCTTTTATTGTATTTCTCATCGTATCTTTATTTACTGTCATTTTATTACTCGCAATTTTATTTACTGTCATTTTATTTATTGTCATTATTTTACGCACTTTAATTATCGTCATTTATCTTTGCGCTTAAAATATAGAATCGACAAACCGGTCATTAAACGGTAAAACTCCCCTTTTATAATATATTACTACTTATATAATTATATATATTTTGTATAAATATAGTTGTTAAAAATATAGTAAGTATCACCAGCTCCCTGTGGAACGAACCGGACTTACTAAAAACTACACTACTCTACGATTAGGTACACTGCCTATAGTGTTGTAGAAAGGTTTAGGTATATCCCACTCTATAAATAAATAAATAACTTGTGTAATTTGTAACGTATTTTGTATTAAAAATAATAGTATATTTCGTACCCTCACGCTACATCATCAAATATATTTATAAAAATATAAATTAAAAATATAGCGTTTCGCCGAGTCGCCGGCAGCGGCGCCAAAAACTTGATGTGTGCGAGGTGGGGTACGAAATACTATATATTTTTAATACAAAATACGTTACAAATTACACAAGTTTTAATTATTTATTGACAGATGGGATATACCTAAACCTTGCTACAACACTATAGGCAGTGTACCTAATCGTAGAGTAGTATAGTTTTTAGTAAGTCTGGTTCGTTCCACAGGGAGACGACTTATTTTACACTTTATTTTTAAACAATTATATTTGTACAAAATATATTAAATATAGTAATAATATATAAAAGGGGGTTTCCGTAATCATGATGTTTGACGTTTTAATTTATTACCCTGGGTTAATTGTCCTTTGTCCTGAATTATTCGATAAGTCCATTTGGTTTTGTCCATAATAGTCCATCGGTCATAATTATAAAGTGCGAGGGTCTTCGCCAAATTAACCTTATACCTGAAGTCAAATATTCCAACTAATTGGGGATTCGAACTGTAACAAGGTCTTAATACTTTGTTTAATGAATACACCAGGTTATCGACTGTGTGTAATCCAATGTTTTAATACTTTGTTAACAATTACACCAATTACCCTTGAATGTAATCCACCCCTATTTTAATGAGTCCAGTGACTATTAATTCATCCCCTTGTCCGGTCAAATGAACAATAATTCGTATTTATAAATATCCCGCTCATCGTATCCGATCGAGCGTATGTGGTTATATATAACTACGTCAAATTGTAAATCTCTATATTAATCAAATATAAAGTCCATTAATAACCCATAGTCCCATTTCCACAAGTGTCGTTCTTTTGTTCAAACCCCAATTATGGCCCAAAGCCCAATAACCCCGTCTTTAATATTTAGTCCAACATCATGATTACTTCGGCTTAAATAAGCATAATAATAACTTAAGTACGAGACATTAATTTAAAAAGGAGAACATAGCTTACATTGATTATTTATCGCGTAGTGTTACACGGACAGAACTTCGACTTCAAAACCCGTAATTAACCGTTACATTAACTAAACTAATCTAATATAAAACTAAAATAATATTTATATTATATATAATATATATTATAGACAGAGAGATAGATTGATGGTGTGTTCTCTCGGCTGAATTCGATAGCTTTTATAGGCCATTTCTGAAACAGACAGCTCCGCGAGTGCGGAGTTTTTACCCTTTACAGCTCCGCGAGTGCGGAGCTTCAGATTCCAGCTCACCAAATTTTGGATCCTAGCTTTGTCGACATATTTATTATATATATATAATATATAAATAATTTATATAATTATTTATATATTATATTTTATTCTTGTGCATAGTTGACTTGTAATTTTAGGTCCGTTGCGTTGCGCATTTACGCCCGGTTTATGTCCCGGTTCCGGATTTTCGAACGTCCTTTCGTACGCGTAGATATCTTGTATTTTGTGTTTCGCGGCTTGTACTCTTGTAATTTTTAGACGTTTCTCATCAATAATTTGAACCACTTGAATTGTATTTTGTACATTTGAGCTTTTTGGACGTTTGCATCTTCAAATCGTCGTTTTTGCCTTTTGTCTTCGCACTTATTTATTTAAACGAATATTACATAAAAATAGAACAATTGCAACTAAAAGCTTTATATATTGGAAGGATATTGCTACTAAATATATGTTCATTTGGAGCACTATCAGTAACCAAATAACTCAAGTACATGTGAAAACATGCGAGTAAACTATCAACAAAAATGTTGAGTGAATTATAGGTTTAAATAATTGAATAAGCATTAGACCACAAGATTTAAAATGTTAAAAAATATTAAACATTATTCCATTATCAATGAGCCACCTGGTAACCACTTAACCCTTTATTTACCCTTGCCAAACACAATAATAATATACACTGAACAAGTGTATCTACAACAAAATATGAAGTACTAAACATTCCGATTATAAATTGCTAGCGTGACTAGCTCGAAATGGGGTTGTCAAACCCGATAGATCTATCCATAGGATTCGCGTTCACCAGTAGAAACCAGTGATTACAGTTACCAGACTAGGGGATATTTTTGTTCAACTCATAACGAATAATTTATATTTAATTGCCAATTGTGTCTAAACATAAAATAAAATGCATGTAATCACACCCCAAAAATATACTTTGAAAAGTATGTAAAAACGGGACTATAACTCACCTTAATAGCAAACGAAGTAACCACACAAATATGCGAACAGCAAATGAAGTAAAGTGATCAGGATTGACCACAACGCTGACCTATAAATAAATCTGGTCGATATAAATAACTAACTTAGGTCAGGTCTTAGTATGATAGCTATTGTACATGTTGCAAGTAGACATAGAACAACACTCAACATGCATTGGTTTGATCGGAACAACGTACGGACACACACTTTCTATTTTTAGAAAGTTTCTATTTTAGGAAAGTTTCTATTTTTGGAAAGTTTCTATTTTTGGAAAGTTTCTATATTTGGAAAGTTTCCAAATTTAGAAAGTTGCTATTTTTGGAAAGTTTATAAGTTAGGAAAGTTTCCTTAATTAGAAAGTCAACAAAAGTCAACTGAAAGTCAAAGTCAACCGAAAGGCAACTCAAAAGTCAACCTTGGTTAAACATAGTCAACGTTAATTTTAAAAGTATAAGTTATAATAGTAATATAGGTCATAACGTTAATTAAGGTCATATATGTATAATTATGTCATAACATAAGTTTAATTAAATTAAATTGAATTATTAAAGTTAACATAAGTTTAAATGATATAATTAATATAACATAAGTATTTAATTTATTAATTAAATATTAATCATAATATAAGTATTATAAATTAATAATAAATTTTAAATCATATCATAAGTATTATTAATTAATAATGAATTATTAATCATATCATAAGTTTCTAATTATAATCATTAAATCATAAGTATTTAATAATTAAATTATAATTAAATAATAACTAAGCCTTATAATAATTAAATAATTAATTAATCCTTATTATAAGTCTTATTATAATAATCTCATAATATAAGTTTAATACTTACCATAAGTATTTTTCATTAATAATAAAAGTATTATTAATCATAAGTTTAATTAAATGTTTAATTAAATCACAATTAATTAATAAATGATATAATAAATATATATCATAAGTCTTAAATTAAATTAATTACTTTTTATATCACAAGTAATTTATTAATAATGAAATTCATTATTTATATCATAAGTCACAATTAATAACCATAAGTTTTAATTAAAAGTTCATCGGGTCATAACTTGAGCCCCGGGAATCAGTTTTCGTCGAGCCTTATATATATCTTCACCTAACCAACCCGCCCGACACCTTAATGTGCTCAAGAACATCCCAATAACAGTCACAAGTCGTGAATTATAGCCCTTAATCAGTTTGGATCTTTAATCCGCTCAAAAACGTGTTTTAGTCATAACGGGTGATCCGTGACTCGGATTTCGATGACCCGAACATGAAAGTTCACCCCATCATCAATCCTAACACACTAGTACACCCTAAAGACTCTAAAAATGGTCACAAAGTCAGACCACACCTGGTTCAATTCGTTTTTATGTTTTAATCTCAATATAACACCATTTTAATCATAACTTATGTTCTGGAAATCGAAATGACATGAATCCGGAGTCTAAAATTAATGTATTGATGAGAGGAAATCATCTAGACACTTTAATTTCACTTTTATATCAGTTATATTTCCCGAAAACAACAATCAAACCGCTGTCCCAAAACAATTAAACCGAAAACATATATAATCGAGCATTTCTACGCATACAATCAACAATACAACAATATATAATAATCATACTACTAATATAACATCAAAATACAGAAAATTAAAGAAAAATAGAAAAGTTAGGGTTAGGGTTTATACGCTAATCAAGAATCAAGAGATATAGATGTGTAGAGAAGAACGCGTAGAATCCGAATATGTGAATGATTTCTTGATCCAAGCTAGCAATTGATGAAGATGATGATGTTTGGTGGTGGTTAGGGTGACGGCAAAGGGGAGGGAAAAAGGGAGAAGAGAGCAAAAATAAAAAGTTAGGTTTTTGTGAAATGAATGGATTTGTGAAAATGAAAAACAAAGTGAGGTTCCCCCCCATCAAAGGGTTCGGCCAATTGGTGGGGTATGGGGTGGGCCCCATAGTCCAATTTTGAATAATGTGTAATTCCTTGTGACCCGAATGCCCGATCGAAACCCGAAACGCGAAAACACGCTTACGCGATTGAAAATTCAGATAGATAACAAATACGCGACGAAAAATATATATAAACACTATATATATTCATATGATATTAAAATATCATATTTAAAATAATTAGGACTTAAAAATCCCAAAAGCTCGATTGTTGGTTTGAAAACCGAAAAGATTCGCCGGATAGAAATCCGCGATTCGTATAAACTTACAATTTAAAATATGAATACAAATATTCATTTAACACATAATAATTAATATATTATTACTAAAATAATAATATAGGTCATAGAAATGACGTGGCATGAATAACAGTTAATGGTCGTTAAATAATTAACGGTAAAAGATAACATAAAAAGTAGGGTCGTTACAGTACCTTCCCGTTACAGAAATTTTGTCTCGAAATTTAAGCAGGTGCAGGGGTTGACTAAGCATCTGGGAACAAATGCGGGTACTTCTGCTTCATCCGATCTTCACGCTCCCAAATGAACTCGAGACCGCATCTAGCGTTCCATCTAACCCGAACAATAGGAATTCTACTCTGCTTAAGAGTCTTAACCTCTCGATCCATAATTTCAACAGATTCCTCAATAAAATGTAGTTGCTTATCAACATGAAGTTCCTCCAGAGGAATAGTCTCATCGGCTTCGGCCAAACACTTCTTTAAATTCGATACATGTAAAACATCATGAACAACACTGAGTTCTTGTGGCAATTTCAAACGATAAGCACGGGTCCAACTCTCTCAATAATCTTAAAAGGTCCAACAAAACGAGGACTCAAATTTCCCCTTTTACCAAAACGTATCACACCTTTCCAAGGTGATACCTTCGACATAACACGATCACCGACCTGAAATTCAATATCGTTCCTTCTTTTATTACCATAACTCTTTTGCCTACTTCTGGCGGTTCTCAATCTTTCCTTAATCTATACGATATTTTCGGTAGTCTCATGAATAATTTCTGGACCTGTGAGTTGAGCATCCCCAACCTCATTCCAACAAACATGAGACCTACACTTTCTACCATACAACGCTTCAAACGGTGCAACTTTAATACTTACATGATAGCTGTTATTATAAGAAAATTCAGCTAGCGGCAAATATCTATCACACCCATTACCAAAATCAATAACACACGCTCGTAACATATCTTCTAACATTTGAATGGTCCTTTCACTCTGACCATCCATCTGTGGATGATAAGCGGTGCTCATATCCAACTTAGTTCCTAAAGCTTCATGTAATGATTGCCAAAACCTCGATATAAATCGACTGTCTCGATCTGAAATAATCGACACAGGAACCCCATGTCTAGAAACAATCTCCTTCAAATACAAACGAGTAAGCTTCTCCATCGAATTCGTTTCCTTAATCGGCAAAAAGTGAGCTGAATTAGTGAGTCAATCTATAATCACCCAAATGTTATCATAGCCACCCGCAACTCTCGGTAACTTCGTAATAAAATCCATCATAATACCTTCCCACTTCCACTCGGGAATCTCAGGTTGCACCAAAAGTCCTGACGATTTTTGATGTTCAGCTTTAACCTTAGCACAGGTCAAACACTTAGCCACATAAGTAGCCACATTAGCTTTCAAATTTGGCCACTAATATAGCTCCTTAAGATCATGATACATCTTTCCTGAACCAGGATGAATAGAGTACCTAGACTTATGACCTTCAGCTAAAACAAGTTGTCGCAGATCACCATACTTCGGAACTCAAAGGCGTCCCGCAAAATATCTAGTACCATCTGCTCGTACTCAAACTTCTTAGCCATGCCTCTAACATTCTTATTCACAAAATTCTCCTCATTTAAGGCTTCTTGTTGTGCCTCAAGAATTTACCTCGCGAGGTTAGTTCGAATTATCATATTCAAAGCTCTAAATCTGCGAGGTTCAACCCTTTCTTTACGACTTAATGCATCGGCCACAACATTGGCTTTTCCCGGATGATATAAAAGTTTACAATCATAATCATTCAACATCTCAACCCATCTTCGTTGCCTCATATTCAACTGTTTTTGGTCAAGGATATGTTGAAGACTTTTGTGATCCGTGTACACCGTACTCTTGACCCCATAAAGATAATGTCTCCAAATCTTAAGCGCAAACACAGCAGCTCCCAACTCTAAATCATGGGTTGTATAATTCTGTTCGTGGATCTTCAACTGACGTGACACGTACGCAATAACTTTCTTTCGTTGCATCAAAACACAACCAAAGCCCTGACGTGAAGCATCTCAATAAACAACAAAATCGTCATTACCCTCCGGCAGTGACAATATCGGAGTGGTAATCAACTTCTTCTTTAAAGTTTGAAAAGCAGTCTCTTGTTCATCCTTCCACTCATACTTCTTCCCCTTGTGCGTTAAAGCAGTCAGAGGTTTCGCTATACGAGAGAAATCTTGAATGAACCTTCGATAATAACCTGCCAACCCTAGGAACTGACGAACCTGAGTAGGAATCTTCAGAATTTCCCACTTCTCAATTGCCTCAATCTTGGTAGGATCAACTTGTATTCCCTGTTTACTAAAAATATGTCCAAGGAATTGAACTTCTCTTAACTAGAAAGCACACTTAGAGAACTTAGCGCATAATTCTTCTTTCCTCAACAAATCAAGCACCAACTTCAAATGTTCTTCGTGCTCTTCATCACTCTTAGAATAAATAAGGATGTCGTCAATGAATACAATAACGAATTTGTCCAGATAGGGTCTGCACACACGGTTCATGAGGTCCATGAACACAGCAGGTGCATTTGTCAATCCGAACGGCTTAACAAGGAATTCGTAGTGACCGTAACGGGTTCGAAAAGTAGTTTTCGGAACATCAGATTCTTTAACACGCAGTTGATGATAACCGAAACGAAGATCGATTTTAGAATAAACAGACGAACCTTGAAGCTGATCGAACATATCATCAATTCTTGGAAGAGGGTAACGGTTTTTAACAGTAAGCTTGTTCAATTCACGATAATCAATGCACAAACGAAACGAACCATCTTTCTTCTTAACAAACAGAACAGGAGCTCCCCAAGGGGACAAACTGGGACGAATAAAACCTTTGTCTAACAACTCACAGAGTTGACTCGACAATTTTTGAAGTTCGAAAGGCGCAAGTCGATAAGGAGCACGTGCTACAGGAGCAGCACAGGGAACAAGGTCGATTTGAAATTCTACCGCGCGTTGCGGCGGAAGGCCAGGTAAGTCTTCGGGAAACACCTTGGGAATCTCTAACAATATGAACATCGCCAACGCTCTTCTCTTCTCTATCAGAATCAACAACATGGGCTAGAATAGCATGACAGCTTTTGCGAAGATGTTTATGAACTTTCAAATAGCTAATAAGGTTCAACTGTCTGTATTTCTTATCCCCAAAAACCATCAGCGGCTCTCCAACCACATTAGTAATACGAACAGCTTTCTCATAACACACAATCTCAGCATGATTCGCAGACAACCAATCCATACCAATAACAATGTTGAAACTGCCTAGGTCAATTGGTATCAAATCTATCTCAAAATCTCGACCAGCCAAATTAATGTTATATTTACGATACACAGTCTTAGAAGTAAGCACTTTACCATTAGCTATCTCTACAACATAAGTATTATCTAGAGGAGTTAACGGTGTTTTGATTTTTGGACTTAATTTATTCGACACAAAACTCAAATCAGCCCCTGAATCAAATAGTACATAAACTGATAAATCGTTGACCGAGAACGTACCCGTAACAAGTTTAGGATCTTCCTCAGCATCCCTGGCATTAATGTTGAATGCTCTTCCACGTGCATTCTCAGTAGTATTCTTGTTAGGGCAGGCATCACGGAAATGCCCCGGCTTACCGCATTTATAACAAACCCTCTGATTACCACCATTTCTCGACTTCCCATTACCATTACCGTTACCACCATTATTACCAGCATTATTACTACCACCGGCAGCAGGAGTAGCAGAACCCGGCATAAGCACCGTACAATCTTTAGCAATGTGTCCCTGCTTGGAACACCTCTTAAAGTAACCGTACAGTAGCCATCATGAGCCTTATAACATCGAGGACACACACGCTGATTTCAGTTATTAGAACCAGAAGTATCTTGTTTCTTCTGCTGACCTTGGTTTGGTTGCAGTTATTATCCCACTTCCTCTTCCCACTATCAGCCTTCTTAATAACTTCCTCACTAGCATCAGTCACAGCAGCCTTACTTCTCCTCAAAATCTTATCATTAAGCTTATAGGCCATAGACATAGCAGCTTCAATAGTCTGGGGCTCACTAGACTTAACCCCATGCTCAATTTTCTCAGATAACCCATCAATATAAGCTTCAATCTTAAGATTCTCATCAGCATAAACATTAGGATACAACAAAGTCAACTCGAAGAACCTTTGCTCATAGGCATCTAATTCGGTGCCCTTCATTTTTAAGTTCTTAAGTTCAGCTTCTAACTTCTTAAGTTCACCCCTAGGACGATAACGGGTGATCATTCTCTCTTTAAAGTTGTTCCAAGTTAAACCATACGCCACATCATTACCCAAACTACTAACCAAGTTGTTCCACCAAGTTAATGCACTATCCTAAGAGTGCAGCTCGCAAAACTAACCTTGTCCTCATCACGGACTCGGCTAACCCTGAAAATAGACTCAATCTTCTCAAACCAACGAATAAGTCTGATGGGTCCTTCGGTGCCACTAAATTCTTGTGGTCGAATGGCCATGAACGTTTTGTGGGAGCATCCCACCTGGTTGTTGTTATTAGCATTAGCTGCCATAGCAGCTGCTATTCCTTCGGAGATAAGTCGTTGCATACGGGCTTCGTTGGACTCGCGGGGAGGCATGATCTTCAAAATAGAATAACACAACCGTTAGTACTAAGAATAATACTAGTGTTATAAAGGAATATATCGAAAACGAAAAGATTAACCATTAAAATAATAGTCAATAAACACTATGAGTAATAACATGACAGTTATGATAGTTATAGAAATAGCCACCGCATGCATACATACTTTATGATAGAAATCATACAACATACATAGCACCTAACATACATGAACTATATTATGCATAATATAACATGCCAAGAGTCACAACATCAGAAATAAAATATGATAATGATAATAGATGTCATAAAGAAATTACCATCCGTACATAATGAAAAATATCCCATAACAAAATCCTTAATAGAATCCTCGGCAAAACGCCGTACATAACTCAAAATGTAAGGCGGTATTCTGTCCTACGTAATCCATGTAGGTATTCCACCATGTCAAAGCAGTACTCCTGAAAGTATGTGTGGCATACTTAACTTTATCCTCTTCTGCGCAGTTGCTGATTGCGAACACGGCTTCAACCTTCTCTGTCCACCGCTTTAGTCCAACGGGTCCTTCAGCTCCTTCAAACTCATTGGGTTTGCAGGCCATAAAAGCTTTGTAGGAACATCCTACCCGGTTGCCATTGTTTCCTCCACTGCTAGAACCCGATTGGTTATTGTTGTTCATTGCATTCACCACTGCAGCCATATTTGCAGCGAAAACTTGAAGTTCTTCTGTGTTCAATTGTTGTTGTCTAGTAGCTGGAGGAGCCATTTCCTTCAAAAATAGCCGACTGAGTTAATCATATAGAATTTTATTATTATATGAACTTATTATTATAAAAGCCTTTTCTTCATATTAGCGTTTTATAACTATAATAATGTTCATACTTAGCAGCTAACACACAAATTAACTACTAAAATTCTAATATGAAAAACTATGGTAAGTTATTACGTTACTACGTAATAATAAGTTGTAATAATAATAATAAACCTTCCATGCTTATTCTTATTATTATACAATCATAAGGAAAATTACATTGCGGATTTTCTTACAAACTTAAACACACAATATAATACATATTATACAATGCATGGAATACAGGATAGCTTCTGATGGTTCAAGAACGGCGAGATTTCTTAGATGTTGAAGTTGTTTCTTTCTCGGCCAAACGTTTGGATTTTCGTTTGGATAGTTCTTTTTCCAATTCCTCCCAATTGGTTCTTTCGGCTAATTGTTTGGGAGCAAAACCAACAGTCGTTATACGAGCGGTCATTTTATAAACTGGCCTCTTAGGTTGTTCAGGTGGATGATCACAAACATTTTGGGTCATAATAGGTTCATCGGGTTTGGGATCGGGTATAACAGCCAAAGATTTTCCCAAATCACGTTGTGGTTCGGTAATTTCCACAACTTTTTCAGGATCCTCTTCTTCGGGTTCCTCTTCGGGATCTTCTTCTGGATCCTCTTCTGGAACCTCTACTGGCAATTGTGAATCTTCCCAATTTTCCCAACAATTTTCCACTTTAATGGTAGCACCAAAAGTTAACTTTTCCGTTGGTTCATAAGTCGTATGCTTTGACTCAGCCTCCGAATCACTTGATAAGTAAATGAAATCTGAATCACTAGAGATGCTTATATGATCGGATGAAGTCATCTATCACATAATAGCAGGCACGTTAAGAGAACGATATATCTTATAATATTTATATGTTAATAATCTTATGTTTCCAAAAATTATATTAAGCAATCATTTTTAAAATAATTACGGTCGAAGTCCCGACTCACTAATGCATCAAAAATCAGTTAGACACACTAATGAAAAATTTTCTGATTCTCTAAGACCAACGCTCGGATACCAACTGAAATGCCCCGTTCATATTAATTATAAATGTTTCATATTAATTGGTTTCTTTGCGAGGTTTTGACCTCTATATGAGACATTTTTCAAATCTTGCATTCGTTTTTAAAAACAACCATAACCTTTATTATTGAATAAAGGTCTTAATGACATAATTTAGATCGTCTATCAAAGACAATCTCCTCAAAAAATAAGTTTTCACACAACCCATTACAATATGATCAAATATATTACAACAAATACTCCGAATGCAAGTTTAAACAATATAAACAATTATGCCGACTCCAAATCTTGACCTTGGGTTGGCATACGACAGCGAAAACGTTTTTAATATTCACCTGAGAATAAACATACTTAAAACGTCAACAAAAATGTTGGTGAGTCATAGGTTTAATTTCTATATAATAATCATAACATTTAATAAGCCACAAGATTTCATTTAATTAAATGCGCATGATCATTACAACTGCAAAAATCATTCATACGATGAGTCGCCTGGTAACCGACCTTAACATAGAGCGCTTAAGATATCTAGCATCATACATTCCACTATTCAAATGTATGACAAGAACCCTTCGAAGTACTAAAGCATTTCCACTATTCGAAAATGGGGGTGGTTGGTGCCCGTAGATCTACCTTTAGGATTCGCGTCAATTAGTGTTTTTCACTAATTCTTAGGTTACCAAGCATAATAATAATAAGTACAGATATCCAGTATAACAAAACAGTCGTAGAATGTAGTTTCATGAACTTGTGCTTATTTTGTAAAACATTTATAAATTTGCATGTATTCTCATCCCAAAATAATTCAGATAGTAAAAATGGGACTATAACTCACTTTTACAGATTACTAATTCGTCGAGAATTAGACTTGGCCACAGGTTGATTTATGAACCTATAACAATATATACATATATTAAAATATGATCGAAATATATTCACAATATTTTCTTTATTACGTGTTGATGATTTTAGTTGTCCAGTTAGCAGTCCAATGTTAGTGGTCCATAATTTGTCGTACATGAATAACTTAATATATATCTTGAATCAATCCACGACCCAGTGTATACATATCTCAGTATTTATCACAACCCAAACTATATATATATTTTGGAATCAACCTCAACCCTGTATAGCTAACTCCAACATTTGCATATAGAGTGTCTATGGTTGTTCCGCAATATATATATATATATATATATATATATATATATATATATATATATATAGATGGGTCGACATGATAGGTCGAAACATTGTATACGTGTCTATGGTATCTCAAGATTACATAATATACAATATAAGTTGTTTAAGTTATAGTTGGAATATATTTCTTACAAATTTTCACGTAGCTAAAATGAGTAGTTTTTACCAATTTTGTTTTACCCGTCATTTCTTCGTTTCAAATCCATTTTGAGTGATTTAAGTGGCTACGGTTTCATATTGAACTTAACTTTATGAAACTAAACAGAAAAAGTATAGGTTTATAGTCGAAAATATAAGTTACAAGTCATTTTTGAAAGAGGTAGTCATTTCTGTCGAAAGAACGACATCTTGATGACTATTTTGAAAAACATACTTTCACTTTGAGTTTAACAATGATTTTTGGATATAGTTTCATATTCATAAGAAAAATCATTTTCCCAGAAGTATAGCTTTTAAATCAAAGTTTTTCATAGTTTTTAATTATCCAAACCAAAATAGCCCCCGGTTGTACTACGACGGCGTATATCCGGTTTTACGGTGTTCTTCGTGTTTCCAGGTTTTAAATCATTAAGTTAGCATATCATATAGATATAGAACATGTGTTTAATTGATTTTAAAAGTTAAGTTAGAAGGATTAACTTTGTTTGCAAACAAGTTTAGAATTAACTAAACTATGTTCTAGTGATTACAAGTTTAGCTCTTCGAATAAGATAGTTTTATATGGATGAATCGAATGATGTTATGAACATCATTACTACCTCAAGTTTTCTGGATAAACCTACTGGAAATGAGAAAAATAGATCTAGCTTCAAAGGATCCTTGGATGGCTTGAAAGTTCTTGAAGTAGAATCATGACACGAAAACAAGTTCAAGTAAGATTTCCACTTGAAATAAGATTGTTATAGTTATAGAAATTGAATCAAAGTTTGAATATGAATATTATCTTGAATAAGAAAGATAACCTACTGTAAATAACAAAGATTTCTTGATCTTAGATGATGAGTTGGAATGGATTAGAAAGCTTGGAAGTAGTCATGAAGACTTGATATGATTCTTGAAGTGTTCTTGAAAGATGGTTGTTTTTATGATGATTAAAGCTTGTAATTAAAGCTAAAAGATGGTGAAAATGCTTGTAGATGATCAAGTATGATGTTAGGAGTATTTTGAGAGAGAAATTGGAGTGTAAGTATGAGAAAATGGAGTGAAGAAATGGTGTGCATTCATGAATACGTTTTTTACATTTTATAAAGAAAAAAAAAATACTTAAGTTTGTTTTCTTGCTAAATAATTCATGCAAGTTGACAAATGATGGTTCCCACATGATCCTTAATCATTTAAGGCTGCTAAGGAGCATATTTTTATTAGTATATATGAATAGTAAATACATCTAGAAGCTGCGTATTATACGAGTACAATACCATACATGTACGAGTAGAATTTTTGATGAAAATGAATGAGAATGTAATTGTAAGCATTTTTGTTAACTAGAAGTACTTTGATATGTATCTTGAAGTCTTTCAAAAGTGTATAAATACATCATAATACATTACATGTATATATATTTAACTGAGTCGTTAAGTCATCGTTAGTCGTTACATGTAAGTGTTGTTTCGAAACCTTTAGGTTAAGGACCTTGTTAAATGTAATTAATTCCATTGTTATTATATCTAATGGGATGTTAAATTGTTATATTATCATGATAACATAGTGTGTTAATATATCTTAATACGATATATAAATATTAAGACGTTATTACAACGATAATCGTTACGTATATATGTATATAGTCTTGAAGTCTTTAAGTTAGTAATCTCATTTTATGTATATAACCAATTGTTATTATATGTAATGAGATACTTAAATATCATTTCATCAAATCATAAGTGTATATATATATATATATATATATATATATATATATATATATATATATATATATATATATATATATATATATATCCATATATACATCATTATATAATTATTTCGAGTTATGACGTTCGTGAATCGTCAGACAGACTGGGTGTTCAAACATTTGTATAAAATTCATTTCAAATAACCAAATCTTAATGAGTTTGATTTCTTAACATGTTGGAAACATTTAATTATGTAAATATTAATCTTATATATATTAGCGGAAAAATCCGGGTCATTACATAAACCTAATGCCCTATTCATTATTCAAAAAGCTAGGATTAAATGACTTAAGACCTGCCAGAATGACTGTCCAACTCGCGGATAGATCAGTTAAAATTCCTCGAGGAATAGCTGAAGATGTCCTAGTCAGAGTGGATAAGTTCGCATTTCCCGTTGATTTCATCATTATGGATATTGAGGAAGACACGAAGGTCTCACTCATTCTTGGCAAACCATTCCTGAATACTGCCAAGGCTGTAATCGATGTGCACGATAAATCATTGAAATTAAGAGTGGGAGGAGAAGAAATCTGATATCGGCTAAAAAGTCATGTTTTTACCGCAGATATTGAGTCCCAAAAGCATAAAGTTCAAAAATTTTGTCGACAAAATAATCGCTTTTTTGGTTAAATTTGTAGATAAAGTAATTACAAAAACAACGCAAAAAGAATAAAGAGAAACTGAGCTAAAACGAAGATTCTAGAGCAAAAATGGTAAAAGACAAGAAATCAAGTTACGATCCAGCAAAATCAGCTGACCAGACAAGCCAAACGGCCTGCCAAATGGCTTGCCTGGTTCACAAACAGCCTACCAAACGGCCAGATTAAACGGCCCCTACAAATGGGCTGGTCTGGCAAACGGCCCCTGCAAACGGCCTGCCAGCCATTTGCAGGCAAAATTCAAGTCTATTTAAGGGCTTTTTGTCATCCAATTTCAACACACCTCTCCTTACTCTCTCACTACAATACACTTTCTCTCACTAGAGCTTTCAAGGCCTTCTCACCTCTGAGCGGGAAATTAAGTACCCGGAGGCTAACGCCGAAGATTGTAATAGGAGCGATCTAGAGGATGTCAGCACTTGTAATGGTCCAGATCTCGTCTGTAAACGTTGAACGCTTTCCTTAATTTAATAAAGTTATCTTGTTATCTTAAGTTACTTTTATCTTGCATGCCTGTCTATTTGTTACAAATGTTTATTATATGTTGAATACTTTATCTGAAACTTATCCTACTGTTATGCTGAAACCTTGACGGTTTAGAAGTTTAATTTACGGATCACCCTTTCCGCTTATTCACGTGGCTATAACCTAGTATTAGGATCTGATCAACCCTAGGATACAAGGTGAGTAGTTATGTGTGCTTAATGTCACAATAGGGATATAGTACCTACGTACGAATAACCATTTATTCGTCAAAGAAGACCTGCCCATCTACGTTGTGATTAGAGTAGGCATTGTAGAGTTCAGTGAACACTGGCTTGCTCAGAAGCATGATTCGCGTCAGAAGCAATGTTCTTGAGTTGTTGTAAGATGATCCGGGGTTGAGTAAGTGATCACAAAGGAGAGACTTCTAATCCAATTAGCAGTACCTTAGAATATCTAAGATTGCACATCTATTAATGTTTAGGCATAGTTTAGTATTAAGTGGTGGAATATTGCTTTAGTTAGACTAACTAGGATTAAAAAAAGCTGAGACTTTCCTTAGGGATAATACCACTTTATTCATGTACCTAGGATTATATCCATAAGGTGGTTTAAACCTTCTAAGGTTAACGTTTGGAGTAGGGATATCCGTCTTAGCCAGAATCTTCAAAGCCTAAACGCTTAGTGACAAATCAGTTAGGTCCACATCCCAGTTGATTGAGGTTTAGTGTTTATTCTAGGAAGTTAAATTCTTGTGATAGCTCCCCATCAGAATCCTATTCTCCATACCTATCTATCTTTATCTTTACAGTTAAATTATAGTATAATTAGTTAATCTTAATCTATCACCTCTTATCACTAGGGTTAACTATATAAGCACTTTTGCTCTACGTTACCGAGCAAACATACAAAAATACAAACCTGAGTTATATTTACCACTTACTCGTTAAAAGGAAGACAAGTAGGTGAGTTATATCTAGGAAGCCCCAGCTAAATATAAATAATCAAACCATTACTCTCTTTTGGTAGCTAATTCCGACGTGTTGCGACCTAACGACACCGCACAAATAAAACCGTCCGTTTTGGCCATATCATAAGGGTTGTAAGTTTTTGGCGCCGCTGCCAGGGACTTATTTTCTGTCTGTTATGGTAATCGTTGATTCTGTCAAAAATATCTGAGATTCTTGAGTGGTGTCTAAGAAAGACAATTATACACGGACTTAGTTGTTGGATTTTCCGAACAGTCTCCAATTATATTGGAACCAAAAGGATCCTGCCTCTCCGTTGTCAGCCTGGCCACTTGTTTCAAAGATAAATTGATAAGAACCACACACGCTTAACAAACAGGGAGTTTGTCGGTATAGGATTTAAAGTCGCCATTATAGTAAACCTTTTTAAAACTATAAAAATAAAATATTAATTATGGTATTAATTTCTGTTGATTCCAGTTCAAACTTAACTGACTACGAAAAAAGTGCGAGGCAGTTGCTCTCCCACGACTTCGGAAACCGGAGAAGTTTTCCTTTATAAAACCAAAAAAAATCTAAACCCTGATGAATCTCATTAAGAACTAATTCTTGATCCTTGTAGTCCAAGAAGCCGGATAATTTCATCTGACTTACAGCTTTCATTGCTTTTAGATAAGTTTTACTCAAATGAACCAGGATTCGACTATCTTCACGATCCAAAAGGGAGGCTTAGTCTTAACGAACTCCTAATTATGGAAGATGAAATACGGGAAGAATATACAAATATTTTCAATTATCCAGACGTGTTTGAATTTAATCCCAAAGAGAAACGGCACATTGATAAAACAAAAGCTCCGTTTACTGGAAATCTGTTAAGTCCTAGTAGAAGGTTAGACGTCTATAGAGAATTCATTAGGCACCTCTATTCCTCAGACTTCCCGTTCTCAACATTTCAAATCAATCTGTTAAAAGAGATGTGTTCTCAAGTTCGTTCTCTTCACAAACTGTTAAAAGAATGTGGGGATGATATTTTTGTCAAGTATCGGGATGCAGAAATTGATTTCAAATTCAATTTTGAGTCATTTATCAGTTTTCTACCTCATTTCAGTGATAAGAAATTTTCTCAAATTCATATAAACCGTTATGTCGTCGCAATGATTTCTGAATTAGAATTTTGGATTGAAAGCAAGAAACCTAACCCTATTTCAAAATATGGAAACTGAGATTTCTTTTACTTTGATCCAGCCTCATTTCTCATCAAAAGATTAATTGAAGTTTTTTCGGATTCCACCGAGGAAAAAATACATCAGAATTTCTTCGCAAAGAGAAAGGAAATATATTCTGAACTCGTACAAATCCTCACTATGTCAAAATTTCCATTTACAACTTCGCAAAGAAAGATCATTTGAGAAATATCTGAAAACTTTAAATTTACTATTGGTGATCCAGACTGCGCGGAAGATCTTTTATTTCAAGACACAGTGTCAAAACTTCTTTTCGAGCTTAATTATCGAGATACTGGACCTAGGGATGGAATTTCGAACATTAAAAAAGTTAAAAGGGCTTTGGTTAAACTTATGGACGATATTGGAGATTTACAAAAGTGTGAGCGTAAAATGCTAAGTGATTTTGAAATATTTTCAGTACACTTCGCTGATTTACTCTGGATGGTCAAAGAAGCTTTAAACTTATCTTTCTTTCCGAGTCATTTCTGGAACTTAGTTGTGGAACCTGTGTAATTTGTGTTTTTAATAAAATAAATATTTTAATTTTACTCCGTCCATTTGTCTCTTTCTTTTAAATTTTAGTTTAATTAATAAAAATAACCGGATTAAAATCCGAAGTAAAACTTTATTTATCTTCTATTAATCTAGTTAAAATTTTAAAATTTTAAAAGTTAAAAAATTCGCAAGTCGAGTCAGGAAAATAAGCCCGTGAGCCGCACGGGCCCATCTTTTTCTTCTTCTTTTCTCCCCTGCTCTCCTTTTCTTCTTCCTTTTTATTTTTTTCCTTCTCCTCCTTCCGTTTCTTTGGCCGACGCACCCCATCACCACCAAACTCAAATCTTGCTCATTTTTGACGATTCAAAGCTCAAATCCGACTGTTTTCATCATCAATTTTGCGCAAAAGGTACTCTTTCACGGTTAGAATCCAAGTTTTTACTCAAAGTCAAATTTTTGACTTTTGAGAAAAATTGTGTTTTATGCCCAATTTTGAATTCCTTTATAGTTAGTTAGATAATGTGATTGATGTGTGTTAGTTTTTAGGTTCTATTGAAGCATTTTGGATAGTTTTTAGCTCTCGATTCGTTAGTTGAAATTTTAGGTTAGAAATTGGTGAAATTTTCGGAAACTTGATGTTTTGCTAGCTCATTTAGGCTTAGTGATTCATTTAGGATGCTTAGAAACTAATTTTGGAACAATTTAGGCTTGTTTGCTTGAGAATTGATGTTTTGGTAAAACTACACTTAATTAGGATTAGGGTTATTCCTATAGTTAAAACATTTTTTAAAACTTAGGATTGCCTTAAAACTAGCCTAAATGAAGATATCATTGACTTGCGAATGTAAATTTAGCCTAGTCTTTGACTTTTCTTATTTTGTACGTTTTTAGCAAAATAATTATTTTTCGGTAAAACGGTCTTAATCCTTGACTTCAGAATGTTATAGCTAAAGTTTGATGATTAAAAATATTTAAGGTAATCAAAAAATGGTCATTAGAATCATTGTATGCTTAAAAATCATCATATTTTGATCAAAATTACTTATTACGACTAACGCGCTATAATTAATATTTTCTAGCATTATTTATTGCAATCACTTGTACGCTTTGAATTTTGCTTGAAAATGAGTTTGTAGTAAGATTAAATATTGTTTGCGGTAATTTTGGTTATATTTGACGATAACAGGAATTTGGAAAATGCCATTTTTAAAGCCCTCATTTCGAATTTTTTTTTTCTTCGAAAAATATATGCATTTTTCAATTCTAAGTGTTATTTTAAGTCTTATTATTTTGGAACATAACCAACGTTACTTGACCTTTGCAGATGGGTAATTATTTACCAGAAAAGTATGAGTTACCCCACTACCTTCTCGGGCAAGATAACCCAGCGGATAATGAAACGTTTATGAGGAATTGGATTAATCGACAAAAAGGGGCAAAAAAATATATCAACTGGGTAATAATGGAACAGTGTGGTTGGGTCGATGAGCTTAGACGAATTTTGAACTTTACGGCACACGGGAAAATCAACAGCGCATGGCAAAAGCTGTTTGAGATTCATGAAAAGGTGTATCAGGAGCCATACGCAGAATTCATGGCAACTTGGAGATTCGAGTCAAATGTTGACCAGGATGAGTACAACAGTCACGAGTGCATCCATTTCGGCCACCAGAATCAGATGTATCACCTAACTCTTGCACAGTTCGCAAAGCATCTAGAACTGTACAAGACGTCACACCTTAACCGTTCTGTATTGAAAAGAGGGTACACCACCCTGGAAAACATAGATCATCAAGCTTTCTGGCGCACCTACACCTCCGATAATGAAGCATGGAGGTCGAGTAAAAAGGATTCAAAATTCACCAACCCCGTTCACCGAATTCTTTACCATCTCATCGCCAAAACCCTTCACCCGAAAACCCAACATGGTGGTGCCGTTACCATTAATGATATGTGCTTGATGCACACCATGATCCACAACCAAAATATGCAAGTTGCATACCTTCTAGCCCAGGCATTCACCAATGAAAGGAATGCCTCAAGAACAGTTGTGCCAGTTTTGGGAGTCGTTGTCACCAAACTCCTTCGCAGGATGCGTATTTTGGGGAGTGTTGAGAGATTTGGGTATAGGACAGCAGCCGAGTCAGAAGAGATAAGGTATAAGCTACTGAACACTTGGGAGTACATTGGGATTGAGGGTGAACAGTTAATAGTTACAGCTAATCCGGTAATACCTGACTCAGAGGACCGGACAGTGCCAGGGGTAAGAGTTACATGGTTTAGGCCTGATACGAGGACGAGAGATGGTTGGAGACGGCGAGGTTCTCATGAACCACGGGATGAGGATGATAACACCACACAGGGATGGCCCACTGACACCCGTCGACACTCATCAGTAGGAGAAGGGGATAGGCCCTGCTTCATGGGAGATCTGCCGAGACATGAGAGTTGGTTTACTCAGCATGCGATCTTTCAGAATCTGGATCATTTTACACATTATGCAGGCAGACATCTTAATGTCCCGCCATATCCTCATGAGTATCTGATACTAGTATCCCACAGGGACCTCAGAGGTGCAGGCCCGAGCCATCAGCATTCAGGACCCCCCATCTCCACCTTGGCATCATTACACGTAGCGTACAATCATCCCATCTCCTCCAAGGCAACAGAGCACATTGGCCGGGATTTTGTCAACAACTTGTTTGACACATCCCACATGAGCACTCACAGAGATACATCCACCTCAGCCATAGTTTTCCTTATCTCTAAACTATTTTGATGATTACTTATGATACTTTATTGCATAATTAAACTGTGTTTGTACGCCCGATCTCGGGCATAACTACTTTATGTTTTTGAGCATGTATGATATTTAGAATAAAATTGCATGAATAAAACGTCACAAACAAACGACGATCGAGATCATACGAGATGTAAGCACGCAGAATGAGAATTGAAAAAACCATAATTGGCACACCATCCGACTGCACGCCTTGCAACCATAGGGGAGTACTACGTCTTCACCACTTTTTCAATAAGAATATACGCAAACTACTATACCACTTTAAAAACTAAGTGTGGGATTGGCAACAGTAGCGAACCGACAAAATAGTCATTGACGGCGCAGTCTACTTAGTTCCCGTTACGTGGTCATAAGTCTTTAAAACAATGTTTAACCAAAAATATGTCGCATTCATTTCAAATGTAAAGGTTGTTTCCAAGTTTACAAGAATAGTTCAACCAAAAGTTACGTTATAAGTACAATTGAAACCTATGCGACACAATTTAAAAGTAGCCAAAAGACGCTCCATGTATACATATATACTCGACATCCAATGCAAGTATCAGAATAATGAGCGGAAGCATGTATCACAAAACATTCAAGGACCTGAGAAAAACATAGAAATCTGTCAACGAAAACGTTGGTGAAACCATAGGTTTAAGTAAGTAAGTAAGTAAGTACAAATGAACCACAAGATTTATATCATTGAAATAATAGTAAACTATTCTAAAATTTGTTATCACGAGCACCCAATTATCAAGGTTTAACTTTCCATCCATAGAACCCCATCACAATAGTGTTAGAACATACATTGTTTCTCGAAAATATATTTCATCCGAATAACGGTAGCAAACCGTCTGAATGAGGGTTTGTCAAACCCATATGGCCATACGACATAGGTTCTCGCTTACACCCGGCAAGTGTAACTAATGATAATCGAATTGAGGATTTTTGTTTTAACTCGTATGTAGAATATTTGTTTTCGTACTTGCGTTCACTTTGTAAAATGAAACGTTTATGTTTTCTCATCCTAAATGTAAGTTTAAAAGAGTAAAAGTGGGACTATGATCTCACCTTAAGTGCACGAAAGTATATGTACTTCATAAGTAAATGTGTGCAAGAAAGAATAATAGTCTTGACCTAAACAAATAGGTTGTATCAATAACGCTAAACACGATGGGTCAAAGTTGTTCAATTAGTCCTATGGCTCGTTACGACTCGATTACATATAGCATGTGAATCACGTTGTCAAGTTTCATGCAAGATACAAGTATAAAAGCATGTTAGAACGATTGCCTAAACATTTGGTTAAGTTTGACTAAAAGTCAAACTTGGTCAAAGTCAAAGTCAAGGTCAACGGGGTCGGGTCGGGTACTCGAAAATTTTCCCATGATGAGAAATCGTATGTCAGCATGCTATCCAAATTTCATGTTAATCGGAGTTGCGGTTAAGCGGGAAAGGATTTATGAAAAGTAAAACACAAATAAAAGTAGCCTGGGACAGTGCGCGGTGCGCGCAAGAGTGCGCGACGCGCAGTTGGGCATGGAACCAGGTCAGGAATTGTCTAAGGGTTTAGCATCTGGATCTTCTCATTTTCATGGCGCGCTAAGGTATGCGCGGCGCGCATACCTGGAAAAAGTGATGGTTGCAGTAAATTGGCTAAGTCTCGATCCAAAACTCAAATTAACATAACACATGAACCGAAAACATTCAAAATGCATGCCATATATCGTTGGAAAGGTAATTTAACGCGGAACATAACTAAACACCTTTTATCAATTAGAAACATCATTGAAATAATCAAATTTCCAAATTGAAAGCTCAATTAATGCTCATTATTAATACTTCAAGTTCATAAATACACATTTATGATTCGGGAATTAAATGCATATATATAATACGCCGTTTTGTAGGTAATTATGCATATAATACCACTAAACACTTACATACCACATTGCAAAGCATTTAATGCATCAAAAATCCATTTTTACTTCTATCAAACCCTAACTCAAAATCACAAATTTAACAATTATGTTTATGAAGCTAAACCATGCCAACCTACATACCAAATTGAAGCTAGTGGTGCTAGGAACATATTTAATAAATGCACTTTTAACATCTAACAACATTTAAACAACTAAATCTCAAAATCAAACACACCCAAAATTCAAGTTCATGCTAGTTACTCAAAATAACAAGATCGAGCATATAAATCACATATTCATGTTAGACTCGAGCCATAGACACTAACTAACACTTTTATAAGTTAAAATCATCAAGAAAACAAAATCTAGTGTTTTTAGAAAGTTACCAAAATGAGATGAAGTTGGTATGGATTCGAAGAGGAAGTTGCAAGGATTCCAAATATGCAATTTGTTTTGATGTACGCTTGCTAGATCGGATTTTGATGATGATTCTTTGTTTTGAGTGTTTGAGAGCAAAAGGTGAAAGTTAGGAGAAGATGGGAGGTGGTGAATGAGTGGAGGGGAGAAGGTTGACCATTTGACCTAGTCAAGACTTTGGTCACTTGGCAACTTTAGTCCCTCGAGTTTAAAAGCGGGTGCGTGAATTACCTAAACGAAACATTTTAAGACGCGTTTTAACGGAAGATGTTATAATTATATAACGGACTTTAAATAAGTATAACGGAAGGTAAACGAAAAAAGTCGGGATGTTACATTACCTACACCTTAAAAGAAATTTCGTCCCGAAATTTAAGTAGGCGTAGTGGTCGTTGTTTCTTCCTCGAGATCTTGCGTTTCCGAATCCATGAATAAATGAGGGTATTTCCTTTGCATTTGATCTTGCCTTTCCTAAGTAAACTCGGGTCCCCTTTTGGCATTCCAATCGACCTTAACGATCGGGATTCTACTTTGTTTGTCATCAATAGTAAGCTCTTCGAGAGGAATGACGAGTTCGGGTTCGGTAAGGCACTTCTTTAAATTTGACACATGGAAAGTAGGATGAACGGAGCTCAGTTGAGGAGGAAGATCTAAACGATAAGCAACGGTTCTAACACTCTCCAAGATTTCGAAAGGACCAATATACCGCGGATTTAGCTTCCCGCGTTTTCCGGAACGGATTACACCCTTCCAAGGTGCGACTTTTAACATTACGCGGTCACCGACTTGAAATTCGAGGTCGTTGCGTCTTTTGTCGGTATAGCTCTTTTAACGACTACGGGCTGTCCGGAGCCTATCTCAGATTTGAACGATCTTCTCGGTTGTTTCATGAATGAGTTCGGGTCCGGTGATTTGTGTGTCGCCTACTTTGGCCTAACAAAGAGGAGAACGACATTTTCGGCCATATAACGCTTCAAAAGGTGCGGCTTTAATACTAGCGTGATAAATATTGTTGTAAGAGAACTCGGCTAGTGGCAAATGCTTGTCCCAAGCTTTTCCAAAATCGACAACGTAAGCTTGTAACATGTATTCCTAAGTTTGAATTGTGCGTTCGCTTTGTCCATCGGTTTGTGGATGATATGCGGTGCTCATGTCTAAACGCGTCCCAACGCTTCTTGTAAGGTACGCCAAAATCTAGAAACAAAACGGCCATCTCGGTCGGAAATAATCGATAAGGGCACACCGTGACGGGCTACGATCTCTTTAATGTAAAGTTGTGCAAGTTTTTCCATTTTGTCAGTTTCCTTCATGGCTAGGAAGTGCGCGGATTTGGTGAGACGGTCTACAATAACCCAAATAGTATCATAACCGCTCGCCGTTCTTGTTAGTTTTGTGATAAAATCCATCGTTATTCTCTCCCACTTCCATTGTGGGATTTTGGGTTGTTGAAGTAGTCCGGACAGTCTTTGATGTTTGGCTTTGACTTTGGAGCAAGTTAGGCATTTCCCAACATAAGTAGCGACGTCCCTTTTAATGTTCGGCCACCAATATTGTTCCTTAAGGTCGTGGTACATCTTATTGGCACTGGGGTGAATCAAGTATCTTGACTTATGGGCTTCGTCTAGAATAAGGCTTCGTAACTCCCCATAACTAGGCACCCAAATTCTTCCGGCGAAATATCGGAGTCCGGTCTCCTTAACTTCGAATCGAGAGGTAAGGACGTTCAAGTGTTCGAGAGAGATGTTTTCATCCTTGAGGGCCTCGTCTTGGGCTACCCGAATTTGACTATTGAGGTTGGTGTGAATGGTGATGTTTAAAGCTCGGACACGAAGAGGCACCGCTCTTTCTCTTCGACTTAAGGCATCGGCTACTACATTTGCCTTCCCGGGATGGTAACGAAGCTCGCAATAATAATCGTTCAAAGTTTCAATCCACCTTCGTTGTCTCATGTTTAGTTACTTTTGGTCAAAGATGTGTTGGAGGCTTTTGTGATCGGCGAAGATAGTACTCTTGGTTCCATAAAGATAGTGTCTCCACATTTTAAGTGCAAAGACAATGGCTCCGAGTTTGAGATCATATATCGTGTAGTTCCGTTCATGAATTTTTAGTTGTCGAGAGGCATAAGCAATGACTTTCTTTAGTTGCATCAATACACACCCAAAACCATGTTTCGAGGCATCGTAATATACAACAAAATCATCATCGCCTTCTGGAAGTGATAAGATATGAGTGGTGGTTAGCTTTGTCTTCAAGATTTGAAACGCGAACTCTTGTTCGGTTGCCCAAACGAATTTATTTCCCTTGTGAGTTAACGCGGTTAGAGGACGAGCAACCAGGGAGAAATCTTTGATGAATCTACGATAGTATCTGGCGAGACCCAAGAATTGACGAATGTGAGTAGGAGTAGTAGGAGTCTCCCACTTACTAATGGCTTCGATTTTTGATGGATCAACCTTAATACCTTGATCACTTACAACATGACCAAGAAATTGAACTTCCTTCAACCAAAATTCACACTTGGAGAATTTGGCATAGAGTTGTTCTTGTCTCAAGAGTTCAAGCACAAGTCGGAGATGTTGTTTGTGCTCTTCTTCACTTTTAGAATAGACCAAAATATCATCGATGAACACGATAACGAATTTATCGAGGTATGGTTTACACACGTGGTTCATAAGATCCATGAACACCACCGGTGCGTTGGTGAGACCAAATGGCATTACAAGAAATTCATAACTACCATAACGAGTCCAGAAAGCGGTTTGGAGACATCTTCCCCCTTAACCCTTAATTGATGATAACCCGAGCGGAGATCGATTTTCGAATATACACGAGATCCTTGTAGTTGATCAAAGAAGTCATCGATGCACGGAAGAGGATATCGGTTCTTAACCGTTAATTTGTTTAGTTCACGATAATCAATGCACATTCGTAGGGATCCATATTTCTTGTTAACGAACAAAATCGGAGCGCCCCATGGTGAATGGCTAGGTTGGATAAAACCACGGTCAAGTAGTTCTAGGATTTGACTTTTCAATTCTTGCATTTCGGATGGAGAAAGTCTATATAGTGCACGTGCTACGGGTGCGGCTCCCGGAATAAGATCGATTTGAAATTCTACCGGTCGATGAGGTGGAAGGCCCGGTAATTCGTCAGGAAATACATCGGAAAAGTCACTAACAATTGGCACATCATCGATATGCTTCTCGTCGATCTTGACTTCTTAACATGAGCTAGAATCGTGAAACAACCTTTACAAAGGTATTTTTCAACTTTAAGGCACTATACGAGGTTGAGTCCGGTGCAACTCTTATCGCCATAGACAATCAAGGGTTCACCATTCTCGATAGGAATTTGAATCGCTTTAAGATCGCAAAGAATGTGGGATTTCATTTTGGCTTGCTAATCTATACCAATGATTACATCAAAGCTCCCTAGTTCTATAGGTATCAAGTCAATTTCAAACTCTTTACCCATTAAGTTTAACGTACACCCCCGATAGAATTTGTCGTCACTTAATAGTTTCCCGTTGGCCACTTCGATGGTATAATTAGTATCTAGTGGGAGTGGTGGAGTGCTAAAAGAATGAGTCAAAGTCTTGGATACAAAACTCTTATCGGCACTCGAATCGAATAAGCAAGAGACTTAAGAATTGTTGAGAAGAAACGTATCCGTGACTAGTTCATTGTCATATCGGGCTTCCTCAGTGTTAAAGTTGAAAGCTCGGTCATGTGTATTGGGGTTCCCGTTTGGCCATATTCGTAACAAGTGACCGTCTTTGGTGCATTGGGCCCCTTTTGAGCGACGGGGGCGGCACTTTTACAATCGTTGGCCTTATGACCAATTCCTTGGTACCGATGGCAAATTAGCTTGCCACATTCACCAAAGTGATGCTTGTTGCATTTGTTGCAAAGAGGTAGGTTTTCAGCATAACCCTTCTTGCCGTCGGAGGTGAAAGGCTTCTTGGCAAAGTTGTTGTTGCTTGATTGGGGGGCTTCCCATTTTCTTTTGTTGTTACCCAACTTATCCTCGGCTTTAGGTGCCGGTACTACTATTTCGTCCACCGTTTCTATCAATTTGCGGGCCATATTCAAAGCTTCTTGATGCTTAGTGGGTTCGGATGACATTACTCCGTGTTTGATGCTCTTTGGAAGACCATCCATGTAAAGTTCAACCCTTAAAGACTCGGGGTTCACAAGGTTTAGGCACATCAAGGCTAGTTCAGAAAATCATTGATTATAGGCCTTGAGATCGTTTCTGACCTCTTTTAAAGTTCTTAGTTCTTGTTCAAGCCTTCAGGTTTCTTCACGAGGGAAATATTCGATGATCATCTTTTCCCTTAAATCGGTCCAAGAGAGGGCGTGGGCTTCATCGGTACCCACCGATTGCACATAGGTGTTCCATCAAGTGAAAGCGATGCCGGCGAATGTGTGAGTGAAGTACTTGACCTTGTCTTGGTCCAAAAAACTGCTTATGTTAAAGACGGCTTCCGTTTGCTCAAACCATCGGGTGAGCACAACCGGTGCCCCGGATCCATCGAAAGTGTGAGGTTTGCACCCCATGAAAGCTTTATAGGAGCATCCCTCATTTGAATTACCGGCTCCATTGTTGTTGTTGTTGTTGTTGTTGTTATAGCTGTTGTTATTGTTATTGTTGTTGGATGAGTGACCGACCATGGCCGCATCCACGACGATGGCTATCATACGTTGTAGAGCTTGTTCGGGTGTTTCATGGCGTGGTACACGGCGAGGAGGCATTGTTCTTTCAAAACACAAGAATATCGTTGATTAGTATTCTTAATAATACTAACCGTGATATAGAATAAGGATAGAGAGAAAATTTTCCTTGACTCGCCTTAAATTCTTTATGTCATAATGTCGGAACGTTCATATGAGTCACCGTAATATAATCCCAGAAATTATATTACCCTGATTCATATGTGCATTCGACATTATTTCATATAGTCAAGGTGGCGTGTCAATCAAATTAAACAACGTGAGATTAAGATGAAATAAGAGTAGATATGAGGAGAAAGGTTCGAGAATAAATGCACAAGTAGTCAAGTAATTCCTACTTCAAGTCTATATGCCAGTTGTAGTCTAGATTCACTAATGTACCCTATGACTCAGGGTTGACACCAATGAACTCTAAATCCCTACAACCAAGGCTCTGATACCATCTGTAGCGACCCAACAAAATTGTCATTGATGGCGCCGTCTACTTAGGTCCTGTTACGTGGTCATAAGTCTTTAAAACAACGTTTGACCAAAAATATGTCGCATTCATTTCAAATGTAAAGGTTGTTTCCAAGTTTACAAGAATAGTTCAACCACAAGTTACGTTATAAGTACAATTGAAACCTATGCGACACAATTTAAAAGTAGCCAAAAGACGCTCCATGTATGCATATATACTCAACATCCAATGCAAGTATCAGAATAATGAGCGGAAGCATGTATCACAAAGCATTCAAGGACCTGAGAAAAACATAGAAATCTGTCAACGAAAACGTTGGTGAAACCATAGGTTTAAGTAAGTAAGTAAGTACAAATGAACCACAAGATTTATATCATTGAAATAATAGTAAACCATTCTAAAATTTGTTATCACGAGCACCCAATTATCAAGGCTTAACTTTCCATCCATAGAACCCCATCACAATAGTGTTAGAACATACACTGTTTCTCGAAAATATATTTCATCCGAATAACGGTAGCGAACCGTCTGAATGAGGGTTTGTCAAACCCATATGGCCATACAACATAAGTTCTCGCTTATACCCGGCAAGTGTAACTAATGATAATCGAATTGAGGATTTTTGTTCTAACTCGTATGTTGAATATTTGTTTTCGTACTTGTGTTCACTTTGTAAAATGAAACATTTATGTTTTCTTATCCCAAATGTAAGTTTAAAAGAGTAAAAGTGGGACTATGATCTCACCTTGAGTGCACGAAAGTATATGTACTTCACAAGTAAACGTGTGCAAGAAAGAATGCTAGTCTTGACCTAAACAAATAGGTTGTATCAATAACGGTAAACACGATGGATCAAAGTTGTTCAATTAGTCCTATGGCTCGTTAAGACTCGATTACATATAGCATGTGAATCACGTTGTCAAGTTTCATGCAAGATACAAGTATAAAAGCATGTTAGAACGATTGCCTAAACATTTGGTTAAGTTTGACTAAAAGTCAAACTTGGTCAAAGTCAAAGTCAAGGTCAACGAGGTCGGGTCGGGTACCCGACAATTTTCCCATGATGAGAAATCATATGTAAGCATGCTATCCAAATTTTATGTTAATCGGAGTTGCAGTTAAGCTGGAAAGGATTTATGAAAAGTAAAACACAAATAAAAGTGGCCTGGGACAGTGCGCGGAGCGCGCAAGAGTGCGCGGCGCACAGTTGGGCATGGAACCAGATCAGGAATTGTCTAAGGGGTTTAGCATCTGGATCTTCTCATTTGCGTGGCACGCTAAGGTATGCGCGCGCATACCTGGAAAGAGTGCGGGTTGCAGTTAATTGGCTAAGTCTCGAACCAAAACTCAAATTAACATAACACATGAACCGAAAACATTCAAAATGCATGCCATATATCGTTGGAAAGGTAATTTAACGCGGTACACAACTAAGCACCTTTTATCAATTAGAAACATCATTGAAATAATCGAATTTCCAAATTGAATGCTCAATTAATGCTCATTATTAATACTTCAAGTTCATAAATACACATTTATGATTTGGGAATTAAATGCATATATATAATACGCCGTTTTGTAGGTAATTATGCATATAATACCACTAAACACTTACACACCACATTGCAAAGCATTTAATGCATCAAAAATCCATTTTTACTTCTATCAAACCCCAACTCAAAATCACAAATTTAACAATTATGTTTATGAAGCTAAACCATGCCAACCTACATACCAAATTGAAGCTAGATATGCTAGGAACACATTTAATACATGCACTTTTAACATCTAACAACATTTAAGAAACCAAATCTTAAAATCAAACACACCCAAAATTCAAGTTCATGCTAGTTACTCAAAATAACAAGATCGAGCATATAAATCACATATTCATGTTAGACTCGAGCCATAGACACTAAATAACACTTTTATAAGTTAAAATCATCAAGAACACAAAATCTAGTGTTTTTAGAAAGTTACCCAAATGAGATGAAGTTGGTATGGATTTGAAGAGGAAGTTGAAAGGATTTCAAATATGCAATTTGTTTTGATGAACGCTTGCTAGATCGGATTTAGATGATGATTCTTTGTTTTGAGTGTTTGAGAGCAAAAGGTGAAAGTTAGGAGAATATGGGAGGTGGTGAATGAGTGGAGGGGAGAAGGTTGACCACTTGACCTAGTTAAGACTTTGGTCACTTGGCAACTTTAGTCCCTCGAGTTTAAAAGCGGGTGCGTGAATTACCTAAACGAAACATTTTAAGACACGTTTTAACGGAAGATGTTATAATTATATAACGGACTTTAAATAAATAACGGAAGGTAAACGGAAAAAGGCGGGATGTTACAGCAACCCCATCTACATAAACTTTTAATAACAAAATGCCTCTTTCAAAACCTAAAGTGTGGGATATGCCGTATCCTTAATATTGAGGATAATGTTATTTTAAAGTGTGGGATAGCAAATGTTGCACATAATGATTCTTGTAAAACCCTCAAGTGTTTCTAAACTAAATTTTTCACAAAATTCAAAACTTTCCGAACTATAAAATACTAAGGATTATAAAATTCTATAAAAGATCGAAAATTTTTTGCTAGAAAATAGACAAAAGAGTAAAACAAGGTTAAAAACGTTTTGCGAAAATCAAACCAAATTTCCAAAAGAGCATTGCATAACGAAAGGCGCGATTTGACCCATTATAATTGTTGTGAGGTACCCCAAATAAGGCTTTATAAGCACTCATTTTTAGTGCTTCACTATACTTCCGTTGAGTGCGCCGATGTTAACATCTCAGAATCAGAACTTGCTCTTGATCTATATTTCGAACTCACACATTTTGACAAGGATGACTAAGTTAGAAATTTGGCTATTCGTGAAGACAAAAACACCCCCATTACACACCTCCATTTCCATCTCCATTCCACAATTCCATCCACCACTACCTATCCATCATATTTACTTCCTAAAGAAATAAATCCCGAAAAAATCATTCCTTTCGGGAAATCCTCTATAAAACCGCATTAGAAAATGCTAGCATCTGAAATCAACTATCAAAGAAGACCGCCAATGAAAGGAGACCTCGAAGAGAAAAGCAAAAGATGCTTTCTAAAATATAAATATATATATATATATATATATATATATATATATATATATATATATATATATATATATATATATATATATATATATATATATATATATATATATATATATATATATATATATATATTTTGATGAAGAAAGGTTCTGAAAAAAGGAGCAGAACTAGAAAAGATTCGAGAAAAAGAACTCCTGCAGTCAAAAAGAAGGATGCTCACCATGAAACTCCTGACAAAAAGCTGAAAGGATCACCAAAATTTGATCTTTCAAAGAAACTCCTATCTATCAAAACCCTTCGCACCTCTTCACGATAAAAGCTTAGTCCATAATTGAAAGTTCTCTCAAATAAGTGATGTAGATTTGAGTCTTGATCAAGCCTATGATGAAGAATGTGAGCATGAATGGCTAAGAGTGATTTCATTTCCTAGAACTGTAGGACACCCTAAACACTTTAGTGAAATGAGTGACCCGAGTGAGATAGCCTCAGTTATGTAACCTCCTCTCATGCTTGCGGAAAAGGGTTTGAGAATAACAAAAAGAATAAAACTAAGTTTTCACTCCTCCGTCTTGCGGAACAAAGACTACTTGATCACTACGAATAAAAGTCTTTGGTGTTTAAAGTTCGAAAGTTTGCTTGAGGACAAGCAAAGTCTAAGTGTGGGATATTTGATATCGGCTAAAAAGTCATGTTTTTACCCCCGATATTGAGTCCTAAAAGCATAAAGTTCAAAACTTTGTCAGTAAAATAATCTTTTTTCGGTTGAATTTGTAGATAAAGTAATTATGAAGACAATACAAAAAGAATCAAGAGAAATGGAGCTAAAACGAAGATTCTAGAGCAAAAATGGTGAAAGACAAGAAATCAAGTTATGATCCAGCAAAATTAGCTGACCATGCAAGCCAAACGGCCTGACAAATGGCTTGCCTGGCTCACAAACGGCCTGCCAAATGGCCAGGTTAAATGGCCCCTACAAACGGGCTGGTCTGGCAAACAGCCCATGCAAACGGCCTGCCAAATGGCCTGCCAGCCGTTTGCAGGCAAAATTCAAGTCTATTTATGGGCTTTTTGTCATCTAATTTCAACACACCTTTCCTCACTATCTCACTACAATACACTTTCTTTCACTAGAGCTTTCAAGGCCTTCTCACCTCTGAGCGGGAATTATACCCGGAGGCGAACGCCGAAGATTGTAATAGGAGCGGTCTAGAGGATGTCAGCACTTGTAATGGTCCAGATCTCGCATGTAAACGGTTAACGATTTCCTTATTTTAATTAAGTTATCTTGTTATCTTAAGTTGCTTTCATCTTGCATGTCTGTCTATCTGTTACAAATATTTATTATATGTTGAATACTTTATCTGAAACTTATCCTACTGTTATGCTGAAACCTTGACGGTTTAGAAGTTTAATTTACAGATCACCCTTTCCACTTATTCACGTGGTTATAACCTAGTATTAGGACCTGATCAACCCTAGGATACAAGGTGAGTAGTTATGCGTGCTTAACGTCACAATAGGGATATAGTACCTACGTACGAATAACCATTTATTCGTCAAAGAAGAGCTGCCCATCTAGGTTGTGATTAGAGTTGGCATTGCAGAGTTCAGTGAACACTGGATTGCTCAGAAGCATGATTCGCGTCAAAAGAAATGTTCTTGAGATGTTGTAAGATGATCCGGGGTTGAGTAAGTGATCGCAAAGGAGAGACTTCTAATCCATTTAGCAGTACCTTAGAATATCTAAGATTGCACATCTGGTAATGTTAAGGCATAGCTTAGTATTAAGTGGTAGAATATTGCTTTAGTTAAACTAACTAGATTAAGAAAAGCTGAGACTTTCTTTAGGGATAATACCACTTTATTCATGTACCTAGGATTATATCCATAAGGTCATTTAAACCTTCTAAGGTTAACGTTGGGAGTAGGGATATCCGTCTTAGCCAGAATCTTCAAAGCCTAAACTCTTAGTGACAATTCAGTTAGGTTCACAGCCCAGTTGATTGAGGTTTAGTGTTTATTCTAGGAAGTTAAATTCTTGTGATAGCTCCCCATCAGAATCCTATTCTCCATACCTATCTATCTTTATCTTTACAGTTAAATTATAGTATTATTAGTTAATCTTAATCTAGCACCTCTTGTCACTAGGGTTAACTATATAAGCACTTTTATCCCACGTTACTGAGTAAACATACAAAAATACGAACCTGAGCTATATTTATCACTTACTCGTTAAAAGGAAGACAAGTAGGTGAGTTATAGCTAGGAAGCTCCAACTAAATATAAATAATAAAACCATTACTCTCTTTTGGTAGCTAATTCTGACGTGTTGCGACCTAACGACACCGCACAAATAAAACCGTCCGTTTTGGCCATGTCAAAATCACATTCAATGTTGACCGTCTCATGAACCATCCTCGCGAAGAAGATGTGAATCTCTCTGATTCTTTTCAAGAACTCGTCAACGAATACCTGGAAGAAACCATGGCTATATGTAGTCAAGATCAAATTTCTAAGGATATGTTCTTTACACCTCCTATAGAAAATCTCGACATCCATTCAACCGTAAACCTTAGTCAACATAAATCTCCCCTCTCTGAAAGTAATTTTCTTGGCAAAACTATCCGAATAGCATCGCTAGGATAAGGAATTCCCCTACCTCTGTTTAGGAGAAGACCGAATGAAGAAACAGATTTCATTCCGGTATTTCAGGAACTCCAGTCAAATGAGGACTGTGTTGAAATTCCTGAACCAACCTTCGAAACTAAGGAAGACGTTTCTGAAGAGGAAGCATTAAGAAGGACAATTTCCAAAAACGAAGAACAGGTAGCATCAGTGACCGCTACTGAAGAATCAAAATTCCAGGAGAGATATGACTCGTTAGACTGAAAGGAGATAGCTAGGATGAAGCCATCTATTGAGGAACCTCCGGAATTGGAATTAAAGAAGTTACCCAACAATTTAGAGTATGCATTCTTAGAAGGAGAATCGCAACTCCCCATAATCATCTCAAAATACCTTACGCCACAAGAGAAGGTGAAATTGATTCAAGTTTTGAAATCACATAAGAAGGCAATTGCTTGGAAGATCTCCGATATAAAAGGAATCAGCCCCAACTATTGTACCCACAAGATCTTCATGGAAGATGATTTCAAACCATCAGTTCAGAGGCAAAGAAGGGTCAATCCTATGATTCAAGAAGTCGTCAAGAAAGAAGTAATTAAACTTCTAGATACCGGTCTGACCAATCCCATTTCTGATTCACCATGGGTCAGTCCTGTTCAAGTAGTACCCAAGAAGGGAGGGACAACCGTAATTCAAAATGAGAATAATGAGCTTATTCCAACACGGGAGGTCACCGGTTGGAGGGTCTGTATAGATTATCATAAACTAAACGATGGTGCCCAGAGAGGAAGTGATAATCCACTGAAAATAGGTCTTTGACCTATCAAAAACAATCAGGGGTTCGAAATCTTTCAACAAGTGCTTTTAAAGCGAATTTGATCGATCTATCTCTTTATTAATCTCTGGATCTTTTGATGAATGGAAAGGGAAATGAATGGTGTATTTTTGGGAGTGAATTTGGGGTGAATATTTTTGATTCATCAACTCTTTATGTGAGTTGGTCAGTTTAAATTGAGTGGAGTGGAAACGGAAACGGATGGCTTTTTGTCTTCTCTATTCAGAATGATTTCGAAAGGAGTATCGCACCTGCACCACGTATGGCGCTTACTAACCATTGGTCTTGAAACGTATGTCAGAACCAAGTTCTAACTTGAACCGTGTACCGGCACGCTCATCAATTGAAATGACAAAGCACTGTAGATTTCATGGGTCATACAGATACTTTGGGTCCAAGATTCCTCAGCTTTTTGGGGGTAGGGGTCGTGCTGATCATGCGTAGCCTTTTACATATTTTCTTAAAAGAAATCTTTTGACACAAAACATAAGTTTCAGCTTAATCGTTCCGTTCTAATGAATGTTCTGAAAACCGATTTCTAGCAATTTTATTAGATCTTTTGGGCAAAAACAAGGTAAGAATTTTTCAAAATCACCCAATATCCATTGCTTAATTACTTTTTAGATAAAAGAATTTTTCAAAACTTGGCGTTTTACGGTTACTCGTCCTTTAAACCTTTACCCATTACCCTACACTTAGAAGAACATTGTCCCTAATGTTCTCTGAAAAAGAATATTTTAATACTTTATAAATTAAGGACATTGACTTCTAAAATTTCCAAGTTAATTGTGGGGGTTACCCCACACTTAGAGATTTTAGTGCGTAATAATCGAAATAGGTTTGAGGAAGGATTACTTCCCTATGGTCGTGTTACTTTCCTAGTGCTGGGCCTTCCTACGGCCAGTCTCCTAATTACTGGAAAGGACCAGTCTCTTTTGATAAGATTTCTGCATGAAGAACAAAAAGAGAAAGGCAGCATTTCCACTATATATAACTTTTTAGCACAATGCTTTAAAAAGATAAAACTAAAAGTAAAATAAAGCAAAGTAGTCTATGGAATACTATCCCAGTCAATGTGCTGAGTCGGTGCTGCGAAGTATCCAAAGAGATCATCACCATCCTTTAGTCTCGGAAAATACTCAAGTGGTTACCCTATATCCAACTCAGGGCCTAGTAGTGAATCCAGACAGAGGTCTGACGGCAACTCCAGGTGTGATAGGCTCGGGAAAGGCTCATCGTCAGGTATACTCCCAGTGATCTCGAATGCCTAGTCTGTGGGTGGCTCAATTGATATAGGAATAGTGACTAGGTGACAACCCTCAGGTAGCTCAGTGACTGGGACTGGCTTAGTGACTGGAGAAGGCAGCGTGATGGGAATAGGAGTAGCATGTGCAAGCATGGCAGCTGAAGCAACTGAGTGAACTGAGGCCGATGTAGAACGCCCGGGGTAGCTTGTCATGTTGGCTGAACACGGCTCGCTAGCCTAAATAACGACTGGCCCAGAGTATTACGTGGCATCCCCTCGTACTGAAGGTTTGCTATAAGGACTCAGTAGAGCCTCTGCTGGTCTCTGAATATTACCCATGTAACATCAGGGTCATTTAAGGTGGCTCTATAGTGTATCACTATCTGTGGCTCATGTTTCTCTAGTAGCTGTGTGTGCTCAGCAGGCTTCCTGGCTAAACGTCTACATCATCGAACAGGAGGAGATGGCGGTGCTGTGTCAATGTCCTCCTCAACACTCTCTAATATCAATCGCCTTGGGCCTAATTGCCCTGTTGATGGCCTGTTCTGATTAGCACTGCTTCCGGATGAGTAAACTCTAGGAGTCCTCCTACGAATTGGGATGTAAACTGAAGCTCCTGAACTTGGCATTTTTGCCTTAACACATTCAACAAACTTGTAAGCACTAAGCGCAAGTATGGTGCTGAGTTGTTAATACACAGATATAATATTTTTAGACTGAAAATAATTGAAATAAAAATAAATAAAAATAAAAAGGATAAGCAAGGGGTGCCTCCCAAGAGCGCTTTGTATATCAAGTCGTTACAGCTCGACTTTTCTTTGTCAGATCTTCAGAATGGATCAAAGGAGAAGAGGTGCTCCTCCTTATCGTGGTCTTCTAGATAAGCTTTTAGCTGGTGGCCGTTGACTTTGAAGTTGCCAGTAGGTCCTTCTAATTCCACGGCTCCGTGTGGAAAAGCATGTACAACTTTGTATGGGCCACTCCATCTTGATCTAAATTTTCCAGCGAACTTCTTGAACCGAGAATTAAAGAGCAGAACCTTATCTCCAGGAGCAAACTTTGTAGGAATCAATTTTGCATCATGTGTAAGCTTCGTTCGTTCCTTGTAGATTTATGACGTTTCATATGCTTGGTCTCTTAATTTGGCGAGTTCGTTCATCTGCATCTTCCGCTGCTTTGCGGTAATTGAGGGATCGAGGTTGCAGGTCTTCAGCGCCCAGAGAGCTTTATATTCAAGTTCTAGCGGAAGGTGACAAGCTTTTCCATAGATCATGCGGTAGGGTGTAGTCCCTAGAGGATTCTTGTAAGTAGTCCGGAATGCCCACAGAGCATCTTCTAGTTTCTCAGCCCATTTATTTCCATGATGGCCGACAGTTCGTTCTAGGATTCTTTTGAGTGCTCTGTTCGTGACCTCTGCTTGTCCGTTAGTCTGCGGATGATAGGCAGTGGACATCTTGTGGGTAACTACATATTGTTGCATCACCTTCATAAATTGAGTATTGCAGAAGTGTGTACCTCTATCACTTATTATAGCGCGGGGAGCTCCAAATCAGCCGAAGAGTCTCTTCAAAAAGTTGGTGATGACTTTAGCATCATTGGTTAGAAATACTTGGGCTTCGACCCATCTGGAGATGTAATCTACTGCTACGAGGACATATTCTTTCCCATTATACTTTGGGAATGGCCCCATGAAGTCTAATCCCCGTATATCGAAGATCTCGCAAGCTTGGATATTAGTCCAAGGCATCTCATTCTTCATAGAGATAATACCTTGCCTTTGGCATACGTCGCAACGCTTTACAAGCTCTTTCACATCTCGAAATATAGACGGCCAATAAAATCCTGATTCGTAGACTTTTCTTGCAGTTAAGTTTACTCCATGATGACCTCCAGTTGGTTCGTGGTGATATTGGTGAAGAATCCCTGCTGCTTGTTTTTCATCTACGCACCTCCTGATTATCTGATCAGGGAAAATTTTAAATAGGTAAGGATCTTCCCAGTAGTAGTTCTTGGCATCCCTAAAGAACTTCCTTCTTCGGGAGGTGCTCATTCCCTTCTATACTACTCCGGCAACTAGGTAGTTGGCCATGTCGGCATACCAAGGAGTGTCAGTGAATTGTGATCTTATATGAGTTTGTCCTAAACTCATAAGCTGTTCTTTCGGGAATTTATCTCTGATATCTTGTTCAGCAAGTTGTTCCATCGCTGGGTTCTCCAAACAACTATGATGATCTGCTGCGACGTTCTCTGCTCCTTTCTTATCATTAATTTCAATATCGAATTCCTGAAGGAGTAAGATCCATCGTAGGAGTCTTGGTTTCGCGTCTTGCTTAGTGAATAGATATTTGAGGGCTGAATGATCTGTATAGACCGTAGTTTTGGACAAGATGAGATAGGAACGGAATTTGTCGAAGGCAAATACTACAGCTAGCAGCTCCTTTTCTGTGGTAGTGTAATTCTCTTGAGCTACGGTTAAGGTTTTGCTTGCGTAATAGATTGGATGAAAGTGCTTATCTGTCCGCTGTCCAGGTACAGATCTAACTGCGAAGTCACTTGCATCACACATGATTTCGAATGGTAGACTCCAATCAGGAGCTATCATGATGGGCGCATGTGTTAGCTGTTTTTTCAGATAGTTGAATGCTTTTCGACATTCTTCATTGAAGACAAATGGGACTTCCTTTCCTAGGAGATGAGTGAGAGGTCGTGTGACCTTTGAAAAATCCTTAATGAAGCGTCGGTAAAAACTGGCGTGTCCAAGGAAACTCCTTACCGCTTTTACTGTGGTAGGTTCTGGAAGTTTGGTAATGGTCTCAATCTTAGCCTTATCAACTTCTATTCCTGCTTTTGAAATGTTATGTCCTAAAACTATCCCTTTTTTAACCATGAAGTGACATTTTTCCCAATTCAGAACTAAATTTGAAGCTTCACACCGGGTGAGCATCTTGTCAAAGTTTAAAAGGCACGAATCAAAGGTACTACCAAAGACTGAGAAGTCGTCCATGAAGACTTCCATACAATGTTCAATCATATCGTGGAATATTGCTACCATGCATTGTGACGACCCGAAAATTTCTGACCAAATTTAAATTTAAATCTTATATGGTTTCGACACGATAAGCAAATTCTGTAATGTTGAGTCTCAAAATTTTTGAACTATTAATTAAATTACCCTGTGACTATTTCCGACAATTCACGAACCTTTAATTGTAAATAGAAATGTATATACGAATAACAATACATGTAAATAGTTATATTATAAATTAAATAGATTAATAAACTATTGCGTGATTTAGTTATTATGAAAGAAAACTTAAATTTGTTATTTAAGACATAATTAAATATGTAGTAGTTGTAATATATATATATATATATATATATATATATATATATATATATATATATATATATATATATATATATATATATTGAAGATATTTCGTATGCCCGAGAGACATATTAAATTAATGTGGCTAATATGTTTTGATCCAAGTCGGGTCATACCCAATAACAAGCTTACCAACACTTTATATGTATTTAATCTTAACGACTGGATCGTTAAATAAATATGCGACACTTGAACTTTAGAAAATTGGTTTTCTGAAATGTTATTACTTGAAATAAATTATTTGGATAATTGATAATGCTAAAAACGAACATATATTTCATAGCATTATTCCTCAAGAAAGACAAGCTTTTAGTTGCAATTGTTCTATTTACAAGTGATATTCGTTTAAATAATAAAAGGTGAAGACAAAAGACAGATTCGACGAATTAAAGACGCAAACGACCAAAAAGCTCAAAAGTACAAAATACAATCAAAGAGGTTCAAATTATTGATGAGAAACGTCTAAAAATAACAAGAGTACAAGTTGCGGAACGCAAAGTACAAGATATTAAATTATACGAAAAGACGTTCGAAAATCCGGAACCGGGACATGAGTCAACTCTCAACGCTCGACGCAACGGACTAAAAATTACAAGTCAACTATGCACATAAATATAATATAATATTTAAATAATTCTTATAATTATTTAATATATTATATTATTTATAAAACCATCGGCAGAAGAAAACAACCAAAAATGAGCCTCCCCAGCTGGCCATGCGATCGCATGGCCTGGAAGGCATAAATCCATGCGATTGCATGAGCCCCAGTTCCAGCCCACATGCCTATAAAAATCGAGCTTTGGTGCACCACAAATCATATATATCTCTCTCTCAATATACGTAAAATATATATATATATATATATATTTATAATTTATATTTTAATTTTAATTATAATTCTAATAATAAGGGTATGTTAGCGAATGTTGTAAGGGTGTAAGTCGAAATTCTGTCCGTGTAACGCTACGCTATTTTTAATCATTGTAAGTTATGTTAAACCTTTTTACATTAATGTCTCGTAGCTAAGTTATTATTATGATTATTTAAAACGAAGTAATCATGATGTTGGGCTAATCACTAAAATTGGGTAATTGGGCTTTGTACCATAATTGGGGTTTGGACAAAAGAACGACACTTGTGGAAATTAGACTATGGGCTATTAATGGGCTTTATATTTGTTTAACTAAATGATAGTTTGTTAATGTTAATATAAAGATTTACAATTGGGCGTTCCTATAAATTACCATATACACTCAATCGGACACGATGGGCGGGGTATTTATATGTACCAATAATCGTTCATTTAACCGGACACGGGAATGGATTAATAGCCACTAGAATAATTAAAACAGGGGTGAAATTATGTAAAAGGACACTTGGTATAATTGATAACAAAATATTAAAACCTTGGGTTACACTCAGTCAACATCCTGGTGTAATTATTAAACAAAGTATTAAAATCTTGTTACAGTTTAAGTCCCCAATTAGTTGGAATATTTAACTTCGGGTATAAGGATAATTTGACGAGGACACTCGCACTTTATATTTATGACTGATGGACTGTTATGGATAAAAACCAGACGGACATATTAAATAATCCAGGACAAAGGACAATTAACCCATGGGCATAAAACTAAAATCAACACGTCAAACATCATGATTACGGAAGTTTAAATAAGCATAATTCTTTTATTTCATATTTAATTTCCTTTATTTTATATTTAATTGCACTTCTAATTATCGCATTTTTATTGTTATTTTATTTAATTGCACTTTTAATTATCGTACTCTTTAATTATCGCAAGTTTATTTTATCGCACTTTTATTATTCGCAATTTCATTATCGTTATTTACTTTACGCTTTAATTTAAGTCTTGTATTTATTTATAATATTTTACATTTGGTTTTAACTGCGACTAAAGTTTTAAAATCGACAAACCGGTCATTAAACGGTAAAAAACCCCCTTTATAATAATAATATTACTTATATATATGTATTTGTATTTTTATAAAAGTAAACTAATATAGCGTTAAGCTTTGTTTAAAGATTTCCCTGTGGAACGAACCGGACTTACTAAAAACTACACTACTTTACGATTAGGTACACTGCCTATAAGTGTTGTAGCAAGGTTTAAGTATATCCGTTCTCTAAATAAATAAATATCTTGTGTAAAATTGTATCGTATTTAATAGTATTTCCTGCTAAAATTAATAACTATTTTATACCACTCCGCTACCACATCAATAATTGTATTTAATTATTTATAGGTTTAAATAATTATGTTGTATTATATTTTATAAAATGGTTTATAAAATTATTGCAAGTAACAAGTACATGTTTATTTTATACAAGTTTTATAAAATTATTTACAAGTTTTATAAAATTAACATCTTGTATAAAATAATGGGTAAATGTGGGCAGATTTTGTAGACCCAAGAAGTCCTCCCATGCTTATTCCTTTTGGTACTTTTGAGGTCTTAACTCCTAGGTGCATGCTTAATAAGTTTACCAAGGTCTTGACTCAATGGGAACATGCAATACACAACAAAACAACAAGTAAAAACTACATAAAATTGCTCCTGCTGCTGTCTGAAAGCTGTGGGCTGTTTAGGACTCAAGAGAGGTTCTAAATTTGCTTTTACAAGCTCACATCAAGTGTAAATCAATTCCTAACTAAAGGCATAAGTGCTGGGGTTAATTGCTTGGGGTATTTCACACTTGAGGCTTCAAGTTAGAAGCTCATTTTGCATCACCTTCTTCAACATTCCTGCTGTCCAAAACAGCCCTCAATCTATATTGAGGAGGTATTATCTCTTATCCTTCTCTTTGGTTTGTAAGTATAGTTCAAGACTTGATAACTTCATGGAATTCAATTTAAGTGGTTTAACATATTAACATGCTTTCTTAATAACATGCTTCCGCTTTCTTAACTCTAATTGAATTGGTTTCATGAATTTGTTTATTTAAGAACTTGTTGAAATGTTGAATTCCATCAATGGTATCTAGAGCTGAAGTCTATGGATTATGCTTCTTATATGGCCTTTAAACCCGCTATATTTGCATTCTAAGTACATGCATGAATACGGAATGCAAAAACTTTCGGGTTTGGGAGGGTTGGTATTTTTGGCCGAATTTGGAAGCTCCAAAAATGGGTTTGGTTCTTCCATTTTGGTCATTTTGTTGTATGTTGAAGTTCACAATCAAGCCTTGGCCTTTTGTTTGAATGGTTGCATGTTTGGATGATTATTAATAATTCATTTGGTATGTAATATTAATTCATTCATGTGGTTGTAATATTCATTCAAGTTGGTTTGTAATATTGTTATTTTGGTTATGTAATTTATTTTATATTTGGTATGTAAAATAGATTAGGTTGTATTTTCATTTTCTAGAAAAATGTATTAGGATATGTTTTTTGTAAAAATGAAGATACAAGATGAAGACTTGGAAGATGCATTTGGATGCAAGATTAAGTGGGAGATTTTGAAATCTCCTACTTAGTGTTATAACCCTTAACCGGTGACATTTGTTTTCAGCTAAACAAATGTCTACCAAATTGGCTTGATTGTGAACACATTTGTTTGCATGCGTGGTTGTTATATTTCTTGTATGATTGTGGATTGTGTATGTTACTACAACAATTTATCACTCAAGTTAACAACAAGCATAACTACAATTTAATTGGTTAAATTAGACGTTATTAACGACATGCAATACGACAATTTAAATGGTTAAATTGAAATGGCTAAAAGGACATTAATAAACGGTTATGATTAGGATCATATATAAAATGATTTATATCATGTAATTAGCTTAATTACAAGGCATGAAAATGGTTTTTCACAAGTACCATACACTAAATGCATGTTGGTGTGTGGCATAAATGTTTTCTTAAACTAGAATTAACGAAAACTTAAAATCCCTTAATCGACAAGGCAAACAAGTTAAACGCCATCCTTTTGTGTGACACTTGAAAATATTAGGGAACTCATAATGGGATAAAGGTCACCTAACCGTTGTGAGCAAACTAATATGATTGAGGTAAATTTCACACACTTGTGGGATAAAGGTCACCTAACCACTTGGATGTTAAATTTACACGTTTACACAAGTAGGACGACTTGATTTGGGAATCATGAACTTAGGGTCACCGAAGCATGAGGAACAAATAGGCGTTGATGGGATGAATATGCCATGCAAAAGGATTGCATGATCTCATAATTTAGAAGTTGCAAAAGGATTGCAATTGTCATATAAATGACTACCTAGTTAAATCAAATAACGGGATAAAGGTCACCTAACCGAAATTTGATTTACCGTTGGATTCTAATATTTAATAAGTTAATTAAAATTTAAAAGGGTATTGTTTATTAAATTTAAAATCGATACTCAAATGAACTTTGTTAAATTTTGTAGATGGCCGCCAATAACAACAACATGCAAAACACACCTATTAACTTGAACAACCTATCGTTAAGGTCTCTCCTCGAGAAAGACAAACTCAACCATACGAACTTTATGGATTGGTTCCGCAATCTTAGGATTGTCCTCAAACTTGAGGATAAGGCGTATGTGTTGGAAGACCCCATTCCCGATCAACCCGACGAGGATGATACGGAAGGCATGGCTTATTGGGATAAGTATTGCGCCGATTCGGTGCAAGTCACTTGCCTAATGCTTGGGACTATGATACCCGAACTCCAAAAGGATTTCGAGCATCATACTGCATATGACATGATCACGCAATTGAAGGAGATGTTCCTTCAACAAGCACGTGTCGAGCGCTTCGAGACCGTTCGAGCACTTCATGCATGTCGTATGGACGACTCCCAATCCGTTTCATCTTATGTCCTTAAGATGAAAAGCCTCATTGATCGCGCAAACCGTCTTAATCTCAACATATCTAATGAGCTAGCCACAGATCTTATCCTAAACTCCTTGTCAAAGAGGTTTGACCAATTTGTAATTAATTACAATATGAATGGGATGGATAAGACCATTGGCGAACTTCATGGCATGCTTAGGACGGCGGAAACTAGCATGGGTAAGAGGGCTTCACCCGTGCTAATGATCAATGATGGTGGGTCCAAAGGTAACAACACCTCTAAGCCAAAGGAGGCTAAGAGGAAAGGACCTGCCCATCAAGGCAAGGGAAAGGGGATGATGGTTACCCCAACCAAAAACAAGAACAAGAAGCAAAAGGTTGCCGGACAAGCAAACCCCAAGGAAGACCCGTGCTTCGGTTGCGGTGAAATGGGTCACTGGAAACGCAACTGCCCGGTCTACCTTAAGGAGTTGAAGGAAAAGAGGGAAGCGGGGCAAACCTCAGGTAATATATATATGGTATATATAGAGCTTAGTATTACTTCTTCTAATACATGGGTATTAGACACTGGATGTGGAACTCACATTTGCAATTCTTTGCAGGGTTTCAAAAGAAGTAGCAAGCAAATGGGAACATCAAGTCTCTTTATGGGTAATAGAGCCAAAGTGTAAGTGAAGGCTCAAGGAGACTTTGTATTAAAGCTTCCAAGTGGTTTGGAACTTTTTTGAACAATGTTTTGTATGCACCGGATTTATGTCGAAACATTATTTCAGTTTCCCGTTTAAAACAATGTGGTTTTTATCTTAATTTTGTTAATGATGATATCCACGTTTATTTAGATAATGTATTCTATTTTAAGGCTTCGCCTTCAAATGGAATTTATGAATTGGTTCATGATGACACATCATCTAGTAGCTCAATATACCATACTAGCACCAAGAAACTCAAAAGGGATTTGAGTGATTCCTACTTATGGCATTGTCACCTTGGTCACATAAACAAGAATCGAATGCATACACTTCAAAAGAATGGCCTTTTGAAATCAAATGAACTAGACTCGTTTGATGTATGTGAATCTTGTTTGCAAGGCAAAATGACTAAAGCACCTTTCAAAGGGACCTACGAAAGGGCTAAGGACTTATTGGGATTAATACATTCGGATGTATGTGGACCCTTTAAGCCCACAACTAGGAATGGTGAAAGATACTTCGTTACTTTCATTGATGACTTTAGTCGTTTCGGATATGTTTACTTGTTAAGACATAAGGACGAAACTTTTGAAGCATTCAAAGAGTATCAAAACGAAGTACAAAATCAACTCAATAAGAAAATCAAGGTACTTCGTACCGATAGAGGAGGTGAGTACCTAGCGATGCTTTCCAAGATCATCTTAGAAGTTATGGGATTATCTCGCAACTCACTCCTCCTGGAACACCCCAACTGAATGGAGTTTCCGAAAGGAGGAACCGAACCCTAATGGATATGGTTCGATCTATGATGGCTAGAAGCTCGTTACCTCTATCATTTTGGGGTTATTGTCTATGCTCCGCGGCTCGTATTTTAAATATGGCCCCAACCAAAAAAGTGGAACGAACACCTCATGAGATGTGGTTTGGAAAACCTCCATCTCTATCATACTTAAAGGTATGGGGATGTGAAGCTTACCCTAAGCGTTACGTCCCTAATAAGTTAGATGCTCGATCCACAAAGTGTATCTTCATCGGATATCCCAAGGATAATATGAGATATTATTTCTATGATCCCTCCGAACAGAATGTATTTGTTGCTCGGAAGGCTGAATTCCTTGAAACTAAGTTCCTGATGGAAGGTGATAGTGAAAGGAAGATAGATCTTGAGGAGTTCGAGATCAAGTAGATGATACACAATTGGTTGATACTAGCACTCAACATGAAAATATTGAGAATGATCAAATGGATGATCAAAATACACAAGACGTTCGCAGATCTGGTAGAATTAGTAATCCTCCTGAGAGATATAGGTTTCTCATGGATGGTTGCTATGTGGTTGATTTGGATGAACCAGCAAACTACCAAGATGCTTTATCAAGGATTGATAAGGATAAATGGCAGGAAGCCATGAACGCTGAGATGCAATCCATGTATGACAACCAAGTTTGGGAACTTGTTTCACAACCTGCTGGCTCTAGGCTAGTTGATTGTAAATGGCTCTTCAAAATGAAAATCGACATACATGGAAACTTGGATACATATAAAGCTAGACTTGTAGCAAAAGGTTTCACTCAAACTCAAGGGGTTGACTATGATGAAACTTTTTCGCCTGTGGCAATGCTAAAGTCTATTAGGATATTATTTGCCATTGCTGCTCATTATGATTATGAAATATGGCAAATGGATGTCAAGACCGCTTTCCTAAATGGATATCTTGTGGAAGATATCTATATGGTTCAGCCTGAAGGTTTTGTTGATCTGAAATATCCTAAAAAGGTATGCAAGTTAAAGAAGTCAGTCTACAGATTGAAACAAGCATCTAGAATGTGGAATCATCGTTTTAATGAGGAGGCCGAGAAATTTGGCTTCATCAAAAATGGTGATGAAGATTGTGTATACAAGAAAGCTAGTGGGAGCACTATCATGTTCCTTGTACTGTATGTGGATGATATATTGTTATTTGGAAATGATATTCCGAAAATGCAAGGAGTTAAAACTTGGCTAAGTAAATGCTTCTCCATTAAGGATCTTGGAGAAGCACAATACGTTTTGGGGATTGGGATCTACAGGAATAGATCCAAGAAACTGATAGGTTTGAATTAAAGTGCATACATTGAAAAGGTTCAAGATGGAGAACTCTATGAGTGGTTTGGTACCTATTCAAAGAGGAACGCCTCTCAGTACATCTCAGTGCCCTACCTCGAAAGATGAACAAGAGAGAATGAAGAGAGTCCCTTATGCATCTGCTATTGGGTCAATCATGTATGCAATGATATGTACTAGACCGGATGTGTCATGCACCCTAAGCTTGACAAGTAGATACCAGAATAACCCAGGAAACAGTCATTGGATTGCGGTTAAAAGTATATTGAAATACCTTAGGAGAACTAAGGATATGTTTCTAATATATGGATCTGGTGAGGAGGAACTTGCTGTAAAGGGTTACGTGGACGCGAGTTTCCAAACTGATCGAGATGATTCTCGATCACAATCCAGTTATGTCTTCATGTTAAATGGAGGTGCGGTCTCTTGGAAGAGTTCAAAACAGGATGTTGTTGCATTATCCACTACAGAGTCAGAGTACATCGCCGCATCATTGGCAGCTCAGGAAGCTGCATGGATGAAGAAATTCATCGACGACTTAGGAGTAGTCCCTTCCATTCAGGACCCTCTTGAGATCTTTTGTGACAACGAGGGTGCGATTGCTCAAATCAAAGAACCTCGTGCTCACCAAAAGACCCGTCACATTGAGCGGAGATTCAACTACATAAGGGATGAAGTTGAAAAGGGAAAGATATGTATTCGCAAAGTTCACACAGATCTTAATATAGCGGATCCTCTCACGAAGCTCTTACATGGATCAAAACATACAAGACATGTTTGTGCATTAGGGCTTCGATATTCTAGTGATTGGTCATGATCTGTTTTAAGTATTGTAACGGAACGAAATTTGTTTAAACTCATTAATATAATTATGGTATTAATTTATTTTGAGTCATGTTCCTATTTTGCATATTTTATCCATGAATAAGTAATTATTCTAAATTCCGTAGTCGATCACATTCGTGGGAACAAGTGTGAGGTTTAGACTATTATGAACTTGGATTGGTATACATTCACGAGCTGAATGAAATGCAAGGTTGCAACCAAGGTTCATAGATATTTGTGGGATACAAATATTGGAAGATCCGCACTCAAGATTCACTAAATGGAGCCTTTGTGGTTGATCACATGCAATCTTGAGTAAAGGCGAATATCATTGTATCCTCTGACCTGAGATACATATTGGGTTCGGATATTTACCAAATATTGTGCCTTGATTCTTTCCTTCGCTATTCTGAAATATGGTAGTTCATAAGGGAGAGCTCAGGAATAATGCAAGGTATTTATTTAGGACGTATGTAGTCAAGATGGAATTTATCCCTCTTATTCGTTGAGAGTCAGATGTCTAAGGCCTGATAAAGTTAAATCTATAAGAGAGTGATCACTCTGTATCTCTTGGATTTAACATGACATCTAGGATGAAAGGATAAATGAAAAGATTCACCTATTCATATTCGAGATGGGAACTCGAAAAGGATGATGTTATTGAATGGCACAAAGTCATAACATATTGGGGGTGATGGACAGTCGTTAGGTGGTATCCATCACTTGCATTAATTTCTTATGTTTCTCGTGCAAGTAGGAGATTGAAGGTATTTCGTATGCCCGAGAGACATATTAAATTAATGTGGCTAATATGTTTTGATCCAAGTCGGGTCATACCCAATAACAAGCTTACCAACACTTTATATGTATTTAATCTTAACGACTGGATCGTTAAATAAATACGCGACACTTGAACTTTAGAAAATCGGTTTTCTGAAATGTTATTACTTGAAATAAATTATTTAGATAATTGTATTTAATTATTTATAGGTTTAAATAATTATGTTGTATTATATTTTATAAAATGGTTTATAAAATTATTGCAAGTAACAAGTACATGTTTATTTTATACAAGTTTTATAAAATTATTTACAAGTTTTATAAAATTAACATCTTGTATAAAATAATGGGTAAATGTGGGCAGATTTTGTAGACCCAAGAAGTCCTCCCATGCTTATTCCTTTTGGTACTTTTGAGGTCTTAACTCCTAGGTGCATACTTAATAAGTTTACCAAGGTCTTGACTCAATGGGAACATGCAATACACAACAAAACAACAAGTAAAAACTGCATAAAATTACTCCTGCTGCTGTTTGAAAGCCGTGGGCTGTTTAGGACTCAAGAGAGGTTCTAACTTTGCTTTTACAAGCTCACATCAAGTGTAAATCAATTCCTAACTAAAGGCATAAGTGTTGGGGTTAATTGCTTGAGGTATTTCACACTTGAGGCTTCAAGTTAGAAGCTCATTTTGCATCACCTTCTTCAACATTCCTGCTGTCCAAAACAGCCCTCAATCTATATTGAGGAGGTATTATCTCTTATCCTTCTCTTTGGTTTGTAAGTATAGTTCAAGACTTGATAACTTCATGGAATTCAATTTAAGTGGTTTAACATATTAACATGCTTTCTTAATAACATGCTTCCGCTTTCTTAACTCTAATTGAATTGGTTTCATGAATTTGTTTATTTAAGAACTTGTTGAAATGTTGAATTCCATATATATATATATATATATATATATATATATATATATATATATATATATATATATATATATATATATATATATATATATATATATATATATATATATATATATGATTGATATACATAATTATTGATTGTATGTATATTATAATATATAAAATGTATAAATATTAAACATTCAATATATGTTATAATATATATAATAAATAAATATTACATAATTAATAAAATGTAACAATGGCATATTAAATTTGATTACAAGTTAAATTATAGTTATTTTGTTATTATAAATTTCATTAAAATAAATATTAATATTAGTATTAATAACAGTATTATTAATATTATTATGTATTATATATAGATATAAAATTTGATACATTTGATTTTGTTATATTATCATTATTAATATATTTACTAATTATTATTATTTATTAGATATAATATATGAAAACTGATGAATCCAAATTCTGTTTCATATCACGATCAACCTTTATCAAAAATCTTTTCCTGTCTGCAAATTGATACCAATTCACTCAATAACAAGAGTCAGATCCAAAAATTGTTATTTTATGATATCAAATAAATAATACAAAATCCGTAGCCATCACTATCTGAATTATTTTTTTTTTATCTTCTTCTTCTTGTTTAAGATTCTAAGCTGCTTTCTGTCACAAGTCAACTTCACTATCTGTTTTCCATTTTTGTTTCTTCTATTACAAATTGATTCTTGTCTCTGATCTCATTACAATGCAAACAAATTCTGTTAGCCATCAAATTCATCATTTTATTTTTATTGTCTTCTCCTTCTGGCCTCGAATATTTCTGTCGACCACCATCAATCCTACAAAACAAAATGTGATCAGTTATTGATACGATATCACTCACTATATATATACAAATAATTACATACATAAAGCACATAGAGGAAGAGGGAGATATTAAGTTACATATACATATATTACTTACACTCAAGCAATTGCAGAGAGATATTTAGGATTCATAATCGAAACTCAAACCACCATCTTCATTTGATTATCTTCATAACACCACCTTTTTGATAATCGAGAACCACCTTCAAACACTATGAAATCGCTGCCTTTGAAAACCCACCTCAAACCCCCACCATTAAAAATGAAATGTTTATGTTTCAAATAAAATGAACCAAACACCATTATTGCCACTCCTTTTCTTGTTTCATACGTGAAATACTCAAACAACCACGATCACCTCCAAACCATATCAACCCCACAGCTCATCAAACCCCTTCTTGTTTCTCTTCGATCAACTGTAAACCAAAAACCCATTTAGATGTTGTAGATATTCGAAAACTACCATATCTCTCCACATAACCATCACTATCCTACGACCATCACTCACACCACCATTTCACCACCTTGTGTGCTCATCACCAACATAAAACCACCATGGATAATCACCATACGACACCCACACAACCCAAAACAAAACCATATTTGTTTACACTACTACTGCTGTTTTCGCTATATTTCTGTCCTAAACTAACTCAAGAACAACCTGTAAGTTGTTGTTTTTAATTTACGATTAATAACCCAACAGCATCACCACTTCCGGCGTCCTCTTGTAAACAATAATCAACTTCAACCACCACTATTTTGCTGCCTTCTGTTTTAATTTATGTTCGAAACCAAACAGCCTGCTATTCACTTCTATATTGTCAAAAACAGCAGCCATGACTGCCGCTGTTGCATTGTTTTCTTTTCTGCTTCAGTTTAACAAGTTAGATAGATGAGATTACAGTAGAGGGTATGATAGATTTGATGAAGATATAATGATGAAATAGGTGGTATATGGATGCAGTTTGGAGTTTTGTTAACATAGTTATATAGAATAATATTATACAGCTCATATTATAAAAAGTTATGCAAGTGGATCATTATAGAACTTATTGGCCGACACCTTGATATTTCTCTATATCTTCTGTTTTAAAAACCGAACCCCACCCCCACTAAAGGTGTTACACGATAGTTATTGTTCCAGCTTTCTGTGTTTATTGAGCTGTTAAGGCACGAGGCCTGTTCCAGATTTCTGCTTCGGTTGGGCTTATTAAATTGGTGAGTTTACTAATTGGGCTTAAGAAATAGTCTGTTGGGCCAATGGTGAAATACATGGATGATCTGATGATGGCGTATAGGGATGAGATAATGATAATAGATAGCCAGAGAGTTCGCTAATAAACCGGTTTTTATATAATTTTTTTTCTAGTGGACTTGATCCAATTTGGTTGTTACATGCATGTTGGCGCATGGGTGTATGCATGATGACACATGATGAATAATAAAGGTGTCCATACTGAGATAATGCTTTACACTAATAAAGATGATGGATACTAATTAATGCTTAAAATATTGGCGCATGATGAGATGTTTGATGATGATAAAAATCGATTAGTTTAAGGATGAAGAAGATCAGACGAGAAAAGATGTATAGTTTATAATTCGGGTTTAAAAATAGAAATGAAATAGTAGAGGGATGGTCAGGGGTGTGTTGGGTTAATGAGAGGTCGAGAGTTCGAGTCTGAGCAACATCATATCTTTTTGAAAGCCTTTTTAAACCCTTTTAAGGTAGTAATTTATTTCTACTACTATTAGCATTATTATTATTATTATTATTATTATTATTATTATTATTATTATTATTATTATTATTATTATTATTATTATTATTATTATTATTATTATTATTATTATTATTATCATTTTTGTTATTATTATTAATACTATTATTAATAGTATTATAAAAATTATTATTAATTATTATTAGTATCATTTTTACTAAACACTATCATTTTTTTAATAAAAAGTATCATTTTTATTATTATTATTATCATTATTTTTAAAACGAGTATTATTATTAGTATAACTACTGATATTATTAATATAAAGATATTACGACTTTTTATTAGTATTATTTTAACCAAATAAATATTAGTTACATAAAAATATAACTAATACATATAACCTAACTCTATTATTATTATATTAAGTAAGATATATAAAATAAATATATATATAAGTTATTAATGGAATACATAAATCATTTAAATAACAAGTATATCACTAATAATATATAAATTCGTTCGATTACGAGTATATGTGTTAATGTATATATAAATGATATGGGTTCGTGAATCCGAGGCCAACCTTGCATTGTTCAGTTCCGTCGTATTCATATTTTCACTACAAAATATCGCATTGTGAGTTCATTTGATTCCCTTTTACTCTTTACATTTTTGGGACTGAGAATACATGCGCTGTTTTTATAGCTGTTTTATTAAATGCTTTTGCAATCTGTATTTTTGGACTGAGATTACATGAGATGCTTTTATAAATGTTTGATGAGATAGACACAAGCAAAACATTCCTCGAATGAATTATTACGCAGACAGAAGTTCTGTGAATTATTATTGAATTAGTTGGACGTTATAATTGCCACTAATTGTTGTGAATATTTTCCCCTGATTATTATTGCTTGGTAACCTAAGAATTAGAAATGGGTATGGCCTAATTCACGCGAATCCTAAAGGTAGCTACCGGGTTTAACACCCCCACCTAGAATGTTCACTTGACGGAAGAGCTAGTGGGAGTGGTGTTTAGTACTTCCAAGTTTATATATTATACATACGAGATGTTCTGTTTTGGGGATATTATTTATGTGCATTATATGTTAAGGTCGGTTACCATGTTGAGCAATGAAATCAAATTGAATGTTATGTATCGAGAGAATGATTTTTATACACAGGTTATGTGTATTATTTTTGTGCACGAGATATGTGTACGGTTATTTAAAAATCGCGAGGCAACCTACGGGGGAGAAAAGAATACGAACCTACTCTGCCAAGCATTATGAAAAATGGGTTTGTACACGAGATAGGTGTACTGTGTTTAAATCTTGTGGTCTATCAAAATGATGAATTTTACTGTTTATGATAAACCTATGAACTCACCAACCTTTTAGTTGACACTTTTAAGCATGTTTATTCTCAGGTATAAAAGAAATCTTCCGCTGTGTATTTGCTCATTTAGAGATAATACTTGGAATCATTCATGACATATTTCAAAAGACGTTACATTCGAGTCGTTGAGTTCATCATGAATATTATTAAGTCATTTATAGTTGGATATATTATGAAATGGTATGAATGCCGTCAACTTTTGATGTGATGAAAGTTTGTCTTTTAAAAACGAAAGCAATGTTTGTAAAATGTATCATTTAGAGGTCAAATACCTCGTAATGAAATCAACTATTGTGAATCGTTTATAATCGGTATGAACGGGTCCTTTCAGTTGGTATCAGAGCGGTGGTCTTAGCGAACTAGGTCTTGCATTAGTGTGTCTAATTGATAGATTTTAGATGCATTAGTGAGTCTGGACTTCGACCGTGTCTGCATGTCAAAAGTTTTGCTTATCATTTCTTGTCGAAAATTACTTGCTTATCATCCTTAAAGTCTAGACACGTCTTACTACCTCTATTGCATAGATAGTGTATAGACAAAATTCATATCTTAGCATATCTGCTAATTCATATCTTAGCGTATCTGTTACTGTTACCTTTGCCTGACAGCTTTCGAAATATTCTCCGTAATCTGCGAAATCTTTATGCTATATATACGTATTCTACGTAGTTAGAATATCATCTAATATTTGAAAATCATTTCACATTGAAAAAAAATCCTTTATTCGAAAGTACAAAATGGAACTCGTCACTAGTTCAAGTTCCTCGGATTCCGACAGCTATTCCAATATCGAAACACAATTGAGCTCCGAAAGCAGTATAACCGGAATGGATCAACAAATCAGTCATCACCAATTTTGGATGAATTGGGGATGGGTTCGTAGTCGACTTAATCAATGGAGACGCGAAGAAGGCAATCCCTTCCACCAACCGAATTCACCTCTTGGTGAAGAACCTGAAGCACTTACCGACGAACCTGTCCGAAACACCATATTCACCCTCATTGCCAGGATATCTCGCAACGATTACATAATATCTTCAGTTCTAAACCTTATTCATCCGTTCGTCCCAACCGACAATCATCCTGGTGTGATAGAAGAAGGCAACAAACTTCGCACTCGAGTAATCAATTTGGAGAATATGGCGCAAAACTTACCAGCTTCAGCAACATCACCAGCACCAACAGTACCACCAACAACCCAAGTTTCAACATCACATGCCTCAACATCACAACCTAGACCTCTGACCTAATCATCATTCTATCTATCGTTCTACGTCATTTATTTTCATTCTACCTGACGATTATGTAATCTCTAATATTTTAGAGATTATGTACTCTAGTTCTAACGGTAAATTAAATGAGATTAATATCATATTGACTCATTAAATTCATGATTACATCTGAAGAAAATATATATGTAAGTGTATTTTCATAAAGATTGTAATTAAGAACTCTTGTGTACAAACTGTTAATGGTGAAAATATTTTAACGGGTAGGTAATACCCGAGAAATATTTAGATTTCACATTAACATGATATACTGTACATTCTTCAATTCAGATTCAACAGTCATTGAACTATCCTACCTACATCCACAAATATATGTATTCGTTCACCAAAGAACAACTATTCTCATTCAAATTCAATTTCATATTCGGATTTTGACCGATCAGAATTCAAGTCAAGATTTGACAAGTGGCATAATGAAGAAAATAATGGACAAATAAATTGATTAGTGACCAATTAATTGACTACGTAAAACTTTAAACCTATACTAACTTTGGATTATTGGACTACTAACATTAGACTATTAACCTTGGACAATTAAAAAATATTAAAAGATTAGGAAATATTAATTATAACACATTTTGATTTAAAATATCGTTAATAAATTAAATCTACTACAGGTATATATTTCCTCAAGTTGCCACTTGAGTTCATCTTAAACATCTTTTGTATCTTGATGATTACATTCAGCGTTTAATCATCTAAAAACACAATTCTCTTGAAACCACCTCGGATTGATAACCGATGATTCCGATATGGTAGCATTAAATGCAGAAGAAACAGCAAAATTGTAGATGGTCTAAATGGTCAAAAGTTGGATAATAAAGAATGGAATGTTGGGAATGCTCGATAGAAAATTTTGTACTGAAAAATGGATTGAGTTAACAATGAAAGAGACCAAGGACAAATACAAGGACCAGACCCTATATTCAAAGAATCCAGGTAATTCTAGATCCGATGAAACCTTTAGAGAATATCTTGCTCTGAAGTCATGTTAAAATTTTGCGGAAAATTTTCTTTTCATCAATCTTCGAACTTAGAAATTCCAAAATATCATCATAAATATCTTCAATATTTCTGAGGATATTTTCATAAATATTCTCGTCCGAAATTATATACCTCTTCGTGCTTTCTGTATTTCATTATATTGGAAACTTCTGTAAAAATCTAAGTATAAATTATAAATGAATTATGGAGAAGTGTTGAGAATTAGAGCATGAGTTAGTATAATATAATGACGCTTGGCCAACGTGATTATATTACAGTAAGTCATGCTGGAAGTTCTAATGAAACATGATGATTCACAGATCATACCATCATCATGTGCCATGTTACATAACTCTTTCATTCTACTTAACCTCCGAACATATCAAGAACATATTTTCTTGATAGTTCTATCTTTCGTGATTCTGATAAATTAAAAATCAAATCGTGCAATTATCTTTCTTTCCTACTTAGTATATTACAGTCATTCAAAACTCCATACCTACGAATTCTGGACCATTATTCGCTTGACTTGAAGTCGGGAAGAAGAAACAAAAGAATGGAGCTTCGAAATATAGATAATAATATGAGCGACATCAAACAAAAGATTACAAACCGTGTATATCTATGCAAATAGCAAGATAAAGACTCGGGAGAATTAAAAACACTACAATCCCTAGAGCAGAGTAGAAGTAAACAGATTCCTCAAGTAGTAGTGAAAAAGAAGGATGATTGTGGTGATAGTCAGGAAAATATCAGTAATCAGAACTAGAGTAAGGATTTTTACAATCTTTTGGAAGTATGAAATGAGGAAGAAAGTATAGGAGTGGTGAAAATAATGGAACGGAAGAGGCTAATTTATAGCGAAATATCAGTCATAGAAATCGAGGCAGATTACCGCATTGAATTAAAGAGGATTCTAATTTCCTTAAATCCTGAAGAATCATATCTTATATAGATTACAAAGATTATCTCTAAATTCCTTGAATTCCAAAAATCCACCGTGACTACGTCAAAAGTTAAATCTCTATCTCAATTTTTGGTGACAGCTTCACTCGTACGCTTCACATAATCAAATCGTTTTACCTATATTAATCAATAATGATAAAACTCTATTTATCGACTCATATTTGTCATGAAAACATTTTTATCGTTAGCCATGACGACCTCGATCAAATTTCGGGACGAAATTTCTTTAATGGGTAGGTACTGTGACGAGCTAAAAATTTCCGACCAAATTTAAACTTAAACCTTATATGGTTTCGACACGATAAGCAAAGTCTGTAATGTTGAGTCTCAAAATTTTTGAACTATTAATTAAATTACCCTGTGACTATTTTCGACGATTCACGAACCTTTAATCTTAAATAGAAATGTATATATGAATAACAATACATGTAAATAATTATATTATAAATTAAATAAATTAATAAACTATTGCGTGATTTAGTTATTATGAAAGAAAACTTAAATTTGTTATTTAAGACATAATTAAATATGTAGTAGTTGTAATATATATATATATACATATATATATATATATATATATATATATATATATATATATATATATATATATATATATATATATATATATATATATATATATATATATATATATATATATATATATATATATATATATGATTGATATACATAATTATTGATTGTATGTATATTATAATATATAAAATGTATAAATATTAAACATTCAATATATGTTATAATATATATAATAAATAAATATTACATAATTAATAAAATGTAACAATGGTATATTAAATTTGATTACAAGTTAAATTATAGTTATTTTATTATTATAAATTTCATTAAAATAAATATTAATATTAGTATTAATAACAGTATTATTAATATTATTATATATTATATATAGATATAAAATTTGATACATCTGATTTTGTTATATTATCATTATTAATATATTTATTATTATTATTATTATTATTATTTATTATTTATTAGATATTAGATATAATATATGAAAACTGATGAATCCAAATTCTGTTTCATATCACGATCAACCTTAATCAAAAATCTTTTCCTGTCTGCAAATTGATACCAATTCACTCAATAACAAGAGTCAGATCTAAAAATTGTTAGATTATGATATCAAATAAATAATACAGAATCCGTAGCCATCACTATCTGAATTATATTTTTTTTATCTTCTTCTTCTTGTTTAAGATTCCTAGCTGCTTTCTGTCACAAGTCAACTTCACTATCTACTTTCCATTTTTGTTTCTTCTATTACGAATTGATTCTTGTCTCTAATCTCATTACAATGCAAACAAATTCTGTTAGCCATCGAATTCATCTTTTTATTTTTCTTGTCTTCTCCTTCTGGCCTCGAATATTTCTGTCGACCACCATCAATCCTACAAAACAAAATGTGATCAGTTATTGATACGATATCACTTACTATATATACAAATAATTACATACACAAAGTACATAGAGGAAGAGAGAGATATTAAGTTACATATACATATATTACTTACACTCAAGCAATTGCAGAGAGATATTCAGGATTCATAATCGAAACTCAAACCACCATCTTCATTTGATTATCTTCATAACACCACCTTCAAACACTATGAATTCGCCGCCTTTGAAAACCCACCTCAAACCCCCACCATTAAAAATGCAATGTTTCTGTTTCAAATCAAATGAACCGAACACCATTGTTGCCACTCCTTTTCTTGTTTCATACGTGAAATACTCAAACAACCACGATCACCTCCAAACCATATCAACCCCATAGCTCATCAAACCCCTTCTTGTTTCTCTTCGATCAACTGTAAACCGAAAACCCATTTAGATGTTGTAGATATTCGAAAACTACCATATCTCTCCACATAACCATCACTATCCTACGACCATCACTCACACCACCATTTCACCACCTTGTGTGCTCATCACCAACATAAAACCACCATGGATAATCACCATACGACACCCACACAACCCAAAACAACACCATATTTGTTTACACTACTACTGCTATTTTCGCTATATTTCTGTCCTAAACTCACTCAAGAACAACCTGTAAGTTATTGTTTTTAATTTACGATTAATAACCCAACAGCATCACCACTTCCGGCGTCCTCTTGTAAACAATAATCACCTTCAACCACCACTATTTTGATGCCTTCTGTTTTAATTTCTGTTTGAAACTAAACAGCCTGCTATTCACTTCTATATTATCGAAAATAGCAGCCATGACTGCCACTGTTGCAGTGTTTTCTTTTCAGCCTCTGTTTAGCAAGTTAGATAGATGAGATTACAGTAGAGGGTATGATAGATTTAATGAAGATATAATGATGAAATAGGTGGTATATGGATGTAGTTTGGAGTTTTGTTAACATAGTTATATAGAATAATATTATACAGCTCATATTATAAAAAGTTATGCAAGTGGATCATTATAGAACTTATTGGCCGACACCTTGATATTTCTCTATATCTTCTGTTTTAAAAACCAAACTCGACACCCACTAAAGGTGCTACACGATAGTTATTGTTCCAACTTTCTGTGTTTGTTGAGCTGTTAAGGCACGAGGCCTGTTCCAGATTTCTGCTTCGGTTGGGCTTATTAAATTGGTGGGTTTACTAATTGGGCTTAAGAAATAGTCTGTTGGGCCAATGGTGAAATACATGGATGATGTGATGATGGCGTATAGGGATGAGATAATGATAATAGATAGCCAGAGAGTTCGCTAATAAACCGGTTTTTATATTTTTTTTTTCTAGTGGACTTGATCTAATTTGGTGGGTACATGCATGTTGGCGCATGGGTGTATGCATGATGACACATGATGAATATTAAAGGTGTCCATACTGAGATAATGCTTTACACTAATAAAGATGGTGGATACTAATTAATGCTTAAAATATTGGCGCATGATGAGATGTTTGATGGTGATAAAAATCGATTAGTTTAAGGATGAAGAAGATCAGACGAGAAAAGATGTATAGTTTATAATTCGGGTTTAAAAATAGAAATGAAATAGTAGATGGATGGTCAGGGGTGTGTTGGGTTAATGAGAGGTCGAGAGTTCGAGTCTGAGCAACGACATATCTTTTTGAAAGCCTTTTGAAACCCTTTTAAGGTAGTAATTTATTTCTACTACTATTAGCATTATTATTATGAATATTATTATTATTATTATTATTATTATTATTATTATTATTATTATTATTATTATTATTATTATTGTTATTATTATCATTTTTGTTATTATTATTATAGTTACTATTATTAATAGTATTATAAAAATTATTATTAATTATTATTAATATTATTATTAGTATCATTTTTACTATACACTATCATTTTTTTAATAAAAAGTATCATTTTTATTATTATTATCATTATTTTTAAAACGAGTATTATTATTATTATTATAACTACTGATATTATTAATATAAAGATATTACGACTTTTTATTAGTATTATTTTAACCAAATAAATATTAGTTACATAAAAATATATCTAATACATATAACCTAACTCTATTATTATTATATTAAGTAAGATATATAAAATAAATATATGTAAGTTATTAATGGAATACATAAATCATTTAAATAACTAGTATATCACTAATAATATATAAATTCGTTCGATTACGAGTATATGTGTTAATGTATATACAAATGATATAGGTTCTTGAATTCGAGGCCAACCTTGCATTGTTTAGTTCCATTGTATTCATATTTTCACTATAAAAAATCATATTGTTAGTTCATTTGATTTCCTTTTACTCTTTACATTTTTGGGACAGAGAATACATGCGCTGTTTTTATAACTGTTTTATTAAATGCTTTTGCAATCTGTATTTTTGGACTGAGATTACATGAGATGCTTTTATAAATGTTTGACGAGATAGACACAAGCAAAACATTCCTCGAATGAATTATTAGGCAGACAGAAGTTCTGTGGATTATTATTGAATTAGTTGGACGTTATAATTGCCACTAATTGTTGTGAATATTTTCCCCTGATTATTATTTCTTGGTAACCTAAGAATTAGAAACGGGTATGGCCCTAATTCACGCGAATCCTAAAGGTAGCTACCGGGTTTAACACCCCCACCCAGAATGTTCACTAGACGGAAGAGCTAGTGGGTGTGGTGTTTAGTACTTTGAAGTTTATATATTATACAGACGAGATGTTCTGTTTTGGGGATATTATTTATGTAGTGACCTGAACTTTTCCATGATTATATATACTAAATGAAAACTATATTTGCATGATTAAATATTTCCAACATGTTAAGCAATCAAACTTGTTAAGACTTGATTAATTGAAATGAGTTTCATGTAGACAATTGACCACCCGAGTTGACCGGCGATTCACGAACGTTACAACTTGTAAAAACTATAGGATGCTATATATATATATATATACATATATATATATATACATATATATATATATATATATATATATATATATATATATATATATATATATATATATATATATATATATATATATATATATATATATATATATATATAGTTAACATGATATTATGATATATAGTATCTCACTAAGTATATTAACAATGAGTTATATGCATAAAAATGAGATTATTGAATTAAGAAACTCAAAACGATATATATAACGATTATCGTTATGACAACGTCTTACTAAATACATATTTATCATATTAAGATATTGTTACACTATATTTAACATGATAAAATGATAATTATATATATCATTAAGTATGTTAACAATGAACTACATATGTAAAACAAGACTACTAACTTAAGAATTTCGAAACGAGACATATATGTAACGATTATCATTGTAACGACATTTTAATGTATATATATCATATCAAGATATATTCATACATCATAATATCATGATAATGTAATAATTTAACATCTCATTAGATATAATAAATAATGGGTTAACTACATTAAATGAGATCGTTAACTTAAAGGTGTCAAAACAACACTTACATGTAACGACTAACGATGACTTAACGACTCAGTTAAAATGTATATACATGTAGTATATTAAGATGTATTAGTACACTTTTGAAAGACTTCATGACACATATCAAAGTACTTCTACTTAACATAAATGCTTACATTTACATTCCCATTCATTTTCATCAACAATTCTACTCGTATACAACCGTATTCGTACTCGTACAATACCCAGCTCCTAGAAGTATATACTATTGGTATATACATTCAATGATCAGCTTTTAGCAGCCCTTAATGAGTCATCAAACATGTGGGAACCATCATTTATCAACTAGCATGAAATATCTCACAAAATTACAAAAGTATTATAAATCATTCATGAATTATTTACAAGAAAACAAACTTACACATCCTTTATATCTAATCCATATACCAACGACCAAAAACATATAAAAACACTTTTATTCTTCAATTTTCTTCATCTAATTAATCTCTCTCAAGTTCTATCTTCAAGTTCTAAGTGTTCTTCATAAATTCTATAAGTTCAAGTTTCATAAAATCAAGAATACTTTCAAGTTGCAAGTCTACTACCAAGCTTTCTAATCCATTCCAAGTAATCATCTAAGATCAAGAAACCTTTGTTACTTACAGTAGGTTATCTTTCTAATTCAAGGTAATACTCATATTCAAACTTTGATTCAATTTCTATAACTATAAACAACTATCTTAATTCGAGTAAAAATCTTACTTGAACTTGTTTTCGTGTCATGATTCTACTTCAAGAACTTTCAAGCCATCCAAGATCCTTTGAAGCTAGATCATTTCTTGTCACTTCCAGTAGGTTTATCCACAAAACTTGAGGTAGTAATGATGTTCATAACATCATTCGATTCATACATATAAAACTATCTTATTCGAAGATTTAAACTTGTAATCACTAGAACATAGTTTAGTTAATTCTAAACTTGTTCGCAAACAAAGTTAATCTTTCTAAATTGACTTTTAAAATCAACTAAACACATGTTCTATATCTATATGATATGCTAACTTAATGATATAAAACCTGAAAACACGAAAAACACCGTAAAACCGTACATACCGCGGGCTGTTTTGGGTTAGTTAATTAAAAACTATGAGAAACTTTGAATTAAAAGTTGTTCTTATGGGAAAATGATTTTTCTTATGAACATGAAACTATATCCAAAAATCATGGTTAAACTCAAAGTGGAAGTATGTTTTTCAAAATGGTCATCAAGACGTCGTTCTTTCTACTGAAATGACTACCTCTTACAATATTGACTTGTAACCTGTATTTCCGACTATTAACTTATACTTTTTCTATTAATTTTCATAAATTTCAGTTCATTATGAAACCATAGCAACTTGAATCACTCAAAACGGATTTAAAACGAAGAAATTATGGGTAAAACAAGATTGGATAATATTGCTTGTTGTAGCTACGTGAAATTTGAAACAAATCTATATAAATCATAACTTAACTAACTTATATTGTATTATACATGTATTCTAACATATATTATGTAATCCTGGGATACCATAGACACAAATACAATGTTTTGACATATCATATCGACCCATATATATATATATATATTTCGAAACAACCATAGACACTCTATATGCAGTAATGTTTGAGTTAGCTATACAAGGTTGAGGTTGATTCCAAAATACTATATATACTTTGAGTTGTGATCTAGCCTGAGACTTGTATACACGGGGTCGTGGATTGATTCGAGATAATATATATTGCTTTATTTCTGTACATCTAACTGTGGACAACTAGTTGTAGGTTACTAACAAGGACTGCTGACTTAACAAACTCAAATCATTAAAACGTAATAAAAATGTTGTAATTATATTTTGATCATACTTTGATATATATGTACATATTTGTTATAGGTTCGTGAATCGACCAATGGCCAAGTCTTACTTCCCGATGAAGTAAAAATCTGTGAAAGTGAGTTATAGTCCCAATTTTTAAAAATCTAATATTTTTGGGATGAGAATACATGCAAATTTATAAATGTTTTACAAAATAGACACAAATACATGAAACTACTTTCTATGGTTAAATGATCGAAGCCGAATATGCCCCTTTTTGCTTGGTAATCTAAGAATTAGTAAATCAGTCTACTAATTGACGCGAATAATAAAGATAGATCTATTGGGCCCAACAAACCCCATCCGTTGTAGCGGATGCTTTAATACTTCGAGTTTTTATATCATGTCCGATGGATGTCCCGGAATGATGGGGATATTCTTATATTCATCTTGTTAATTTCGATTACCAGGTGTTCACCATATGAATGTTTTTTATCTCTATGTATGGGATGATGTTTACGAAAAATGAAAATATGAAATTAGTTTGTCAAACATTTGAAAGACATTCCAGGCATGCCTTAGTTTATAAATGGCTTTCCTTTGAAAGATGGGGTATATCACATTGGGGAGACTTTAAGTTACGCCAAGTTTTCTTTAAGGCATTTAGTGCGGGAAACCCAGATGTAATTTTATGCTACGGGTTACGAACCTATTTTGACTCAACATATCCCAACATAGGACTCCGTTCTTTAGAAAAAAGCTTCTAACATGCAACATAAAGAAGCATGTTATGCTTACGGGTTAATTATGTTAGCTTTTCACCGAATTGAGAAAAAGAACATTGGGTTGCAACTTTTAAATAAAATATTCCCATAAGTGACGGACTCGGTAGTTGAGGTGAGAAACAAGGTTTTTAGACTGTTACGGGGCTGTTGGGCATTACGTAACCCTCGTCCTTTTGACGACATTACAATATCATGCCTGGTCAACGGTAACAATGGTTATTTTCCACAAGACTAAGGATGGGAAATAGTCTTAGTAAAACCAGAATGCATGACTTGTTTTTGGACTTATGAATTACGTGTCTTTATTGCCTTTGCTGAACGACTTGCGTATTAACTAGAATTGCCTTTATAGCTGTCGTGTAGCAAAGTTATTATGTGCTATATTTCATCCTATATGTATTATAGTGGTATAGTATGTTTGTAAAATATTGTATAAAAGTTTGAACGCGAAATATTATTGTAATAAGTTTTTCATATAGAATCGTAGTAGTTGAATTGTATAGTAGCTACTAAGTATGAACTTAACGGGTAGGTACTACCCGAATTAAAACTATAAAATGCTAATATGAAGAAAAAGCTTTTATAAATAAGTTCATATTATGCTACGAAATACTATTGACTACTCTTAAATTCTATATGATTAACTCAATTCTTTTGGCTATTTTTGAAGGAAATGGCACCGACGACTCGTCAGAACTTGAACATGAGTGAGGAAGACTTCCGTGTTTTTCTTGCTGTGAACATAGCCGCAGTGCAGGCCGCAATGCAAAATAACAACAATAACTCTGTGATAATGCTAATAACGAACATATATTTCATAGCATTATCCCTCAAGAAAGACAAGCTTTTAGTTGCAATTGTTCTATTTACAAGTGATATTCGTTTAAATAATAAAAGGTGAAGACAAAAGACAGATTCAACGAATTGAAGACGCAAACGACCAAAAAGCTCAAAAGTACAAAGTACAATCAAAGTGGTTCAAATTATTGATGAGAAATGTCTAAAAGTTACAAGAGTATGAGCCGCAAAACGCAAAGTACAAGATATTAAATAGTACGAAAGGACGTTCGAAAATCCGAAACCGGGACCAGAGTCAACTCTCAACGCGCGACGCAACGGACCTAAAATTACGAGTCAACTATGTACAAGAATATAATATAATATATATATATATAATTATATAAATTATATATATTATATAAATATTAAAAAAATGCAGCAGCCCACGTTTTGGAACCTTTGTGAGCTGGAAAAGCAGGCCATGCGATCGCATGGCCAGAAGGCACAATTTCCATGCGATCGCATGGCAGTGAAAGGCTGGCCACATCTATAAATTTCGCAGTTTTTAGTCGAATGTTTTACACCTTTCTCTAATCTATCTCTCACTCTTACGATATATATATATATATATATATATATATATATATATATATATATATATATATATATATATATATATATATATATATATATATATATATATAAAATTTATAATTTTAATTTTAATTTAATAATAATAAGGGTATGTTAACGAATGTTGTAAGTGTGTAAGTCGAAATTCTGTCCGTGTAACGCTACGCTATTATTAATCATTGTAAGTTATGTTCAACCTTTTTAAATTAATGTCTCGTAGCTAAGTTATTATTATGCTTATTTAAATCAAAGTAATCGTGATGTTGGCCTAAAATATTAAAGACGGGGTAATTGGGCTTTGTACCATAATTGGGGTTTGGACAAAAGAATGACACTTGTGGAAATTAGACTATGGGCTATTAATGGGCTTTATATTTGTTTAATTGAATGATAGTTCATTAATTTAATATAAAGATTTACAAATGGACGTACCTATAAATAACCATATAAACTCGATCGGACACGATGGGCGGGATATTTATAAGTACTAATAATCGTTCATTTAACCAGACACGGGAATGGATTAATAGTTAATGGACATATTAAAACAGGGGTGAATTACATACAAGGAAAATTGGTGTAATTATAGTTTAATTCCCTAATTAGTTGGAATATTTGACTTCGAATATAAGGATAATTTGACGAGGACACTCGCACTTTATATTTATGACTGATGGACTGTTATGGACAAAAACCAGATGGACATATTGAATAATCCAGGACAAAGGACAATTAACCCATGGTAATAAACTAAAATCAACACGTCAAACATCATGATTACGGAAGTTTAAATAAGCATAATTCCTTTATTTTATATCTCATCGCATTTTTATTTACTGTCATTTTATTTATCGTACTTTTTATTTATCACACTTTTATTTATCGTTATTTACTTTACGCTTTAAATTAAGTTATATTTATTTTTAATATTTTACATTAGGTTTTAACTGCGACTAAAGTTTTAAAATCGACAAACCGGTCATTAAACGGTAAAAATACCCTTTTATAATAATAATACTACTTATATATATATTTATATATTTACAAATATAGTTTTAAAAATATAGCGTTAAACTTGGCTAGTTCCATGTGGACGAATTGGACTTACTAAAAACTACACTACTGTACGATTAGGTACACTGCCTATAAGTGTTGTAGCAAGGTTTAGGTATATCCACTCTATAAATAAATAAATAACTTGTGCAAAATTGTATCGTATTTAATAGTATTTTCTAGTAAAATATAAGCTATTTCGTATACACCCCTACGCACATCAAGTATTTTTGGCGCCGCTGCCGGGAACCCTAAACGCCGAAGCGAGACGCTATAAAAAAATATTTCTAATAAGTTTTAATTTCTTTCTGTAAAAATACTTTTTAAATATTAAAAATACAAAAATATAAAAATAAAAACAAAATATATATATTTTTAAGAGTTGTTCAAAATAAAAAAAAATTAATTAAAAAGTTTGTATTTTCTTTTAGTTACAAAAACTAAGAGGTAGTTTTTTTTTAAATTAAGTTTTTATTTATTTTATATAAATATTCTATTTAAATTAAAAACAGAAAAAAATATTAGTTTTTAAGCTATTTTTGTAAAAATATAATTTTATATAAGTTTTAAAATACAAAAATATAAAAGAAAAATATATTTCTATTTAAATTAAAAAGTTTATATTTTTGTTTTTCTTTTGTTAAAAATTAAAACTAATAAGTATTTTTTTTAAATATAAGTTTTTATTTATTTTATATACATACTTTATATAATATAAATCAGAAAAAAAATATAAAACTATAAACGTGCCGTACTGTAGCAGCCCAAGATCAGAGCTGGATCCAGAAGTCATGCGATCGCATGGCTCGTATGCATAAAACTCATGCGACCGCATGAGACAGTCTGACACGCCTGGTCTGAACCTGGTACTGCATTAATTACGGAGTATAAATTAATTATTATTATTATAAACCCTAATTAGGTTTAATTATTATATTAATTCATTTTAGTTTTAATTAATTTGTAATATTTAGTTTAAATTAGTTTTATTAGTTTTAAAATTGATACTTTAATAAAATAAATAATATAAAAATAATATTTTTATAAAAATTGTATTTTTATAACTTTAAGCCTATTTTTATATTTTGTATATTTTTAATCGTTAAAGCATAATTTTATAAATTTTCGTTCGTAACTAGTTCGTAACTTAGTATTTTTGCCGTAGTTATTTTATATTTCTAGATTTTTAGGCTTTGCCGTAAAATCCCTAAAGTGCTTTTTCTTTAGATTAAGATTTAGGTGCTTTAGAATTTTGCGACACCGTTTTAAGATTTTAGTACTTTTTAAGTTATTGCCGTTTTGGATATAGAATTCTTTTTAAGCTTTAATACCTTTAGACGTAAGTTTTAGTATTTAGTTTTTAGACTTTTAAGTTTTGACGCTGCATTTTATTATTTTTCGACGCTTATTTTTTGACCTTTTATTTTTCGACGCGCTCTTTTTCTTTCTTATTTCTCTACGCTCTAGTTTTTAGGACATAGAATTTTCTATTTCTTCTCTAAAATTTCTTTAAAACTTCAACGAAAAATTATTTTAAGCTGTTAAATTGATAGACATCCAAAATTTTCTGGTTCGTAGTAATAGTTGGATTTGTTAGTGGCGAGTTGTGGGCTTCCGATTTAAAGGGTCCTGGCTACCTGCTGCATCTATTGGCTATTCGAAACGTGGGCAAAATCAGAAAAGTCTATTAATTTGATAACTTATATAATTTTTATCTTTTATAACTAATAGGATATTCAGTGAATGCACCGAGCAAAACGTTCACCACCTTTCATACGTTCACCACCTGTAACTCGATCAAGACATCTAGCCAATATTGTCGCCGTTGATTTTTCTTTAGAATCGTCATCCAGTCGACCAAGTACTCCAATTCAAATTTCTGATAATCCATTTTTTGAACCCGACCTCACAATTAAGAATCTGGAAGATATTCAGGGACAATTCAGAGATCCTGAACCACTAATCATTCCTCCTGAACCACAAATCACTCATACAGAGATTGTCGAGGAAGAAACCATTAAATCAGAATCCTTTAGTGATTCAGATTCAACAAATTCAATAATGGAAAATCTGGAACCTTTAAGTATGGAAGACCGAATGAGGGCTAAACACACTGGCCAAGGTCATGCAATTAATCAACCAGGCATTAATGCACCAGATTATGAAATCAAAGGACAAATCCTACACATGGTAACTAATCAATGCCAATTTAGTGGTGCGCCGAAGGAAGATGCAAACGAACATCTTCGAACTTTTAATAGGATTTGTACTCTATTTAAAATTAGAGAAGTGGAGGATGAACAGATATATCTCATGTTATTTCCCTGGACTTTAAAGGGAGAAGCCAAAGATTGGTTAGAATCGTTACCTGAAGGGGCGATTGATACATGGGACGTTTTAGTTGAAAAATTTCTTAAACAATTCTTTCCGGTATCTAAAGCCATGAGACTTCAAGGAGAAATTGTTACGTTCACGCAAAAGCCAAATGAAACTTTATATGAGGCGTGGACAAGATTCGAAAAGTTATTGAGAGGATGTCCGCAACATGGTTTAGACACTTATCAAATAGTACAAATATTCTACCAAGGATGCGACATCACTACAAGAAAAGACATTGATATAGCAGCTGGTGGTTCCATTATGAAGAAAAACGCAACTGAAGCTTACAAAATTATTGATAACACTTGTGATGCCCTGTACAAAACCATCGTGTACGAATCATCAACAACAGGATCATTACAAGGTTAAGTACTATATGCTGTAATTATAGAAGTTGCATTCACGATAAAAAGGTGATGTCATAACCGACATCAAATGTTTTACATTTCAAAAGCATGCTTCACTAAGTAGAAGCAAATAAATAAGTGTACGTGACCCCAAAGGTCGTTACATAGCATAGTTTCAAAAGTAAATAAGTTTGAATGCAAGATAAGTAGTCATGCGATAACAACTCTAAGCAGCGGGTTCTACAGCACGACAAGTAAGACAGCGGAAGCAACCTCAAGCACCTGAGAAATACATGCTTAAAAACGTCAACACAAAGGTTGGTGAGCTATAGTTTAAGTATAACAGTAAGTAAGGTAGGCCACGAGATTTCAGTGCTACAAAGAGCGTTTCAAAACAGTATGATAAAGTATATGTTAACCGTGGGCACTTGGTAACTAACTTAACGTTTATACCCCCTGAAAGTACACTTGGCAAGTGCGTATGTCTACGAAGTATTAAACACTCATTAAATGCTAGCGCGACTAGCCCGAGTGGGGATGTCAAACCCTATGGATCCATATCTAAGATTCGCGTTCACCGGTTCAAAAACCAATGACTAAACGTTACCGAGCTAAAGGGAATGTTTCTGCCGTTGTATAACCCACACATATATAAGTTTAAGTACTCGTGCCTAGTATGTAAAACATAAAATCCGCATGTATTCTCAGTTCCCAAAATAAGTTAAAGTAAAAAGGGAATGCTATAACTCACAATGATAATGTAGTCGTAAAGTCGGTCCGGTAAAGGTGTGCAAGTAAACGGTCCGAAGGTCCTCAACCTAAGGCAAATAGTACTAAGTAAGTAAATCGTCTTAATAGGTTTAAAATTATGTATTTAAGGTCTTAAGGGTCATCATCATTCATCATCAAACAAAAGGCGTAAAGTAAGTTTCGTTTATGAAAGCAGTTTTCAACAAAGTCTGACTTCAGTCCGTCAACACGGCCTCTACCCTTACTGAATTAAGGTGAGACCAGTGGCCATGGCTCCGTCTATGAGTCCCTTAAGTGTGGTAAAATTTACAGAAGTTAACTCGTCTTGGTTTGACCGTGGCGACGGTCTAAGTGCGAGTAGGTCAGAAATTTCTGCACAACGTTAAAGGACATAGTAACGATCGGAGGGCCATAAATCCTAAACCGTAACTCGGATTAAGACGAGTCCTATATGAAAAGTTATCTACTCGAAAATTTCTATCTAAAAATCAAGGTTAGAACATCCCAGGTCTACTGGTCTGTTCCAGAAGCATCAGGTCAGTAGGTTTTGGACAGAAGCAGTGAGTTTAAAAGGGTTCCGGTGGTCTTGGTGCTTGATGTTCATCATGGTTCTCATCCTTGATGCATATAGCTTCAAGTGTACAACTCATTGATGTGGTTACATCATCTTAACCAAGTCTTGACCATCATAACACTAGTGCAAGTCTAAGACATGAAGCACAACTCACTTAAGAGTTGCATGTAGTTTGATGAACCAAAGTTACATCAAAGTCTTAGGTTTGACACTTACATGAACTATAAACTTGAAAGTTAACTAACTAATCAAGATCATAAGTAGTAGAACATAGTTCTTAGTTTGATCTTGAAGATCCAAGACTCAAAAGTCTAGATCCAAAGTTATATTTAAAGAAAACTTATTTGTGTGTTCTTGAACTTTCAAAGTTAACTTAATTTGTTCAACAGATATGAGGTCAAGAATAACTTGTAGTACTTGACCATATAACTAACTACATGAAATTAAAGTGCATAAATTGAAGAGGTAAACTTAAATAAACAAGAAAAAGATTCATGGTTGTTCATACTTTTTAAAGATTCAACCAAAGTTGATCTTTAAGTAAAGTAAACTTTAAGTTTACTTCCATGACTTACAAGTATGATTTTATAAAACCATGAACTTAAATCTTTTGATGCAACATATGTAGAACATACACTAGTAAGCTTAGTTCTTGTTTGTTCTTGAAATCACAAGATATTATGAAGAATTCAAACTAGTAAGTTTGATTCTTGAAAGGTAGTAATTAAGTAACAAGAAACTACAAAGTAAGTAACAACAACATGATTTAAATAACTAGTAATCAAAGACAAGTAACATTTAAATAAAAGAATGATGATGATGAAGATGTAGATTTCGGTTTTTAGAAGTAAAAAGAGAAGAGAATTAATTGTTTCAAGTCACTTACAAGATGAGAGAAAGAGAGAAAATGAAGCAAGTAAAGTGTGTGTTTGAATGAGAGGGAATACAAGTGAAGTAGTATTACATAAAATGAAACAAAAAAGGCACTCCCAAGGCCTAAAACTTTCGGCCAGCAGCAGCTCACAAGAGGGGAGGGCTTTGTTTGGTGGTCTCTAGCATGTAAAGCTTCAAAAGTTGGATAAAATGGGTGTTTGCATGGGAATGAACAAGTAACTTGATTCTTTACTAAGTTAACTATCTAGTTTGCTTCTAATTGATACTTACAAGTGTTAGTGGGCTAACTAAGTCCACTTAAAATGTAGGGTGGGCTTGGAAGTCCAATAACATGAGTCCATTACACTAACAAAGCCCAAGTTCAAATAAATCACAAGTTAAACCAATTAAAGCCCAAGTAACTAACTAATAGCCTTAGTTAATTAAAATGATTAATAAATTTAATCATGAATGTAAATAATATCTAAAAATATTATTCGTGAAAGTTCCGGGTGTCACAAAGACGTTTCGGGCACTTAAAAGTCAAGTACGGGCAATCATGGCAACACGTAAATGTAATAACATACATTCGTCTAATCACACGTATTAATAATAATTATTATTAATAAATTAACGTTGGAAATTCCAGGGTCATTACATTACCCACCTGTTAAAGAAAATTTCGTCCAGAAATTTAAGCTGAGGTAGATGGAGGGGTCGGGAAAAGGTGAGGATACTTCCGCATCATTTGATCCTCTCGCTCCCAAGTAAACTCAGGTCCTCGTTTGGCATTCCATCGTACTCGTACAATCGGAATCTTGTTGCGTTTCAAAGTTTTGATCTCACGATCCATAATCTCAACTGGTTCTTCTACAAAGTGGAGTTTGTCATCAATTGTAAGTTCTTCCAGTGGTATGATAAGTTCTGGTGCAGCAAGACACTTCTTCAAGTTTGACACGTGGAAGGTAGGATGAACTGAGCTCAATTGTGCTGGTAGATCCAAACGGTATGCAACTGGTCCAACACGTTCCAAGATCTCGAAAGGACCAATGTATCGTGGGTTCAACTTTCCACGTTTTCCAAAACGGATCACACCTTTCCAAGGTGCAACCTTCAACATTACACGATCACCAACATTAAATTCAAAGTCCTTACGTTTAAGATCGGCATAACTCTTTTGGCGATCACGGGCAGCCTTAAGTCTAGCTTGAATCTGAGCAATCTTCTCCGTCGTTTCGTGGACTACCTCGGGTCCGGTGATTTGCTTTTCGCCTACTTCGGTCCAACAAATAGGAGATCGGCACTTACGGCCATACAATGCTTCAAAAGGTGCAGCATTAATGCTAGAGTGATAACTGTTGTTGTACGAGAATTTGGCGAGTGGCAAATGCCTTTCCCAGGCCTTTCCAAAATCAATGACACATGCACGCAGCATGTCCTCCAAGGTCTGAATCGTTCGTTTACTTTGCCCGTCAGTCTGAGGATGATAAGCAGTACTCATGTCAAGACGAGTTCCCATGGCTTCTTGCAAAGAACCCCAAAATCTAGAAGCAAAACGGGGATCGCGATCGGAGATGATCGATAAAGGTACACCATGACGAGATACCACCTCCTTAATGTATAATTGAGCAAGTCTTTCCATTGTATCAGTTTCCTTCATCACTAGGAAGTGTGCAGATTTGGTGAGGCGGTCAACAATAACCCAAATGGTATCGTATCCGCCCACCGTCTTTGGCAGCTTGGTGATAAAATCCATTGTGATCCTTTCCCACTTCCATTGTGGGATCTCCGGTTGCTGAAGTGATCCAGAAGGTCTCTGATGTTCGGCCTTAACTTTCGAACAAGTCAAACACTTCCCAACATAAGTTGCAACGTCCTTCTTAAGATTCGGCCACCAATACTGTTCTTTAAGGTCGTGGTACATCTTGCCCGCACCGGGGTGAATTGAATATCTTGATTTGTGTGCTTCATCAAGTATCAGGTTTCGTAGATCTCCATAATAAGGTACCTAAATTCTTCCGGCATAACATCGGAGTCCAGACTCCCTAACCTCGAATCGAGAGACAAGTATGTTCAAATGTTCGTGAGATATATTCTCCTCCTTGAGAGCCTCAACTTGGGCTACTCTGATCTGGCTGTTGAGGTTCGAATGGATGGTGATGTTCAGAGCCCTAACACGGAGAGGTGCCGTCCTCTCCTTTCGGCTTAAAGCGTCAGCTACAACATTGGCCTTGCCAGGGTGATAACAGAGTTCACAATCGTAGTCGTTGAGCGTCTCGATCCATCGACGCTGTCTCATATTCAGTTGCTTCTGATCAAAGATGTGCTGGAGACTCTTGTGATCGGTGAAAATAGTGCTCTTAGTTCCATACAAATAATGTCTCCACAATTTGAGCGCAAATACAACGGCTCCAAGTTCAAGATCATGCGTAGTGTAGTTCCGCTAGTGAATCTTCAATTGGCGGGAGGCATAGGCAATAACCTTTGATCGTTGCATCAGTACACAACCAAAACCACTCTTCGATGCATCACAATAAACAACGAAATCGTCACTACCTTCGGGAAGCGATAGAATGGGTGCAGAGGTTAACTTCTTCTTCAAAGTTTGGAATGCTGATTCGTGTGCGGGTTCCCAAATGAACTTCTTCCCTTTGTGAGTCAGCGCGGTCAAAGGACGCGCAATCAGAGAAAATCCTTCGATAAACCTTCGATAATAACCGGCGAGACCTAGGAATTGGCGAATATGCGTTGGAGTAGTGGGGGTCTGCCACTTGCTGATGGCTTCAATCTTGGCGGGATCAACTTTGATACCCTGGTCGCTCACAACATGACCCAAAAACTGTACTTCCTTCAACCAAAATTCACACTTGGAGAATTTGGCGTAAAGTTGCTCTTGTCTTAAGAGTTCAAGCACTAATCGGAGGTGTTGCTCATGTTCTTCTTCGCTCTTAGAGTAGATGAGGATATCATCTATGAAGACGATAACAAACTTGTCCAAGTAAGGCTTGCAGACACGATTCATGAGGTCCATGAACACGGCAGGTGCATTTGTTAAACCGAACGGCATCACGAGAAACTCATAATGACCATAACGAGTCCTGAATACAGTTTTCATCACGTCACTTTCCTTCACCCTCAGCTGGTGATATCCGGATCGCAAATCGATCTTTGAATAAATGCTCGATCCTTGTAGTTGATTAAAAAGATCGTCAATTCGTGGAAGAGGATACCGATTCTTGATAGTCAGTTTGTTGAGTTCACGGTAGTCGATACACATACAGAAGGATCCATCCTTCTTCTTCACAAACAACACAGGTGCGCCCCTAGGCGAGAAGCTTGGTTGAATAAATCCACGGTCAAGTAGCTCTTGTAGTTGACTCTGTAATTCTTGCATCTCGGAAGGTGCGAGTCTATAAGGTGTGCGAGCTACAGGTGCAGCTCCTGGCACTAAGTCAATCTGAAACTTTACTGCTCTCTGCGGTGGTAATCCAGGCAATTCCTCTGGGAAGACATCGGAAAATTCGTTCACAATTCGAACGTCATTCACGCTCTTCACCTCAGTTTCTACCGCTTTCACATGTGCTAGGACAGCAAAACGTCCCTTATTCATAATCTTTTGCGCTTTCACGCAACTAATGAGGTTCAACTTCGAGGTACATCTCTCTCCATAGATAACCAGTGGTTCGCCATCTCCTTGTGGTATGCGAAGTGCTTTATCTCCACAGATAATATCGGCCTTTATCTTGCTCAACCAATCCATACCAACGATCACGTCAAAACTTCCCAGTTTGATAGGTATCAAGTCAATTTCAAAATCTGCACCAGCTATGTTGATAATAGCTCCACGACTAATATGGTCAACCTTTTAAAGTTTTCCATTGGCGACCTCGATAAGCATACTCTCTTTTAATGGGACTAATGACCAATTAATCTTATCGCAAAAATGTCTACATACATAACTTCTATCCGCACCAGTATCAAACAAGACAGAAGCTAAAATATTTATGATTTTGAATATACCTGTCACCAAGTCGGGGTTATCGCGTGCATCCCTTGCATTAACATTAAAAGCTCGTCCACGGGGTGGTCCGCCGTCTTTTCGCTTGTTTGGGCACGCATTTCTGAAATGGCCCATCTGCCCGCATTCATAACACTTCTTCAGCCATGTGGGGTTCGGCTTCCCATTCAAAGTGGTGACCTTGCAGTCTTTTCTGATATGCCCAGCCCGCTGGCACTTCTCACAGACAACATTGCAATATCCAGTATGATGCTTGTAGCACCGCTTGCATTGTGGTAAGGTTCCTTTGTAGTTCGGGTTGGTGTTGGTGTTGTTGTTGGGATTAGGGTTTCCACCGTTGTTGTGCCTCTTGGCGGGGGTTTGATCGTAGTTTCTCCCCCTGTTGTTGTTGTTGTTGTTGTTGTTGTTGTTGTTGTTGTTGTTGTTGTTATTGTTGTGGTTGTTGTGGCTGTTGTCCCATTTCCTCTTTTCACTACTACCGGCTTCAAACTTAGCCTTCTCCGGCTCGTCAAGGATGATTTGATTCAGGAGAGTATGCGCCATGCGCATTGCTTCGGGAACATTACGTGGTTTGGATGAGGTGAAATTTCCTTTGATGGACTTAGGGAGTCCCGAGAAGTATTTCTCCATGCGCTTGAATTCGGGGGTGACCATGGTCGGACACATAAGAGCCAACTCCAAAAACCTACGGTTGTAACTGTTAAGATCATTTCCCACGGCTTTCAGATGCATGAATTCAATTTCCATCTTCTGAATTTCGGTTCTCGGACAATACTCATCAATCATAGCCGCCTTGAATTCCTCCCATGGCGTAGCATACGCCTCATCGATACCTTTCGCTTGAGCTAACGTGTTCCACCACGTTAGCGCGCCGTCTGATAGCGTGCAAGATGCAAACTTGGTCATATTGTCCTCCAAACAGTTGCTAACTCGGAATACTGATTCAAGTTTTTCGAACCATCTGGTGAGACCAACTGGTCCCTCGGTGCCGCTGAAGTTATGCGGTTTGTAGCTCTGGAATTCCTTGTATGTACACCCATTTCGAACGGGTGGAATAACCGGTGGTGGTGGCGGTGGAGCTTCGAGATTTCTTTCTGCTAGGGCTGCAGCGACCCGTTCGTTGATCATGTCCTCAATCTGGGTGGCGGTAGGTGTGGATCTTCCGTTAGCCATGGTATTCTAAACAAAATTTTTGACTCAAGTCAAAATCCAGTATGCAAGTAGTAATAATACAGTATATAGTGACCAACATGGAATCAAAACATCACATGTTATTAAATAATGCATCTAGGTACAAATACCACAGAATCATCGTACAACAATGTAAATAGAACATCGTGCAAGAATTAAATAACGCAAAGTTCCATTCATTAATAATAATAAGTTTCATACATCTAAATAAGTTCTTACAATACATATGAAATACATGAAACTATATGTAGATTACATCATGAAATCTAAATACAAGGTCCTACGGTGAAGGCGGGTGAACTGCTCCTCGAGCCAACTGCTCCTCGAGCTCAGTGACTCGAGCTCGGAGAGTCTCAATCTCCCTCATCAGTTCCTCGTTAGAGGGAGCTGATGGGGTAAGCGGTGCAGGTGGGGCGGGTGGTGCGGGTGGTGCTGGTGGTGCTGATGTAGATGGTCCGGCTCCGGATGTAGACGGTACGTCCCTAGATGTAAGTGGTCCGTATCTAAATCTAGGTGGTACGGTTCCAGGAATAGTCAATACGTAACGGGGAACCTTACGTATCTGTGGGTCGGCAGGGTATGGCACAACTCGTTTACGAGCAGTAACCCTACGACGATGGCCAAATGCGTCAGTAAAAGCACGACCTCCATTCACCCCTAGAATGACGGTGCCGTCGAAACGGTACCGCTTCCTCGGTGGGGTGGAGGGTGCCTGAATAGGTCTATCAGCAGGATCCTCATCATCGATGGAGTCATCTAATGATGAAGAATCGGCGGATGATGAGTCATCCGAATCGTGTGGTGGTGACACTGGTGGCTGAGCTGGTAATCCGAAGCGTCCGAAGGCGGCCAACATCTGTCTGTGTCTGCCTGGCGGAATCACGACTAAACATCCGTCGGGAGTGCATCGGCAAGGCGTGCGCATGTGGTTACGAAATGGCCCTTCCCCGAACTCTGCGGGGATCTCAATACCACCAATGCGGGGCTGTGACCTCGAGGGTCCGGGAGCGTACACTGGGGCAGGTGCACTAGTACCATCTCCGGAAGTGGAAGCGCCAGGATCACTAGTGGGTGTCGGGGCCGGTGTATCGGCAGTAGCAGCAGCAGGTGTAGCAGTAGGTAGGGCGACGGGGTCTGAGTCTGTACTGCCCGAAATGTCAGCAGGTGGAACATCCGACATCTGAACAAGGAAAAATAAATTTTCCATGTCAGTATGTCATAAAACAAGCAAATAATAGGCCAACAGTTTAAATCATGTATAACGGTAACTAGCATGGCAATAACAGTAATTCGTATGAAAGTAGCATGCAATCAAAAGCAAGTAGCATCATGCAGTAGTGAAATCATGTAGTAGCATACGACATATAGCGGAAAAAGTAAGCAGTAGCATGCAGTAAATTCAGCGGAAACAAGTAAACTAGCAAGTTGTAGATTAGTCCTATTAGTGAATCCTACTCGGGTCGGTCTTAGACTCACTAATGCAACCTAATTCCCTACAACCAATGCTCTGATACCAAATGTGATGCCCCGTACAAAACCATCGTGTACGAATCATCAACAACAGGATCATTACAAGGTTAAGTACTATATGCTGTAATTATAGAAGTTGCATTCACGATAAAAAGGTGATGTCATAACCGACATCAAATGTTTTACATTTTAAAAGCATGCTTCACTAAGTAGAAGCAAATAAATAAGTGTACGTGACCCCAAAGGTCGTTACATAACATAGTTTCAAAAGTAAATAAGTTTGAATGCAAGATAAGTAGTCATGCGATAACAACTCTAAGCAGCGGGTTCTACAGCACGACAAGTAAGACAGCGGAAGCAACCTCAAGCACCTGAGAAATACATGCTTAAAAACGTCAACACAAAGGTTGGTGAGCTATAGTTTAAGTATAACAGTAAGTAAGGTAGGCCACGAGATTTCAGTGCTACAAAGAGCGTTTCAAAACAGTATGATAAAGTATATGTTAACCGTGGGCACTTGGTAACTAACTTAACGTTTATACCCCCTGAAAGTACACTTGGCAAGTGTGTATGTCTACGAAGTATTAAACACTCGTTAAATGCTAGCGCGACTAGCCCGAGTGGGGATGTCAAACCCTATGGATCCATATCTAAGATTCGCGTTCACCGGTTCAAAAACCAATGACTAAACGTTACCGAGCTAAAGGGAATGTTTCTGCCATTGTATAACCCACACATATATAAGTTTAAGTACTCGTGCCTAGTATGTAAAACATAAAATCCGCATGTATTCTCAGTTCCCAAAATAAGTTAAAGTAAAAAGGGAATGCTATAACTCACAATGATAATGTAGTCGTAAAGTCGGTCCGGTAAAGGTGTGCAAGTAAACGGTCCGAAGGTCCTCAACCGAAGGCAAATAGTACTAAGTCAGTAAATCGTCTTAATAGGTTTAAAAGTATGTATTTAAGGTCTTAAGGGTCATCATCATTCATCATCAAACAAAAGGCGTAAAGAAAGTTTCGTTTATGAAAGCAGTTTTCAACAAAGTCTGACTTCAGTCCGTCACCACGGCCTCTACCCTTACTGAATTAAGGTGAGAACAGTGTCCATGGCTCCGTCTATGAGTCTCTTAAGTGTGGTAAAATTTACAGAAGCAAACTCGTCTTGGTTTGACCGTGGCGACGGTCTAAGTGCGAGTATGTCAGAAATTTCTGCACAACGTTAAAGGACATAGTAACGATCGGAGGGCCATAAATCCTAAACCGTAACTCGGATTAAGACGAGTCCTATATGAAAAGTTATCTAATCGAAAAGTTCTATCTAAAAATCACGGTTAGAACTGACCAGGTCTACTGGTCTGTTCCAGAAGCATCAGGTCAGTAGGTTTTGGACAGAAGCAGTGAGTTTAAAAGGGTTCCGGTGGTCTTGGTGCTTGATGTTCATCATGGTTCTCATCCTTGATGCATATAGCTTCAAGTGTACAACTCATTGATGTGGTTACATCATCTTAACCAAGTTTTGAACATCATAACACTAGTGCAAGTCTAAGACATGAAGCACAACTCACTTAAGAGTGGCATGTAGTTTGATGAACCAAAGTTACATCAAAGTCTTAGGTTTGACACTTACATGAACTATAAACTTGAAAGTTAACTAACTAATCAAGATAATAAGTAGTAGAACATAGTTCTTAGTTTGATCTTGAAGATCCAAGACTCAAAAGTCTAGATCCGAAGTTATATTTAAAGAAAACTTATTTGTGTGTTCTTGAACTTTCAAAGTTAACTTAATTTGTTCAAGAGATATGATGTCAAGACTAACTTGTAGTACTTGACCATATAACTAACTACATGAAATTAAAGTGCATAAATTGAAGAGGTAAACTTAAATAAACAAGAAAAAGATTCATGGTTGTTCATACTTTTTAAAGATTCAACCAAAGTTGATCTTTAAGTAAAGTAAACTTTAAGTTTACTTCCATGACTTACAAGTATGATTTTATAAAACCATGAACTTAAATCTTTTGATGCAACATATGTAGAACATAAACTAGTAAGCTTAGTTCTTGTTTGTTCTTGAAAACACAAGATATTATGAAGAATTCAAACAAGTAAGTTTGATTCTTGAAAGCTAGTAATTAAGTAACAAGAAACTACAAAGTAAGTAACAACAACATGATTTAAATAACTAGTAATCAAAGACAAGTAACATTTAAATAAAAGAATGATGATGATGAAGATGTAGATTTTGGTTTTTAGAAGTAAAAAGAGAAGATAATTAATTGTTTCAAGTCACTTACAAGATGAGAGAAAGAGAGAAAATGAAGCAAGTAAAGTGTGTGTTTGAATGAGAGGGAATAAAAGTGAAGTAGTATTACATAAAATGAAACAAAAAAGGCACTCCCAAGGCCTAAAACTTTCGAACAGCAGCAGCTCACAAGGAGGGAGGGCTTTGTTTGGTGGTCTCTAGCATGTAAAGCTTCAAAAGTTGGATAAAATGGGTGTTTGCATGGGAATGAACAAGTAACTTGATTCTTTACTAAGTTAACTAACTAGTTTGCTTCTAATTGATACTTACAAGTGTTAGTGGGCTAACTAAGTCCACTTAAAATGTAGGGTGGGCTTGGAAGTCCAATAACATGAGTCCATTACACTAACAAAGCCCAAGTTCAAATAAATTACAAGTTAAACCAATTAAAGCCCAAGTAACTAACTAATAGCCTTAGTTAATTAAAATGATTAATAAATTTAATCATGAATGTAAATAATATCTAAAAATATTATTCGTGAAAATTCCGGGTGTCACAAAGACGTTTCGGGCACTTAAAAGTCAAGTACGGGCAATCATGGCAACACGTAAATGTAATAACATACATTCATCTAATCACACGTATTAATAATAATTATTTTTAATAAATTAACGTTGGAAATTCCAGGGTCGTTACAACACTGCTTCCCACTCACATGAGTGGCACCAAGAAAAAGATATCGTTAGATCATCTAAAGCAGCTAGAGCCGATTCTAGCCATGACTTTGATTCCATTTCTGCAAAGATAGATGCTGTCGAGAGACGAATGGAAAAGATGACTAAAGATATTCACTCAATACGAATTAGTTGTGAGCAGTGTGGAGGACCACATTTGACAAAAGATTGTCTCAGTATTGAACAAACAATGGAACAAAGAGAGAATGTTTCATACATTAACCAAAGGCCTGGAAATAATTATCAGAATAATTATCAACTGCCAAGACCAATTTACAATCAAAATCAGAACTATAACCGAAATATTCCATACAACAATCAACAAGGTCCTAGCAATCAACAAGTATCTAATAATACTTACAATCAGCAAAGACCTATTTTTCAAAATAAACCACCACAAACCGATGATAAAAAGCCAAATTTAGAAGATATGATGTCGAAGCTAGTTGAATCTCAAACTCAATTTTTCACTTCTCAGAAACAAACTAATGAACAAAATGCCCAAGCATTTAGAAATCAACAAGCTTCTATTCAAAATCTGGAACAAGAAGTAAGCAACCTAGCAAGGTTGATAGGTGAAAGAAAATCGGGAAGTCTACCTAGCGATACAAATGCTAACCCCCAGAATGAAACAGCTAAAGCCATTACCACGAGAAGTGGTATTACACTTAAACCACCTGAAATACCTGTAATTTCTGATGACGCTATTCCTACTCCACAAGAACCACAATCTGAGCAAGATAAAGAAACAGAACCGGTAGTTGAAAAGGTTAATAAAGATAACACATTTAAGGCTAAACCTTATGTTAAACCATACCAACTACCACTTCCTTACCCGAGTAAAACGAGAAAAGGAAGACTTGAAGCTGAGCAATCCAAATTCTTGGATATGTTTAAACAAATAAATGTAACTCTTCCTTTCATTGATGTGATTTCAGGAATGCCTAGATATGCTAAATTTCTGAAAGATCTAATCATAAATAGAAAGAAAATGGAAGAACACTCGACTGTTACTATGAATGCTAATTGTTCTACAGTACTGTTAAATAATATACCAGAAAAATTATCAGATCCAGGAAGTTTCACAATTCCATATTTTCTGGGAAGTCTTAGTTCAATAGAAGCATTGGCAGATTTAGGTGCTAGTATAAATTTAATGCCATATTCACTATACGCTAAACTAGACCTTGGAGAATTGAAACCAACACGAATAAGCATACAACTAGCCGATCGATCAGTAAAATATCCTAGAGGGATAATGGAGAACATGCTAGTTAAAGTTGGTACTTTAGTATTTCCAGTAGATTTTGTTATTCTGGACATGGAAGAAGATTCTCAAGTTCCTCTCATATTAGGAAGACCATTCTTAAACACGGCTAAAGCAATAATAGACGTGTTTGGTAAGAAATTGACCCTAAGTATAGAGGACGAGAGTGTTACCTTTCTGTTGATAGAGCCATGCAACAACCGCAATCTGCAGATGATACATGTTATTATATTCAAACTATAGATTCACATGCAGAATTGTTAGAAGAATTTCCAGAATTACAAGGAACAGGAGAATGTCCTTTAGGAGAAGGAACTTAACCAATTAATGAAGCTGAAATGTTAGCTACAGTTATGGCTAATGATTATGAACCAACAACAGAAGAAATTCAAATGTTAAAAGAGGAAGACAGATATCGATATAAATCATCGATAGAAGAACCACCGACATTAGAGTTAAAGCCACTTCCAAACCATCTGGAATACGCTTATTTACATGGTGAATCTGAATTACCTGTAATAATATCGTCTTCTCTTACTGAAAATGAAAAATCTCAACTCATTTTTGTGCTAAAAGCTCATAAACCAGCTATTGCATGGAAGATTCATGATATTAAAGGCATAAGTACTTCGTATTGCACACATAAAATCCTTATGGAAGAAGGTCATAAAACGTATGTGCAACGCCAACGAAGACTAAATCCTAATATGCAAGATGTTGTTAAGAAATAAATTATTAAACTGCTAGATGCAGGTTTAATTTATCCAATCTCTGATAGTCCATGGGTAAGCCTAGTTCAATGTGTACCTAAGAAGGGTGGCATGACTGTCATCATAAATGAAAAAAATGAGCTTATTCCTACTAGGACTGTAACAGGATGGCGTGTTTGTATTGATTATAGAAAATTAAATGACGCCACCAGAAAAGATCACTTTCCCTTACCTTTCATTGATCAAATGTTAGAAAGATTAGCCGGAAACAGTTACTATTATTTTCTTGACGGTTTTTCTGGATACTTTCAAATTCCAATAGCACCCGAGGATCAAGATAAAACCACATTCACGTGCCCTTATGGTACTTTTGCTTACAAACGCATGGCATTTGGACTTTGCAACGCCCCTGCAACCTTTCAAAGGTGCATGATGGCGATTTTTCATGACATGATAGAAGAATGCATGGAAGTATTCATGGATAACTTTTCAGTCTTCGGTGATACATTTGAATCATGTCTAGTTAATCTTGAACGAATACTTATTAGATGCGAACAATTAAATCTAGTTCTGAATTGGGAGAAATGCCATTTCATGGTTAGAGAAGGTATCGTTCTCGGTCATAAAATCTCAAAGGAAGGAATTGAAGTGGATAGAGCTAAAGTAGATGTAATTACTAAACTTCCACATCCCACCAATGTTAGAGGAGTTAGGAGTTTTCTAGGGCATGCCGGTTTTTACCGATGTTTCATAAAAGATTTTTCTAAAATTGCCACTCCTATGAATAAACTCCTAGAAAATGATGCTCCATTCATCTTTTCAGATGAATGTATCAAATATGTAACACCCCGTTTTCCCATGCGCGTCTAAAGGTACGTACTTAATCAATAGTACGCTTGTAACTTACTCGTTATGTGATTAAATGAACTAAAGTGTTAGTTAGGTGTAAGTGCATATATGTATATGTGTGTATATATATATAGGTATATTCGAATGCATGCGTGAACGCGTATATGAATGTGTCGTGATTTGGCGTCGAGTCGTGTGAGACTTAAGGTTGAGGTTTAGACGTGCATAGGAAGGGTGAAAGTTGTTGTGCTTGTGTTTGAACCTTTGTTTTATGATTTGTTGTCGAAGTGACCAGGAATAGGCCAATGCCGCACCACGAGGAATGGGGCCGCGACGCGACAATCAAAGCAAATCCAGATCAGAACTTGAGTTAAGAAGGGTGGTTTTTCCTTCTTTATGTCGCGCCGCGACAAACGAGCAACGCCGCGGCACTTCTGCAATTCTGACTCCAAATTTTATTCAAATTAAATAGCGTTTAGGGGTAATTTGCTCTTTTTACATGTAGATCTGGTTGGAGCTTTTAATATCAACCACTTATCCTATATTCTCATTTCTTTTCCATTTTCTTTCATAAATTCCTCTCAAAACTTAAAATCCGCTTAGTTTATACTTGAGATTTGAAGAAAGAGTTTTGTAAATCAATCCTAGAAGCAAGAATTAAAGTTGTTCTCCTTGCTAGTAGCTACAAGAGGATAGTTTTGGTAAGTCTCAACTTTAAGTTTCGAGTTTTAACTAGTTTAAGCTAGGGTTTGGTTCATATGAACTAGTGTGACCCATTTGAGGGTTAAATGGGTGGGTTTTGGGTTGGATTGTTGAAAGGAAACCCTAAATAGCTATTATCTAGGGTTTGGTCTTGTGATTTGAGGTTGTAAGTGCTAAATGATGTTGTTAGTCATTAATGCACTTTTAAAATGATGAAAGAGTTGTTATTGTGTAAGTTTGACTTGATTTGTGAGTCAAAGAGTCAAAAGAGCACTAGTTGACCTAATCGGGCGAAATGGTTATGAAATACACCAAGTTTATGTTAGTTGATGTTAATAGACCCTAATCACTAGCCTTAAATGATCTATGACGAGGCGTGGCCATTAATGGGCGGTTTTGGGGTAGTTGAGTCATTTAATGCAATCTGGTCATTAAATGCTCAAGGGTTAGTGGTTGGCATTTAATTTAACTAGATTGTATGTTAATAAATGCATAATGTAATAGGTACATTACATTGAAGGGTTGCAAGCTCGGTTAGCTTTCACAAGAGACTTGAGGTGAGTGGAATGATTATGCATATGTGTATATAATGTATTTACTTGTACGAGATTCGATGTGGGTTTAAGTTCGGGCGGTCGATACCACATCGGGTCAATATATGATATGGATTTAAGTTCGGGCGTTCGATGCCATGTCATGTATGTGTGTGGGCGTGTAGCGTGGGTTTAAAGTTCAGGCGTTCGATACCACATTACACGTGACGAGTGGGTTTAAAGTTCGGGCGATCGATACCACTCCGGGGTTAGTGTTATAATTTGTTATGCACTAACGGTTGTTGGGAACACCAATGGGAAATTCGAAGTAACATTCCTTGTACTATTGGTTAACCATGGTTATGTGTTTGTTGTGTGGTGTTTTCACAATATTCGAGTTATATATGTTATCGTTGTGCTAGCTTGTGGTCTTGGAGATTTAGCGTTATGCCTTGCGTTGGTATGTCTTTTAAATTGCTAGCGTGTATGAGGTAATTATGTATGTGATTGCATGTAAGTAGGTTATATATGTATGTGTATAATTATTGCATTCACTAAGCGTTAGCTTACTCTCTCGTTGTTTATCTTTTTAGATGCAGGTGAGGACAAGGGCAAGGGGGTCGTTGGGCACTAGGTGTCCCTTGTTGTTGTTATGTTGGAGCTTTTGGAAGTTGGCCTAGTTTTGGGTAGTTTAGTCCCAAACCATGCTCGGAACGTCGTTTGGTTTATAAACTATCATTTGTAATGGGTCAAACTTGTACTAAACTTTATTTGTGGCCCTCGTGCATATTATAAACAATTAATTGTTGTGCGTTTTAAATAGAACTCGTGAAATGGGTTACACATTTATTTGGCGTGTAATTGTGTTGTATAAAAAAAAATTTATCATATAGATTACGGGTTGGGTTGTTACAAGTGGTATCAGAGCATGGTCTAAGGGATTTAGGTGACTTGAGATAGGCGCCTAGACTTAGACTTTTATGTTATTGAATTATATGCGGGACTTGTAGGATTACGGGTCAGTGCGGAGTTCGATTAGTTCTTTGATGCATAAGTGGACAACTATGCTACGTTATGATATTACTAATCGTGTGTTATTGTTTTAAACATCGAGGGAGATGGTTGTGATACGTTTGAGCATGGCACGACATGTGAGCGTAATAGTGAGTCGCGACCACTATTACGGTTGCAAGTCAAGTCAAGCAAGGATGTGCGACAAGTATCGAGCTAGATGTGGTGTGTGTGCGGTCATATGCATCGGTATATATGTATATTAAATTGTTGGTGATGTCTAATCCATTTTTAATCTTTAGAATGAAGACGAAAAACGGAACGAATACGAATGGCAACCGTGGTCCTTCTCATGTGGAGGAAATGGATGAGATGACCACCAAAATAGAGGCCGCTCTAGAAAACTATATTTCGGTTTTCTCTCGAAAGGTTAAACAATATTCGAAGAGTCGGTTTCGGAACAAATTGTCGATATGATTCAAGAACAGATGACTAATGCCGTTAAAGAAAGTTGAAAGGAGGTTTCCTAGACCTCAAAATGTGGGCGAGTTGGAGTTTAGCTATAAGAACTTCTTGGCGACTAAGCCTCCTCACTTTCACGGGGATCCCGACCCCATGAAGAGTGCGGCTTGGATTTCCGATGTTGAAGGTTGTTTTCGCACGACCGAGTGCCCTCCCAAAAAGAAAACAAGGCTTACTACTAGTTTATTAAGGGGCCATGCTAAGGATTGGCTCGATGGCAAGATTGATATGGTGGGTGATGCGGCTTTTGTAGGTTTATCATGGGCAGAGTTCAAGAAAGAGTTTTTCCTTGAATATCGTACGCAAGCGGGTCTTTCCAAATTTCGCAACGAGTTAAGGAACATGCGTCAAGGGTCTTTGGACCTAAACACTCTGAAAACCAACTTTCTCGCTAAGGCGTGTTTTTGCCCCGAGTATGTGGGGAATGATCAATTGTTAATGGAAGACTTTCATGCGACCCTTAGAGATGATTTGAAGGGTAAAATTAGTATTGGTCATGTTGAGACTTTTGCTAAGCTTTTGGCGGTGGCGAAGGGGTTCGAAGCGCAAGCTCCGAGTCCGGTTAGTTATGCGCCAAGTAAAAGAAAGTTTGAAGCTTCTAGTTTTTCGAACAAGAAGAGTAAAGGAGCAACCGAAAGTGTCGGTAGCGTGAAGAGGGGTGCTTCTAGTGGTCACATGGTCACATGTTTCAATTGTGGGCAAAAGGGTCACTACTCTCGTGATTGTCCAAAACCGCCTACTAATACAATCACGTGTTTTAATTGTCAAAAAGAAGGGCACCGAAAGTCGGAGTGTCCCAAACTCCGAAATGATCAAGTTAAGAGAATAGAGAAGGCGGCGGGGTCGGCTAGGGGACGTAATTATTTGATGACCAATGACAAAGCCAAGCAATCCAATGAAGTCGTTTCAGGTACTTTCATGGTTAACTATAATCCCGCAAGGATTCTATTTGATAGCGGTGCAAATTTATCGTTTGTGTCTCCAAAATTTGTGCCTAAACTTAATAAACCGTTAGCTAAGTTAAGTCGTCCGGTAGAAGTTGAAATAGCGGATGGCAAAACGGTGCTAGTGGTTGATGTGTGTAAGAATTGTAATGTCGTGTTTGGTTCCGAGAACTTTAATATTGATCTCATTCCGATGACGTTGGGTGATTTTGATATCGTGGTTGGTATGGATTGGCTCGATCATAATAGAGCCGATATTGCATGCCATGAAAAATCTATTCGTGTGAAGACCCCAAGTGGGGGAGAGTTAATTATTCATGGCGATAAACGAAGGAGACCGGTGCTGATATGCACTTTCGCACGGGCACGTCGTCTCGTTGTTACCGGTGGCATGGTTTTCCTTGCTCACGTTGTTGATACTCGTGATGAGCCACCACCCATTCGTGAAATTCCGGTGGTAAGTGAGTTTGATGATGTTTTTCCGGATGAGTTACTGGGTGTTCTGGCGGAAAGACAAGTCGAATTTCGCATTGAGTTGGTTCCAGGAGCTACTCCCATTGCTAAAACTCCTTATCGGTTAGCACCGACGGAAATTCAAGAATTGTTGAATCAAATTCAAGAGTTACTTGAGAAGGGTTTTATTCGACCGAGTGCTTCGCCTTGGGGCGCTCCGGTCTTGTTCGTGAAGAAGAAAGATGGTAGTATGCGTATGTGCATTGATTATCGGGAGTTGAATAAAGTGACGATCAAGAATCGTTATCCATTGCCTAGGAATGACGATTTGTTTAATCAACTCCAAGGTGCGACATATTTCTCTAAAATTAACCTACGGTCCGGCTATCACCAAATGCGGGTCCGTGAGGAAGATATTGAGAAAATGGCCTTTCGAACGCATTACGGGCATTTTGAATTTGTGGTTATGCCTTTTGGTCTTACGAATGCACCGGCGGCATTCATGGATCTTATGAACCGAGTGTGCCAACCTATGTTGGACAAGTCGGTAATTGTGTTCAATGGCGATATTCTTGTCTATTCTAAGAGCATGACGGAACATGAACACCACTTGCGCGAAGTATTGAAGACGTTGAGAAAAGAGAAGTTGTATGCTAAATTCTCAAAATGTGAATTTTGGCTAAGGGAGGTTCAATTCCTTGGCCATATTGTGAACAAGGATGGTATTCAAGTAGATCCGGGGAAGATAGAGACGGTGAAGGATTGGGGATGACCGATTACGCCTATGGACATCCGAAGTTTTCTCGGATTGGCCGGTTACTATCGTCGGTTTATCCAAGACTTTTCCAAGATTGCTTCGCCATTAACTAAGTTGACAAGGAAGAATACGAGATTCAATTGGGAGAACGAGCAAGAAATTGCTTTTCAATTATTGAAAGAGAAATTGTGTAAAGCTCCGATATTAGTATTGCCAGAAGGTGTAGATGATATGACGGTCTATTGTGATGCTTCTTTGAATGGGCTCAGGTGTGTTCTAATGCAACGAGGTAAAGTCATCGCTTACGCCTGCAAATCCTGTAATGCATGTCAAAGGGCCGAAAAAATAAGTCAACGTGATGAAATGCCACAAAATGTCATTTAAGTATGTGAAGTATTTGAAGTTTGGGGTATTGACTTTATGGGTCCATTTCCAATATCTCATAATAATCTCTACATTCTCGTTGCCATTGATTATGTATCTAAATGGGCGGAAGCACAAGCTCTCCCAACTAACGATGCACGAGTTGTAGTCAAGTTCTTAAAACGTCTTTTTGCAAGGTTTGGAACACCGAAAGCTTTAATAAGTGATCGGGGTACTCATTTTTGTAATAATCAACTTGAGAAAGTTCTCAAAAGATATGGAGTAACTCATAAAATCTCCACTGCTTATCATCCACAAACAAGTGGACAAGTTGAAAATACCAACCGAGCTTTAAAACGTATTCTAGAAAAAACCGTAGGATCAAATCCAAAGGAATGGTCCATGAAATTGGAGGATGCACTCTGGGCTTTTAGAACAGCCTACAAAACTCCAATTGGAACCACACCTTTTAAACTTGTTTATGGAAAAGCATGTCATCTTCCAGTAGAAATTGAACATAAAGCATTCTGGGCTTTGAAGACATGTAATCTTGATTTGCATGAAGCCGGACGTCTACGGTTAAGTCAACTAAACGAATTAGAAGAATTAAGACATGAAGCATACGAAAATTCGTTAATCTGAGAATTCTTGTAAAGTTCTAGATGAGTGGCGAACTGTGCAAGAGTGAGGTGGTGCATGGTATTTTAGTGGCAGAAGTGGATGCAAGAACGAGTGTTGTACTCTTCTGGGTCAACGTTTGCCTCAAAATTCCATGTAGCCATAAACTCAGCAAACAGTTCTTGATACACGCGCTCGTTTATTTCAAACAGCTTTAACCAGGCACTGTGTGTTTTTCCATTCATCTGAAAACTTAACATTCCTCTCAATTCATCCGCCCATCCACAATGTTCCATTATCTCCCAATTGGTGTACTTATTATGACCCTTTCGCCTGTTTATCCAGTTTCCCATAAACGGCTCATTTACCCCCCATATTATCTTGCCCGTTAATAGAATGGGGGCAACTCGTATTCATCAGGAAGATTGTATCTATTTGCCATCTGCAATAATTAAACGATGTAGATTATATTCCAAAATAATAAGACTTATTATAATAAGAAGGAATGAAAAATGCATATAATTTTCGAAAAAAATTCGAAATGAGGGCTTTAAAAATGGCATTTTCCATAACCCTGTTATCGTCAATTATAGCCAAAATTACCGCAAACAATATCAAACTGATTATAAAGTTATTTTCAAGCAAAATTCAAAGCGTACCTTTGATTGCAACAAATAATGCTAAAAATAATAATTATAGCGAGTTAGTCGTAATAAGTAATTTTGTTCAATGTAAGATGATTCTTAAGCATAAAATGATCCTAATGACCATTTTTAATTACCTTAAATTTTTTCAAACATCAAACTTTGCCAATAACGTCCTTAAGTCATGATTTAAAACCATTTTTATCGAAAAATATTCATTTTAACCAAAACGTACAAAATATGAAAAATCAAAGACTATGTTCCAATTTCATTCTTAAGTCAATGATATCTCAATTCAAACTAGTTTTAAAGTTATCCTAAGTTTTAAAAAACGTTTTAACGTTAGGAAAACTCGAAAGCCTAATTTCTTACATTTTTATCAAAATAGCAATTTTCAATCAAACGATCCTAAATTGTTCCAAAACTAGTTTCTAAGCGTATTAGGTGGAATCACTAAGCTTGAATGAGCTAGCAAAACATCAAAATTCCAAAATTTCACCAATTTCTATCCTATAACACAAATTCACGAATCGTAAGCTAAAAGTGAACCAAAAAGCCTCAATCGAACCTAAAAACTAACATATATCAATCACATTGTCTAACTAAGCATGCAAGGAATCAAAATTGGGCATAAAATACAAATTTTTACAAAAGTCAAAAATTTTACCCTAAGCAAAAACTTGATTTTTAAACGTTAAAGAGTACCTTTTTCACAAAATTGACGATGGGAATGAGTTTAGGAGGTATGAAAGACTTGGATTCGAGCTCTGATTCGTTGAAATTAATCAAGAATTGGTGTTTGTATGTGTGTGTGTGTGTGTACTTAAACCGTTGGCCAAGAAGAAATAGGAGGAAGAAGAAGAAAAGAAAGAAAGAAAGAAAGAAAGAAAGAAGAAAAGAGAAAAGAAAAATGGGCCTGTGTGGTGCACGAGCTTATTTCTCCGCCCCGACTCGCGATTTTTACATTTTTAAAATTTAAATTTTATCACTAAATTAATAAAGGATTTTTGAAATTTTGCTTCGGGTTTTAATCCGGTTACTTTTACTAATTAAACTAAAATTTAAAAGAAAAAGACAAACGAACAGAGTAAAATAAATTTTTTTTTATTTCTATTAATAACGCAAATTACACAGGTTCCACAATTAAGTTCCAGAAATGACGCAGAAAGAAAGATAAATTTAAAGCTTCTTTGACTATCTAGAGTAAATCAGCGGAGTGTACTGAGAATATTTCAAAATCACATAGCATTTTACGCTCACGCTTTTGTAAATTTCCGATGTCGTCCACAAGTTTAACTAAAGCCCTTCTAACTTTCTTAATATTTGAAATTCCATCCTTAGGTCCAGTATCTCGATAATTAAGTTCAAAAAGAAGTTTTGACACTGTGTCTTGAAACAAAAGATCCTCCGCGGAGTCAGGATCACCGATAGTAAATTTAAAATTTCGAGATATTTCTCGAATGACCTTTCTTTGCAGAGTTGTAAATGGAAATTTTGACATAGTGAAGATTTGCACGAGTTCATAATGTATTTCCTTTTTTTTTTACGAAGAAATTTTGATGTATTCTTTCCTCGGTCGAATCTGGAAAAACTTCGATTAATCTTTTGATGATAAATAATGCTGGATCAAAGTAGAAGAAATCTTGATCTCCATATTTTGAAATAGGGTTAGTTTTTTTGCTTTCAATCCAAAATTCTAAATCAGAAATCATTGCGGCGACATAGCGGTTGATGTGAATTTGAGAAAACTCTTTATCATCGATATGAGTTAGAAAACTGACAAATGACTCTAAATCAAATTTGAGGTCAATTTTTGCATTCCGATACTTAACAAAAATATCATGCCCACATTTCTTTAACAGTTTGTGAACAGAACGAACTTGATTACACATCTCTTTTAATAGATTTATTTGAAACTTTGAAAACGGGAAGTCTGAGGAATAGAGGTGCCTAACGAATTCTCTATAGACATCTAACCTTCTGCTAGGATTTAACAGATTTCCGGTAAACGGAGAATCTGAGTTATCAATGTGTCATTTCTCTTTTGGAACATATTTAAACAAGTCTGGATATTTGAAAATAGTTGGGTATTCTTCCCGTATTTCATCTTCCATAATGAGGAGTTCATTAAGACGGAGTCTCCCTTTTGGATCATGAAGATGGTCGAATCCTGGTTCATTTGAGTAAACCTTATCTAAGAGCAATGAAATCTCTAAGTCGAATGAAGTTATCCGACTTCTTGGACTACAAAGATCAAGAATTAATTCTTGATGAGACTCATAAGTGTTTAGATTCATTTTATTTTTATAAAAAAAACTTCTCCGGTTTCCGAAGTTGTGGTAGAGCAACTGCCTTTCGCACTTTCTTCGTAATCAGTTAAGTTTGAACTTGAATCTACAAAAATTAATACCATAATTAATATTTTGTTTTTCTAGTTTTAAAAGGGTTTACTATAATGGAGAATTTAAATCCTATACTGACAAACTCTTTATTTGTTAAGCATGTGTGTTTCGTACCAATTTATCTTTGAAATAAGTGGCCAGGACGACAACGGAGAGGCAGCATCGTCAGTCAGAAATCCTTGAAATTTACAGATTATACTGACCAGTTTGATCATATGTGAACTGATTTAAGGAATTTCTTCGGTTCCTGAGGTGATTGGTCCTCCTCTTTCTTCTAAGCATGACTTTTGCATAGAAGCAAGGGTGTTTTGTTGTTCCATTTTTTTTTAGATTTTCTGTTTTAAAAACTTGAAAAATTAACTTTTAGAAAATATTAGTTAACTAAAAGGATCGATAATTTAATTAAAAAAATTATTCTTGAAATTCGGTCGCTAACCTTATTGGATATTTTAATTGATAGGATTTCGTACAGAATACTTCCTACCTAAGTGGCCAGATCGGCTATGGAGAGGCAGGATCCTTTTGGTTCCAATATAATTGAAGACTGTTTGGAAAATCCAATAACCAAGTCCGTGTATAATTGTCTTTCTTAGACACCACCAAACAATCTTTTGTCAGTTTAAAATCTTTCTCAATCAAATTATTCGATCCCTGGCAACGGCGCCAAAAACTTGTTACCCCTATGATATGACCAAAATGGACGATTTTATTTATGCAGCGTCGTTAGGCCGCAAGGCATCAGAATCAGCTAATCGAGAGGGAGAACAGTGGTTTATTATTTATATTTTGCGGGGTATAAATTTACTTTTAACTCTCTAAGGTAGAAGGTGTAAGTTAATCTAGGGTTGTACTTTTGAATGGTTTAACGAATTGAAGATCAAGTGGATAATTGTCTTTGGTTAAATTACCTAGGTAAAGGATAGTAGTTGGTTTTAAGCTAATAGTTATAATTGCGGAAAAGTAAAGATGATGAAAGGATATTCGGAGTATGCAGATCAGGGAAATGTTGACCAAGATATCAGTTTGAGCTAGGGAAAGGTAATTATGTTTATGTTAATGCTAAGATTAGAATGGTGTATATCTGGTTGGATGAGCCAATTACACAGACTTAGACTCTCGAAGTTCTATTTGAGTAGTAAAAAGTATGTCACTTGGTCGTATAATTGAAGGATAACTATACCTCGGAGGTTATCCTCAGTAAACCACTAGGTTTATTAGTGAGTTGAGATCTAATTCCAACCCTCATTATCAGTTTGGATAACTGAATAATAACGTGCCGAGTTGAGTAAACACTGATCACAAACGAAAGGAGTCCGTCGCGTCAAGTTGACAAAACCTTAATGTAAACTAACAACCATTTCATCATACTAATGAGATCATACCAATCTAAACATTATACAACATTACAATTGACATACTGAAAGTAAAGCATATAGAAACCTAATAGATACCTAAACAGTTGATATAACTTAATCCTAGAGCAATAATCAAACAAGAACATACAATAGGTTTGATTCATACAGTTAAGGCACTAACTAGATCTTAACAGCTCCTAAGAGGTCTCTTTGTAATAGTCAATATGTATACTAGGTCATTAATGTCTCAATTCCTAAGTTCCGTGTCCTAAAAGCGCATTAGATGCCTCTCGGGAACTCCGGCCATACTAGGTTCATAGAATCTTCAGATACAATATAACCAGGGGTCTTAATCCTATTAAGTAGCTAAGTTCATATAGGTGTACAAGTCCTGATCACAACATAGGTTGGTCAATCTTTAAGATGCTAGCATACAAATCTATCGGAATCACATATTCAGTATGACGATAGTAATCGTACTAATTTAACATAACTACGCTAACCCAAAACTTCTATCATGATTCATGGCAATATACAAATTAATTAAGCTAACATGGTAATATCGGAATGCATTATTAAACATAAATGATAACAATACATGTTTAATTAATAAGACAAGCATTTCTGATATAAACCTGAAAAGGCCAAAGAAATCTGTCCGAGATCGCAGGGACTCGCCGGGATACCCTCCGAAAAATAAAAACTAAGCTAGCTACTACTAAAAACTAACTAAAAAGCTTGAAAATCTAAATTGAAGTACAAATTGAGTGTGTGTAAAAATGAATGCAAAAAGCACCTTAAATAGGCAAGATATCGGCTGCCATACGGCTGGCAGGCTGATGGCAAGCTGTATGGCCTGCCCGTATGGCATGGTGAGCCGTTTGTTGTGCCCGGATGCATTGCAGGCCATATCCATACATGGCAAGCCGTATGGCAGGCCGGATGGTAGGCTGTATGGCCCCTTCTGGTCTGATGTTTTTCCAGGATCATAACTTGTTTTCCTGGGTTGTAACTTGTCTTTCACCGTTTTCGATCTAGATTCTTTGTTTTAGCTCTCTGTTGCTTGATTCTTTTTGCATCACCTTTGTAATTACTTAATCTACAAAATTAACCGAAAAAGCGATTATTTTGCAGACAAAGTTTGGAACTTAATTGATTTAGGGCTCAATATCGGGGGTAAAAACGTGACTTTTTGGCCGATATCAAGGTTCAAGGTAACAAGGTGGAGCTGGACTAGACCACATTCAGGTAGACTACTAGATGAACTGCAGCAAATAGAAACTGAAATCTCCTCTTTTGATTTTGGTAATGATGAAGAAGACGACTAAAAATGGAACTTGCATGGCAACGGCCGATACTTCACCAGTGTACTTGCTGATCTAATCAACGAACATTTTACAAAGGCTTCTTCGACTGGACCAACATTGCGAAACAACCTGCAACCACAAAAATTAGAAGTGTGTGTGTGGCGGGCTAAAAGAAATAGACTTTCGGTTAGGACCGAGTTCGAAAAAAGAGGAATAGATTTGGACTCTACAAGATGCCCGGTGTGCAATAACAATTTAGAAACCTTAGATGTGACGACCCGGCAATTTCCGACCAAATTTAAACTTAATCTTTATACGTTTCCAACATGATAAGAAAAGTTTGTAATGTTGAAGTCTCATAAACATTGAATTGTGTTCATGCATTCATTTGACCTTTAAACTCATTATATGGATTCAGTGAACCTTTGACTATTCCCGACGATTCACGAACAATTGTTTGTAAATAAATATGTATATGTAAATGTAAGTATATGTATATTAATTGGAATTATAAAATATAATTTAAGGCATGTAGTTTGTTATCTTTAATAATAAGTATTATTATTACTACTTTCACTATTAATATTAGAATGAATATCTAATATAAATATCAGTGTTAATATTATTATACATAAACAGAAAAATTGATAAAAATAATTTGTTAATTATTATTATTAATAATACTATTATTAACATAATTAACATCATAATTAGTAATAATATTATTATTAGTGTTACTAATAGAGTTAATATATTTATACTAGTAAATTATTAAAAATTAAGAAGTAAATATAAACAAGTATGTTAATGCATATACATGTAACTACATATTAGGAAATCAGTATTAATATTATAAAGATAATTATTAATAGTATTATTATTACTATTATTATTATGAATCAATAAAACAAATTATTAATAATATTATTAATAATATCATTAATGACATTATAATAAATAACAAGTTATTATCTTAAAAATTGTTATTATTAGTATAATTAGTATTAAAATTAGTATTAGCTTATCATTATTAATAACAATCAGTATTTTTATTATTTAAATAAATAATAGAATTACTTTTATAGAAATTATGTTTTATAATAAAAATAGTACATAAATATGAGCTGGGAATGATAATTAATTGGACATCACTCTCAAACTTTATATGAATTGTTTTGCTGACCTCCTGAATCGTACAACTATGAAATCAATCACAAGATCAGACAAAAATAGTTACAAGCCTTAATCAACTTTTTATTTTTTTTATTTTATGTACGATCGAATTTTTCTTCTTGATCGTGTTTGTTGTCAGCTATGTACTTCGTGTCTGCCAAAGTATCAAACATCTACTTCATAAATCAATTCACAAATCAATTAAGATCAAAATACTATTAAATCATGAATGTATGTACATTATATATATCCACATCTGCAATCTAGAAGAATTAAAAACAGGAAAATAAACAAACCACACCCATGATCTATTGTTTCTTATTTACTAATCGACCTCATTACCACTTTTCATCGATTGTCTCCATCCTTGTCACCTCTTTTTGCCACGACACCGTGATCATACAACAAACCATAACCCGTCACCTCAAACCATCTCACTCAACCAACACGCCATACTTTTATGAACTTGTGATAACCACCATTATTGAACATCATTCTATTCTACCTCCACAACCATCATAAATACCTACACGATCAACCATTAAACCACCTTCACCCTATAAATCATCGTGACACCATAAACCTTCACCACCTCTTCCATGTATATACACACGTGCATCATCACCAAACCAAACCGCCACCACACACCTAAATCATATTTCTGATGATTGTTCACATCATCACTGCCACTTTCTAACTGTACCTGCCACTCTCCTCTTGCTTCTGTTACGATATATAAGTGATAAGGATGGAGAGTTTAGTGAGTAAATCAGAAAGACATGTATGTTGATGAGAGTGTCGATGTTAAAATAGAAAAAGAAGGCTAATATAAAGCACTTTATCAATTATAAGTGGGACTAGTTTCAGCTTAAATGGCAGACAACTATCTGAATGATTTCCTAAATAACCTTTCACACCATTCTTCTTTTCATTTTAAATTACTTTTGTCGGGTGGATCCAAGAATAAAGCAATTATCTCTACAGCTATATCCTGCTGACCGCTGCTATACTATTTAATTTAGCTGGGCTGCCATTTAATTTATGATAACGGGCTGTTATTGGGCCAACTAAAACCCACACCTGATCGTGTTGCAGCTTTATACACTTTCTGTTGAAGCACTTATATTGCAAGCCGTAAATTTCTGTTTCTTTTAGCTTGGAACGATTACATGATGATGATGATGGTTTCGTAATAAATATGATGCAAAGATGATACGCTGATAAGGTGAAACTCGTTATATATTAAATGATGAGGATAGTATATAAAAACTAATGAATAATAGATAGGAATTACCGAGAAATAATAAACGAAAATGAATATAATTATGATCATGATACTGATCACGACATGATGATGATGGTAGTCGATAATGATGAGAAGCATGATAATCGAGAAGAGGATGAAACAATTGTTTATTGATGATGTCGTGATATTTATGATACGATAACGAAGTTACCAAATATGATTATGGATTAAGAAGTTGATGATGGTGACCCAAATCGTCTCATGTTTTTGTTTGTTTTGAGTACCCACATAACCATTACCGAAACCTTTTTCATTCGTTTTACTACTCGATTGAACGCCATCATTAACATGTTGTTATATATTCGAACTCCCTTAAAACTACTCGAACTACTAGTGGTTCTCCTGTTTCCCGTTCGATTACAACATGACGAGTACAGCTGCGTTTTTTTTTCTTCTGTATCTGCATGATTGAGTTTTATTCTAAGATGATTTGGGCCATTTAACCCTACTGGATAGATTGCAACTTAGGTTTCCTTTACATATGGATTCGTCTTGGGCTTCATTTAATAATCGTTGGACTCCTAAGCCCGTTCTTTTGTTATCTAGGTATTAATATTACATTTATTTTTATTATTATTACTAAACGAATATTATTATTGTTATTATTATTATTTTATTATAACTATTATTATTATTCTTAACATTATTATTATTATTTTATCATTATTATTATCATTATCATTATTAGTATTATCATTACTAAAACTATCATTTTTACTATTAATATCACTATTAATATTATTATTATTATTACAACAAATATTATTTATATAAAATATATTTATTACATACATATACTAATATTACATAGTTTTATATATTTAGAAAAAATATTATTTTTATTAAGTGATACATAATATATAAATATATTATACAATACAGATAGTAATATGAGGATATATGTAAAAAAATTAATCTTAATACCTTATAAACTTAGTTGATTAATATTATACGTGTTGATATATATATATATATACTGATATAGGTTAGTGAATCCGAGGCCAACCCTACACTAGTTAAATGATGTCATATGTATTTTTACTACAAAATACAATAGGTGAGTTTCATTTGCCTTTTTACCCTTTATATTTTTGGGCTGAGAATACATGCGCAATTTTTTATAAATGTTTTACGAAATAGACACAAGTAATTGAAACTACATTATATGGGTGAATGATGGAAGCCGAATATGCCCCTTTTGCTTGGTAACCTAAGAATTAGTAAACCGATCTACTAATTGACGCGAATCCTATAGATAGATCTATTGGGCCTAACGAACCCTATCCAAAGTACCGGATGCTTTAGTACTTCGATGTTGTTTTTATCATGTTCGAAGGATTTCCCGGAATGATAGGGGATATTCTTATATGCATCTTGTTAATGTCGGTTACCAGGTGTTCAATCCATATGAATGATATTTTATCTCTATGCATGTGACGTATATTTTTATGAGAACTGAAAATGAAAATCTTGTGGTCTATTAAAATGATTGAAATGATTATTTATGTTAAACTAATGAACTCACCAACCTTTTGGTTGACATTTTAAAGCATGTTTATTCTCAGGTATGAAAGAAGTCGTCCGCTGTGAAATTGCTCATTTTAAAGATATTACTTGGAGTCATTCATGACATATTTCAAAGGACGTTGCATTCGAGTCGTTGAGTTCATCAAGATTATTATTAAGTCAATTATAGTTAGATATATTATAAAATATTATTGCATGCCGTCAACTTTCAATGTAATGAAAGATTGTCTTTTCAAAAACGAATGCAATGTTTGTAAAATGTATCATATAGAGGTCAAGTACCTTGCGATGTAATCAACTGTTGTGAATCGTTTATAATCGATAAGGACTTCGTCCAGATGGATTAGGACGGGTCTCTACAGTTAGTATCAGAGTGGTGGTCTTAGCGAACCAGGTCTTGCATTAGTGTGTCTAACTGATAGTTGTTTAGATGCATTAGTGAGTCTGGACTTCGACCGTGTCTGCATGTCAAAAGTTTTGCTTATCATTCATGTCGAAAATCATCTACTTATTATCCTTAGGAAATTTTTTGCTTATCATTCTTAGTCTAGACACATCTTACTGCAGTTAGAGCATCGATTGTGTGTAGACAAAATTCATATCTTAGCGTATCTGTTACTATAGATTTTGCCTGATAGCTTCCGTAAATTCCTCCGTAAGTTATGGGATTTTAGTATTATATATGCACATGTAAATTATGTATTGCAGGATACTAATCTACACCCTATAACCTAATTCATATCGAAAATCCTCCATCTGATCGTACGAGATGGATCTCTCAACCAGTTCGAATTCCTCGGATTCCGACTACTATTCCGACATGAATGTTCACCTAAGCTCCGAAAGCAGCATCACCAGAATGAATCAACCAATCAGTCATCCCCAATTCATCTGATGGGTTCGTAGTCAACTTAATCGATGGAGACGCGAAGAAGGCGATCCTTTCCACCAACCAAATTGCTCTCTTGATGAAGAACCCGTAGCATTTACCGGTGAACCAGTCCGAAACACCATTTTCACCCTCATTTCCTGAATATCTCGCCACGATTATATTCTATCTAAAATTCTAAACCTTATTCATCCTCTCATTCCAACCGACAATCATTCTATAGTAATGGAAGAATTCAACGAACTTTGCGCTCGAGTAATCAATTTGGAAAACATGGTACAAAACGTACCAGCTTCAAAAACATCACCGACACCAACAGTACCATCAGCAACATAACCAGTACCACCAACAACCCAAGTTCAACATCACACACCTCAACATCTCATTATGTACCTCGAGCATAATCATCAATCTGTGAATCGTTCTACATCATTTATCTTCGTTCGACATGACAATTATGTAATCTCTAATGTTTTAGAGGTTATATATTCTTGTTCTAACGGTAAATCAAATGAGTTTAATATCATATTGACTCATTAAATCCATGATTATATCTGAAGAAAATATATATGTATATATATTTTTTCATAAAGATTGTAATTAAAAATTCTTTTGTACAAGATGCTAATGGTGAAAATATTTTAACGGGTAGGTAATACCCGAGGAATATTTAGATTTCACATTAATAAGTTACACTGTACATTATTCGAAGCTGATTTAACAGTCGTTTACTATCCTACTTACATCCACCGATATACAAATCCGTTCACCACAGAATAACCATTTTCATCCAATTTCATATTTGGATTTTGATTTATCAGAATCCAACAAGTGGCATAATGAAGAAAACATTTGACAAAATAAAATTTGTTAGAAACAAACAAATTAACTATGAGAAATTTTGCTAAGAATTCACGCTAATTGTTCGTAACTAATTGTTCGTAACTAATTGTTCCTAGCTAACTATTAATTCGGTATTACATTTTATTTTATCATAATTTAATTATTGCAATTTACATTCTCGCAATTTTATTTATCATCATTTAATTTCTGTATTTATTTTACTCACTTTAATTTCTATATATATATGATCGAGTTCTCTATACAAGGTTGAGGTTGATTCTACAATAATATATATACTTTGAGTTGTGATCGAGTCTGAGACATGTACACGGGTCACGATACGTATTAATTAATTCGAATATTATATATTAAACTATATATGAATTATTGAATTGATAACTGTGGACTATCAACTGAGGACTACCAACATTGGACAATTAAAATGAATTAAAATATTGATTATAACATATGAAACTAAACAATTCTTCAAGTTGCCACTTGATTTCATCTTAAACCTCATTTGTATCTTGACGATTACAATCTGCGTTCAAACCTTTCATGATTCTTGAAAACACCTCAATCGAAAGGATGAACCGACCGCACCTTACCTACGGAAGAAAAGATTGATACATATAGTTATGCACCTGAAAAACTCTTTGAAACTGAGTGAACATTTAACACGCAGCAGTGCTAATTCCTTTAGTGTTATTATTACCCAAAATAACTTGGTAATCCCTTTCAAAATAGCAAATTTTGTCACAGCTCCAGCAAATCAACTTCGACTTTTCGTTCGAAACAACCTTATTATAACTTTGATATATGTGCGTGCTCTTTATTGTTACCGGGGAACCTTTTATATTCCACCATATTACCATCAGTGTTTAATCATCTAAAAACACAATTTTCTTGAAACCACCACGGATGGATAACCGACGATTCAGATATGGCTGCATTAAATGCAGAGGAAACAGTAAAATTGTAGATGGCCTAGATGGCCAAGAGTTTGATGATAAAGAATGGAGTGTTGGGAACGCTCGATAAAAAAAACGGATTGAGCTAACCATGAAGGAGACCAAGGACAAATACAAGGACCAAATTCTATATTCAAATAATCCAGGTAACGCTGGATCCAATGAAGTCTTCAATAAATATCTTGCTCCTTATTCATGTTAAAATCTTGCGGAAAATCTTTCTTCATCAACCTTCGAACTTAGAAATTCCAAAATGTCATCATAAATATCTTCGATATTTTTGAGGATATTTTAATAAATATTCTTGTCCGAAATTATCTACCTCTTCGTGTTTTATGTATTCCATTATATTGGAAACTTCTGTAAAATCTAAGTATAAATTATGAATGAATTGTGGAGAAGTGTTGGGAATTGAAGCATGGGTTAGTATAATATAATGACGCCCGGCCAACGTGATTATATTACAGTAAGTCATGCTGAGTTCTAATGAAACATGATGATGGTTCACAGTAGATCATACCATCATCATGTGTCATGTTACATAACTCTTTCATTCTGCTTAACCTTTGAATGTATCAAGAAATTATATTCTTGATAGTTCCATTCTTAGTGATTCTGGTAGTTTATCAAATCAAATCGTGCTATTACGTTCCTTCTTGCTTAGAACATTATAATCATTCGAAACTCGAAATGTATGAAATTCTGGACCATTATTCGCTTGACTTAAAGTCAGGAAGAGAAAACGTGAGCATGGAGCTCCAAAATATAAGAGAAAATATAGAGCCCAACAACAACAACACCGAAATCACAAACCGTGTATATCAATGTGTATAGCAACATAAAGACACGGGAGAATTAAAAACACTATAACCGCAAGGGTGAAGTAGAAGTAAGCAGATTCTTCTGGTGGAAGTTGGAAAAGGAGAATGATTGTTGAGATAGCAAGGATAAGGACAAGAATCAGAACTGAATTTAGCATTTTCACAATCTTTTGGATGGGTGAACTATGACAGAAAGTATATGAATGGTGAGAATAATGGAACGAGAGAGCTTAATTTATAATGGAAATATTAGACATAGCAATCGAGGCAGATCATCGCATTTAATTGAAGAGATCTTAATCTCCTTATTCACCGAAGAATCAGATCTCACTCAGATTTCAAAGATTTTCTTTTAAATCCCTTGAATTCCGGAATTCAACCGAGACAACGTCAAAAGTTAAGACGAACCTTATTTTTCTAAATTCAACCCTGACTACGTCAAAAGTTAAATCTCTATCTCAATCTTTTGTGATAACTTCACTCGTACACATCGAGTAACCGATTTATCCTATTTATATTACCCAACAGTAATAAAACTCTATTTATCAACTCATATTCCTCATGAAAACATTCTTATTGTCAACCATGACGATCTCTATCAAATTTCGGGACGAAATTTCTTTAACGGGTAGGTACTGTGACGACCCGGCATTTTCCGACTAAATTTAAACTTAATCTTTATACGTTTCCAACACGATAAGCAAAGTTTGTAATGTTGAAATCTCATAAACATTGAACTTTGTTCATGCATTCATTTGACCTTTAAACTCATTATATGGATTCTGTGAACCTTTGACTATTCCCGACGATTCACGAACAATTGTTTGTAAATAAATATGTATATGTAAATGTAAGTATATGTATATTAATTGGAATTATAAAATATAATTTAAGGCATGTAGTTTGTTATCTTTAATAATAAGTATTATTATTACTACTTTCACTATTAATATTAGAATGAATATCTAATATAAATATCAGTGTTAATATTATTATACATAAACATAAATTTTGATACAAATAATTTGTTAATTATTATTATTAATAATACTATTATTATCATTATTAACATCATAATTTGTAATAATATTATTATTTGTGTTACTAATAGAGTTAATATATTTATACTAGTAAATTATTAAAAATTAAGAATTAAATATAAACAAGTATGTTAATGTAGATACATGTAACTACATATTAGGAAATCAATATTAATATTATAAAGATAATTATTAATAGTATTATTATTACTATTATTATTATGAATCAATAAAACAAATTATTAATAATATTATTAATAATATCATTAATGACATTATTATAAATAACAAGTTATTATCTTAAAAATTGTTATTATTAGTATAATTAGTATTAAAATTAGTATTAGGTTATCATTATTAATAGCAATCAGTATTTTTATTATTTAAATAAATAATAGAATTACTTTTATAAAAATTATGTTTTATAATAAAAATAGTACATAAATATGTAACTGTACCTGCCACGCTCCTCTTGCTTCTATTACGGTATAGAAGTGATAAGGATGGAAAGTTTAGTGAGTAAATCAGAAAGACATGTATGTTGATGAGAGTGTCGATGTTAAAATAGAAAAGGAAGGCTAATATAAATCACTTTATCAATTATAAGTGGGACTAGTTTCAGCTTAAATGGCAGACAACTATCTGAATGATTTCCTAAATAACCTTTCACACCATTCTTCTTTTCATTTTAAATTACTTTTGTCGGGTGGATCCAAGAATAAAGCGATTATCTCTACAGCTATATCCTGCTAACCGCTACTATACTATTTAATTTAGCTAGGCTGCCATTTAATTTATGATAACAGGCTGTTATTGGGCCAACTAAAACCCACACCTGATCGTGTTGCAGCTTTATACACTTTCTGTTGAAGCACTTATATTGCAAGCCGTAAATTTATGTTTCTTTTAGCTTGGAACGATTACATGATGATGATGATGGTTTCGTAATAAATATGATGCAAAGATGAGACACTAAAAAGGTGATACTCGTTATATATTAAATGATGAGGATAGTATATAAAAACTAATGAATAATAGATAGGAATTAACGAGAAATAATAAACGAAAATGAATATAATTATGATCATGATACTGATCACGACATGATGATGATGGTAGTCGATAATGATGAGAAGCATGATAATCGAGAAGAGGATGAAACAATTGTTTATTGATGATGTCGTGATATTTATGATACGATAACGAAGTTACCAAATATGATTATGGATTAAGAAGTTGATGATGGTGACCCAAATCGTCTCATGTTTTTGTTTGTTTTGAGTACCCACATAACCATTACCGAAACCTTTTTCATTCGTTTTACTACTCGATTGAACGCCATCATTAACATGTTGTTATATATTTGAACTCCCTTAAAACTACTCGAACTACTAGTGGTTCTCCTGTTTCCCGTTCGGTTACAACATGACGAGTACAGCTGCGTTTTTTTTTCTTCTGTATCTGCATGATTGAGTTTTATTCTAAGATGATTTGGGCCATTTAACCCTACTGGATAGATTGCAACTTGGGTTTCCTTTACATATGGATTCAACTTGGGCTTCATTTAATAATCGTTGGACTCCTAAGCCCGTTCTTTTGTTATCTAGGTATTAATATTACATTTATTTTTATTATTATTACTAAACGAATATTATTATTGTTATTATTATTTTTTTATTATAACTATTATTATTATTCTTAACATTATTATTATTATTGTATCATTATTATTATCATTATCATTATTAGTATTATCATTACTAAAACTATCATTTTTACTATTAATATCACTATTAATATTATTATTATTACAACAAATATTATTTATATAAAATATATTTATTACATACATATACTAATATTACATAGTTTTATATTTTTAGAAAAAATATTATTTTTATTAAGTGATACATAATATATAAATATATTATACAATACAGATAGTAATATGAGGATATATGTAAAAAAATTAATCTTAATACCTTATAAACTTAGTTGATTAATATTATACGTGTTGATATATATATACTGATATAGGTTAGTGAATCCGAGGCCAACCCTATATTTGTTAAATGACGTCATATGTATTTTTACTACAAAATACAATAGGTGAGTTTCATTTGCCTTTTTACCCTTTATATTTTTGGGCTGAGAATACATACGCAATTTTTTATAAATGTTTTACGAAATAGACACAAGTAATTGATACTACATTATATGGGTGAATGATGGAAGCCGAATATGCCCCTTTTGCTTGGTAACCTAAGAATTAGTAAACCGATCTACTAATAGACGCGAATCTTAAAGATAGATCTATTGGGCCTAACGAACCCTATCCAAAGTACCGGATGCTTTAATACTTCGATGTTGTTTTTATCATGTTCGAAGAATTTCCCGGAATGACAGGGGATATTCTTATATGCATCTTGTTAATGTCGGTTACCAGGTGTTCAATCCATATGAATGTTATTTTGTCTCTATGCATGGGACATATATTTTTATAAGAACTGAAAATGAAAATCTTGTGGTCTATTAAAATGATGGAAATGATTATTTATGTTAAACTAATGAACTCACTAACCTTTTGGTTGACACTTTAAAGCATGTTTATTCTCAGGTATGAAAGAAGTCTTCCGCTGTGAAATTGCTCATTTTAAAGATATTACTTGGAGTCATTCATGGCATATTTCAAAAGACGTTGCATTCGAGTCGTTGAGTTCATCAAGATTATTATTAAGTCAATTATAGTTAGATATATTATAAAATGGTATTGCATGCCGTCAACTTTCGATGTAATGAAAGATTGTCTTTTCAAAAACGAATGCAATGTTTGTAAAATGTATCATATAGAGGTCAAGTACCTCGCGATGTAATCAACTGTTGTGAATCGTTTATAATCGATAAGGACTTCGTCCGGATAGATTAGGACGGGTCTCTACATTAGACCACATGCTATTGAATTGCACATTCGCAAAAGAGTTATGTGTTCGGTTTCACCGATGGTGGGGCACACAAGTTCAAGCAACTAACTTGGCTAATGACCTGTTGTTATCAACCAACGCGTGCAGCCACTCAGATTCAATCAAGAAGATCTGGCAAGCATGTGTTTGGGTGGGGGTGTATATCCTTTGGCAAAACAGAAACAGGGTGCTATTTCGTAACAAAAAATGGACAGATCCAATCGCTTTTCAGGAATTACAATCTAGAATCTTCGAATGGATAAGTAATCGCTCAAAGTTCCGAAACATGGATTGGTTCCAATGGATTTCAAATCCGAATCTAATCCTCAACCGAGGCTAAACTTACTGCTATCTACGAATGATAGCTTTTGTCGAGCTTTAATGTTTTCTCGTTTTTTCGTTTTGATCTAAATGTATCAACAGCCTTCAGCTTGTAGGTTAAATGTACACTCTCCTTTTCATCAATATATCTTGGTTTGCTTTTGAAAAAAAAAAACGTTGTCGTGTTCTACATTACTTATATTTATTTGTCTCTTCCTTTTTTTGACAACTCATATTTAGGAGACCAATGACAGTCCGTTAGGCCACATACAATGGTTCAAGGTTTTAACACACATTTTACCCGACACATCAGTGTCACATCAGCACAAACACTTTAACATTTCTTTCACATTCCTTTCACTAAACCCTCAGTATCATACACTCCATTTCAAACTTTAACCAATTTAAAATTATTATTTAAATACAATAAATAAATACCAATAACATTTTATTAAATAAAATAAAAACATTACATTATTAAAATTTAAAAACATTACATAATTAAAAATAAAAGACAATACATAAAAAAACGTTACATAATAAATAAAAAAATACGAACTTATTATTAAAAAAAGAAGCTACTCGAGTGGTGTCGGGTCGTCATCTTTGTCTTCGTTTTGTTGTTCTTCGGTGTCTTAATTTTCTTCGTCTTCGTCGGTTAACAAGATCTTCTTCATTTTTTGTCGATACTTTTGAATAATTTGTTGGTCTTTCTTTGGCAAGTTCGGGTTGACGGTTGTGTTGAAAATTTGAAAGGCCCGATTCATTACTTTCATTAAAGACGATTGCCATTTTTGTTTTTGAGTTAAAGCAATTTCTTGTTGGGCGACCAAGATTTGAGAACGAACTTCTTCGGATGAACAAGATGAGGCGGCGTCGGACGAAGCCGAACACTTTCTGCTTTTTCTACCGGCAAGTAGACAAGGTGGACGCTGGATTGCGTCTTCCCTGAATAAAGTAGTGTGATCGGGGTTTAGATCAACCCTTAAAGGTTGATCGTCCCCCAAAGTGATCGTTGACTCCGGTATTGGACGCCTACGGGATGTCATTACGCCATCCGGGACACAAAACTTCGGACATCTTTTAAGTACTTGATAATGCTAAAAACAAACATATATTTCATCGCATTATCCCTCAAGAAAGAGAAGCTTTTAGTTGCAGTTGTCCTATTTACAAGAAATATTTGTTTAAATATTAAAAGGTGAAGACAAAAGATAGATTCGACGAATTGAAGACGCAAACGACCAAAAAGCTAAAAAGTACAAAGTACAAGCAAAGAGGTTCAAATTATTGATGAGAAACGTCTAAAAATGACAAGAGTACAAGTTACAAAACGCAAAGTACAAGATATTAAATTATACGAAAGGACGTTCAAAAATTCGGAACCGAGACATGAACCAGCTTTCAACGTACGACGCAACGGACCGAAAGTTACAAATTAATTATGTATATAAATATAATATAATATATAATTAATTATATAAATTATATATTTATATTATATTTATATAATTATATCCGTCGGAAGACTAAGATCCAAACTTGTGTGAGCTGGATTCCACAGCTCCACACTCGCGGAGCTTTAAAGACAAAAACCTCCACACTCGCGGAGGTCAAACAGTATTTCGTGGGCCTATAAAAGGCCGAGCATTCGGCCGATTTTTTTGACACCTTTTTCATTTTCATCATACGTAAAATATATATATATATATATATATATATATATATATATATATATATATATATATATATATTATAATTTTAATTTTAATTTTAATTTTAATCCTAATAATAAGGGTATGTTAGTGAATGTTGTAAGGGTGTAAGTCGAAATTCTGTCTGTGTAACGCTACGCTATTTTTAATCTTTGTAAGTTATGTTCAACCTTTTTAATTTAATGTCTCGTAGCTAAGTTATTATTATGCTTACTTAAAATGAAGTAATCATGATGTTGGGCTAAATATTTAAATTTGGGTAATTGGGTTTTGTACCATAATTGGAGTTTGGACAAAAGAACGACACTTGTAGAAATTAGACTATGGGCTATTAATGGGCTTTATATCTGTTTAACTAAATGATAGTTTGTTAATTTTAATATAAAGATTTAAAATTGGACATACCTATAAATAACCATATACACTCGATCGGACACGATGGGCGGGATATTTATATGTACGAATAATTGTTCATTTAACCGGACAAGGGAATGGATTAATAGTCTATGAAATTATTAAAACAGGGGTGAAATTATGTACAAGGACACTTGGCATAATTGATAACAAAGTATTAAAACCTTGTTACAGTTTAAGTCCCCAATTAGTTGGAATATTTGACTTCGGATATAAGGATAATTTGACGAGGATACTCGCACTTTATATTTATGACTGATGGACTGTTATGGACAAAAACCAGACGGACAAATTGAATAATCCAAGACAAAGAACAATTAACCCATGGGCATAAAACTAAAATCAACGCGTCAAACATCATGATTACGGAAGTTTAAATAAGCATAATTCCTTTATTTTCATATTTAATTGCACTTCTAATTATCACATTTTTATTTATTGTCATTGTATTTAATTGCACTTTTAATTATCGCACTTTTTAATTATCGTAATTTTATTTTATCGCACTTTTATTATTCGCAATTTCATTATCGTTATTTACTTTACGCTTTAAATTAAGTCTTTTATTTATTTAATATTTTACATTAGGTTTTAACTGTGACTAAAGTTTTAAAAATCGACAAACCGGTCATTAAACTGTAAAAACCCCCCTTTATAATAATAATATTACTTATATATATATTTGTATTTTTATAAATTAAAACTAATATAGCGTTAAGCTTTGTTTAAAAGATTCTCTGTGGAACGAACCGGACTTACTAAAAACTACACTACTGTACGATTAGGTACACTGCCTATAAGTGCTATAGCAAGGTTTAGGTATATCCATTCTATAAATAAATAAATATCTTGTGTAAAATTGTATTGTATTTAATAGTTTTTTCTAGTAAAATATACACTATTTCATATACGCCTCGCATAACATCAAGTATTTTTGGCGCCGCTGCCGGGAAACTTAAACGCCAAAAGCGCAACGTTAATGATATAAAAAAATATAATAATATAATTTTGTAAAAGTTTTTATTAAGTCCTTCGTATAAAAATATAAGTTTTTTTGTAAAATATAAAAATACAAAAAGAGTTTGTTAAAAAATATATAAAGTTTAAAAAAAAAGTATTTTTACTTTTGAGTTTAAAAATAAGTATTTTATTGTTTTATAAAAATATTTAGTTATATTTATATTTTATATATATTTGATAAAACAGAAAAACATAAAAAAAATAAAAAGAAAAAAACTGAACCTGTGCAAAAACGAACCCCTTTTCAGCCTAAATTTGACCCTCCGTGACTCGCGGAGATTTTGAACTGGACCTAACCGCACTCGCGGAGGTCAATCTGACAGGTCAACCTAGGACTGCAATTAATACGAAATTAGGGTTTAATTAATTTAATTATTTAGTTTTTAGGGTTTTATTTAATTAATTAGTTTAGTTATTTATTTAATTTGTATTATTAAGTGATAATTAGTTTAATTAACTTATAAATTTAATAGTTTTATTAAATAAATAATATAAAAATAATATTTTTATAAAATTGTACTTTTTACAACTTTAAGTATATTTTTATATTTTGTACTTTTTTTTATTCGTTTTAGCGTAATATTTGTATTTTTTGCTCGTATTTATTTTTAAATCATAGTATTTGCGATAGTTATTTTTATTTCTAGATTTTTAGGCTTTGCCGTAAAATCCCTTAAGTGCTTTTTCTTTAGACTAAGATTTAGGTGCTTTAGAATTTTGCGACGCTGTTCTAAGTTTTTAGTACCTTTTTAATATATTGCCATTTGGGATATAGAATTCCTTGTAAGCTTTAATATTTTTAGACGCAACTTTTAATTCTTAGTTTTTAGTTCCTTTTTAAGTTTTGACGCGCTACTTTCTTATTTTTATTTTTCGACGCCTATTATTTTTCAACGTTTTTTGACGTGCTCTTTTTCTTTCTTATTTCTCGACATTCTAGTATTTAGGACTTAGAATGTTCTCTATTTCTTATCTAAATTTCTTAAATTTCAACGAAAAATTATTTTAAGCGGTTAAATTGATAGACATCAAAATTTTCTGGTTCGTAGTAATAGTTGGATTTGTACGTGGACCGGGTTATTGGAGCCAAACAGTACTCAATTATATTGAGACCAAACGAATCCTGCCCCTCTGCTGCATCTTTTGGCTATTCGAAACGTGGGCAAAATTAGAAAAGTCTATTAATTGGATAACTTATATAATTGTTCTTTCTTTTTAAAAACTAATAAGATATCCAGTAAATGCACCGAGCAAAACGTTCACCACCTGTAACTCGATCAATACATCTAGCTAATATTACCGCCGTTGATTTTTCTTTAGAATCGTCATCCAGTCGACCAAGTACTCCAATTCAAATTTCCGATAATCCATTTTTTGAACCCGACCTCACAATTGAGAATCCGGAGAATATTCAGGGACAATTCATAGATCCTGAACCATTAATTTTTCCTCCGGAACCACCAATCATTCAAACAGAGATTGTTGAGGAACGAACCATTAAATCAGAATCCTCTAGTGATTCAGATTCAAAATATTCAATCAAGGAAAATCTGGAACCTCTAAGTATGGAAGACCGAATGAGAGCTAAACGCACTGGCCAAGGTCACGCAATTACTCATCCAGACATTAATGCGCCAGATTATGAAATCAAAGGACAAATTCTACATATGGTGACTAATCAATGCCAATTTAGTGGTGCGCCGAAGGAAGATCCAAATAAACATCTTCGTACCTTTAATAGGATCTGCACTCTATTTAAAATAAGAGAAGTTGAAGATGAACAGATATATCTCATGTTATTTCCCTGGACTTTAAAGGGAGAATCCAAAGATTGGTTAGAATCGTTACCTGAAGGGGCGATTGATACATGGGATGTTTTAGTTGAAAAATTTCTTAAACAATCCTTTCCGGTATCTAAAGCTGTAAGACTTCAAGGAGAAATTGTTACGTTCACACAGAAGCCAAATGAAACTCTATATGAGGCATGGACAAGATTTGGTAAGTTATTGAGAGGATGTCCGCAACATGGTTTAGACACCTGTCAAATAGTACAAATATTCTACCAAGGATGCAACATCACTACAAGAAAAGACATAGATATAGCAGCTGGTGGTTCCATTATGAAGAAAACCGAAACTGATGCTTATAAAATTATTGATAACACTGATTCCCACTCACATGAGTGGCACCAAGAAAAAGATATCGTTAGATCATCTAAAGCAGCTAGAGCCGATTCTAGCCATGACTTAGATTTCATTTCCGCAAAGATAGATGATGTCGAGAGACGAATGGAAAAGATGACTAAGGATATACACTCAATACGAATTAGTTGTGAGCAGTGTGGAGGACCACATTTGACAAAAGATTGTCTCAATATTGAACTAACAATGGCACAAACAAAGAATGTTTCATATCTAAACCAAAGGCCTGGAAATAATTATCAGAATAATTATCAACCGCCAAGACCGATTTACAACCAAAACCAGAATTATAATCGAAATGTTCCATACAACAACCAACAAGGTCCTAGTAATCAACAAGTATCCAATAATACTTACAATCAGCAAAGACCTAATTTTCAAAACAAACCACCACAAACCGATGATAAAAAGCCGAATTTAGAAGATATGATGACGAAGCTAGTTGAATCTCAAACGCAATTTTTCACATCTCAAAAACAAACAAATGAACAAAATGCTCAAGCATTTAGAAATCAACAAGCTTCTATTCAAAATCTGGAACAAGAAGTAAGTAACCTAGCAAGGTTAATAGGTGAAAGAAAACCGGAAAGTCTACCTAGTGATACAAATGCTAACCTCTGAAATGAAACAGCTAAAGCCATTACCACAAGAAGTGGTATTACACTTAAACCACCTGAAATACCTGTAATTTCTGATGAAGCTATTCCAACTCCACAAGAACCACAACCTGATCAAGATAAGGAAAAAGAACCGGTAGTTGAAAAGGTTAATGAAGATAACACAGTTAAGGCTAAACCTTATGTTAAACCATACCAACCACCACTTCCTTACCCGAGTAAAATGAGAAAAGAGAGACTTGAAGCCGAGCAATCCAAATTCTTGGATATGTTTAAACAGATAAATATAAATCTTCCTTTCATTGATGTGATTTCAGGAATGCCTAGATATGCTAAATTTCTAAAAGATCTAATCTCAAATAGAAAGAAAATGGAAGAGCTCTCGGCTGTTACTATAAATGCTAATTGTTCTGCAGTGCTGTTGAATAACATACCAGAAAAACTATCTGATCTAGGAAGTTTCACAATTCCATGTTTTCTGGGCAGTCTTAGTTCAATAGAAGCATTGGCAGATTTAGGTGCTAGTATAAATTTAATGCCGTATTCACTATACACTAAACTAGACCTTGGAGAATTGAAACCAACAAGAATAAGCATACAACTAGCCGATAGATCAGTAAAATATCCTAGAGGGATAATGGAGAACATGCTAGTTAAAGTTGATACTTTAGTATTTCCAGTAGATTTTGTTGTTCTGGACATGGAAGAAGATTCTCAAGTTCCTCTCATATTAGGAAGACCATTCTTAAACACGGCTAAAGCAATGATAGACGTGTTCGGTAAGAAACTTACCCTAAGTATAGAGGACGAGAGTGTTACCTTTTCTGTTGATAGAGCAATGCAACAACGGCAATCTGCAGATGATACATGCTATTATATTCAAACTATAGATTCACATGCAGAATTATTAGAAGAATTTCCAGAATTACAAGGAACAGGAGAATGTTCTTTAGGAGAAGGAACTGAACCAATTGATGAAACTGAAATGTTAGCTACACTTATGGCTAATGGATATAAACCAACAACAGAAGAAATTCAAATGCTAAAAGAAGAAGACAGATATCGATATAAATCATCGATAGAAGAACCTCCGACATTAGAGTTAAAGCCACTTCCAAACCATTTGGAATACGCTTATTTACATGGTGAATCTGAATTACCTGTAATAATATCGTCTTCTCTTACTGAAAATGAAAAATCTCAACTCATTTCTGTGCTAAAAGCTCATAAACCAGCTATTGCATGGAAGATTCATGATATTAAAGGAATAAGTCCTTCGTATTGCACAAATAAAATCCTTATGGAAGAAGGTCATAAAACGTATGTGCAATGCCAACGAAGACTAAATCCTAATATGTAAGATGTTGTTAAGAAAGAAATTATTAAACTGCTAGATGCAGGTTTAATTTATCCAATTTCTGATAGTCTATAGGTAAGCCCAGTTCAATGCGTACCTAAGAAGGGTGGCATGACTGTCATTACAAATGAGAAAAATGAGCTTATTCCTACTAGGACTGTAACAGGAAGGCGTGTATGTATTGATTATTGAAAATTAAATGACACCACCAGAAAAGATCACTTTCCCTTACCTTTCATTGATCAAATGTTGGAAAAATTAGCCGAAAATAGTTACTATTGTTTTCTTGATGGTTTTTTCGGATATTTTCAAATTCCAATAGCACCCGAGGACCAAGAAAAAACCACGTTCACGTGTCCTTATGGTACTTTTGCTTACAAACGCATGCCATTTGGACTTTGCAACGGCCCTGCAACTTTTCAAAGGTGCATGATGGCGATTTTTCATGACATGATAGAAGAATGCGTGGAAGTTTTCATGGATGACTTTTCAGTCTTCGGTGATACATTTGAATCATGTCTAGTTAATCTTGAACGAATGCTTATTAGATGTGAACAATCAAATCTAGTTCTTAATTGGGAAAAATGCCATTTCATGGTTAAAGAAGGCATCGTTCTTGGACATAAAATTTCAAAGGAAGGAATTGAAGTGGATAGAGCTAAAGTAGATGTAATTTCTAAACTTCCACATCCCACCAATGTTAGAGGAGTTAGGAGTTTTCTAGGGCATGCCGGTTTTTACCGACGTTTCATAAAAGATTTTTCTAAAATTGCCACTCCTATGAATAAACTCCTAGAAAAGGATGCTCCATTCATCTTTTCAGATGAATGTATCAAATCTTTTAATATTCTTAAAGAAAAACTCACTAATGCGCCGATTATGATAACTCCAAATTGGAATCTACCATTTGAACTTATGTGCGATGCAAGTGATTTTGCAATGGGAGCCGTTTTAGGACAAAGGATTGAAAAATGATTTTAACCTATATATTATGCTAGTAAGACGTTACAAGGAGCACAAACAAATAACACAACTACTGAAAAAGAAATCCTTGCTATTGTCTTTGCTTTTGACAAATTTCGTTCATATCTCGTTCTAGCTAAAACGGTGGTCTATACCGACCATTCTGCTCTTAGATACCTATTTTCGAAACAAGATGCTAAACCACGATTAATCCGTTGGATCTTACTCTTACAAGAGTTTGATATTGAAATCTGAGATAAAAAGGGAGCAGAAAATCTCGCCGCTGATCATCTTTCTCATCTTGAAAATCCCGAATTAGAAGTTCTAAATGAATCGGCCATACAAAACAACTTTCCTGATGAATATCTATTGAAGATAGATTATAATGAAATTCCATGGTTTGCAGACTATGCAAACTATTTAGTATGTGGATTCCTTGAAAAAGGATTGTCGTACCAAAAACGAAAGAAATTCTTTAGTGATATAAAACACTATTTCTGGGAAGATCCACATTTGTTTAAAAGTTGTCCAGATGGAATAATACGCCGATGTGTATTCGGAGATGAAGCTAGTAAAATTTTAAACCATTGTCACACAGGACCAACAGGAGGGCATTATGGGCCTCAACTAACAGCAAGAAAAGTTTACGATGCTGGATTCTATTGGCCTACAATTTACAAAGACGCACACCTTCTTTGCAAATCCTGTGATGCTTGTCAAAGGGCCGAAAAAATAAGTCAACGTAATGAAATGCCACAAAATGTCATTCAAGTATGTGAAGTATTTGACATTTGGGGTATTGACTTTATGGGCCCATTTCTAAAATCTCATAATAATCTCTATATTCTCGTAGCCATTGATTATGTATCTAAATGGGCGGAAGCACAAGCTCTCCCAACTAACGATGCACGAGTGGTAGTCAACTTTTTAAAGCATCTTTTCGCAAGGTTAGGAACACCGAAAGCTTTAATAAGTGATCAGGGAACTCATTTCTGTAATAATCAACTTGAGAAAGTTCTTAAAAGATATGGAGTAACTCATAAAATCTCCACTGCTTATCATCCACAGACAAGTGGACAAGTTGAAAATACCAACCGAGCTTTAAAACGTATTCTAGAGAAAACCGTAGGATCAAATCCGAAGGAATGGTCCATTAAATTGGAGGATGCACTCTGGGCTTTTAGAACAGCCTACAAAACTCCAATTGAAACCACACCTTTTAAACTCGTTTAAGGAAAAACATGTCATCTTCCAGTAGAAATTGAACACAAAGCATTTTGGGCTTTGAAGACATGTAATCTTGATTTACATGAAGCTGGACGTCTACGATTAAGTCAACTAAACGAATTAGAAGAATTAAGACAAGAAGCATACGAAAATTCGTTAATCTATAAGGAAAGAACGAAGAAATGGCATGATAAAAGAATCAGAAGTTCCAAAGAATTTAAAGAAGGAGACAGAGTTCTTCTTTTCAATTCACGATTCAAGCTATTTCCTGGAAAATTGAAATCAAGATGGTCTGGACCATTCATAGTCAAAAGAGTTTTCCCATACGGAACAGTAGAATTAATAAATTCAAATGGGATTGAATTTAAGGTTAATGGTCACAGAGTTAAACATTACATAGATAGTCCGATGGAAGTTGACAACGAAGTTAATCACAATTTCAACACCACAGCTAACTAAGTGTGGGGAGAATCAAGTCTTTTAAGGATAATATGTATTTCTGTTAGAGTTAGATTTTCTGTTTTTGTGTAGTTCTCGAAAATAGAACCCGAATGGTCTTTCCCTAGCAGACCCTAAAGAACTAGTCTTCTCCCCCCATTCTGAATTTTTATTTTTTTTAGGTTTTACGAGATGAAGACTTCCTGTGAATTAAACCATGGTCTAATGCTACACGTTTAACAACCCAACCCGTTAACCAACCAAAAACGCGGAATAAAAAATAATAATTTAAAACTGATCTGGAGGGTGCGCGGCGCACACCACTGCCTGTGCGCGGCGCGCACAAGGCCTGAGACAGTTCTTATCAAAATGTCCATTTTTCGCGAAAAGATCTTCTACTTCCCGACACTTTTAGACCAAACGCTTTTCACAACAATTTATATTAGTTAAAACTAACACGTTCCAATAATAAAATGAGTTTTACAAGGCCGGGCCCACATCGGCCGTTTTACGACTTTCGTACAAAATACAAGTTTCGACCACACGACTTTTAATACAAAATAAAGCCGAGCATGGCGATTGGGGATACGCTACCCAATCCTAATCAATCCAAAAGCAAGATCTTCTAAAGCAACTATGTGAGTCCACTAGTCCCCGTTTACCCGAGCCACCGCATCCATGCAATCTATAAAAATGTCAACAACGAGAGGGTAAGCTAATGCTTAGTGAATGATAATATACTACATACAAATATATGCATAAAATGGACACGCCACGAAATAACAAATACCGCATACCGAAGCATCCATATATAAGGCACTACATTAAGCATACCGTACAATCTCTAAGCAACGAGCTAAAGATACAACAACAATTATAAGTTCACCAACGACGATGTGAACAAAGCCAAGAAGCTACCCCCGGAGGGTTAGCTACACCACAACAATACATTAATATATAACAATATATATATATATATATATATATATATATAACGCACAAGGTTAACCCCTTAACCCAATACCGAGAACCAAGTACCACAATGAAGATTGGCCGAACTACACGAGCCTTAGTAATCCGAAACTACACGAGATTACTATCTCCACATCATCGAGGTTGGCCGAACTACACGAGCCTTAGTAATCTGAACCACACGAGATTACTACCTCAATAAGATGACCGAACTACACGAGTCACCATGAATCCGAACTACACGAGATTCATTTGATAAGATGACCGAAACCACACGCGTCATCGTGAATCCAAAACCACACGCGATTCACTTCTCAACATTAAACCCTTCGCCATTGGGGTTATATCAACCACATCACAACCACGTGTGATAATGTACACGCGAACGCGTACTTCGCCAAAGATGGTCAACCAAAACGCACAACCGTGCCAATTGGACTCATACAAAAGTCCATCAAATCCATCTATATGTGAAGTGAGCTCTATAGCCGAGAATTACTTCACCCGACCCGCACCCATCCTACACATACATATGCACATAGGATATTAACACTCACCTTGTCGCCTTGATGAATGCTTCCAAGTAAACCGCAACTCACCAATGGAAAGTACCTATTCCATTATCACAAATTCAACAACACACTTAGATTGGATTTACAAACCAACCCAATTTGACACTTAGTGCAAATTCGACCCAAATGCACTTCCAAGTACAAACCGCGCCCAAAATTAACCAATAATCACTAACACAAGTGAGAATGGTCCTAATATGCCAATTAAACCCGAACACAAGTGTTAAACACTTACAAATCTCCAAATTGCCCATAAACCCTAATTTTGACCCATAAGGTCAAAATCTCACCATTTATAAGTTTTGACACCAAAACACCTTTAACTCGGTTTTATACTTCAACTTAATCCATTTTAAGTTTATAAACCTCATTAAATCGCCAATTGGGTCATAATCATCACTACACCCTAATTTTGACCCAAAGTCAAAACTAGTCAACCAAATAACCCTAAATAGGTTTCAATACTTCCATTATCACTAACTTAAGTGATTAAACCCAATTTCAAGTCCTAATCATGGCCAATTAGTTCACCAACCCATAATCCACCAACAATAGCAATAAACCCGATTAATAGCATCACTAAACTCATTTCAAGAGTTTAAATGGGTTTCTCATCAATTTAAGTTCAAACCCTAACTTGATTATCAAAATCAAACAATGAAATTCGGAGTTAGAACTTACCACAACCACCAAAACGTAGCTAGGAACGAGGTGAACAACTTTAAAACCCGAGACTTTGATCAATTCAAGCTCCTTCTTCTCCAAAACCCCAAATCTCTCTCTAGAAATCTCCCTCTCTCTCTAAGATACTTGAGAGTGTTTGTGGATGTGAAATATGATCCAAAACTGAATCCAAAAAGCCCCTCATTAAACTCTAATTTGAAAAAGTCAGATTTCTGTCGCAGACCAGGTGCGCGGCGCGCTCACCTCAAGGTGCGCGGCGCGCAAAACCCTCTGAACAGGTTATGAGCTTCTATTCCATACCACGCTTCACCTACGATACGTACATCATTTAAAACTCTGTGTAAAATAAATATTGGGGTCTTACAACTCTCCCTCACTTATAATCAATCACGTCCTCGTGATCCTTGTCACATAACCAAACGGACCATACTCCACGGTCCTCAAGCCTAAGTCCCAATCCGACTTTCCTAAGCAATCCTTCCCAATGAATCGCCTTTAAGCAACTAAATAGTCACACGCGATTTATCAAATCACAATACGAGCACTATAACCATGCACATTCCCTCACATCGGGAAAACTCAACCAAATCTCGTACCGAGATATAGATCTCTTAGCGTACACTTACCGAGTTAAACGCTAAAAACAACCAAGTCTGAACCTAAGGTCAACAACCCGAAACGATGAAGACCGAACCAAACGAACCCTTACGGATTACACCAATCACTAAACATCCCTTGTAGTGCGCCATACGACCAATACGCAACTACCGTAACATCATAATCCAACGGCTAGAACTGATAGCGCCCAAAACGACTATAGAAACGCAAAACCCAAGGTGTACGAAATCAACCATCGTCACACCCGTAACAAACATGTGAGCGAAACACGGCTAACGCATCACTAAACATACAACATGGTCCTCACGACCCTACCATCGGTGTATCAAACAACCGATAGATCAAACAACACGGTCCTTACGACCCCACCATTGGTGTATAAAACAACCAATAGATCAAACATCCCGGTCCTTACGACCCCACCATCGGTGTATAAAACAACTGACGAATCACGCAACACACGAAGGCTGGCCGAAAACACACGCGCCTTAGTGAATCCGAACTACACGCGACTCACTACCTTCACTACAACAACAATCGGGAATGGCCGAACTACACGCGCCATAGTGAATCCGAACTACACGAGAGTCACTATCCCAGAGGAATGACCGAACTACACGAGTCATTTGTGAATCCGAACTACACGAGACTCACTGATGTGAAGCGAGGTGTATATAAAATAGTTTATATTTTACTAGGAAAAACTATTAAATACGATACAATTTTACACAAGATATTTATTTATTTATAGAATGGATATACTTAAACCTTGCTACAACACTTATAGGCAGTGTACCTAATCGTACAGTAGTGTAGTTTTTAGTAAGTCCGGTTCGTTCCACAGGGAAATCTTTAAACAAAGCTCAACGCTATATTAGTTTACTTTTATAAAAATACAAATATATATATAAGTAATATTATTATTATAAAGGGGGGTTTTTACCGTTTAATGACCGGTTTGTCGATTTTAAGACTTTAGTCGCAGTTAAAACCTAATGTAAAATATAAAATAAATACAAGACTTAAATTAAAGCGTAAAGTAAATAACGATAATGAAATTGCGAATAATAAAAATGCGATAAAATAAAATTGCGATTAAATAACAATAAATAAAAGTGCGATAATTAGAAGTGCAATTAAATATAAAATAAAGGAAATTAAATATGAAATAAAAGAATTATGCTTATTTAAACTTCCGTAATCATGATGTTTGACGTGTTGATTTTAGTTTTATGCCCATGGGTTAATTGTCCTTTGTCCTGGATTATTTAATATGTCCGTCTGGTTTTTGTCCATAACAGTCCATCAGTCATAAATATAAATTGTGAGTGTCCTCATCAAATTATTATTATACCCGAAGTTAAATATTCCAACTAATTGGGGATTCGAATTGTAACAAGGTTTTAATACTTTGTTTAATGAATACACCAGGTTATCGACTGCGTGTAAACCAAGGTTTTACTACTTTGTTAACAATTACACCAATTACCCTTGAATGTAATTTCACCCCTGTTTTAATTATTCTAGTGGCTATTAATCCATTCCCGTGTCTGGTTAAATGAACGATTATTCGTACATATAAATACCCCGCCCATCGTGTCCGATCGAGTGTATATGGTAATTTATAGGGACGCCCAATTGTAAATCTTTATATTAACATTAACAAACTTTCATTTAGTTAAACAAATATAAAGCCCATTAATAGCCCATAGTCTAATTTCCACAAGTGTCGTTCTTTTGTCCAAACCCCAATTATGGTACAAAGCCCAATTACCCAATTTTAGTAATTAGCCCAACATCATGATTACTTCGTTTTAAATAAGCATAATAATAACTTAGCTACGAGACATTAATATAAAAAGGTTGAACATAACTTACAATGATTAAAAATAGCGTAGCGTTACACGGACAGAATTTCGACTTACACCCTTACAACATTCGCTAACATACCCTTATTATTAGAATTATAATTAAAATTAAAATATAAATTATAAATATAAATATAAATTTTACGTATGAAGAGGAAGAAAAAGATGATGAATTTTGATCAGAATTCGGTTGGCTTTATAGCCAGAGTTGAAATTTGGGGCTCCGCGACTCGCGGCAAAATGCCCTTCAAACTCCGCGAGTCGCGGAGGATGTATTTACCGCTCACACCCTTGGAGTTTCTTGCTGCCGACGGTTTTAATAATATATATATAATATATATATATAATTAATATAATTATATATATATTATATTATATTTATATACATAGTTAACTTGTAATTTTTAGTCCGTTGCGTCGAGCGTTAAGAGTTGACTCTGGTCCCGGTTCCGGATTTTCGAACGTCCTTGCGTACAATTTAATATCTTGTACTTTGCGTTTTGAATCTTGTACTTTTATAATTTCGAGACGTTTCTTATCAATAATTGGAACCTTTTTGATTGTCTTTTGTACTTTTGAGCTTTTTGGTCGTTTGCGTCTTCAATTCGTCGAATCTGTCTTTTGTCTTCACCTTTTATTATTTAAACGAATATCTCTTGTAAATAGAACAATTGCAACTAAAAGCTTGTCTTTCTTGAGGAATAATGCTATGAAATATATGTTCGTTTTTAGCATTATCAAATATTCCCACACTTGAGCGTTGCTTGTCCTCAAGCAATATTGTCTTGAAATACTAGAATCACTTCTTTATTCTTCACACTTTGTACATCAGTGATTTCTATACGGCGGTATAAACAATGGTAGTAACGATATGGTTTACAGTCCCACATGACTATAAAAATTTAGATCCATTAAGGAAATTGGATCTTTATGAAAACATTTGATCTTTTGAAAATTAAATCTAGTTTTTACCCTAGATAAGTTTTCCGGAATAACCCTTTACCGGTGTTTGCAAAATATTTTTGTGGGTTTGGTGGGTTTCAGATTTGAAAATTTTAGCTCAAAACTTGCGGTTTTGTGTCACCCACTTGCTAACCTTGTATTTAGAAAGCAACACGTCCAGTTTACTTGTTCCGTATATTACCTTTCGGCAAACTACCGTCCGGTTGAAAAGGAAAGCGTTGAACAAGCAACTGTTAAGGCAATGTCCCGTGACATGCTTTTGATTATGGTCTATAACGTGTCGGACGCAATTACTATCCTTGGTAGGAGCAATAGTAAAGCTCACCCTTATAATTTTTCGGTCTGGCACAAGGTCCTGTCTTTGACCATGTTATGCAACCACCGTTCTTACGGTTGACACCCGATTTAGTTCAGGTGACCTAATGAATTCCAGGTGAATTCCTAGGATTTTACGTTCAATGGTAATGAACGCATTGAAAATAGGGTTTTCAGAAAACAAATCGGTTTGTAATTTTGATCAAAATATTTTCTCGTTTAAGCTCGAGTTTAGATATCATTGAATTCCATGAGTTTGAATTCTCAATCTTTAAGGTCAATCTCTAGGATTGAGTAATATCAGTCTTAAAAGCTGATTTTTAATCTTTAAGGAGATTATCCTTTCTGGGGATCTGATTCATTAGTCTTATCCAGCTAATTTGCATGGTGCCCCCCCATTGTACGAGATAAATCCTTCTCATGGTTAGGATAAATCTGACCACTTGGCGACCCTGTTTAATGCTGAGGTCCGTGGATTTCCTGCTGATTTTAGTGATGACTTTTCTAGATTTTTTGTCAACCTACAGCTGGTCTGGACGACAACTTCATGACCTAAATCAAGAAGCGCGTGTCTTTTTCGGAAGACTTTACTTCCTTTTAATGATGGAATTGATTCATCATGTAGATCCATCTCTTCTTTTCTTTCATTGGGTAAAACAGTTTAGTTTAATCCAAAGCAAAAGTATTTTCAGTTATTTGTTACAAATATATGTGACATATGTTTAAAATAACTTGGTAAATTTTCCCACACTTGGCTTTTTATTTTTCTTTTTATCGTCCTCTATTCCATTTTAAATGAATTTTAACATTTTAGTTTGTTTCTCAATTTATGTCCTTTCCGAGGTAACAATAATTTCGGTGTTAAAACCTAGTTTTATCGTTCATAAATATGTATAAACATGATTTTGAATTCATTTAATTGAAAATTTTGAAAAGTTTTACTAGAATTGGGTAGTCAGTATATAAGACTATGGCTGTTCTTTTTTATCAGAGAGCACTAGATTCTAATACAACTACTGCTTTACTAGTATTTTTAATGGTAACCAAGTGTTTAATATAAAAATTTTAAAATCCGAAAGAATTTAATCCCTTCCCACACTTAAGATCTTGCAATGCCCTCATTTGCAAGAAATCAGTAACAATTTAAATTATTGAGGGTGATTTGTGTGAAAATGATTAAATTTTTACCAAAGTTTCCAAATATATTGGCGTTTGTTTGCTGAATGATAAATGGTGCACATCATTTGTTCATTCCGTCTTGTTGTTATTTCACATATATTTTGCATCTTGTCGTCAAAATTAGTTGCTTTTGCTGAACTTAATGCCAGTCTTTGAAAATGCGTTGTTTTACCCTGTTGTGTACATAAGATAAACTGCAAACATATATACATATTTTTGAAGTTTGGTATATTACCCCACATTCAAAAATTATTAAAATCTAAGAATAAAAGTTAGATAATTATAAAAATGATTACAATATTAACAAAAATATTAAATGTATCAATAATTACAAATTACAAAATAAAATAAAAAAAATAAGTAAACTAAGGATGATATTGGTACCAATAGGGGTTCCACGCATAACCATAAGTGCTATAGAATGCTTCGGCAGGGTCATACGTAGGATATGGTGGCTGCATCTCTATCGACCAAGGAGGGAAGACGGGTTTCGGTGTAGGAATATAGTTTCTACCTATATGTTGGCAATGCGCTATGATCTGGTTCTGATGAACTTGCCAATCTTCAAATGCTCTTTGTCTAGCATTTTCGTATTCCTGAGAAGCTATAAACCTATGTATTTCTTGCATCTCATTCCCCCCTCCTACATTACCTTGTTCCTGGTTTCTCTCCACCTGTGGATGTCTACCATGGTATCGTACTGCGGCGTTATTTCGCCGCTTCAAAACTTTCGCACCATGGTATACATTTAAACCTATAGTATCGCGGGGTTCCGGCTCTTCTAGTAATAATCCCCCCCGACTTATATCCACACCGAGATATTCACCAATCAAAGTAATAAAAATACCACCTCCTATTATGCTATGTGGTCGCATCCCCCGAACCATAGCTGATAAATAATAACCCACACAATATGGTATACTTACAGCGCTCTGTGGGTCTCGAATACACATATGGTAAAACAAATCCTGTTCATTTACTTTTTCTTTGTTCTTACCCCTTTGTGTAATCGAATTAGCTAAAAATCTATGTATTACTCTTAATTCGGCTCTATCTATATCCAAATAAGAGTAGTTTCCCCCTTTGAAACGGTGATGGCTTGTCATTTGACTCCACACACTGTGTGTATCAAAATTCTCATCTATCTTTCTACCGTTTAGTATCAATCCTCTACAATCGGCAGACGCTAACTCCTCAGGCGTATATATACGTAAAGCCTGAGCCATGTCCAGTAAAGACATGTGGCGCATCGAACCGCCTAACAAAAATCTAATAAAAGAACGATCGGTTAAACTAGCTACCCGATCATTCAACTCTATACTACATAACAACTCTTCACACCATACTTTATATACAGGTCTGCGTATGGTGAATAAACATATCCAGTCATTAAAAGAAGAATTACCATACCTCTGTACAAGTAATTCCCTAATTGGCCCGGCCAATTCTACAGCTTCCAAGGGTCCCCATTCTATGACCCTCGGTACCTCAACAACCTTAGAGTGAAGAGTATGCAAACCCCGTTGATATTTTGGATAATCTATCCAAAGTCTGTCAAATCTCAGGTTCGGGTGCAATTCTTCCAAATGCATATCGGAAAAGGTCATGACTGGATGAGGTACATCCTGCTTGTAGTAGTTATCTACCTCCTGTTGTTCCAAATTCTCAGCAGGAGCATGGCGGGCTTGGGATGAAGATTCACCCCTTTCATTCTGCAAAACACATCAAACACAAATTTTGTGCATCCAAATATGCATTAGTGTCAGCAAAATCATCAATCAAAATAATTACAATGACATTATCAATTTATATCAAACTTAAGCTTATTTTCACATTTTTATCAAATCTACACTTTTTCAAATAAGCATATACGAAAATTTTCGCCAAGTTCATAAGCATTCAACTCAAATAACATGTCAAAATAATCATTACTAGCAAATAAACAAGTCTCAAATGGCATTATCTTTCAAAAATCAAGTTCATGAATTTTGGACTTGAAAAAGTCCACTTTAATTCTCAAAATCATGTTTAGGCTCAAAGTTTGGATCATTTAACTACCTAGACATGTTACACTACTCAATTTAGCAACAATTCATGACAAAAATCGGCCATAACCTGTTTATATCAAAAAGCCCCAAATTTGCTCAAGAACACAAACCCTAGATTATTCAAAATTTGAAGTTTAAGGCTTCTAATCATGTTAAACAGCATCAATCTAGGTTATACAAGCATAATACATAAACAATTTAAGTCTAATTACACTAAAAAGCATCAAAATCAAATTGGGGAAAAATAGCTCAAGAACACCTAATTTCGAATTAATGGTGTTTAGGTGTAGAAATTTACCGTTTTTCTTGAGAAATTCTTAGATAGCATCCTTCTCAACATGATTTTAGCAAAAAATTTGGTGATTAACGGTTAAAAATTGAGATTTTTGGGGTGTTTTTGGGTGAATTTTCGGGTTCTTTTTTCGCAGTATTTGGGTGTTTATGTGTGTGGGAGCTGATCAGTTCGTGCAGCTCTTTTATTTTTTTTCCTGGTTTTTGGTCCCTCCGCGAGTCGCGGAGGTTTTGTACTTCAAACTCCGCGAGTCGCGGAGTTTGCTTTTTTTTTTTTTTTTTTTTTATAAATAATCTTTAACTTATAAAACAATTAAGTATTTAATTTTAAAATTTTGTTTCCCTTGTTATTTAGGACGAGGTCGTTTCGGATCGATGTCCTAGTCCGTCCTTCGACAAAATTTTAAAATTTGTCTTTTTGTAGCGATTGTTTTAAAAGCTAAGATTTTTGGGTTTTTTAATGTTTTTGGCATACTTTAAATTAATAAGATTAAAAATAATGATAATAAAAGTTCTCGTCCCTCCCTTGGGTAAAGCAATTTCGGTTCAAAGACCTAGTCTTCAACTTACGACGAATTTTAAAAATCATATTCTTAACTTAATGAGATAAAGTAAATTTTTGTTTTTAAATTCACACAACTTAAATATAAAATTCAAAATTAATAAAAAAATAATCACACCAAACTTAAAATTTGAAATGCATAAAATTAAAAATTCATATTTTAAAAATTAAAAATTCACACCAAACTTAATTTAAAAATTCATATTATAAATTCATACCAAACTTATATTAATTTTTCAAATATTTGCAATTTTAAATATATTGTTTTTACAAAATTTACAATATTAATTTAAGATTTAAATATTAATTTTAAAAACATAATAAAATTAAAAATCTTTTTGTCTTTTTATCCCACTTTAATCAATCAAATATTATCAAAAATATGCGCCCCTCTTTTCGTTAAAGTAATTTCGGTTCCAAGACCTAATTTAACTCATGACGAATTTTTGAAATATTTTGGGTTGATTGTTTAAAGATATTTATACCTTAAGAATAAACGTTAAATTTCGCAGTGATGTAATAAATTTTTGAATGATATCAATAATTTCGGTCGCCAAACCTAATTTTATTTAATACCAATTTAATACTTTTTAGCGAACAAATTAGCGTTTATTATCAAAAGGTTAAAAATAAATAAAAATAAAAACTGTACAGACATACCTGTGAAATAGATTTCTTAGTTATATGATCTATTATATTCATAAGATAGTCGGTTTAATTAGTTTTCCATGGCTGCATAGGCGTAACCTCGAGCATTCATTGTCTTTTCTTCTAAACATATGAACGGTCCGTCTCTGCATAAAGTAACAAATTCGGTATTTGAATAGGTTTGATTATTTGAACATTTACCTCCATGTGACCATTTTCCGCATTTGTGACATCTTTCTAGGTGTCGTGCTCTTCTTTTCGCTGCGGATTTTGATTTTCCTTTACCAAATTGTAACTTATTATCTTCGCATCTGGATCCTTTTCTAACTCCGTCCATTCTTTCTCTGATTACTGATACTAATTCGCTCGGTAGTATGTCATTATTTCTTTTAGTGATCAAAGCGTGTAGCATTAGACCATGGTTTAGTTCACAGGCAGTCTTCATTTCGTAAAAACCTAAAAAATAAAAATTCAGAATGGGGGGAGAAGACTAGTTCTTTAGGGTCTGCTAGGGAAAGACCATACGTGTTCTATTTTCGAGAACTACACGAAAACAGACAATCTAACTCTAACAGAAATACATATTATCCTTTAAAGACTTGATTCTCCCCACACTTAGTTAGCTGTGGTATCGAAATTGTGATTAACTTCGTTGTCGACTTCCATCGGACCATGTATGTAATGTTTAACTCTGTGACCATTAACTTTAAATTCAATCCCATTTGAATTTATTAATTCTATCGTTCCGTATGGGAAAACTCTTTTGACTATGAATGGTCCAGACCATCTTGATTTCAATTTTCCAGGAAATAGCTTGAATCGTGAATTGAAAAGAAGAACTCTGTCTCCTTATTTAAATTCTTTTGATCTTCTGATTCTTTTATCATGCCATTTCTTCGTTCTTTCTTTATAGATTAACGAATTCTCGTATGCTTCATGTCTTAATTCTTCTAATTCGTTTAGTTGACTTAATCGTAGACGTCCGGCTTCATTTAAATCAAGATTACATGTTTTCAAAGCCCAAAATGCTTTGTGTTCAATTTCTACTGGAAGATGACATGCTTTTCCATAAACAAGTCTAAAAGGTGTGGTTCCAATTGGAGTTTTGTAGGCTGTTCTAAAAGCCCAGAGTGCATCCTCCAATTTAATGGACCATTCCTTTGTATTTGATCCTACGGTTTTCTCTAGAATACGTTTTAAAGCTCGGTTGGTGTTTTCAACTTGTCCACTTGTTTGTGGATGATATGCGGTGGAGATTTTATGAGTTACTCCATATCTTTTAAGAACTTTCTCAAGTTGATTATTACAGAAATGAGTACCCCGATCACTTATTAAAGCTTTCGGTGTTCCAAACCTTGCAAAAAGACGTTTTAAAAAGTTGACTACAACTCGTGCATCGTTAGTTGGGAGAGCTTGTGCTTCCGCCCATTTAGATACATAATCAATGGCTACGAGTATATATAAATTATTATGAGATTTTGGAAATGGACCCATAAAGTCAATACCCCAAATGTCAAATACTTCACATACTTGGATGACATTTTGTGGCATTTCATCACGTTGACTTATTTTTCCGGCCCTTTGACATGCATCACAGGATTTGCAAAGAAGGTGTGCGTCTTTGTAAATTGTAGGCCAATAGAATCCAGCTTCATAAACTTTTCTTGCTGTTAGTTGAGGCCCATAATGCCCTCCTGTTGGTCCTGTGTGACAATGGTTTAAAATTTTACTAGCTTCATCTCCAAATACACATCGGCGTATTATTCCATCGGGACAACTTTTAAACAGATGTGGATCTTCCCAGAAATAGTGCTTTATATCACTGAAGAATTTCTTTCGTCTTTGGTACGATAATCCTTTTTCAAGGAATCCACAAACTAAGTAGTTTGCATAGTCTGCAAACCATGGGATTTCTTTATAATCTATCTTCAATAGATATTCATCAGGAAAGTTGTCTTGTATGGCCGATTCATTTAGAACTTCTAATTCGGGATTTTCAAGACGAGAAAGATGATCAGCGGCGAGATTTTCTGCTCCTCTTTTATCTCGGATTTCAATATCAAACTCTTGTAAGAGTAAGATCCAACGGATTAATCTTGGTTTAGCATCTTGTTTTGAAAATAGGTATCTAAGAGCAGAATGGTCGGTATAGACCACCGTTTTTGCTAGAACGAGATATGATCGAAATTTTTCAAAAGTAAAGACAATAGCAAGGAGTTCTTTTTCAGTAGTTGTATAGTTCGTTTGTGCTCCTTGTAACGTCTTACTAGCATAATATATAGGTTGAAATCTTTTTTCAATCCTTTGTCCTAAAACGGCTCCCATTGCAAAATCACTTGCATCGCACATTAGTTCAAATGGTAGATTCCAATTTGGTGTTATCATGATCGGCGCATTAGTGAGTTTTTCTTTAAGAATATTAAAAGATTTGATACATTCATCTGAAAAGATGAATGGCGCATCCTTTTCTAGGAGTTTATTCATAGGAGTGGCAATTTTAGAAAAATCTTTTATAAAACGTCGGTAAAAACCGGCATGCCCTAGAAAACTCCTAACTCCTCTAACATTTTTGGGATGTGGAAGTTTAGCAATTACATCTACTTTAGCTCTATCCACTTCAATTCCTTCTTTTGAAATTTTATGTCCAAGAACGATGCCTTCTTTAACCATGAAATGGCATTTCTCCCAATTAAGTACTAGATTTGATTTTTCGCATCTAATTAGCATTCGTTCCAGATTAACTAGACATGATTTAAATGTATCACCGAAGACTGAAAAGTCATCCATGAATACTTCCATGCATTCTTCTATCATGTCGTGAAAAATCGCCATCATACACCTTTGAAAGGTTGCAGGGGCGTTACAAAGTCCAAATGGCATGCGTTTGTAAGCAAAAGTACCATAAGGGCACGTGAATGTGGTTTTCTCTTGATCTTCGGGTGCTATTGGAATTTGAAAATATCCGGAAAATCCATCTAGAAAACAATAGTAACTATTTCCGGCTAATCTTTCCAATATTTGATCTATGAAAGGTAAGGGAAAGTGATCTTTTCTGGTGGCGTCATTTAATTTTCTATAATCAATACATACACGCCATCCTGTTACAGTCCTAGTAGGAATAAGCTCATTTTTCTCATTTGTAATGACAGTCATGCCACCCTTCTTAGGTACGCATTGAACTGGGCTTACCCATGGACTATCAGAGATTGGATAAATTAAACCTGCATCTAGCAGTTTAATAATCTCTTTCTTAACTACATCTTGCATATTAGGATTTAGTCTTCGTTGGCGTTGCACATACGTTTTATGACCTTCTTCCATAAGGATTTTATGTGTGCAATACGAAGGACTTATTCCTTTAATATCATGAATCTTCCATGCAATGGCTGGTTTATGAGCTTTCAACACAGAAATGAGTTGTGATTTCTCATTTTCAGTAAGAGAAGACGATATTATTACAGGTAATTCAGATTCACCATGTAAATAAGCGTATTCCAAATGGTTTGGAAGTGGCTTTAACTCTAATTTCGGAGGTTCTTCTATCGATGATTTATATCGATATCTGTCTTCTTCTTTTAGCATTTGAATTTCTTCTGTTGTTGGTTCATATCCATTAGCTATAAGTGTAGCTAACATTTCAGCTTCATCAATTGGTTCATTACCTTCTCCTAAAGAACATTCTCCTGTTCCTTGTAATTCTGGAAATTCTTCTAATAATTCTGCATGTGCATCTATAGTTTGAATATAATAACATGTATCATCTGCAAATTGTGGTTGTTGCATTGCTCTATCAACTGAAAAGGTAACACTCTCATCCTCTATACTTAGGGTCAGTTTCTTACCGAACACGTCTATCATTGCTTTAGCCGTGTTTAAGAATGGTCTTCCTAATATGAGAGGAACTTGAGAATCTTCTTCCATGTCCAAAACAACAAAATCTACTGGAAATACTAAAGTTCCAACTTTAACTAGCATGTTCTCCATTATCCCTCTAGGATATTTTATTGATCTATCGGCTAGTTGTATGCTTATTCTTGTTGGTTTCAATTCTCCAAGGTCTAGTTTAGCGTATAGTGAATACGGCATTAGATTTATACTAGCACCTAAATCTGCCAATGCTTCTATTGAACTAAGACTACCCAGAAAACATGGAATTGTGAAACTTTCTGGATCAGATAGTTTTTCTGGTATCTTATTCAACAGCACTGCTGAACAATTAGCATTCATAGTAACAGCCGAGAGTTCTTCCATTTTCTTTCTATTTGAGATTAGATCTTTCAAGAATTTAGCATATCTTGGCATTCCTGAAATCACATCAATGAAAGGAAGATTTACATTTATCTGTTTAAACATATCCAAGAATTTGGATTGCTCGGCTTCAAGTTTTTCTTTCTTCATTTTACTCGGGTAAGGAAGTGGTGGTTGGTATGGTTTAACATAAGGTTTATCCTTAACTGTGTTATTTTCATTAACCTTTTCAAATACCGGTTCTTTTTCCTTATCTTGATCAGGTTGTGGTTCTTGTGGAGTAGGAATAGTTTCATCAGAAGTTACAGGTATTTCAGGTGGTTTAAGTGTTGTACCACTTCTTGTGGTAATGGCTTTAGCTGTTTCATTCCGGGGGTTAGCATTTGTATCACTAGGTAGACTTCCCGGTTTTCTTTCACCTATTAACCTTGCTAGGTTACTCACTTCTTGTTCCAGATTTTGAATAGAAGCTTGTTGATTTCTAAATGCTTGAGCATTTTGTTCATTAGTTTGTTTTTGAGATGTGAAAAACTGCGTTTGAGTTTCAACTAGCTTCGTCATCATATCTTCTAAATTCGGCTTTTTATCATCGGTTTGTTGTGGTGGTTTGTTTTGAAAATTCGGTCTTTGCTGATTGTAAGTATTATTGGATACTTGTTGATTGCTAGGACCTTGTTGGTTGTTGTATGGAATATTTCGGTTATAATTCTGGTTTTGATTGTAAATCGGTCTTGGCGGTTGATAATTATTCTGATAATTATTTCCAGGCCTTTGGTTTATGTATGAAATATTCTCTCTTTGTTCCATTGTTAATTCAATACTGAGACAATCTTTTGTCAAATGTGGGCCTCCACACTGCTCACAACTAATTCGTATAGCATGAATATCCTTAGTCATCTTTTCCATTCGTCTCTCGAAAGCATCTATCTTTGCCGAAATGGAATCTAAGTCATGGCTAGAATCGGCTCTAGCTGCTTTAGATGATCTAATGATATCTTTTTCTTGGTGCCACTCATGTGAGTGGGAAGCAGTATTATCAATAATTTTGTAAGCATCAGTTTCGGTTTTCTTCATAATAGAACCACCAGCTGCTATATCTATGTCTTTTCTTGTAGTGATGTCGCATCCTCGGTAGAATATTTGTACTATTTGACAGGTGTCTAAACCATGTTGAGGACATCCTCTTAATAACTTTCCATATCTTGTCCACGCCTCATATAGAGTTTCATTTGGCTTCTGTGTGAACGTAACAATTTCTGCTTGAAGTCTTACTGCTTTAGATGCAGGAAAGAATTGTTTAAGAAATTTGTCAATTAAAACGTCCCATGTATCAATCGCCCCTTCAGGTAACGATTCCAACCAATCTTTGGCTTCTCCCTTTAAAGTCCAGGGAAATAACATGAGATATATCTGTTCATCCTCCACTTCTCGGATTTTAAATAGTGTGCAGATCCTATTAAAGGTACGTAGATGTTCATTTGGATCTTCCTTCGGCGCACCACTAAATTGGCATTGATTAGTCACCATGTGTAGAATTTGTCCTTTGATTTCATAATCTGGCGCATTAATGTCTGGATGAGTAATTGCGTGACCTTGGCCAGTGCGTTTAGCTCTCATTCGGTCTTCCATACTTAAAGGTTCCAGATTCTCCATAATTGAATTTGTTGAATCGGTATCACTAGATGATTCTGTTTTAATAGTTCGTTCCTCAACAATCTCTGTTTGAATGATTGGTGGTTCCGGAGGAAAGTTTAATGGTTCAGGATCTACGAACCGTTCCTGAATATTCTCTGGATTCTCAATTGTGAGGTTGGGTTCAAAAAATGGATTATCGGAAATTTGAACTGAAGTACTTGGTCTACTGGATGACGATTCTAAAGAAAAATCAACGGCGGTTATATTTGTTAAACGATGTCTTGATCGAGTTACAGGTGGTGAACGTACAAAAGGTGATGAACGTCTTGCTCGGTGCATTCACTGAATATCCTATTAGTTTTAAAAAGGAAAGAAAAATTATAATAAGTTATCCAATCAATAGACTTTTCTGATTTTGCCCACGTTTCGAATAGCCAAAAGATGCAGCAGAGGGGCAGGATTCGTTTGGTCTCAATATAATTGAGGACTGTTTGGCTCCAACAACCCGGTCCACGTACAAATCCAACTATTACTACGAACCAGAAAATTTTGATGTCTATTAATTTAACCACTTAAAATAAATTTTCGTTATTTTAAGAAATTTAGATAAGAAGTAGAATAAATTCTAAGTCCTAAAAACTAGAATGGCGAGAAATAAGAGAGAAAAAGAGTTCGTCGAAAAAGGTTGAAAAAGAAAAAAAATGGTTGAAAAATAAAAGGTGACGGAAAAATAAAAGAAACTTATAAAAACTTAAAAATACTTGACTAACCTAACCTTATTACTACAACTAACTTAAAATTATAATCGCAAATTGAAATTACTAATTGGAATGATAATTGATACATAGTAAAAGGTCTAAAAATATTAAAGCTTACAGGAAAAACTAAATCCCAAATGGAAATAACTTAAAAAGAAACTAAAACTTAAAAAGGCGTCGCAAAATTCTAAAGCACCTAAATCTTAGTCTAAAGAAAAAGCACTTAAGGAATTCTACGGCAAAGTCTAAAAATCTAGGAGTAAAAATAACTATAGCAAAAAACTAAGTTTAAAATTAAATATGAGCTAAAAATACAAATATTACGCTACAACGATTAAAAAGGTACAAAATATAAAAATATACAAAAAGTTGTAAAAAGTACAATTTTTATAAAAATATTATTTTTATATTATTTATTTTATAAAACTATTAATTTTATAATTTAATGAAACTAATTTAACTAAAATATATAAATAAAAAGTAAAAAGTAAAAATAAAACTAAAACTAATAATAATAATAATAATAATTAGGTTAAATAATAATAATAATAATTAATAACCCGTAATTAATGCAGTTTTAGGGTTTCTGTTCGCGTGTCAGAGTAGCTCCGCGAGTCGCGGCAATTAAAGAAGAAAACCCCGCGAGTCGCGGGGTTCAGAAATTCAGCTGACAGGGTTGAGTTTTTACGCGTTTTCTTTATTTATTTTTTTTTTATTTTATGTTTTCTGTTTTTTTAAAATAAATAAAAGATTTTAAAATAAAACTTATATTTTTATAAACTAAAATAGAAATAAAGAAACTTATAAAACTTAAATATTTAACAAAATCTTAAAAATGCTTATATTTTTGTTTTTTTTTCTTTTTATATTTTTGAATAATTAAAACGTATTTTTACAAAAACAAATTTTAATAAAAGTAACTAAAAAAATTTTTTTTTTTTTTCTTTATTTTTATATATTAGCGTTGTGCTTCCGGCTTTTAAGATAGTCCCCGGCAGCGGCGCCAAAAATACTTGATGTGAAGCGAGGTGTATATAAAATAGTTTATATTTTACTAGGAAAAACTATTAAATACGATACAATTTTACACAAGATATTTATTTATTTATAGAATGGATATACTTAAACCTTGCTACAACACTTATAGGCAGTGTACCTAATCGTACAGTAGTGTAGTTTTTAGTAAGTCCGGTTCGTTCCACAGGGAAATCTTTAAACAAAGCTCAACGCTATATTAGTTTACTTTTATAAAAATACAAATATATATATAAGTAATATTATTATTATAAAGGGGGGTTTTTACCGTTTAATGACCGGTTTGTCGATTTTAAGACTTTAGTCGCAGTTAAAACCTAATGTAAAATATAAAATAAATACAAGACTTAAATTAAAGCGTAAAGTAAATAACGATAATGAAATTGCGAATAATAAAAATGCGATAAAATAAAATTGCGATTAAATAACAATAAATAAAAGTGCGATAATTAGAAGTGCAATTAAATATAAAATAAAGGAAATTAAATATGAAATAAAAGAATTATGCTTATTTAAACTTCCGTAATCATGATGTTTGACGTGTTGATTTTAGTTTTATGCCCATGGGTTAATTGTCCTTTGTCCTGGATTATTTAATATGTCCGTCTGGTTTTTGTCCATAACAGTCCATCAGTCATAAATATAAATTGCGAGTGTCCTCATCAAATTATTATTATACCCGAAGTTAAATATTCCAACTAATTGGGGATTCAAATTGTAACAAGGTTTTAATACTTTGTTTAATGAATACACCAGGTTATCGACTGCGTGTAAACCAAGGTTTTACTACTTTGTTAACAATTACACCAATTACCCTTGAATGTAATTTCACCCCTGTTTTAATTATTCTAGTGGCTATTAATCCATTCCCGTGTCCGGTTAAATGAACGATTATTCGTACATATAAATACCCCGCCCATCGTGTCCGATCGAGTGTATATGGTAATTTATAGGGACGCCCAATTGTAAATCTTTATATTAACATTAACAAACTTTCATTTAGTTAAACAAATATAAAGCCCATTAATAGCCCATAGTCTAATTTCCACAAGTGTCGTTCTTTTGTCCAAACCCCAATTATGGTACAAAGCCCAATTACCCAATTTTAGTAATTAGCCCAACATCATGATTACTTCGTTTTAAATAAGCATAATAATAACTTAGCTACGAGACATTAATATAAAAAGGTTGAACATAACTTACAATGATTAAAAATAGCATAGCGTTACACGGACAGAATTTCGACTTACACCCTTACAACATTCGCTAACATACCCTTATTATTAGAATTATAATTAAAATTAAAATATAAATTATAATATATATATATTTTACGTATGATGAAAATGAAAAAGGTGTCAAAAAATCGGCCGAATGCTCGGCCTTTTATAGGCCCACGAAATACTGTTTGACCTCCGCGAATGCGGATGTTTTTGTCTTCAAAGCTCCGCGAGTGCGGAGCTGTGGAATCCAGCTCACACAAGTTTGGATCTTAGTCTGCCGACGGATATAATTATATAAATATAATATAAATATATAATTTATATAATTAATTATATATTATATTTATTTACATAATTAATTTGTAACTTTCGGTCCGTTGCGTTGTACGTTGAAAGCTGGTTCATGTCTCGGTTCCGGATTTTTGAACGTCCTTTCGTATAATTTAATATCTTGTACTTTGCGTTTTGCAACTTGTACTCTTGTCATTTTTAGACGTTTCTCATCAATAATTTGAACCTCTTTGCTTGTACTTTGTACTTTTTAGCTTTTGGTCGTTTGAGTCTTCAATTTGTCGAATCTGTCTTTTGTCTTCACCTTTTAATATTTAAACAAATATTCCTTGTAAATAGGACAACTGCAACTAAAAGCTTGTCTTTCTTGAGGGATAATGCGATGAAATATATGTTCATTTTTAGCATTATCAAATATTCCCACAATTGAGCGTTGCTTGTCCTCAAGCAATATAATTTTATGTTTTATAAAGTTATAAGGTTTTATAAAAAAAAAAAAACCCACCGCAACTCGCGGAGGTTTAAATGGCCACACCACCGCACTCGCGGAGGTCAAAAAACCCAGAAAAAAATATAACTGGTCGAACAGACCAGTTTGTACCACCACACCCATTTTTCTGCGAAAAAATACACAAAAAAATCGCCCAAATTCGTGATTTTTCACCATTTTTCATCAAATCTTTCATAAAATCACAATGAGGAGACTATTATCAAGGAATTACTCAAGGAAATCGGTAAATTTCTACACCTAAACACCATTTAATCCGAATTTTTAGTGTTCTTGAACAATTTCATGCCTAATTCGATTTTGATGCTTTCTAGTGTAATAAAGCTTCAATTGTTTGTGTATTATGCTTGTATAACCTAGATTGATGCTATTTAACATGATTAGAAGCTTTGAACTTCAATTTTTGAGTAATCTAGGATTTGTGTTCTTGAGCAAAATTAGGGATTTTTGATATAAACAGGTTATGGCCGAATTTTGTTGTTAGTTTATGCTAAATTGAGTAGTGTAACATGTTTAGGTTGCTAAATGATCAAAACTTTGATCCTAAACATGATTTATGAAGATTAAAGTGGACTTTTTGAACCAAAATTGCTTAAACTTTATTTAATTGATATGAATGTCATGAGGAACTTATTTAATTGTTATAATGATTATTTTTGACATGTTTTAAAAGATAAATGCGAAGGAACTTTGTATACATTTTTGTAAAAGTATATTTGTAAAAGTGTTGAATTGTTAATATTTTGAAAATGTGTATAGAGTTTAATATGGATTAAACATGTCATTGTAATTGTTTAGATTTATGATTTTGCTAAAACTAATGCATATTTGGATGCACAAAAATTGTGTTTATTTTGCAGACTGAAAGGGGTGAATCTTCATCCCAGGCTCGCAATGCTCCTCCGGAAGATGCAGATCAACGGGAAATTAATAACCAATACCGACAAGATATGCCTCACCCAATTGTTTCATATTCAAACATTCATGAGGCAGATTTACATCCAAATTTGAGATTTGATAGATATTGGATAGACTATCCAAAATATCAAAAGAACCTGCACAACCTTGTGTCTAATAATGTTAAGGTACCCAGAGTTATAGATTGGAAACCATTAGAGGTAGTGGAATTGGCTGACCCAATCAGGGAATTACTTACTCAAAGGTATGGTAATTCTACTTTTAGTGATTGGTAAGTTTATTCAACATGCGTAGACCTGTGTATAGAGAATGGTGTATAGAGTTATTATGTACTATTGAAATAAATGATCGGGTAGATACTTTAACCGATCGTAGTTTTCTTAGATTTTTATTAGGAGGGGAGATGCGCCATATGTCTTTACTAGATATGGCTCGGGCTTTAGGTATATATACGCCCGAGGAGCTAGCATCTTATGATTGCCAGAGGTTAATAGTTTATGGTAGGAGGGTAGATGAGAATTTTGATACAAATGAAGTATGGAGTAAGATGACTAGCCATCGCCGATTCCAGGGGGATTATACTCTTATCTTGATATTGATAGAGCTAAATTAAGAGTAATCCATAGGTTTTTAGCCAATTCGATTACACAACGAGGTAAGAATAAGGAAAAGGTAAATGAACAGGATTTGTTTTACCACATTGTATTCGAGACCCACAGAGCGCTATAAGTATACCTTTTTGCGTGGGTTATTATTTATTGACTATGGTTAGGGGTATGAGGCGTGGTAGCATAATAGGAGGTGGTATATTTATTACTTTAATTGCTGAATATCTTGGTGTGGATAGAAGTCAGGGGGGAATATTAATGGCAGAACCAGAACCCCGCGATAGAATAGATTTGTGTGTTTATCATGGTGCTAAGGTCTTAAAGAAACGAAACAACGCAGCAGCACGTTATGATGGCAGGCATCCACAGGTTGAGAGAGATCAACAGCAAGGTCAACCGGGAGGGGGTAATCCAATGACGGAAATGCAAATTTTTATGGCTTGACACGAGTATGAAATGGCTAGACAAAAAGCATTTCAAGATTGGCAGTATCATCAAAGCCAAATCATAAGTCATTGTACACATGTAGGTAGAGACTACATTCATACCATTATGCCCGAATTTGCTCCTTGGACTTTAAAGAGCCGACCACCATATCCTACATATGACCCGGCTCAAGCATTTTACAGCATCTATGGATACACTTGGGACCCATATTGGAACCATCCTCCTCATCCGTAATTTTCTATTTTTGTTTATTTTATTGTAATGTTACTAATTCTTAATTTTCTTATTTCTTATTTCTTATTTTATTATTATAATAGGTTTTATAATTTTCTAACTTTATTAGATTTTAATAATTTTTGAATGTGGTGTGAAAACCCAACTTCAAAAATATGTATATATGTGTTTGTAGTTTATCTCATGTACAAAACAGGGTAAAACAGCGCATTTTCAAAGACTGGCATTAAGTTCAGCAAAAGCTAGTACTTTTGACGACAAAAATGAAAAACAAATGTGATGTAACAACAAGACAGAATGAACAAATGATGTGCATCATTTATCATTCAGCAAACAAACGCCAATATGTTTGGAAATGGTAAAATTTAATTATTTTTCTACGCTAATCACCCTCAATAATTTAAATTGTTACTGATTTCTTGCAAATGAGGGCATTGCAAGATCTTAAGTGTGGGAAGGGGTTAAATTCTTTCGGATTTTTAAAATTTTTAACTTAAATACTTGGTTACCATTAAAAATACTAGTAACGTAGTAGTTGTATTAGAATCTAGTGCTCTCTGATAACAAAGAACAGTCCTAGTCTTATATACTGACTACCCACTTCTAGTAGAAAAATTTAAAATTTTCAATTAAATGAATGCAAAATCATTTTTATACATATTTATGAACGATAAAACTAGGTGTTAACACCGAAATTATTGTTACCTCGGAAAGGACATAAATTGAGAAACAAACCAAAATGTTAGAATTCATTTAAAATGGAATACTGGAAAATAAAAAGGCAAATAAAAGAAAATAAAAGCCAAGTGTGGGAAAATTTACCAAGTTATTTAAAACATAAGTCACATATTTTTGTAATAAATAATTGAAGATACTTTTGCTTTGGACTAAACTAAACAGTTTTACCCGATTTACTGTAAGAAAGATGGATCTACGCGATGAATCAATTCCATCATTACAAGGAAGTAAAGTCTTCCGAAAAAGAAACGCGCTTCTTGATTTAGGTCATGAAGTTGTCGTCCAGACCAGCTGTAGGTTGACGAAAAATCTAGAAAAGTCATCTCTAAAATCAGCAGGAAATCCACGGACCTCAGCATCAAACAGGGTCGCCAAGTGGTCAGACTTATCCTAACCATGAGAGGATCTATCTTGTAAAATGGGGAGGACGCCGTGCAAATTAGCTGGATAAGACTAATGAATCAGATTCCCAGAAAGGATAATCTCCTTTAAAGATCAAAAATCAGCTTTTAAGACTGATATTACTCAATCCTTGAGATTGACCTTAAAGATTGAGAATTACAAACTCATGGAATTCAATGATATCTAAACTCGAGCTTGAACGAGAAAATATTTTGATTAAAATTTCAAACCGATTTGTTTTCTGAAAACCCATTTTCAATGCGTTCATTACCATTGAACGTAAAATCCTGAGAATTCACCTGGAATTAATTAGGTCACCTGAACCAAATCGGGTGTCAACCGTAAGAACGGTGGTTGCATAGCATGGTCAAAGACAAGACCTTGTGCCAGACCGAAAAATTATAGGGTGAGCTTTACTATTGCTCCTACCAAGGATAGTAATTGCATCCGATACGTTATAGACCATAATTAAAAGCATGTCAGGGGACATTGCCTTAACAGTTGCTTGTTCAACGCTTTCCTTTACAACTGGACGGTAGTTTATCGAAAGGTAATATACGGAGCAAGTATACTGGACGTGTTGCTTTCCCAATACAAGGTTAACAAGTGGGTGACACAAAATCGTAAGTTTTGAGCTAAAATTTTCAAATCTGAAACCCACCAAACCCACAAAAAGAAATTGCAAACACCGGTGAAGGGTTATTTTGGAAAACTTATCTAGGGTAAAAGCTAGATTGAATTTTCAAAAAGATCAAATGTTTTTATAAAGATCCAATTTCCTTAAAGGATCTAAATTTTTATAGTCATGTGGGACTGTAAACCACAACGTTACTATCATTGTTCATACCACCGTAATGAAATCACTGATGTACAAAGTGTGAAGAATAAAGAAGTGATTCTAGTATGTTTTTATTCAAGACTATATTGCTTGAGGACAAGCAACGCTCAATTGTGGGAATATTTGATAATGCTAAAAATGAACATATATTTCATCGCATTATCCCTCAAGAAAGACAAGCTTTTAGTTGCAGTTGTCCTATTTACAAGGAATATTTGTTTAAATATTAAAAGGTGAAGACAAAAGACAGATTCGACAAATTGAAGACTCAAACGACCAAAAGCTAAAAAGTACAAAGTACAAGCAAAGAGGTTCAAATTATTGATGAGAAACGTCTAAAAATGACAAGAGTACAAGTTGCAAAACGCAAAGTACAAGATATTAAATTATACGAAAGGACGTTCAAAAATCCGGAACCGAGACATGAACCAGCTTTCAACGTACAACGCAACGGACCGAAAGTTACAAATTAATTATGTAAATAAATATAATATAATATATAATTAATTATATAAATTATATATTTATATTATATTTATATAATTATATCCGTCGGCAGACTAAGATCCAAACTTGTGTGAGCTGGATTCCACAGCTCCGCACTCGCGGAGCTTTGAAGACAAAAACATCCGCATTCGCGGAGGTCAAACAGTATTTCGTGGGCCTATAAAAGGCCGAGCATTCGGCCGATTTTTTGACACCTTTTTCATTTTCATCATACGTAAAATATATATATATTATAATTTTAATTTTAATTTTAATTTTAATCCTAATAATAAGGGTATGTTAGCGAATGTTGTAAGGGTGTAAGTCGAAATTCTGTCCGTGTAACGCTACGCTATTTTTAATCATTGTAAGTTATGTTCAACCTTTTTAATTTAATGCCTCGTAGCTAAGTTATTATTATGCTTATTTAAATCGAAGTAATCATGATGTTGGGCTAAATATTTAAATTTGGGTAATTGGGTTTTGTACCATAATTGGGGTTTGGACAAAAGAACGACACTTGTGGAAATTAGACTATGGGCTATTAATGGGCTTTATATTTATTTAACTAAATGATAGTTTGTTAATTTTAATATAAAGATTTAAAATTGGACATACCTATAAATAACCATATACACTCGATCGGACACGATGGGCGGGATATTTATATGTACGAATAATCGTTCATTTAACCGGACACGGGAATGGATTAATAGTCTATGAAATTATTAAAACATGGGTGAAATTATGTACAAGGACACTTGGCATAATTGATAACAAAGTATTAAAACCTTGTTACAGTTTAAGTCCCCAATTAGTTAGAATATTTGTCTTTGGATATAAGGATAATTTGACGAGGATACTCGCACTTTATATTTATGACTGATGGACTGTTATGGACAAAAACCAGACGGACAAATTGAATAATCCAGGACAAAGAACAATTAACCCATGGGTATAAAACTAAAATTAACGCGTCAAACATCATGATTACGGAAATTTAAATAAGCATAATTCCTTTATTTTCATATTTAATTGCACTTCTAATTATCACATTTTTATTTATTGTCTAGTTTCGAGATTAGCCGAAGATCTAGATACAATTAGCCTATGATATCTACATGAAAGATGAAGTACATTTTGTGTAGATTTCAAATATGTAAATATTTAATCACAGAAGCTAACGCATTTTATCATACAAGGTCGTTTTCATGCAAGTGCTGTATAAAACTACTTTTACACTAATTCAAGCATATCTCGGGTTTTACATAAGCAAACGACATGATATCCTAGTGTAAACTGAGTGTTTTTAAATTACCTATCCAATGGTATAAATTTCACAATCCAATTCGTGGTCTATCAAACCGAGATTTCTGATCAATCACAAAAATACAACGTTAATTTCAATTGGCCATAACTTGATCATCCGGAAATGAAATCAAGCGAATCCAAAGCCTAAAATCAATAGTTTTTCGCAAGGAATCTAATTATAATATAATATCATACAATTGAAAAATTAAAATTACTGTACACATCAAATACAAATTCGGTTTTCGCATAAAACAATCAAGACGAGCAATTTATCGCATCTAGTATTCATCAAACATCAAGACTTGAACAATAGACAACCTAATCCATGAAACCTTAATAAAAATCTGATTTTAGAGATTAGAGTTTAGGTGCTTATACCTTTGATCACAAAATCATTTATACAAACGCGTAGAGAACGATGCAAGCAACAATATTGATCAAAGAAGCAAAAACAAGAGATCAAAACTTGATGGAGAGTTGTAAGGATAAAGGTATGGGATTATTTGGTGTGTATGGAGCTGCAATCATGGAGCAAGAATGATAGGAAAGAGAATGGGACATGTTCTCTTGTTACCTAAAAATTAAGAGAATATAGTTAGTGTTCTAAACAACCAAAAGTCATCAAACATGGGCCTAAACTAATAGTCAACATGCATTGGCTACTCATGGGACCAAGGATGATGAGGTATGAGGTCATGGCCATGTGGCCTCGGGCTCGGGTCTCGGGCTCCTTTTGTGTAAAAGCTCGTTCGCGCGTGGTTCGTTTCGAGTGCCATTAACCGTACCGAATCTCCGGAACGTTAACTAGTCGTTGAAACAAAATCACCGTGTTTAATTCATTAAGTAAATAATAAATTAAATTTCTTTCATAAGTTCAATAATTATTAAGAATAATTATTCTATCGTTTTTCTGAGTTCCGTTAACTGAAAAGTTTTCTAGGCGATTAACTTTAATCGTATCGTTTCTAGTTTAATTCGTCAACCGAATTAAGTTCACTAATTAATATAACATATTAATTCAAGTAATCCACTAAGGATCAAGTACGCATTTAATTACTTTAAATACGAAAAAGTTTCACATAGCCACTGTTAACTATGCTGGAAAAAAAATTGGCGTATGAAAATTGTATGATTTAACTAACGATCGTCAAGTATTTAACGGAAGTTTTAACGGAAAAACTCGGGTTGTTACATTACCCACCTGTTATTGAAAATTTCGTCCCTAAATTTGGATGATGGCAGTTATTGATGAAAATAAAATATTTTCGTATCATTAGAAATCCACGTTTCAACGTGAGCTTGAATTCTATAACTAAGTTTGCAAATAAAGTTTATACTTGGCTTGAATAGTTTGTCTTTCTAGACGTAAGCCTTCATACATTCTTTTAATAAAAGAATTTGGTCATATACGAGTGTTTCGTCAAATAATATGATAAGATTAAATAATCTTTCGAGATCTCTATACGGATGGACTTCTAAGGTACGTTCGGTTTCGTAATGAATACGAGTTAAGTGTATAGAATTTCTTATCATCAAGAATATGAATGAAATGATTCGGTTACGTGTAAAAATACGACTGAATATGTCACTAACGGATGTATTGAAGTAATAGTTGTCCGCCTTGACTTTTCGATGTGATCACTATTGAATCTCCTAAATTTAAGGGATTTGAATATAATCGTTTGAAATCTGTGAGATTTGGATCCGGTAATTAAGGAAATTAGAATCCTTTTCTTTTTGATTTAATACGATTATCTTAATCGGCTGACGCGTTGCTATGGTAAAAAGTTTTGATATAAATTAATCATCTCTGCGTCCTTATTTTCTCAACCTTGATCTTCTTTCTTTCAAATTCTATTTTCGAAAATTTTGTGACGATGCTTCATACGCTCTTGATTTTCGTTACTATTTTGACTGTGTATACAGTCATTCTTCTTTTTAGTCTATGATAGTTAAAGCTAAGGGGTATAAAATACTATTAAATTTTACAAAAAAAAAAACTATTAAATATGATACAATTTTACATAAGATATTTATTTATTTATAGAATTGATATACTTAAACCTTGCTACAACACTTATAAGCAGTGTACCTAATCGTACAGTAGTGTAGTTTTTAGTAAGTCTGGTTCGTTTCACCGGGAAAAATCTTTAAACAAAGCTTAACGCTATATTAGTTTTAATTTATAAAAATACAAATATATATAAGTAATATTATTATTATAAAAAGGGGGTTTTTACCGTTTAATGACCGGTTTGTCGATTTTAAAACTTAGTCGCAGTTAAAACCTAATGTAAAATATTAAATAAATAAAAGACTTAATTTAAAGCGTAAAGTAAATAACGATAATGAAATTGCGATAAATAAAAGTGCGATAAAATAAACTTGCGATAATTAAAAAGTACGATAATTAAAAGTGCAATTAAATACAATAACAATAAATAAAAGTGCGATAATTAGAAGTGCAATTAAATATAAAATAAAGGAAATTAAATATGAAATAAAAGAATTATGCTTATTTAAACTTCCGTAATCATGATGTTTGATGTGTTGATTTTTAGTTTTATGCCCATGGATTAATTGTCCTTTGTCCTGGATTATTTAATATGTCCGTCTAGTTTTTGTCCATAACAGTCCATCAGTCATAAATATAAAGTGCGAGTATTCTCGTCAAATTATCCTTATACCCGAAGTCAAATATTCCAACTAATTGGGGACTTAAACTGTAACAAGGTTTTAATACTTTGTTTAATAATTACACCAGGTTATCGACTGCGTGTAACCCAAGGTTTTAATACTTTGTTATCAATTATGCCAAGTGTCCTTGTACATAATTTCACCCCTGTTTTAATAATTCTAGTGACTATTAATCCATTCCCGTGTCCGGTTAAATGAACGATTATTCGTACATATAAATACCCCGCCCATCGTGTCCGATCGAGTGTATATGGTTATTTATAGGGATGTCCAATTGTAAATCTTTATATTAAAATTAACAAACTATCATTTAGTTAAACAAATATAAAGCCCATTAATAGCCCATAGTCTAATTTCCACAAGTGTCGTTCTTTTGTCCAAACTTCAATTATGGTACAAAGCCCAATTACCCAATTTTAGTAATTAGCCCAACATCATGATTACTTCGATTTAAATAAGCATAATAATAACTTAGCTACGAGACATTAAATTAAAAAGGTTGAACATAACTTACAATGATTAAAAATAGCGTAGCGTTACACGGACAGAATTTCGACTTACACCCTTACAACATTCGCTAACATACCCTTATTATTAGAATTAAAATTAAAATTAAAATTAAAATTATAATATATATATATATATATATATATATATATATATATATATATATATATATATATATATATATATATATATATATAATACGTTTGATGAGAGAAGAAGAAAAATGATGTGTAAAAAATTCGGCCGAATGCTCGGCCTTTTAAAGGTGGATTTCTGACTTTTTGGGCTTCGCGAGTCGCGGTGAATTTACCCTTCAAACTCCGCGAGTCGCGGAGTTTGAATTTCCAGCTCACTCCAATTTGGATCCTAGTCTGCCGACAGTTTATTATATAAATATAATATATATATAATTTATATAATTAATTATATATTATATTATATTTATATACATAGTTAACTTGTAATTTTTAGTCCGTTGCGTCGAGCGTTGAGAGTTGACTCTGGTCCCGGTTCCGGATTTTCGAACGTCCTTGCGTACAATTTAATATCTTGTACTTTGCGTTTTGAATCTTGTACTCTTGTAATTTCGAGACGTTTCTTATCAATAATTGGAACCTCTTTGATTGTATTTTGTACTTTTGAGCTTTTTGGTCGTTTGCGTCTTCAATTCGTCGAATCTGTCTTTTGTCTTCACCTTTTATTATTTAAACGAATATCACTTGTAAATAGGACAATTGCAACTAAAAGCTTGTCTTTCTTGAGGAATAATGCTATGAAATATATGTTCGTTTTTAGCATTATCAAATATTCCCACACTTGAGCGTTGCTTGTCCTCAAGCAATATAGTCTTGAAATACTAGAATCACTTCTTTATTCTTCACACTTTGTACATCAGTGATTTCTATACGGCGGTATAAACAATGGTAGTAACGATGTGGTTTACAGTCCCACATGACTATTAAAAATTTAGATCCTTTAAGGAAATTGGATCTTTATGAAAATATTTGATCTTTTGAAAATTCAATCTAGCTTTTACCCTAGATAAGTTTTCCGTAATAACCCTTCACCGGTGTTTGCAAAATGATTTTTTTTTTTTTTGGTTTTGTGGGTTTCAGATTTGAAAATTTTAGCTCAAAACTTATGGTTTTGTGTTACCCACTTGCTAACCTTGTATTAGGAAAGCAACACGTCCAGTTTACTTGTCCCGTATATTACCTTTCGGTAAACTACCGTCTGGTTGTAAAGGAAAGCGTTGAACAAGCAACTGTTAAGGCAATGTCCCCTGACATGCTTTTAATTATGGTCTATAACGTGTCGAACGCAATTACTATCCTTTGTAGGAGCAATAGTAAAGCTCACCCTTATAATTTTTCGGTCTGGCACAAGGTCCTGTCTTTGACCATGCTATGCAACCACCGTTCTTACGGTTGACACCCGATTTGGTTCAGGTGACTTAATGAATTCCAGTTGAATTCCTAGGATTTTACGTTCAATGGTAATGAACGCATTGAAAATAGGTTTTCAGAAAATAAATCGGTTTTAATTTGATCAAAATATTTTCTCGTTCAAGCTCGAGTTTAGATATCATTGAATTCCATGAGTTTGTAATTCTCAATCTTTAAGGTCAATCTCAAGGATTGAGTAATATCAGTTTTAAAAGCTGATTTTTGATCTTTTAAAGAGATTATCCTTTCTGGGGATCTGATTCATTAGTCTTATCCAGCTAATTTGCACGGTGCCCCCCCATTGTACGAGACAGATCCTCTCATGGTTAGGATAAGTCTGATCACTTGGCGACCCTATTTAATGCTGAGGTCCGTGGATTTCCTGCTGATTTTAGAGATGACTTTTCTAGATTTTTTGTCAACCTACAGCTGGTCAGGACAATAACTTCCTGACCTAAATCAAGAAGCGCGTTTCTTTTTCGGAAGACTTTACTTCCTTTTAATGATGGAATTGATTCATCATGTAGATCCATCTTTCTTACAGTAAATCGGGTAAAACTTTTTAGTTTAGTCCAAAGCAAAAGTATTTTCAGTTATTTTGTTACAGAAATATGTGACATATGTTTAAAATAACTTGGTAAATTTTCTCACACTTGGCTTTTATTTTCCTTTTTATTGTCCTCTTTTCCATTTTAAATGAATTCTAACATTTTGGTTTGTTTCTCAATTTATGTCCTTTCCGAGGTAACAATAATTTCGGTGTTAACACCTAGTTTTATCGTTCATAAATATGTATAAACATGATTTTGAGTTCATTTAATTGAAAATTTTGAAAAATTTTACTAGAATTGGGTAGTCAGTATATAAGACTAGGGCTGTTCTTTATTATCAGAGAGCACTAGATTCTAATACAACTACTGCGTTACTAGTATTTTTAATGGTAACCAAGTGTTTAAATAAAAAAATTTTAAAATCCGAAAGAATTTAACCCCTTACTAGAATTGGGTAGTCAGTATATAAGACTAGGGCAGTTCTTTATTATCAGAGAGCACTAGATTCTAATACAACTATTGCGTTACTAGTATTTTTAATGGTAACCAAGTGTTTAAATAAAAATTCTTTAAAATCCGAAAGAATTTAACCCCTTCCCACACTTAAGATCTTGCAATGCCCTCATTTGCAAGAAATCAGTAACAATTTAAATTATTGAGGGTGATTAGCGTAGAAAAATGATTAAATTTTACCAAAGTTTCCAAACATATTGTTGTTTGTGTTGAATGATAAATGGTGCACATCATTTGTTCATTCCGTCTTGTTGTTATTTCACATATATTTGCATCTTGTCGTCAAAATTAGTTACTTTTGCTGAACTTAATGCCAGTCTTTGAAAATGCGTTGTTTTACCCTGTTGTGTACATAAGATAAACTGCAAACATATATACATATTTTTGAAGTTTGGTATATTACCCCACATTCAAAAATTATTAAAATATAATAATAAAAGTTAGAAAATTATAAAAACTATTACAATATCAACATAAGTGTTAAATGTAGTAACATTACAAAAATAAAATAAATAAAACTAAATAAACTAGGGTTGATACTGATACCAGTAGGGGTTCCATGCATAACCGTATGTGTTATAAAATGCTTCAGCTAGGTTATAAGTAGGATACGGTGGTTGGATCTCTATAGACCAGGGAGGAAATACGGGCTTTGGAGTAGGAATATAGTTTCTACCTATATGTTGGCAATGTGCTATGATATGGTTTTGATGAACTTGCCAATCTTCAAATGCTCGATGTCTAGCATTTTCATACTCTTGTGAAGCTATAAACCTTTGCATTTCTGTCATTTCATTTCCCCTCCCACATTACCTGGCTGTTGATTTCCTTCAACCTGTGGATGTCTTCCATTATATTGTACTGCGGCGTTATTTCACCTCTTCAAAACCTTAGCACCATGATATACATTTAAACCAATTGTATCATGGGGTTCTGGTTCTTCGATTAATAATCCCCCCGACTTATATCCACATAGAGATACTCAGCAATTAATGTAATAAATATACCACCTCCTATTATACTGTGCGGTCTCATCCCCCTAACCATAGTCGATAAATAATAACCCACACAATAAGGTATACTTACAGCGCTTTGTGGGTCTCGAATACACATGTGGTAAAATAAATCTTGCTCATTTACCTTTTCCTTATTTTTACCTCGCTGTGTAATCGAGTTTCCTAGAAACCTGTGAATTACTCTTAACTCAGCTCTATCTATATCCAAATAAGAGTAATTTCTCCCTTTAAATCGGTGATGGCTAGTCATTTGACTCCATACACCATGCGTATCAAAATTTTCATCAATCTTCCTACCATTTAATATCAACCCTCGACAATCGGCAGATGCTAGCTCCTCAGGCGTATATATACGTAAGGCCTGAGCCATGTCTTGTAGAGACATGTGGCGCATCAAACCTCCTAACAAAAATCTAATAAAAGTTCGATCGTTAAACTAGCTACCCGATCATTTATTTCTATACTACACAATAATTCTTCACACCATACTTTATATACAGGTCTACGCATGTTGAATAATCGTACCCAATCGTTAAAAGTAGAATTACCATACCTCTGTGTAAGTAATTCTCTAATCCGTTCGCCTAATCCTACAGCTTCTAACGGTTCCAATTCTATTACCCTAGGTACTTCAACAGCTTTAGAATGAAGAGTGTGCAAGCTCCTTTGGTATTTTGAATAATCTATCCAACGTCTGTCTAATCTCAAGTTCGGGTGCAAATCTTCCACGTGCATATCTGAAAATGTCATAACTGGATGAGGTATATCTTGTTTGTAATAGTTATCAACATCCTGTTGTTCCGCATTCTCAGGAGGAGCAATGCGAGCTTGGGATGAAGATTCACCCCTTTCAGTCTGCAAAACACATCAAACACAATTTTTGTGCATCCAAATATGCATTAGTGTCAGCAAAATCATCAATCAAAATAATTACAATGACATGTTCAATTTATATCAAACTTATGCTCATTTTCATATTTTTATCAAATCTACACTTTTTCAAATAAGCATATACGAAAATGTTCGCCAAGTTCATAAGCATTCAACTCAAATAACATGTTAAAATAATCATTATTAGCAATTAAACAAGTTTCAAATAGCGTTATCTCTCAAAAATCAAGTTCATGAATTTTAGACTTGAAAAAGTCCACTTTAATTCTCAAAAATCATGTTTAGGCTCAAAGTTTGGATCATTTAACTACTTAAACATGTTACACTACTTAATTTAGCAATAATTCATGACAAAAATCGGCCATAACCTGTTTATATCAAAAAGCCCCAAATTGCTCAAGAACACAAACCCTAGATTACTCAAAATTTGAAGTTTAAGGCTTCTAATCATGTTAAATAGCATCAATCTAGGTTATACAAGCATAATACATAAACAATTTAAGCATAATTACACTAAAAAGCATCAAAATCGAAATGGGTATAAATTTGTTCAAGAACACTAATTTTTCGGATTAAATGGTGATTTGGTGTAGAAATTTACCGTTTTCCTTGAGTAATTCCTTGATAGCATTCTTCTCAACATGATTTTGTGAAAGATTTAATGAAAAATGGTGAAAAAATACGATTTTTGTGTGTGTTTTTGGCTGTATTTTCGCAGTTTTTGTGGGTGTTGTGTGTAAACTGATCTGTTCTTTACGTTTTATTTTTTTCTGGAATTTTCTTCCTCCGCAAGTCGCGGTATTCCTCCCCTTTAAAAACCTTAACTTATAAAACAATTAATTAATTAATTTTAAAATTTTGTTTCCCTTGTTATTTAGGACGAGGTCGTTTCGGATCGATGTCCTAGTCCATTCCTCGACAAAATTTTAAAATTTGTCTATTTAATGCGCAGTTTTAAAAGCAAAGATTTATGGGTTTTTTAATATTTTTGGCAAACTTAAATTAAATAAGATTAAAAATAATGATAATAAAAGTTCTCGTCCCTCCCTCGGGTAAAGCAATTTCGGTTCAACGACCTAGTCTTCAACTCATGACGAATTTTAAAAATCATATTTTTAACTTAGCGAAATAAAGTAAATTTTTATTTTTCAATTCACACCAAACTTAAATTTAAAATGCATAAAATTAAAAATTCACACCAAACTTAATTAAAAATTCATATTATAAATTCACACCAAACTTATATTATATTTTTATTTTTATACATACAAAATTATATTAAAAATATCAATTTTTCAAATATTTACAATTTAAATATATTAATTTAAAAAGTTTACAATATTAATTTAATTTTTATATATTAATTTTAAAACATGGTAAAAATAAAATTAAAAATCTTTTTGGCTTTTATCCCACTTTAATCAATCAAATATTATCAAAAATATGCGCCCCTCTTTTCGGTAAAGTAATTTCAGTTCCATGACCTAATTTAACTCATGACGAATTTTTGAAATATTTTGGGTTGATTGATTAAAGATATCTATACCTTAAGAATAAACGTTAAATTTCGCAGTGATGTAATAAATTTTTGTATGATATCAATAATTTCGGTCGCAAGACCTAATTTCATTGAATACCAATTTAATACTTTATAGCGAACAAATTAGCGTTTATTATCAAAAGGTTAAAAATAAAAATAAAAATAAAAATAAAAACTGTACAAACTTACCTGCGAAATATATTTCTTAGTGATATGCTCTAGCCCACTCATAAGATAGTCGAACTAATTGGTTTTCCATGGCTACATAGGCGTAACCTCGAGCATTTAATATTTTTTCTTCTAAACATATGAACGGTCCATCTCTGCATAAAGTAACAAATTCGGTGTTTGAATAGGCAAGATAGTCGAACTAATTGGTTTTCCATGGCTACATAGGCGTAACCTCGAGCATTTAATATTTTTTCTTCTAAACATATGAATGGTCCATCTCTGCATAAAGTAACAAATTCGGTGTTTGAATAGGTTTGATTATTTGAACATTTACCTTCGTGTTTGAATAGGTTTGATTATTTGAACATTTACCTTCGTGTGACCATTTTTTAGCATTTGTGACATCTTTCAAGGTGTCATGCTCTTCTTTTCGCTGCGGATTTTGATTTTCCTTTACCAAATTGTAACTTATTATCTTCGCATCTGGATTCTTTTCTTACTCCGTCCAATTTACCTCTGATTAATGATACTATTTCACTCGGAAGTGTGTCATTATTACATTTAGTGATCAAAGCCTGTACCATTAGACCATGGTTTAGTTCACAGGAAGTCTTCATTTCGTAAAAACCTAAAAAAAATAAAAATTCAGAATGGGGGGAGAAAACTAGTTCTTTTGGGTCTGCTAGGGAAAGACCATTCGGGTTCTATTTTCGAGAACTACACGAAAACAGAAAATCTAACTCTAACAGAAATACATATTATCCTTTAAAGACTTGATTCTCCCCACACTTAGTTAGTTGTGGTATCGAAATTGTGATTAACTTTGTTGTCTACTTCCATCGGACTATCTATGTAGTGTTTAACTCTATGACCATTAACTTTAAATTCAATCCCATTTGAATTTATTAATTCTATTGTTCCGTACGGGAAAACTCTTTTGACTATGAATGGTCCAGACCATCTTGATTTCAATTTTCCAGGAAATAGGTTGAATCGTGAATTGAAAAGAAGAACTCTGTCTCCTTCTTTAAATTCTTTTGAACTTCTGATTCTTTTATCATGCCATTTCTTTGTTCTTTCTTTATAGATTAACGAATTTTCATATGCTTCATGTCTTAATTCTTCTAGTTCGTTTAGTTGACTTAACCGTAGACGCCCAGCTTCATGTAAATCAAGATTACATGTCTTCAAAGCCCAAAATGCTTTGTGTTCAATTTCTACTGGAAGATGACATGCTTTTCCGTAAACGAGTTTAAAAGGTGTGGTTCCAATTGGAGTTTTGTAGGCTGTTCTAAAAGCCCAGAGTGCATCCTCCAATTTAATGGACCATTCCTTCGAATTTGATCCTACGGTTTTCTCTAGAATACGTTTTAAAGCTCGGTTGGTATTTTCAACTTGTCCACTTGTTTGTGGATGATATGCGGTGGAGATTTTATGAGTTACTCCATATCTTTTAAGAACTTTCTCAAGTTGATTATTACAGAAATGAGTTCCCCGATCACTTATTAAAGCTTTCGGTGTTCCAAACCTTGCAAAAAGATGTTTTAAAAAGTTGACTACAACTCGTGCATCGTTAGTTGGGAGAGCTTGTGCTTCCGCCCATTTAGATACATAATCAATGGCTACGAGAATATAGAGATTATTATGAGATTTTGGAAATGGACCCATAAAGTCAATACCCCAAATGTCAAATACTTCACATACTTGAATGACATTTTGTGGCATTTCATCACGTTGACTTATTTTTCCGGCCCTTTGACAAGCATCACAGGATTTTCATAGAAGGTGTGCGTCTTTGTAAATTGTTTTCCAATAGAATCCAGCATCATAAACTTTTCTTGCTGTTAGTTGTGGCCCATATTGCCCTCCTATTGGTCCTGTGTGATAATGGTTTAAGATTTTCCTAGCTTCATCTCCGAATACACATCGGCGTATTATTTCATCGGGACAACTTTTAAACAAATGTGGATCTTCCCAGAAATAGTGTTTTATATCACTAAAGAATTTCTTTCATTTTTGGTACGATAATCCTTTTTTAAGGAATCCACATACTAAATAGTTTGCATAGTCAGCAAACCATGGAATTTCATTATAATCTATCTTCAATAGATATTCATCGGGAAAGTTGTCTTGTATGGCCGATTCATTTAGAACTTCTAATTCAGGATTTTCAAGACGAGAAAGATGATCAGCGGCTAGATTTTCTGCTCCCTTTTTATCTCGGATTTCAATATCGAACTCTTGTAAGAGTAAGATCCAACGGATTAATCTTGGTTTAGCATCTTGTTTCGAAAATAGGTATCTAAGAGCAGAATGGTCGGTATAGACCACCGTTTTTGCTAGAACGAGATATGATCGAAATTTGTCAAAAGCAAAGACAATAGCAAGGAGTTCTTTTTCAGTAGTTGTGTAATTTGTTTGTGCTCCTTGTAACGTCTTACTAGCATAATATATAGGTTGAAATCGTTTTTCAATCCTTTGTCCTAAAACGGCTCCCATTGCAAAATCACTTGCATCGCACATTAGTTCAAACGGTAGATTCCAATTTGGTGTTATCATGATCGGCACATTAGTGAGTTTTTCTTTAAGAATATTAAAAGATTTGATGCATTCATCTGAAAAGATGAATGGAGCATCCTTTTCTAGGAGTTTATTCATAGGAGTGGCAATTTTAGAAAAATCTTTTATAAAACGTCGGTAAAAACCGGCATGCCCTAGAAAACTCCTAACTCCTCTAACATTGGTGGGATATGAAAGTTTAGCAATTACATCTACTTTAGCTCTATCCACTTCAATTCCTTCCTTTGAGATTTAATGACCAAGAACGATGCCTTCTTTAACCATGAAATGGCATTTCTCCCAATTAAGTATTAGATTTGATTGTTCACATCTAATAAGCATTCTTTCAAGATTAAATAGACATGATTCAAATGTATCACCGAAGACTGAAAAGTCATCCATGAAAACTTCTTCTATCATGTCGTGAAAAATTGCCATCATGCACCTTTGAAAGGTTGCAGGGGCGTTGCAAAGTCCAAATGGCATGCGTTTGTAAGCAAAAGTACCATAAGGGCATGTGAATGTGGTTTTCTTTTGGTCCTCGGGTGCTATTGGAATTTGAAAATATCCGAAAAAACCATCTAGAAAATAATAGTAACTGTTTCTGGCTAATCTTTCCAACATTTGATCAATGAAAGGTAAGGGAAAGTGATCTTTTCTGGTGGCGTCATTTAATTTTTTATAATCAATACATACACGCCATCCTGTTACAGTCCTAGTAGGAATAAGCTCATTTTTCTCATTTGTAATGACTGTCATGCCACCTTTCTTAGGTACGCATTGAACTGGGCTTACCCATAGACTATCAGAAATTGGATAAATTAAACCTGCATCAAGCAGTTTAATAATTTCTTTCTTAACTACATCTTGCATATTCAGATTTAGTCTTCGTTGGCGTTGCACATACGTTTTATGACCTTCTTCCATAAGGATTTTATGTGTGCAATATGAAGGACTTATTCCTTTAATATCATGAATCTTCCATGCAATGGCTAGTTTATGAGCTTTCAACACATAAATGAGTTGAGATTTTTCATTTTCAGTAAGAGAAGACGATATTATTATAGGTAATTCAGATTCACCTTGTAAATAAGCGTATTCCAAATGGTTTGGAAGTGGCTTTAACTCTAATGTCGGAAGTTCTTCTATCGATGATTTATATCGATATCTGTCTTCTTCTTTTAGCATTTGAATTTCTTCTGTTGTTGGTTCATATCCATTAGCCATAAGTGTAGCTAACATTTCAGTTTCATCAATTGGTTCAGTACCTTCTCCTAAAGAACATTCTCCTGTTCCTTGTAATTCTGGAAATTCTTCTAACAATTCTGCATGTGAATCTATAGTTTGAATATAATTACATGTATCATCTGCAGATTGCGGTTGTTGCATTGCTCTATCAACTGAAAAGGTAACACTCTTGTCCTCTATACTTAGGGTCAGTTTCTTACCAAACACGTCTATCATTGCTTTAGCCGTGTTTAAGAATGGTCTTCCTAATATGAGAGGAACTTGAGAATCTTCTTCCATGTCCAGAACAACAAAATCTACTGGAAATACTAAAGTACCAACTTTAACTAGCATGTTCTCCATTATCCCTCTAAGATATTTTATTGATCTATCGGATAGTTGTATGCTTATTCGTGTTGGTTTCAATTCTCCAAGGTCTAGTTTAGTGTATAGTGAATACGGCATTAAATTTATACTAGCACCTAAATCTGCCAGTGCTTCTATTGAACTAAGACTACCCAGAAAACATGGAATTGTGAAACTTCCTGGATCTGATAATTTTTCTGGTATCTTATTCAACAGCACTGCTGAACAATTAGCATTCATAGTAACGGCCGAGAGTTCTTCCATTTTCTTTCTATTCGAGATTAGATCTTTCAGAAATTTAGCATATCTAGGCATTCCTGAAATCACATCAATGAAAGGAAGATTTACATTTATCTGTTTAAACATATCCAAGAATTTGGATTGCTCGGCTTCAAGTTTCTCTTTTTTCATTTTACTCGGGTAAGGAAGTGGTGGTTGGTATGGTTTAACATAAGGTTTTGCCTTAACTGTGTTATCTTCATTAACCTTTTCAACTACCGGTTCTTTTTCCTTATCTTGTTCAGGTTGTGGTTCTTGTAGAGTAGGAATAGCTTCATCAGAAATTACAGGTATTTCAGGTGGTTTAAGTGTTGTACCACTTCTTGTGGTAATAGCTTTAGCTGTTTCATTCCGGGGGTTTGCATTTGTATCACTAGGTAGACTTCCCGGTTTTCTTTCACCTATTAACCTTGCTAGGTTACTTACTTCTTGTTCCAAGTTTTGAATAGAAGCTTGTTGATTTCTAAATGCTTGAGCATTTTGTTCATTGGTTTGTTTCTGAGATGTGAAAAACTGCGTTTGAGTTTCAACTAGCTTCGTCATCATATCTTCTAAATTTGGCTTTTTATCATCGGTTTGTGGTGGTTTGTTTTGAAAATTAAGTCTTTGCTGGTTGTAAGTATTATTGGATACTTGTTGATTGCTAGGACCTTGTTGGTTGTTGTATGGAACATTTCGGTTATAATTCTGGTTTTGATTGTAAATTGGTCTTGGCGGTTGATAATTATTCTGATAATTATTTCCAGGCCTTTGGTTTATGTATGAAATATTCTCTCTTTGTTCCATTGTTAGTTCAATACTGAGACAATATTTTGTCAAATGTGGTCCTCCACACTGCTCACAACTAATTCGTATTGAGTGTATATCTTTAGTCATCTTTTCCATTCGTCTCTCGACAGCATCTATCTTTGCGGAAATGGAATCTAACTCATGGCTAGAATCGGCTCTAGCTGCTTTAGATGATCTAACGATATCTTTTTCTTGGTGCCACTCATGTGAATGAGAAGCAGTGTTATCAATAATTTTGTAAGCATCAGTTTCTGTTTTCTTCATAATAGAACCACCAGCTGCTATATCGATGTCTTTCCATGTAGTGATGTCGCATCTTTGGTAGAATATTTGTACTATTTGACAAGTGTCTAAACCATGTTGCGGACATCCTCTTAATAACTTTCCAAATCTTGACCACGCCTCATATAGAGTTTCATTTGGCTTTTGTGTGAATGTAACAATTTCTCCTTGAAGTCTTACGGCTTTAGATGCCGGAAAGAATTGTTTAAGAAAATTTTCAACTAAAACGTCCCATGTATCAATCGCCCCTTCAGGTAACGATTCCAACCAATCTTTGGCTTCTCCCTTTAAAGTCCAGGGAAATAACATGAGATATATCTGTTCATTTTCAACTTCTCTTATTTTAAATAGTGTGCAGATCCTATTAAAGGTACGAAGATGTTCATTTGGATCTTCCTTCGGCGCACCACTAAATTGGCATTGATTAGTCACCTTGTGTAGAATTTGTCCTTTGATTTCATAATCTAGCGCATTAATGTCTGGATGAGTAATTGCGTGACCTTGGCCAGTGCGTTTAGCTCGCATTCGGTCTTCCATACTTAGAGGTTCCAGATTCTCCATAATTGAATTTGTTGAATCTGAATCACTAGAGGATTCTGATTTAATGGTTCGTTCCTCAACAATCTCTGTTTCAATGATTGGTGGTTCCGGAGGAAAAATTAATGGTTCAGGATCTATGAATCGTTCCTGAATATTCTCCGGATTCTCAATTGTGAGGTCGGGTTCAAAATATGGATTATCGGAAATTTGAATTGGAGTACTTGGTCGACTGGATGATGATTCTAAAGAAAAATCAACGGCGGTAATATTAGCTAGATGTCTTGATTGAGTTACAGGTGGTGAACGTACAAAAGGTGGTGAACGTCTTGCTCGGTGCATTCACTGAATATCCTATTAGTTTTTAAAAGGAAAGAAAAATTATATAAGTTATCCGATTAATAGACTTTTCTAATTTTACCCACGTTTCGAATAGCCAAAAGATGCAGCAGAGGGGCAGGATTCGTTTGGTCTCAATATAATTGAGTACTGTTTGGCTACAATAACCCGGTCCACGTACAAATCCAACTATTACTACGAACCAGAAAATTTTGATGTCAATCACTTTAACCACTTAAAATAAATTTTCGTAATTTTAAGAAATTTAGATAAGAAGTAGAATAAAAATCTATGTCCTAAAACTAGAATGGCGAGAAATAAGAAAGAAAAAGAGCGCGTCGAAAAAGGTCGAAAAAGAAAAGGGTTGAAAAATAAAAGGCGTCGAAAAATAAGAAAGAAAAAAATGACTTTTAGAACTTTAAAACACTCGACTGACCCAACCTTATTACTATCACTAACTTAAAATTAAAATTGCAAATTGAGATTACTAATTGGAGTGATAATTGATACATAGGTAAAAGACGTCGAAAAATAAAAATAAGAAAATAGCGCGTTGAAACTTAAAAAGGAACTAAAAACTAAGAATTAAAAGTTGCGTCTAAAAATATTAAAGCTTACAAGTAAAACTATATCCCAAATGGCAATATCTTAAAAAGGTACTAAAATTCAAAAAGGCGTCGCAAAATTCTAAAGCACTTAAATCTTAGTCTAAAGAAAAAGCACTTAAGGGATTTTACGGTAAAGCCTAAAAATCTAGAAGTAAAAATAACTATGGCAAAAACTATATTTAAAACTAAATACGAGAGAAAAATACAACAAATTACGCTAAAACAATTAAAAAAGACAAAATATAAAAATATACTAAAAGTTGTAAAAAGTACAATTTTTATAAAAATATTATTTTTATATTATTTATTTAATAAAAGTATTAATTTTATAATTTAATAAAACTAATTAAACTAAATACATAAATTAATTAAAACTTAAATTAAATACTAAATTAATTAAATATTTAACCCTAAATCCAAATTAATTAATAATAATTAATAATACTCAGTATTTAATGCAGATTAGGGTTCTGTCAGGCGCGTGTCAGGGTGGCTCCGCGAGTCGCGGTACACCTGGCAACAAACTCCGCGTGTCGCGGGGTTTGAAATTTCAGATTAGGTGGTTTCGTTTGACAGGTTTCGTAATTATTTTTTTTTCTGTTTTTAATTAATATATTTATATAAATTTAATAAAATTTATATTTTAAAAACTAAAATAAAAATAGAAATGTTTTATAATTTTATAAATAAAAATCTTAAAACTGGATTTATATATATATATTTTTTTCGGTTTTGATTTTATGCTTTAAATAAACACAAAATATTTAAATAAAACTTATATTTTTATAAAATAAAAATAAAAAAACTTTATAAAACTTAAATATTTAACAAACTCTTAAAAATATTTATATTTTTGTTTTTCTTTTTATATTTTTGAATATTTAAAACGTATTTTTACAAAAACGTATTTTTATAAAAGTAAACTAAAAATAAAAATCTTTTTTTTTATATTAGTGTTGCGCTTCCGGCTTTTAAGCTAGATTTTGTTCCCCGACAGCCGTGCCAAAAATACTTGATAGTTAAAGCTAAGGGGAATAAAATACTATTAAATTTTACAAAAAAAAACTATTAAATACGATACAATTTTACACAAGATATTTATTTATTTATAGAATGGATATACTTAAACCTTGCTACAACACTTATAGGCAGTGTACATAATCGTACAGTAGTGTAGTTTTTAGTAAGTCCGGTTTGTTCCACAGGGAAAAATCTTTAAACAAAGCTTAACGCTATATTAGTTTTAATTTATAAAATTACAAATATATATAAGTAATATTATTATTATAAAAAGGGGGTTTTTACCGTTTAATGACCGGTTTGTCGATTTTAAAACTTAGTCGCAGTTAAAACCTAATGTGAAATATTAAATAAATAAAAGACTTAATTTAAAGCGTAAAGTAAATGACGATAATGAAATTGCGATAAATAAAAGTGCGATAAAATAAACTTGCGATAATTAAAAAGTACGATAATTAAAAGTGCAATTAAATACAATAACAATAAATAAAAGTGCGATAATTAGAAGTGCAATTAAATATAAAATAAAAGAAATTAAATATGAAATAAAAGAATTATGCTTATTTAAACTTCCGTAATCATGATGTTTGACGTGTTGATTTTTAGTTTTATGCCCATGGGTTAATTGTCCTTTGTCCTGGATTATTTAATATGTCCGTCTGGTTTTTGTCCATAACAGTCCATCAGTAATAAATATAAAGTGCGAGTATCCTCGTCAAATTATCCTTATACCCGAAGTCAAATATTCCAACTAATTGGGGACTTAAATTGTAACAAGGTTTTAATACTTTGTTTAATAATTACACCTGGTTATCGACTGCGTGTAACCCAAGGTTTTAATACTTTGTTATCAATTATGCCAAGTGTCCTTGTACATAATTTCACCCCTGTATTAATAATTCTAGTAACTATTAATCCATTCCCATGTCCGGTTAAATGAACGATTATTCGTACATATAAATACCCCGATCATCGTGTCCGATCGAGTGTATATGGTTATTTATAGGGATGTCCAATTGTAAATCTTTATATTAAAATTAACAAACTATTATTTAGTTAAACAAATATAAAGCCCATTAATAGCCCATAGTCTAATTTCCACAAGTGTCGTTCTTTTGTCCAAACCCCAATTATGGTACAAAGCCCAATTACCCAATTTTAGTAATTAGCCCAACATCATGATTACTTCGATTTAAATAAGCATAATAATAACTTAGCTACGAGACATTAAATTAAAAGGTTGAACATAACTTACAATGATTAAAAATAGCGTAGCGTTACACGGACAGAATTTCGACTTACACCCTTACAACATTCGCTAACATACCCTTATTATTAGAATTAAAATTAAAATTAAAATTAAAATTATAATATATATATATATATATATATATATATATATATATATATATATATATATATATAATACGTTTGATGAGAGAAGAAGAAAAAGGATGTGTAAAAAATTCGGCCGAATGCTCGGCCTTTTAAAGGTGGATTTTTGACTTTTTGGGCTCCGCGAGTCACGGTGAATTTACCCTTCAAACTCCGCGAGTCGTGGAGTTTGAATTTCCAGCTCACTCCAATTTGGATCCTAGTCTGCCGACGGTTTATTATATAAATATAATATATATAATTTATATAATTAATTATATATTATATTATATTTATATACATAGTTAACTTGTAATTTTTAGTCCGTTGCGTCGAGCGTTGAGAGTTGACTCTGGTCCCGGTTCCGAATTTTCGAAAGTCCTTGCATACAATTTAATATCTTGTACTTTGCGTTTTGAATCTTGTACTCTTGTAATTTCGAAACGTTTCTTATCAATAATTGGAACCTCTTTGATTGTATTTTGTACTTTTGAGCTTTTTAGTCGTTTGCGTCTTCAATTCGTCGAATCTGTCTTTTGTCTTCACCTTTTATTATTTAAACGAATATCACTTGTAAATAGGACAATTGCAACTAAAAGCTTGTCTTTCTTGAGGAATAATGCTATGAAATATATGTTCGTTTTTAGCATTATCAGTCTACCACCAGAAGAATCTCTGTTCTTCTATAATGCTCTAGGGGTGATAGTATTTTTAATTCTACCACTCCTCTGTTTTTCAATACTTATTGATATAAATGGTTTATGATCTTCCATGTTTGTTGTCTTTTATATTCTGACCTATTTTTCGAAGACTCATGCTTTTTATCCAAGAAGATCTTCAACTTGTTCTTCTATACAGGGTCAAATAATACGGATCAATGGCTGGTGATAATGCAGAAACATTCGCTGTGCATCGTCATAGTATCCTTTTTCACCTTGTTTTCTCTTCTCGACTTTAAATCAAGCAAGTAATGGTCCAGAATTTATAGGTATGTAGTTTCGAATGATCATAATATACAAAGTAGAAAGGAAAGGTAATAGCACAATTTGATTTGTCAAATTACCAGAATATCCGAAAAAGACCGAATCATCAAGAAATATATTTCCTTGATATGTTTAGAAGTTAAATAGAATGAAAGAGTTATGTAACATGGTTCATGATGATTGTAAGGTCTGTGAATCATCATCTTCCATTAGAAATTTAGCATGACTTCGGAGCAAGATATTCTCTAAAGATGTCATCGGATCCAGAATTACCTGGATTCTTTGAATATAGGGTTTGGTCCTTGTATTTGTCCTTGGTCTCCTTCATGGTTAGCTCAATCCGTTTTTCAGTTCTAAATCTGAGCCTTTTTCAATACGTTATTCTTTATCATCAAACTTTTGGCCATTAAGACCATCTATAGCTTTTGCTGCTTCGTCAGCATTCTCAAGGTTAACGAATCTAAATCATTGGTTATCAATCCGAGATGGTTTCAAGAGATTTTATTTTTAGATGATTAAACGTTGATTGTAATCGTTAACGGATCTAATGGTTGACGAATAGGCGTTGTTGATTTCAAAAGTAATGAATGATAATTTCGATGGTTTGATGTGATAATTCATCATAGAATACAAATGAATATAATTCATGAATGTAGTGATCTTTAGGAAGATAACACTTGCTAAAGCTTTACTTAGATTCTGATACGTCAAAATTAGAATATATAGTAGTTGTTCTTTAGTGAACGGATACACATATCTTGTGAGTGTAATTAGTATAGTTACTGATTATTGAATCAGAATTTGAAGAATGTATAATGTAACATATTAATGTGAGATATAAATATTTTTCGGGTTTTACCTACCCGTTAAATATTTTTACAATTTACAGTTTGTACAGAAGAGTTTTTAATTACAATCTTTATGAAGATATATATTTGTATATATTCTTCAGATGTAATCATGGATTTAATGAGTTAATATAATATTAAACTCATTTGATTTACGGTTGAAGATAATCTCCAAAACCTTAGAGATTTCATAATTGTCGCGAAATATTTCGCTAATGAAGTTATGAATCAATACTTCATCGTTCATTATTTATTGATATACCTCGGTATATGATATTGATGCTCGTGAAGTTCTTGTGAAATTTACAAGGCACGAATAATGTTTTCTAGAAAGTTTCGAGTACATCGAAAATAGAAGTGAAAAATCAAACATGTATTTGAATAATACACTTAGTTTATAGTTTATTATGAAATGGAGTTTATTGTGCTGAAGCAGTGATTAATGATTGTTAAGTCATTAACGAAGGATTTACATCATACCATATTAGTGATATGATTTAACCAAGTAGTACATACTAGTTAAGATTCACACGTAATAGTTTAGTACGAAAAGATTTATTATTGTTCCAAACCATATATATTTAAAGTATACATATATAATTTTTTTTTCAGGAAGAATGAGTGATGTTCGCAGAGGTGTATATAAAATAGCTTTATTTTTACAACGAAAAACTATTAAATACGATACAATTTTACACAAGATATTTATTTATTTATAGAATGGATATACTTAAACCTTGCTACAACACTTATAGGCAGTGTACCTAATCGTACAGTAGTGTAGTTTTTAGTAAGTCCGGTTCGTTCCACAGGGAAAATCTTTAAACAAAGCTTAACGCTATATTAGTTTTAATTTATAAAAATACAGATATATAAATAAGTAATATTATTATTATAAAAGGGGGTTTTTACCGTTTAATAACCGGTTTGTCGATTTTTAAAACTTTAGTCGCAGTTAAAACCTAATGTAAAATATTAAATAAATAAAAGACTTAATCTAAAGCGTAAAGTAAATACCGATAATGAAATTGCGATAAATAAAAGTGTGATAAAATAAAATTGCGATAATTAAAAAGTACGATAATTAAAAATGCAATTAAATACAATAACAATAAATAAAAGTGCGATAATTAGAAGTGCAATTAAATATGAAAATAAAGGAAATTAAATATGAAATAAAAGAATTATGCTTATTTAAACTTTCGTAATCATGATGTTTGACGTGTTAATTTTAGTTTTATGCACATGAGTTAATTGTCCTTTGTCCTGGATTATTTAATATGTCCGTCTGGTTTTTGTCCATAACAGTCCATCAGTCATAAATATAAAGTGCGAGTATCCTCGTCAAATTATCCTTATACCCGAAGTCAAATATTCCAATTAATTGGGGACTTAAACTGTAACAAGGTCTTAATACTTTGTTTAATAATTACACCAGGATATCGACTGTGTGTAACTCAAGGTTTTAATACTTTGTTAACAATTATGCCAAGTGTCCTTGTACATAATTTTACCCATGTTTTAATAATTCCATAGACTATTAATCCATTCCCGTGTTCGGTTAAATGAACGATTATTCGTACATATAAATACCCCTCCCTTCGTGTTCGATCGAGTGTATATGGTTATTTATAGGGACGTCCAATTGTAAATCTTTATATTAAAATTAACAAACTATCATTTAGTTAAACAAATATAAAGCCCATTAATAGCCCGTAGTCTAATTTCCACAAGTGTCGTTCTTTTGTCCAAACCCCAATTATGGTACAAAGCCGAATTACCCAATTTTAGTATTTTTTAGCCCAACATCATGATTACTTCGGATTAAATAAGCATAATAATAATAATTTAGCTACGAGACATTAATGTAAAAAGGTTGAACATAACTTACAATGATTAAAAATAGCGTAGCTTTTCACGGACAGAATTTCGACTTACACCCTTACAACATTTGCTAACATACCCTTATTATTAGAATTAAAATTAAAATTATAATATATATATATAATACGTTTGATGAGAGAAGAAGGAAAAGGATATTTAAAACGATCAAAATGCGTTAGCTTTTATAGGCATTTTTGTCCAGGGTATCTCCGCGAGTCGCGGTCCCTTTGCACTACAAACTCCGCAAGTCGCGGAGTTCGTAAACCCAGCTCACACAAGTTTGGATCCTAGTCTGCCGACGGTTTTAATATACAAATATAATATATATATATAATATATATAATTAATTATATATTATATTGTATTTATATACATAGTTAACTTGTAATTTTTAGTCCGTTGCGTCGAGCGTTGAGAGTTGACTCTGGTCCCGGTTCCGGATTTTTGAACGTCCTTGCGTACAATTTAATATCTTGTACTTTGCGTTTTGAATCTTGTACTCTTGTAATTCTGAGACGTTTCTTATCAATAATTGGAACCTCTTTGATTGTATTTTGTACTTTTGAGCTTTTTGGTCGTTTGCGTCTTCAATTCGTCGAATCTGTCTTTTGTCTTCACCTTTTATTATTTAAACGAATATCACTTGTAAATAGGACAATTGCAACTAAAAGCTTGTCTTTCTTGAGGGATAATGCTATGAAATATATGTTCGTTTTTAGCATTATCAAATATTCCCACACTTGAGCGTTGCTTGTCCTCAAGCAATATAGTCTTGAAATACTAGAATCACTTCTTTATTCTTCACACTTTGTACATCAGTGATTTCTATACGGCGGTATAAACAATGATAGTAACGATGTAGTTTACAGTCCCACATGACTATAAAAATTTAGATCCATTAAGGAAATTGGATCTTTATGAAAACATTTGATCTTTTGAAAATTCATTCTAGCTTTTACCCTAGCTAAGTTTTCCGGAATAACCCTTCACCGGTGTTTGCAAAATATTTTTGTGGGTTTGGTGGGTTTCAGATTTGAAAATTTTAGCTCAAAACTTGTGGTTTTGTGTCACCCACTTGCTAACCTTGTATTAGGAAAGCAACACGTCCAGTATACTTGCTCCGTATATTACCTTTCGGTAAACTACCGTCCGGTTGTAAAGGAAAGCGTTGAACTATCAACTGTTAAGGCAATGTCCCCTGACATGCTTTTGATTATGGTCTATAACATGTCGGACGCAATTACTATCCTTTGTAGGAGCAATAGTAAAGCTCACCCTTATAATTTTCCTGTCTGGCACAAGATCCTGTCTTTGACAATGCTATGCAACCACCGTTCTTACGGTTGACACCCGATTTGGTTCAGGTGACCTAATGAATTCCAGGTGAATTCCTAGGATTTTACGTTCAATGGTAATGAACGCATTGAAAATAGGTTTTCAGAAAACAAATCGGTTTGAAATTTTGATCAAAATATTTTCTCGTTCAAGCTCGAGTTTAGATATCATTGAATTCTATGAGTTTGTAATTCTCAATCTTTAAGGTCAATATCTAGGATTGAGTAATATCCGTCTTAAAAGCTGATTTTTGATCTTTAAGGAGATTATCCTTTCTGGGGATCTGATTCATTAGTCTTATCCAGCTAATTTGCACGGCGTCCTCACCATTTTACGAGACAGATCCTCTCATGGTTAGGATAAGTTTGACCACTTGGCGACCCTGTTTTATGCTGAGGTCCGTGGATTTCCTGCTGATTTTAGAGATGACTTTTCTAGGTTTTTCGTCAACCTACAGCTGGTCTGGACGACAACTTCATGACCTAAATCAAGAAGCGTGTTTCTTTTTTGGAAGACTTTACTTCCTTTTAATGATGGAATTGATTCATCATGTAGATCCATCTTTTCTTTCAAATATATTACAGTAAATTGGGTAAAACTTTTTAGTTTAGTCCAAAGCAAAAGTATCTTCAATTATTTGTTACAGAAATATGTGACTTATGTTTTAAATAACTTGGTAAATTTTCCCACACTTGGCTTTTATTTTCCTTTTTATTGTCCTCTATTCCATTTTAAATGAATTCTAATATTTTGGTTTGTTTCTCAATTTATGTCCTTTCCAAGGTAACAATAATTTCGGTGTTAACACCTAGTTTTATCGTTCATAAATAAGTATAAACATGATTTTGAGTTCATTTAATTGAAAATTTTCTAAAATTTTACTAGAATTGAGTAGTCAGTATATAAGACTAGGGCTGTTCTTTATTATCAGAGAGCACTAGATTCTAATACAACTACTGCTTTACTAGTATTTCTAATGGTAACCAAGTGTATAAAGTAAAAATTTTAAAATTCGAAAGAATTTAACCCCTTCCCACACTTAAGATCTTGCAATGCCCTCATTTGCAAGAAATCAGTAACAATTTAAATTATTGAGGGTGATTAGCGCAGAAAAAAATGATTAAATTTTACCAAAGTTTCCAAACATATTGTTATTTGTGTTGAATGATAAATGATGCATATCATTTATTCATTCCGTCTTGTTGTTACATCACATTTATTTTTCATCTTGTCGTCAAAATTAGTTGCTTTTGCTGAACTTAATGCCAGTCTTTGAAAATGCGTTGTTTTACCATGTTGTGTACATAAGATAAACTGCAAACATATATACATATTTTTGAAGTTTGGTATATTACCCCACATTCAAAAATTATTAAAATCTAATAATAAAAGTTAGAAAATTATAAAAACTATTACAATATCAACATAAGCGTTAAATGTAGTAACATTACAAAAATAAAATAAATAAAACTAAATAAACTAGGGTTGATACTGATACCAGTAGGGGTTCCATGCATAACCGTATGTGTTATAGAATGCTTCAGCTGGGTTATAAGTAGGATACGGTGGTTGGATCTCTATAGACCAGGGAGGAAATACGGGCTTTGGAGTAGGAATATAGTTTCTACCTATATGTTGGCAATGAGCTATGATGTGGTTTTGATGAACTTGCCAATCTTCAAATGCTCGATGTCTAGCATTTTCATACTCTTGTGAAGCTATAAACCTTTGCATTTCTGTCATTTCATTTTCCCCTCCCACATTACCTGGTTGTTGATCTCTTTCAACCTGTGGATGTCTTCCATTATATTGTACTGCGGCGTTATTTCGCCTCTTCAAAACCTTAGCACCATGATATACATTTAAACCAATTGTATCGTGGGGTTCTGGTTCTTTGATTAATAATCCCCCCTGACTTATATCCACATCGAGATACTCAGCAATTAATGTAATAAATATACCACTTCCTATTATACTGTGCGTTCTCATCCCCCTAACCATAGCCGATAAATAATAACCCACACAATAAGGTATACTTACAGGGCTTTGTGGGTCTCGAATACACATGTGGTAAAATAAATCTTGCTCATTTACCTTTTCCTTATTTTTACCTCGCTGTGTAATCGAGTTCGCTAGAAACCTGTGAATTACTCTTAACTCAGCTCTATCTATATCCAAATAAGAGTAATTTCCCCCTTTAAATCGGTGATGGCTAGTCATTTGACTCCATACACCATGCGTATCAAAATTTTCATCAATCTTCCTACCATTTAATATCAACCCTCAACAATCGGCAGATGCTAGCTCCTCAGGCGTATATATACGTAAGGCCTGAGCCATGTCTAGTAGAGACATGTGGCGCATCGAACCTCCTAACAAAAATCTAATAAAAGTTCGATCGGTTAAACTAGCTACCCGATCATTTATTTCTATACTACACAATAATTCTTCACACCATACTTTATATACAGGTCTACGCATGTTGAATAATCGTACCCAATCGTTAAAAGTAGAATTACCATACCTCTGTGTAAGTAATTCTCTAATCCGTTCGCCCAATCCTACGGCTTCTAACGGTTCCCATTCTATTACCCTAGGTACTTCAACAGCTTTAGAATGAAGAGTGTGCAAGCTCCTTTGGTATTTTGGATAATCTATCCAACGTCTGTCTAATCTCAAGTTCGGGTGCAAATCTTCCACGTGCATATCTGAAAATGTCATAACTGGATGAGGTATATCTTGTTTGTAATAGTTATCAACATCCTGTTGTTCCGCATTCTCAGGAGGAGCAATGCGAGCTTGGGATGAAGATTCACCCCTTTCAGTCTGCAAAACACATCAAACACAATTTTTGTGCATCCAAATATGCATTAGTGTCAGCAAAATCATCAATCAAAATAATTACAATGACATGTTCAATTTATATCAAACTTATGCTCATTTTCATATTTTTATCAAATCTACACTTTTTCAAATAAGCATATACGAAAATGTTCGCAAAGTTCATAAGCATTCAACTCAAATAACATGTCAAAATAATCATTATTAGCAATTAAACTAGTTTCAAATGGCATTATCTCTCAAAATTCAAGTTCATGAATTTTAGACTTGAAAAAGTCCACTTTAATTCTCAAAAATCATGTTTAGGTTCAAAGTTTGGATCATTTAATTACCTAAACATGTTACATTACTTAATTTAGCAATAATTCATGACAAAAATCGGCCATAACCTGTTTATATCAAAAAGCCCCAAATTGCTCAAGAACACAAACCCTAGTTTACTCAAAATTTGAAGTTTAAGGCTTCTAATCATGTTAAATAGCATCACTCTAGGTTATATAAGCATAATACATAAGCAATTTAAGCATAATTACACTAAAAAGCATCAAAATCGAATTGGGTATAAAATTGCTCAAGAACACTAAATTTTTGGATTAAAGGGTGTTTTGGTGTAGAAATTTACCATTTTCCTTGAATAATTCCTTGATAGCATTCTTCTCAACATGATTTTGTGAAATATTTGATGAAAAATGGTGAAAAAATACGATTTTTGTGTGTGTTTTTGGGTGTGTTTTCGCAGTTTTTGAGTTTGGTTGTGTGTAAACTGATATGTTCGGCCGTTTTTATTTTTTCTGGATTTTACAAACTCCGCGAGTCGCGGTGGTGTTTCCCTTCAAACTCCGCAAGTCGCGGAGCTTATTTTTTTTATTTTTTTATTTTTTTATTTTTTTTTCTAAATCTTTAACTTATAAAACAAATATTAATTAATTTTAAAAATTTGTTTCCCTTGTTATTTAGGACGAGGTCGTTTCGGATCGATGTCCTAGTCTGTCCCTCGACAAAATTTTAAAATTTGTCTATTTAAAGCGCGGTTTTAAACGCAAAGATTTTTGGGTTTTTTAATTTTTTTTGGCATACTTTAATTCAATAAGATTAAAAATAATGATAATAAAAGTTCTCGTCCCTCCCTCGGGTAAAGCAATTTCGGTTCAACGACCTAGTCTTCAACTTACGACGAATTTTTAAAAATCATATGTTTAACTTAGCAAAATAAAGTAAATTTTTGTTTTTAAATTCACACCAAACTTAAATTTAAAATGCATAAAATTAAAAATTCACACCAAATTTAAATTATATTTTTGTTTTTATACATACAAACTTATATTAAAAATATTAATTTTTCAAATATTTACAATTTTAAATATATTGATTTAATTTTAACAAGTTTACAATATTATTTTAATATTAATTTTAAAAATAAAGTAAAAATAAAATTAAAAATCTTTTTGGCTTTTATCTCACTTTAATCAATCAAATATTATCAAAAATATACGTCCCACTTTTTGATAAAGTAATTTCGATTCCATGACCTAATTTAACTCATGACGAATGTTTGAAATATTTTGGGTTGATTGATTAAAGATATTTATACCTTAAGAATAAACGTTAAATTTTGCAGTGATGTAATAAATTTTTGTATGATATCAATAATTTCGGTCGCAAGACCTAATTTCATCGAATACTAATTTAATACTTTATAGCGAACAAATTAGCGTTTATTATCAAAAGGTTAAAAATAAAAATAAAATTAAAAACTGTACAAACTTACCTGTGAAATATATTTCTTAGTGATATGCTCTAGCCCACTCATAAGATAGTTGGACTAATTGGTTTTCCATGGCTACATAGGCGTAACCTCGAGCATTTAATGTTTTTTCTTCTAAACATATGAACGGTCCATCTCTACATAAAGTAACAAATTCGGTTTTTGAATAAGTTTGATTATTTGAACATTTACCTTCGTGTGACCATTTTCCGCATTTGTGACATCTTTCAAGGTGTCGTGCTCTTCTTTTCGCTGCGGATTTTGATTTTCCTTTACCAAATTGTAACTTATTATCTTCGCATCTGGATTCTTTTCTTACTCCGTCCAATTTTCCTCTGATTAATGATACTATTTCACTTGGAAGTGTGTCATTATTACGTTTAGTGATCAAAGCATGTAGCATTAGACCATGGTTTAGTTCACAGGAAGTCTTCATTTCGTAAAAACCTAAAAAAATAAAAATTCAGAATGGAGGGAGTAGACTAGTTCTTTAGGGTCTGCTAGGGAAAGACCATTCGGGTTCCATTTTCGAGAACTACACGAAAACAGAAAATCTAACTCTAACAGAAATACATATTATCCTTTAAAAGACTTGATTCTCCCCACACTTAGTTAGCTGTGGTGTTGAAATTGTGATTAACTTCGTTGTCAACTTCCATCGGACTATCTATGTAATGTTTAACTCTGTGACCATTAACTTTAAATTCAATCCCATTTGAATTTATTAATTCTACTGTTCCGTATGGGAAAACTCTTTTGACTATGAATGGTCCAGACCATCTTGATTTCAATTTTCCAAGAAATAGCTTGAATCATGAATTGAAAAGAAGAACTCTGTCTCCTTCTTTAAATTCTTTTGAACTTCTGATTCTTTTATCATGCCATTTCTTCGTTCTTTCCTTATAGATTAACGAATTTTCATATGCTTCATGTCTTAATTCTTCTAATTCATTTAATTGACTTAACCTTAGACGTCCAGCTTCATGTAAATCAAGATTACATGTCTTCAAAGCCCAAAATGCTTTATGTTCAATTTCTACTGGAAGATGACATGCTTTTCCGTAAACGAGTTTAAAAGGTGTGATTCCAATCGGAGTTTTGTAGGCTGTTCTAAAAGCCCAGAGTGCATCCTCCAACTTAATGGACCATTCCTTCGGATTTGATCCTACGGTTTTTTCTAGAATACGTTTTAAAGCTCGGTTGGTATTTTCAACTTATCCACTTGTTTGTGGATGATATGCGGTGGAGATTTTATGAGTTACTCCATATCTTTTAAGAACTTTCTCAAGTTGATTATTACAAAAATGAGTTCCCCGATCACTTATTAAAGCTTTCGGTGTTCCAAACCTTGCAAAAAGACGTTTTAAAAAGTTGACTACAACTCTTGCATCGTTAGTTGGGAGAGCTTGTGCTTCCGCCCATTTAGATACATAATCAATTGCTACGAGAATGTAGAGATTATTATGAGATTTTGGAAATGGACCCATAAAGTCAATACCCAAATGTCAAATACTTCACATACTTGAATGACATTTTGTGGCATTTCATCACGTTAACTTATTTTTTCAGCCCTTTGACATGCATCACAGGATTTGCAAAGAAGGTGTGCGTCTTTGTAAATGGTAGGCCAATAGAATCCAGCATCATAAACTTTTCTTGCTGTTAGTTGAAGCCCATAATGCCCTCCTATTGGTCCTGTGTGACAATGGTTTAAGATTTTACTAGCTTTATCTCCAAATACACATCGGCGTATTATTCCATCGGGACAACTTTTAAACAAATGTGGATCTTCCCAGAAATAGTGTTTTATATCACTGAAGAATTTCTTTCGTTTTTGGTACGACAATCCTTTTTCAAGGAATCCACATACTAAGTAGTTTGCATAGTCTGCAAACCATGGTATTTTATTATAATCTATCTTCAATAGATATTCATCAGGAAAGTTATCTTGTATGGCCGATTCATTTAGAACTTCTAATTCGGGATTTTCAAGACGAGAAAGATGATCAGCGGCGAGATTTTCTGCTCCTCTTTTATCTCGGATTTCAATATCGAATTCTTGTAAGAGTAAGATCCAACGGATTAATCTTGGTTTAGCATCTTGTTTCGAAAATAGGTATCTAAGAGCAGAATGGTCGGAATAGACCACTGTTTTAGCTAGAACGAGATATGAACGAAATTTGTCAAAAGCAAAGACAATAGCAAGGAGTTCTTTTTTAGTAGTTGTGTAGTTTGTTTGTGCTCCTTGTAACGTCTTACTAGCATAATATATAGGTTGAATTCGTTTTTCAATCCTTTGTCCTAAAACGGCTCCCATTGCAAAATCACTGGCATCGCACATTAGTTCAAACGGTAGATTCCAATTTGGTGTTATCATGATCGGCGCATTAGTGAGTTTCTCTTTAAGAATATTAAAAGATTTGATACATTCCTCTGAAAAGATGAATGGAGCATCCTTTTCTAGGAGTTTATTCATAGGAGTGGCAATTTTAGAAAAATCTTTTATGAAACGTCGGTAAAAACCGGCATGCCCTAGAAAACTCCTAACTCCTCTAACATTAGTGGGATGTGGAAGTTTAGCAATTACATCTACTTTAGCTCTATCCACTTCAATTCTTTCCTTTGAGATTTTATGACCAAGAACGATGCCTTCTTTAACCATGAAATGACATTTCTCCCAATTAAGTACTAGATTTGATTGTTCGCATCTAATAAGCATTCGTTCAAGATTAACTAAACATGATTCAAATGTATCACCGAAGACTGGAAAGTCATCCATGAAAACTTCCATGCATTCTTCTATCATGTCGTGAAAAATCGTCATCATGCACCTTTGAAAGGTTGCAGGGGCGTTGCAAAGTCCAAATGGCATGCGTTTGTAAGCAAAAGTACCATAAGGGCACGTGAATGTGGTTTTCTCTTGGTCCTCGGGTGCAATTGGAATTTGAAAGTATCCGAAAAAACCAACTAGAAAACAATAGTAACTGTTTTCGGCTAACCTTTCCAACATTTGATCAATGAAAGGTAAGGGAAAGTGATCTTTTCTGGTGGCGTCATTTAATTTTCTATAATCAATACATACACGCCATCATGTTACAGTCCTAGTAGGAATAAGCTCAATTTTCTCATTTGTAATGACAGTCATGCCACCCTTCTTAGGCACGCATTGAACTGGGCTTATCCATGGACTATCAGAAATTGGATAAATTAAACCTGCATCAAGCAGTTTAATAATTTCTTTCTTAACTACATCTTGCATATTAGGATTTAGTCTTCGTTGGCGTTGCACATACGTTATATGACCTTCTTCCATAAGAATTTTATGTGTGCAATACGAAGGACTTATTCCTTTTATATCATGAATCTTCCATGAAATGGCTGGTTTATGAGCTTTCAACACAGAAATAAGTTGAGATTTCTCATTTTCAGTAAGAGAGACAGGTAATTCAGATTCACCATGTAAATAAGCATATTCCAAATGGTTTGGAAGTGACTTTAACTCTAATATCGGTGGTTCTTCTATCGATGATTTATATCGATATCTGTCTTCTTCTTTTAGCATTTGAATTTCTTCTGTTGTTGGTTCATATCCATTAGCTATTAGTGTAGCTAACATTTCAGTTTCATCAATTGGTTCAGTTTCTTTTCCTAAAGAACATTCTCCTGTTCCTTGTAATTCTGGAAATTCTTCTAACAATTCTGCATGTGAATATATAGTTTGAATATAATAACATGTATCATCTGCAGATTGTGGTTGTTGCATTGCTCTATCAACTGAAAAGGTAACACTCTCGTCCTCTATACTTAGGGTCAGTTTCTTACCAAACACGTCTATCATTGCTTTAGCCGTGTTTAAGAATGGTCTTCCTAATATGAGAGGAACTTGAGAATCTTCTTTCATGTCCAGAACAACAAAATCTACTGGAAATACTAAAATACCAACTTTAACTAGCATGTTCTCCATTATCCCTCTAGGATATTTTATTGATCGATCAGCTAGTTGTATGCTTATTCGTGTTAGTTTCAATTCTCCAAGGTCTAGTTTAGTGTATAGTGAATACGGCATTAAATTTATACTAGCACCTAAGTCTGCCAATGCTTCTATTGAACTAAGACTACCCAGAAAACATGGAATTGTGAAACTTCCTGGATCAGATAATTTTTCTGGTATCTTATTCAACAGCACTGCTGAACAATTAGCATTCATAGTAACAGCCGAGAGTTCTTCCATTTTCTTTCTATTCGAGATTAGATCTTTCAGAAATTTAGCATATCTAGGCATTCCTGAAATCACATCAATGAAAGGAAGATTTACATTTATCTGTTTAAACATATCTAAGAATTTGGATTGCTCGGCTTCAAGTCTCTTTTTTTTCATTTTACTCGGGGTAAGGAAGTGGTGGTTGGTATGGTTTAACATAAGGTTTAGCCTTAACTGTGTTATCTTCATTAACCTTTTCAACTACCTGTTCTTTTTCCATATCTTGTTCAGGTTATGGTTCTTGTGGAGTAGGAATAGCTTCATCAAAATTTACAGGTATTTCAGGTGGTTTAAGTGTAATACCACTTCTTGTGGTAATGGCTTTAGCTGTTTCATTCCGGGGGTTAGCATTTGTATCACTAGGTAAACTTCCCGGTTTTCTTTCACCTATTAACCTTGCTAGGTTACTTACTTCTTGTTCCAAATTTTGAATAGAAGCTTGTTGATTTCTAAATGCTTGAGCATTTTGTTCATTAGTTTGTTTCTGAGATGTGAAAAACTGCGTTTGAGTTTCAACTAGCTTCGTCATCATATCTTCTAAATTCGGCTTTTTATCATCGGGTTGTGGTGGTTTGTTTTAAAAATTAGGTCTTTGCTGGTTGTAAGTATTATTGGATACTTGTTGATTGCTAGGACCTTGTTGGTTGGTGTATGGAATATTTCGGTTATAATTCTGGTTTTGATTGTAAATTGGTCTTGGCGGTTGATAATTATTCTGATAATTATTTCCAGGCTTTTGGTTTATGTATGAAATATTCTCTCTTTGTTCCATTGTTAGTTCAATACTGAGACAATCTTTTATCAAATGTGGTCCTCCACACTGATCACAACTAATTCGTATTGAGTGTATATCCTTAGTCATCTTTTCCATTCGTCTCTCGACAGCATCTATCTTTGCTGAAATGGAATCTAAGTCATGGCTAGAATCGGCTCTAGCTGCTTTAGATGATCTAACGATATCTTTTTCTTGGTGCCACTCATGTGAGTGGGAAGTAGTGTTATCAATAATTTTGTAAGCATCAGTTTCGATTTTCTTCATAATAGAACCACCAGCTGCTATATCGATGTCTTTCCTTGTAGTGATATCGCATCCTTGGTAGAATATTTGTACTATTTGACAGGTGTCTAAACCATGTTGCGGACATTCTCTCAATAACTTTCCAAATCTTGTCCATGCCTCATATAGAGTTTCATTTGGTTTCTGTGTGAACGTAACAATTTCTCCTTGGAGTCTTACGGCTTTAGATGCCGGAAAGAATTGTTTAAGAAATTTTTCAACTAAAACGTCCCATGTATCAATCGCCCCTTCAGGTAACGATTCCAACCAATCTTTGGCTTCTCCCTTTAAAGTCCAGGGAAATAACATGAGATATATCTGTTCATCCTCAACTTCTCTTATTTTAAATAGTGTGCAGATCCTATTAAAAGTACGAAGATGTTCATTTGGATCTTCCTTTGGCACACCACTAAATTGGCATTGATTAGTCACCATATGTAGAATTTGTCCTTTGATTTCATAATCTGGCGCATTAATGTCTGGATGAGTAATTGCGTGACCCTGTCCAGTGCGTTTAGCTCGCATTCGGTCTTCCATACTTAGAGGTTCCAGATTCTCCATGATTGAATTTGTTGAATCTGAATCACTAGAGGATTCTGATTTAATGGTTCATTCCTCAACAATCTCTGTTTGAATAATTGGTGGTTCCGGAGGAAAAATTAATGGTTCAGGATCTATGAATCGTCCCTGAATATTCTCCGGATTCTCAATTGTGAGGTCGGGTTCAAAAAATGGATTATCGGAAATTTGAATTGGAGTACTTGGTCGACTGGATGACGATTCTAAAGAAAAATCAACGGCGACAATATTTGCTAGATGTCTTGATCTGGTTACAGGTGGTGAACGTACAAAAGGTGGTGAACGTCTTGCTCGGTGCATTCACTGAATATCCTATTAGTTTTTAAAAGGAAAGAAAAATTATATAAGTTATCCAATTAATAGACTTTTCTGATTTTGCCCACGTTTCGAATAGCCAAAAGATGCAGCAGAGGGGCAGGATTTGTTTGGTCTCAATATAATTGAGTACTGTTTGGCTCCAATAACCCGGTCCACGTACAAATCTAACTATTACTACGAACCAGAAATTTTGATGTCTATCAATTTAACCACTTAAAATAAATTTTCGTAATTTAAAGAAATTTTAGATAAGAAGTAGAATAAAAATCTATGTCCTAAAAACTAGGATGTCGAGAAATAAGAGAGAAAAAGAGTGCGTCGAAAAAGGTCGAAAAAGAAAAGGGTTGAAAGAAAGAAAAAAAAGGCGTCGAAAAATAAGAAAGAAAAAGAGTGACTTATAAAACTTTAAAACACTCGACTAACCCAACCTTATTTCTATCACTAACTTAAAATTAAAATTTCAAATTGAGATTACTAATTGGAGTGATAATTGATACATAGGTAAAAGGCGTCGAAAAATAAAAATAAGAAAGTAGTGTGTCAAAACTTAAAAAGGAACTAAAAACTAAAAATTAAAAGTTGCGTCTAAAAATATTAAAGCTTACAAGAAAAACTATATCCCAAATGACAATATCTTAAAAAGATACTAAAACTTAAAAATGCGTCGCAAAATTCTAAAGCACCTAAATCTTAGTCTAAAAAGAAAGCACTTAAGGGATTTTACGGCAAAGCTTAAAAATCTAGAAGTAAAAATAACTATGGCAAAAACTATGGATTAAAACTAAATATGAGCGAAAAATACAAAAATTACGCTAAAAACAAATGAAAAGAGACAAAATATAAAATATATTAAAAGTTATAAAAAGTACAATTTTTATAAAAATATTATTTTTATATTATTTATTTATTAAAACTATTAATTTTACAATTTAATTAAACTAATTAAACTAAATATATAAAATAATTAAAACTAAACTAAATTAATTAATTAATTAACAAAACCTAATTAGGGTTTTTAAATAAATAATAATAATAATTACACGTAATTAATGCAGAATTAGGGCTTCTGCTCGTGTCAGGGTGGCTCCGCGAATTGCGGTGTCACGTATCAGAAAACCCCGCGAGTCGCGGAGGTTAAAATTTTAAATGCACAAATATCGTTCGACAGGTTCTGTAGTTTTTTTTTAAATTATATTTTATATATTTTTCTGTTTTTAATAATTATATAAAATATAATAAATAAAAACTTATATTTTAAAAGCTAAAATAAAAAAATAGAAATACTTTATAATTTTATAAATAAAAATCTTAAAAATAGATTTATATATATATTTTTTTTCTTTTTCGGTTTTTAAATTTTTATATTTTTTTAATATTTAAAATGTATTTTTACAAAAAATAAATAAAACTTAATAAAAATTCTCTTTTTTTTTATGTGTGTGGTGTTTCGCTTCGTCGTTCCCCAGCAGCAGTGCCAAAAATACTTGATGTTCGCAGAGGTGTATATAAAATAGCTTTATTTTTACAACGAAAAACTATTAAATACGATACAATTTTACACAAGATATTTATTTATTTATAGAATGGATATACTTAAACCTTGCTACAACACTTATAGGCAGTGTACCTAATCGTACAGTAGTGTAGTTTTTAGTAAGTCCGGTTCGTTCCACAGGGAAAATCTTTAAACAAAGCTTAACGCTATATTAGTTTTAATTTATAAAAATACAAATATATAAATAAGTAATATTATTATTATAAAAGGGGGTTTTTACCATTTAATGACCGGTTTGTCGATTTTTAAAACTTTAGTCGCAGTTAAAACCTAATGTAAAATATTAAATAAATAAAAGACTTAATCTAAAGCGTAAAGTAAATAACGATAATGAAATTGTGATAAATAAAAGTGCGATAAAATAAAATTGCGATAATTAAAAAGTACGATAATTAAAAGTGCACTTAAATACAATAACAATAAATAAAAGAGCGATAACTAAAAGTGCAATTAAATATGAAAATAAAGGAAATTAAATATGAAATAAAAGAATTATGCTTATTTAAACTTCCGTAATCATGATGTTTGACGTGTTGATTTTAGTTTTATGCCCATGAGTTAATTGTCCTTTGTCCTGGATTATTTAATATGTCCGTCTGGTTTTTGTCCATAACAGTCCATCAGTCATAAATATAAAGTGCGAGTATCCTCGTCAAATTATCCTTATACCAGAAGTCAAATATTCCAATTAATTGGGGACTTAAACTGTAACAAGGTCTTAATACTTTGTTTAATAATTACACCAGGATATCGACTGTGTAACCCAAGGTTTTAATACTTTGTTAACAATTATGCCAAGTGTCCTTGTACATAATTTTACCCCTGTTTTAATAATTTCATAGACTATTAATCCATTCCCGTGTCCGGTTAAATGAACGATTATTCGTACATATAAATACCCCTCCCATCGTGTCCGATCGAGTGTATATGGTTATTTATAGAGACGTCTAATTGTAAATTTTTATATTAAAATTAACAAACTATCATTTAGTTAAACAAATATAAAGCCCATTAATAGCCCGTAGTCTAATTTCCACAAGTGTCATTCTTTTGTCCAAACCCCAATTATGGTACAAAGCCCAATTACCCAATTTTAGTATTTTTAGCCCAACATCATGATTACTTCGGATTAAATAAGCATAATAATAATTTAGCTACGAGACATTAATGTAAAAAGGTTGAACATAACTTACAATGATTAAAAATAGCGTAGCTTTTTACGGACAGAATTTCGACTTACACCCTTACAACATTTGCTAACATACCCTTATTATTAGAATTAAAATTAAAATTAAAATTATAATTATAATATATATATATATATATATATATATATATATATATATATATATATATATATATATATATATATATAATACGTTTGATGAGAGAAGAAGAAAAAGGATATTTAAAACGATCAAAATGTGTTAGCTTTTATAGGCATTTTTGTCCAGGGTATCTCCGCGAGTCGCGGTCCCTTTGCACTACAAACTCAGCAAGTCGTGGAGTTCGTAAACCCAGCTCACACAAGTTTGGATCCTAGTCTGCCGACGGTTTTAATATATAAATATAATATATATATATATATATATATATATATATATATATATATATATATATATATATATATATATATATATATATATATATATATATATAATTTATATAATTAATTATATATTACATTATATTTATATACATAGTTAACTTGTAATTTTTAGTCCGTTACGTCGAGCGTTGAGAGTTGACTCTGGTCCCGGTTCCGGATTTTCGAACGTCCTTGCGTACAATTTAATATCTTGTAATTTGCGTTTTGAATCTTGTACTCTTGTAATTCTGAGACGTTTCTTATCAATAATTGGAACCTCTTTGATTGTATTTTGTACTTTTGAGCTTTTTGGTCGTTTGCGTCTTCAATTCATCGAATCTGTCTTTTGTCTTCACCTTTTATTATTTAAACGAATATCACTTGTAAATAGGACAATTGCAACTAAAAGCTTGTCTTTCTTGAGGGATAATGCTATGAAATATATGTTCGTTTTTAGCATTATCAATGAGTCAATACATCTTAACTCACAATTACTAATATTCCTTGGTATCTATGGGGTGTATGATGTTGATATCCGAAGTACCGAGTGTAATGTTGAGGTGTGGGATGTGGATGTTGTTGTTGGTGGAGCTGATGCTATTGGTGGTAATGTTGATGGTACTGGTGGTGCTGGCTATGCTGATGGTGCTGCTGATGCTCTTAGATTTCACACCATATTCTCCAGAGCCACTATTCGAGCGCGAAGCTCGTTGACTTCTTCTACTATTCCGGGATGATTGGCGGTTCTGACAAGTGGATGAATAAGATCTAGAATTCTGGATATTAGATATTCGTGGCGGGATATCCTGGAAATGAGGGTGAAAATGGTGTTCCGGATTGGTTCGCCGGTAAGTGCTTCAGGTTCTTCACCAAGAGGTGAATTCAGTTGGTGGAAGGGATCGCCTTCTTCTCGCCTCCATTGATTAAGTCGACTACGAACCCACCCCAAATTCATCTAGAAAAGATGATGGCTAATAGGTTCGTTCTGTAACATCCCGCCTTTTTCCATTTACTTTTCCGTTATACTAATATAAAGTCCGTTATATGTTTATAACATCTCCCGTTGATACGCGTTTTAAATTATCTCGTTTAGGTAATTCCCGCACCCGAACGAAAGTTGAGGGACTAAACTTGACAAGGGATCAAACCCTTGACTAGGTCAAAGGGTCAAACCCCTTTCACCCATTCATTTCCACCTCCATCTCTCTCTCTTTCTCTCTAGCAAGAACACACACCCAAAACCAAATTCATTCAATCATCATCTAAATTCGATCTAGGAGGCTTACAACAAAATAAACTACATATTTGTGATCCTCTCTTCATCCTCTTCATTTTGGTACCAACTTCATCTCATTTGGGTAACTTTCTAAAATCACTAGATTTTGTGTTCTTGATGTTTTTAACTTATAAAAGTGTTAATTAGTGTCTATGGCTCAAGTCTAACACGAATATGTGATTTATATGCTCGATCTCGTTGTTTTAGTGTAACTAGCATGAACTTGAATTTTGGTGTGTTGTTCTTGAATTTTGGATGATCATATGTTGTTAGATGTTAAAAGTTGATGTTTTAATTGTGTTACTAGCATCACTAGCTTCAATTTGATGTGTAGGTTGCCTTAGAAAACTTCATGAACTTGATTAGTGATTTTGGTGAATTCGGGTTAGGGTTTGATGAACTTGAAATGGACTTTTGATGCATTGAATGCCATGGATTATTATTGGTAAGTGTTTAGTTGGATTGTATGCTTGATTACCTTCGAAACGGCATATCATTCATGTAAATTGGTTGCCCGAATCATTGAATTGCATTTATGAACTTGTATGCGGTTAATGTTAAGCATTAGATGCGGTTTTGGTTGTTGTAATAGGTAGATTGATTGATGAAATGTGATTAGTTGTTTTCCTCGTCAAATTACCTTCCCAACGGTATAAGATACTTGCCTTGATTGTTTGCGGATCATAAATGGTGATTGTTTGAAGTTAGGTTCGTGCATAAAACTTAAAAACTGCCAGAATTCTCTGCACAGGTACCCGCGCGGCGCGCCATATACCCGCGCGGCGCGCCGTTTGGGTCTGTCCAACTTGGTCAATTTTCGAATAATGTTTGCTATGCTACGCACCTCCGATTCACATGTAACTTGTCCTAGCATGCTCATACATGATTAAAAACCTCAGAAAAATAGTTCGGGACACGACCCGAACGTGTTGACTTTTTCGTTGACTTTGACCGACCAAAGTTTGACTTTTTGTCAAACTTAACCAAATGATTTTGCAACCTTCCTAACTTGTTTATATACTTGTATCTTGCATGAAACTTGACAATTTGATTTCACATGCTAAATAATCGAGTCGTAACGAGCCATAGGACTAATTGAACATCTTTGACCTATCGTGTTTACCGTTATTGATACGACCTATTTGTCTAGGTCAAGACTAGCACTATCCTTCGCACACGTTATTTTGTGAAGTACTTTACTACTCGTGCACTCAAGGTGAGATCATAGTCCCACTTTTACTCTTTTTGAACTTACATTTGGGATGAGAAAACATAAACATTTCTTTTACTAAGTGAACACAAGTACAGGAAAACAAACATTCTACATACGAGTTTAGAACAAAATCCTCAATTCGATTATCATTAGTTACACTTGCCGGGTGTAAGCGAGAACTTATGTTGTATGGATCCATATGGGTTTGACAAACCCTCATTCAAACGGTTCGCTACCGTTTACGAATGAAATATATTTTCGAGAAACAGTGTATGTTCTAGCACTAAGTGATGGGGTTTAATGGAAGGAAACGTTAAGCATTGATAATTGGGTGCTCGTGAAACAAACTTTTGGAATGTATTACTATTATTTCATTGATGCAAATCTTGTGGTTCACTTGTACTTACTTACTTAAACCTATGATTTCACCAACGTTTTCGTTGACAGATTTCTATGTTTTTCTCAGGTCCTTGAACGATACATGATACATGCTTCCGCTCATTATTTGATACTTGCATTGGATGTCGAGTATATGTGCATTTCATGGAGCGTCTTTTGACCTTACTTTAAACCGTGTCGCCTAGATTTCATTCGTATTATAACGTTGTAACTTAACTATTGGTTGAACAATTCTTGTAAACTTTGGGAACAATCCTTATTTTGGAATGAAGGCGACATATTTTGGTCAAACTTTGTCTTAAAGACTTATGACCACGTAACGGGACCTAAGTAGACGGCGCCGTCAAACATGATTTGGTCGGGTCGCTACAGATGGTATCAGAGCGTTGGTTGTAGGGATTTAGAGTTCATTAGTGTCAACCCCGAGTCATAGGGTACATTGGTGAGTCTAGACTACAACCGGCATATAGACTTGAAGTAGGAATTACTTGACTACTTGTGCATTTATACTCGAACGCTTCTACTCATATCTACTCTTAGTTCATCTTAATCTCACGTTGTTTAATTTGATTGACACGCCACCTTGACTATATGAAATGATGTCGAATGCACATATGAATCAGGGTAATATAATTTCCGGGATTATATTACGGTGACTCATATGAACGTTCCGACATTATGACATAAAGAATTTAAGGCGAGTCGAGGAAAAACTTCTCTTTATCTTTATTCTATATCACGGTTAGTATTATTGAGAATACTAATCAATGATATTCTTGTGTCTTGAAGGAACAATGGCTCCTCGTCGTGTACGCCGCAATGAAACTCCCGAACAATCTCTCGAACGGATGATAGCTACCGCCGTAGATGCGGCCATGGCCGGTCACTCATCCAACAACAATAATAATAACAACCACAACAACAACAACAACAACAACAACAACAATGGAGCCGGAAACTCAAACGAGGGATGCTCTTATAAAACTTTCATGGGGTGCAAACCTCACACTTTTGATGGAACCGGGGGACCGGTCGTGCTCACCCGCTGGTTTGAGCAAACGGAAGCCGTCTTTAGCATAAGCGGTTGTCGGGACCAAGACAAGGTCAAATACTCCACTCACACCTTCGCCGGTGTCGCTCTTACATGGTGGAATACTTATGTACAATCGGTGGGTACCGATGAAGCTCATGCCCTCTCTTGGGCCGATCTAAAGGAAAAGATGATTGTTGAATATTTTCCGCGCGAAGAAACCCGAAAGCTTGAGGAAGAACTAAGAGCTTTGAAAGCGGTCGGAAACGATCTTAAAGCTTATAATCAACGCTTCGCCGAACTATCCTTGATGTGTCCTAATCTTGTTAACCCCGAATCTCAAAGGATTGAGCTCTACATGCTCGGTCTTCCAAAAAGCATCAAACAAGGGGTGATGTCATCCAAACCCACTACTCATCAAGCCGCTATGAACATGGCTCGCCAACTAATTGAAACGGTTGACGAAATCGTAGTTCCGGCACCTAAGGCCGAGGATAAATCGGGCGGCAACAAAAGAAAGTGGGAACCCTCCCAATCAAGCAACAACAACTTTGCCAAGAAATCTTTCACTTTCGACGGCAAGAAGGGTTATGCCGGGAATCTACCTTTTTGCAACAAATGCAACAAACATCACTTTGGCGAATGTAGTAAGCTAATTTGCCATCGGTGCCAAGGAATTGGTCATAAGGCCAACGATTGTAAAAGTGCCACTCCCGTCGCTCGAAAGTGGCCCAATGCACCAAAGACGGGCACTTGTTACGAATGTGGCCAAACGGGTCATTATAGAAATGCATGCCCAAAGAAGAAAGATAACCCCAACACGCGCGGCCGAGCTTTTAACATCAACACCGAGGAAGCCCGGGATGACACTGAACTAGTCACGGGTACGTTTCTTCTCAACAATTCTTATGTCTCTTGCTTATTCGATTCAGGTGCCGATAAATGCTTTGTATCCAAGACTTTGACTCATTCTTTTAGCACTCCACCTCTTCCATTAGATACCCCTTATACCATTGAAGTGGCTAACGGGAAACTATTAAGTGCCGACACATATTACCGGGGGTGTGCGTTAAACATTTTGGGTAAGGAATTTGAAATTGACTTGATACCCATGGAACTAGGAAGCTTTGATGTAATAATCGGTATGAATTGGTTAGTCAAAACGAAATCTCACATCCTTTGTGATCTTAACGCAATCCGAATTCCTATCGAGAATGATGAACCTTTGATTGTTTATGGCGATAAGAGTTGCACCAGACTCAATCTCGTTTCGTGCCTTAAAGTTAGAAAACTACTCCGTAAGGGTTGTTTTGCGATCCTTGCCCACGTTAAGAAAGTCGAGTCCGATGAGAAGCATATCGATGATGTGCCAATTGTTAGTGACTTTTCCGATGTATTTCCCGACGAATTGCCGGGTCTTCCACCTCATCGACCGGTTGAATTCCAAATCGATCTTATTCCGGGAGCCGCACCCGTAGCACGTGCACCATATAGACTCGCCCCATCCGAAATGCAAGAATTGCAAAGTCAAATCCAAGAACTACTTGATCGTGGTTTTATCCAACCTAGCCATTCACCTTGGGGCGCTCCGATTTTGTTTGTTAAAAAGAAAGACGGATCCCTACGAATGTGCATTGATTATCGTGAACTAAATAAATTGACGGTTAAGAACCGATATCCTCTTCCTCGCATCGATGACCTCTTTGATCAACTACAAGGGTCTTGTGTATATTCGAAAATCGATCTCCGCTCGGGTTATCATCAATTAAGGGTTAAGGGGGAAGATGTCTCCAAAACCGCTTTCCGGACTCGCTATGGTAGTTATGAATTCCTCGTCATGCCATTTGGTCTCACTAACGCACCGGCGGTGTTCATGGATCTTATGAACCGCGTGTGCAAACCGTATCTCGATAAATTCGTTATTGTGTTCATCGATGATATATTGATCTATTCTAAAAATGAAGAAGAGCACGAACAACATCTCCGACTTGTGCTTGAACTCTTGAGACAAGAACGACTTTATGCCAAATTCTCCAAGTGTGAATTTTGGTTGAAGGAAGTTCAATTTCTTGGTCATGTTGTAAGTGATCAAGGCATTAAAGTCGATCCCACAAAGATCGAAGCCATTAGTAAATTGGAGACTCCTACTACTCCTACTCACATTCGTCAATTTTTGGGTCTCGCCGGGTACTATCGTAGATTCATCGAAAATTTCTCTTTGGTTGCACGTCCTCTGACCGCATTGACTCACAAGGGAAAGAAATTCATTTGGGCGACCGAACATGAATCCGCATTCCAAATCTTGAAAACGAAGCTAACCACCGCTCCTATCTTGTCACTTCCCGAAGGCAATGATGACTTTGTTGTATATTGCGATGCCTCAAAACATGGTTTTGGGTGTGTATTGATGCAACGAACGAAAGTCATTGCTTATGCTTCTCGACAACTCAAAATTCATGAACGAAACTATACGACACATGATCTCGAACTCGGAGCCGTTGTCTTTGCGCTTAAAATGTGGAGACACTATCTTTATGGAACCAAGAGTACTATCTTCACCGATCACAAAAGCCTTCAACACATTTTCGATCAAAAGCAACTAAACATGAGACAACGAAGGTGGATTGAAACCTTAAACGATTACGATTGCGAGCTTCGTTACCATCCCGGGAAGGCAAATGTAGTAGCCGATGCCTTAAGTCGAAAAGAAAGAGCGGTGCCTCTCCGTGTCCGAGCTTTAAACATCACCATTCACACCAACCTTAATAGCCAAATTCGGGTAGCCCAAGATGAGGCTCTCAAGGATGAAAACATCTCTCTCGAACACTTGAACGTCCTCACCTCTCAATTCGAAGTTAAAGAAACCGGACTCCGATATTTCGCCGGAAGAATTTGGGTGCCTAGTTATGGGGATCTATGAAGCCTTATTTTAGATGAAGCCCATAAGTCACAATACTCGATTCACCCCGGTGCCAATAAGATGTACCACGACCTTAAACAACTATATTGGTGGCCGAACATCAAAAGGGACGTAGCTACTTATGTTTCCAAGTGTTTGACATGTTCCAAAGTCAAAGCCGAACACCAAAGACCGTCCGGACTACTTCAACAACCCGAGATCCCGCAATGGAAGTGGGAAAGGATAACGACGGATTTTATCACCAAGCTACCAAAAACGACGGGCGGTTATGATACCATTTGGGTTATTGTTGACCGTCTCACCAAATCCGCACACTTCCTTGCCATGAAAGAAACGGACAAAATGGAGAAACTTGCACAACTTTACATTAAGGAGATCGTAGCCCGACACGGTGTACCTTTATCGATTATCTCCGACCGAGATGGCCGTTTCGTTTCTAGATTTTGGCGTACATTGCAAGAAGCGTTGGGAACGCGTTTAGACATGAGCACCGCATATCATCCTCAAACCGATGGACAAAGCGAACGTACAATTCAAACCTTAGAGGACATGTTACGAGCTTGCGTGGTTGATTTCGGAAAAGCTTGGGACAAGCACTTACCTCTCGCCGAGTTCTCTTACAACAATAGTTATCACGCGAGTATTAAAGCCGCACCTTTTGAAGCGCTATATGGCCGCAAATGTCGTTCACCTCTTTGTTGGGCCGAGGTAGGCGACGTGCAAATCACCGGACCCGAACTCATTCACGAAACCACCGAGAAAATCGTTCAAATCCGAGATAGGCTTAGGACGGCCCGAAGTCGTCAAAAGAGCTATACCGACAAACGACGCAACGATCTTGAATTTCAAGTCGGTGACCGAGTAATGTTAAAAGTCGCACCTTGGAAGGGTGTAATCCGTTTTGGAAAAAGCGGGAAGCTAAATCCGCGGTATATTGGTCCTTTCGAAATCTTGGAGCGTATTGGAACCGTTGCTTATCGTTTAGATCTTCCGCCTCAATTGAATTCCGTTCATCCTACCTTCCATGTATCTAACTTGAAAAAGTGTCTTGCCGAACCCGATATCGTCATCCCTCTCGAAGAACTTGCTATTGATGACAAACTTCATTTTGTGGAGGAACCGGTTGAAATTGTGGACACCTCCGTCAAGACATTGAAACAAAGCCGAATCCCGATTGTCAAGGTTCGTTGGAATGCCAAAAGAGGACCCGAGTTTACTTGGGAAAGACAAGATCAAATGCAAAGGAAGTATCCTCATCTATTCGTGAATTCGGAAACGCAAGATCTCGAGGAAGAAACAACGACTACTACGCCTACTTAAATTTCGGGACGAAATTTCTTTTAAGGAGTAGGTAATGTAACATCCCGCCTTTTTCCATTTACTTTTCCGTTATACTAATATAAAGTCCGTTATATGTTTATAACATCTCCCGTTGATACGCGTTTTAAATTATCTCGTTTAGGTAATTCCCGCACCCGAACGAAAGTTGAGGGACTAAACTTGACAAGGGATCAAACCCTTGACTAGGTCAAAGGGTCAAACCCCTTTCACCCATTCATTTCCACCTCCATCTCTCTCTCTTTCTCTCTAGCAAGAACACACACCCAAAACCAAATTCATTCAATCATCATCTAAATTCGATCTAGGAGGCTTACAACAAAATAAACTACATATTTGTGATCCTCTCTTCATCCTCTTCATTTTGGTACCAACTTCATCTCATTTGGGTAACTTTCTAAAATCACTAGATTTTGTGTTCTTGATGTTTTTAACTTATAAAATTGTTAATTAGTGTCTATGGCTCAAGTCTAACACGAATATGTGATTTATATGCTCGATCTCGTTGTTTTAGTGTAACTAGCATGAACTTGAATTTTGGTGTGTTGTTCTTGAATTTTGGATGATCATATGTTGTTAGATGTTAAAAGTTGATGTTTTAATTGTGTTACTAGCATCACTAGCTTCAATTTGATGTGTAGGTTGCCTTAGAAAACTTCATGAACTTGATTAGTGATTTTGGTGAATTCGGGTTAGGGTTTGATGAACTTGAAATGGACTTTTGATGCATTGAATGCCATGGATTATTATTGGTAAGTGTTTAGTTGGATTGTATGCTTGATTACCTTCGAAACGGCATATCATTCATGTAAATTGGTTGCCCGAATCATTGAATTGCATTTATGAACTTGTATGCGGTTAATGTTAAGCATTAGATGCGGTTTTGGTTGTTGTAATAGGTAGATTGATTGATGAAATGTGATTAGTTGTTTTCCTCGTCAAATTACCTTCCCAACGGTATAAGATACTTGCCTTGATTGTTTGCGGATCATAAATGGTGATTGTTTGAAGTTAGGTTCGTGCATAAAACTTAAAAACTGCCAGAATTCTCTGCACAGGTACCCGCGCGGCGCGCCATATACCCGCGCGGCGCGCCGTTTGGGTCTGTCCAACTTGGTCAATTTTCGAATAATGTTTGCTATGCTACGCACCTCCGATTCACATGTAACTTGTCCTAGCATGCTCATACATGATTAAAAACCTCAGAAAAATAGTTCGGGACACGACCCGAACGTGTTGACTTTTTCGTTGACTTTGACCGACCAAAGTTTGACTTTTTGTCAAACTTAACCAAATGATTTTGCAACCTTCCTAACTTGTTTATATACTTGTATCTTGCATGAAACTTGACAATTTGATTTCACATGCTAAATAATCGAGTCGTAACGAGCCATAGGACTAATTGAACATCTTTGACCTATCGTGTTTACCGTTATTGATACGACCTATTTGTCTAGGTCAAGACTAGCACTATCCTTCGCACACGTTATTTTGTGAAGTACTTTACTACTCGTGCACTCAAGGTGAGATCATAGTCCCACTTTTACTCTTTTTGAACTTACATTTGGGATGAGAAAACATAAACATTTCTTTTACTAAGTGAACACAAGTACAGGAAAACAAACATTCTACATACGAGTTTAGAACAAAATCCTCAATTCGATTATCATTAGTTACACTTGCCGGGTGTAAGCGAGAACTTATGTTGTATGGATCCATATGGGTTTGACAAACCCTCATTCAAACGGTTCGCTACCGTTTACGAATGAAATATATTTTCGAGAAACAGTGTATGTTCTAGCACTAAGTGATGGGGTTCAATGGAAGGAAACGTTAAGCATTGATAATTGGGTGCTCGTGAAACAAACTTTTGGAATGTATTACTATTATTTCATTGATGCAAATCTTGTGGTTCACTTGTACTTACTTACTTAAACCTATGATTTCACCAACGTTTTCGTTGACAGATTTCTATGTTTTTCTCAGGTCCTTGAACGATACATGATACATGCTTCCGCTCATTATTTGATACTTGCATTGGATGTCGAGTATATGTGCATTTCATGGAGCGTCTTTTGACCTTACTTTAAACCGTGTCGCCTAGATTTCATTCGTATTATAACGTTGTAACTTAACTATTGGTTGAACAATTCTTGTAAACTTTGGGAACAATCCTTATTTTGGAATGAAGGCGACATATTTTGGTCAAACTTTGTCTTAAAGACTTATGACCACGTAACGGGACCTAAGTAGACGGCGCCGTCAAACATGATTTGGTCGGGTCGCTACACGTTCATTCCGGTTACACTGTCCATGGAGCTCGAGGAATCAGATGAGAAATCCATATTATGTGTTTAGAATAGGGTTTGATATGAATTGAGTGTTGGATGCTATGTTTGTCTCCTTGAATACGTGTATATAGCAAAAAGATTTCCGTAATTTACGGAGGAAATTTAGGAAATATATCAGATAAAATCTAATATAATAAGTATGATAGCGACAGGATTAGCCTATATGTAATTGGTACAATAATTGCAGTAAGATGTCGGTGGATCAAAAATGATAAGCAGTGATCGGTCGCGACTAGTGGTGAGAGGCAGCGTTGAGTAGTAGTAACCAACGATAAATAGCAAGGGGTAGTGGTATAAGATGATGAGTATGTCCAGGCAGTGTCTTCGTAATGCCAAGTAGAAATCAGGGGTGACGGACAGTGTCGGGTAGTGACGAATTTTGACGTGATTACACGCTCCTTATAGGTTATAATAACAATTAAATCGTACGGTGTAAATTTCTACTCATATTTGAAATTAAACGGTTTATGTTCTAAACGGTATTTATCCAAGTAACCTACTTGACTCGCTCCCAATTCCTTATTTTGCGATGTTGGAACTTCTATATGAGTTACCGTAATGTAATCTCGGTCATTACATTACGCTATCTCACATTTCCATTCGACATAACTCCATAAGTTCAAGATGGCGTAATCAACTTAATTTAGTTAAATCTCGCGTCGCGTGTACGTATGTGATTCGTAGTATAACGTTTAGTTCAAGTCCATATCATATGGGTATAGGGTGTATATGTACGTGATGTAATGTGTAGCCCTACATGTCGTATTGTGAAGCAAATAGTGCATGTATGGTGTATAAAAGTCATCCAAGACACACGACTATAGACTAGACTTCACTAATGCGCCCTACGGTTAGACACACTAATGTATCCTAGTTCTCTATAGCCAAAGCTCTGATACCATCTTTAATACCATTAAAGATGGGGTAAATACCCACCCAGTGCCTTTCCTGCGGACAGGGTGACCACTGAGCGTACCTCAGACACTGATTTTACAGCCCGCATCTCTGCCAAGCCGGCCAACCCTCCTCCAAAGGGATCGCAAGGGGTAAGAGCCAATGCTTCGTCACAGGTAACACTGTGAGAACCCCCTCTACGATTAACCCGCCAAAAAGCATAGTCCGTTCAGGTGCCCGGCGTGACAGCCGGATCGCGTAACGATAACTACCTTTACAGCTAAGGTTAAACCAGCTCTGATACCATCTTTAACACCCCGTCAAAAATCCCTTTAACGGAATGTTAACTCTGGTCCCAGTGCTTGGCTTGACTTCTACGTAACAACAATATTCTACAGCGGAAGCAATTAATACCTGAGAATAAAACACGCAAAACGGATCAACAACAATGTTGAGTGAATCTACAGGTTTTAGGTAAACAATACAGTATGTTTAAGAAATACATTTCGAAAACGGTTATTAGTGGAAGACCACCAAGGTTCAATGTTAAAAGTTAGACAACTCCGTGTCCCATTTCAAAAGTTTGTTGACACTACTATGTCAAGTTTCAATCATTTGTAGACAATACCATGTCAAGTTTCAAATATTCGTAGACAATACCATGTCAAGTTTTATCTCATTTGTTCGTAAACCATAGTTTTAAATAATGTTGTATAGTATCTGAAAAACAGTTATCAGAAATATAGTTTAGTTTCCTTGACCACGAGATTTTACAAGTACAACTCCAAGTTGCGAAACGTTTGCATAATCTATGAGCACCGGAATGCTAGCAATGACCCAAGTATAGAATCCACTATAACTGCCTTTACCTCATAAAAATGTTATACACTTGTACGAATGTATTATGTTCAAAGTAAATGCACCACAGTTTTTATAGCGGGTGAGGTTATCAACCTAACGGATCCGTCCATCTAAATTGTGCCTACACCGATGGTATTTAAAGTATTCACGCTAGAGGCTTTGTGTACAAACTCAATATGCAGATATAGTACTCGTGTCAATACAAAAAGCATTTGATAATATAAGTATAACAGCGTGTATTCTCATCCCTGAAAACATGTAAAAAGCGGGACTGTAGACTCACCTTTGAATAAAGTTCGGATTGAAAAGTGGACAATTTACTTGTACGGTTTATAGCCGAGTAATGCAACCTAAGTATATGTATTTAGGTTGGTCAATAAATATGTCTTAAACAAGTGTGGTTTCATAGTATAAGTTGTCTTATTGCTCGAATCGACGCGTTTCAAAGTAGAAGTCAACATACAGTCAACTAATTCATGCAAGTCAAACAAAGTCAACCGAAGTCAAACCGAAAGTCAAACTTGATCAAAGTAGTCAACTAAAGTCAAAATTAGTAGGTTCATGTCAAATGTTGGTCAACATATCAAACCTAAGTCAAACAACACGTTTTAGATCATAATTGGTCAATTTCACAATTTCAGTTTATCGTTGTGCACAAAGTTCATGTACATGTAGCAAACTTAGCATATTATCTCATAGTACAAAATTCAAGTAAACATGGCAAACTCCAGATCATAAGTATACTCAAAATCGATTCCAAAAAGTCTGGCTAGGGTCTCATACGATAATTAAAAGTCAGGAATCAGAAGGGGTACATTTGGGGTTCACCAAGTCAGTTTCTGACCGTGCACAGATTTGGTTTTAATACAAGACCAGTGGACATAGTTCAAAAACAAGTTAAACTAACACATATCAAAAATCAAGCAATTTTGGTTTAGCCAATTTGTACAGTTTATTCATGCAAATTGAACATTCAGTTTTTCAGCTCAAATCAGAATTTACATAAAGTATGGCCCTATTGTGCCCAATGCATAAGGTTTCAGAGATTGACATAAACTAACAATAAGTCACATATCATATTAAAATTCATATTCCAGAAGCTTACATGCTCATTCAATAAACACAATCCACAGAGTATAAAACAGAGAGCAATTTACAGATTCGATTCTAGTTTCGCTAGTCACATTCTCACGCGATTAGCCGAAAATCTAGATACAATTAGCCTATGATATCTACATGAAAGATGAAGTAATTTTTGTGTAGATTTCAAATATGCAAAGTTTTAATCACAGAAGCTAACACATTTTATCATACAAGGTCGTTTTCATGCAAGTGCTGTATAAAACTAATTTTACACTAATTCAAGCATATCTCGGGTTTTACATAAGCAAACGACATGATATCCTAGTGTAAACTGAGTGTTTTTAAATTACCTATCCAATGGTATAAATTTCACAATCCAATTCGTGGTATATCAAACCCTGATTTCTGATCAATCATAAAAACACAACGTTAATTTCAATTGGCCATAACTTGATCATCCGAAAATGAAATCAAGCGAATCCAAAGCCTAAAATCAATAGTTTTTCGCAAGGAATCTAATTATAATATAATATCATACAATTGAAAAATTAAAATTACTGTACACATCAAATACAAATTCGATTTTCGCATAAAACAATCAAGACGAGCAATTTATCGCATCTAGTATTCATCAAACATCAAGACTTGAGCAATAGACAACCTAATCCATGAAACCTTAATAAAAATCTGATTTTAGAGATTAGAGTTTATGTGCTTATACCTTTGATCACAAAATCATTTATACAAACGCGTAGAGAACGATGCAAGCAACAATATTGATCAAAGAAGCAAAAACAAGAGATCAAAACTTGATGGAGAGTTGTAAGGATAAAGGTATGGGATTATTTGGTGTGTATGGAGCTGCAATCATGGAGCAAGAATGATAGGAAAAAGAATGGGACATGTTCTCTTGTTACTTAGAAATTAAGAGAATATAGTTAGTGTCCTAAACAACCAAAAGTCAACAAACATGGGCCTAAACTAATAGTCAACATGCATTGGCTACTCATGGGACCAAGGATGATGAGGTATGAGGTCATGGCCATGTGGCCTCGGGCTCGGGTCTCGGGCTCGTTTTGTGTAAAATCTCGTTCGCGCGTGGTTCGTTTCGAGTGCCATTAACCGTACCGAATCTCCGGAACGTTAACTAGTCGTTGAAACAAAATCACCGTGTTTAATTCATTAAGTAAATAATAAATTAAATTTCTTTCATAAGTTCAATAATTATTAAGAATAATTATTCTATCGTTTTTCTGAGTTCCGTTAACTGAAAAGTTTTCTAGGCGATTAACTTTAATCGTATCGTTTCTAGTTTAATTCGTCAACCGAATTAAGTTCACTAATTAATATAACATATTAATTCAAGTAATCCACTAAGGATCAAGTACGCATTTAATTACTTTAAATACGAAAAAGTTTCACATAGCCACTGTTAACTATGCTGGAAAAAAAAATTGGCGTATGAAAATTGTATGATTTAACTAACGATCGTCAAGTATTTAACGGAAGTTTTAACGGAAAAACTCGGGTTGTTACATCTTGTTTGTTCACCATCGTCATCATCTTCATCGAATCATCGTCAAATCATCATCGACAGATCTGAAGTTCATTCGGATTTCGAAATCAGGAAGCAAATTTTTTTTCCTAGGTGGTTTATCCGTAAATTTTATTTATATTCGATTTATCTAATAATTAAACAATTTCGGTATATAACTAAATAAAGAATAAATATTCCAAATAATGTATAAATTATATTTTCGATTCTAATAATTATTATAAGTTAATTACATTCTGTAAAAATTATTTTTACTGTTTTCTGTTAATAAATAATAATAATAATAATTAATAAATTGTAATATAATTATATAAATTAAGTTTTGATTGGAAAAATACTTATAAACATGTTATTAAACTGATAAAACTTTGATAAATTAATTCTCAATATTTGTAATTATTAACTAATAATTAAACCGTATAGATATAATATTGTTAAATTTTAGTTTTTAATTGTTAATAAATACAAATTCGACTTTAAAAATTATAAAAATAATTTTCCATCAGATTTTGATACAAAATACTAATTGTAAACCATTAATATAAAAAGTATGAATTAAAGATAAAAAAAAAAAGATAAAAATTCGAATTAAAAAGTTGAGGGACTCGGATTGCAATTTTGTGTATAAACGAAGGACTAACGAAGCAAAAAAGTCAAAGAAAAGAGTAAAAAGACGATTTTACCCTCACATGCATGGCACATGTAAAAGGTTAACGGCCAATTTAGACGGAAGTTAGACGGAGGGACTCGGATTGCAAAATTTTGCAATTTTAAGGACTCGAAAATCCAAAAAAAAACTTGAGGGACTCGGATTGCAATTTCGTGTATAATTGAAGGACCAACGGAGCAAAAAAGTCTAACATGTAAAAGAAAAAAAAACAAATTCTAACCGTTGGAAAAAAATAAAGCAGTGGGGCCCATTTTCCGGCCGTTACTCTCGTTGCACGAAATCGTTAATGATTTGTTGGTGGCGGTTGGTGGTGGCGGTTGGTGGTGGCGGTTAACCGGTGGCGGTTGGTGGCGGTGGTCACTCACACACCATTGCATATGGCCTTAGGGTTCGCTGTTAAAATCGTTTTGTTCAATTGAGTCAATTTTCTTTTTCAATTAAAAAAAAAAAAAAAAAAGAGTCAAAAAGTGTAGGTGCTCTGATTTTGTCAACCAACTACTACATCATTCAATCACGTAACCCCCTTTCGCCGCAATTCTCCGTCGATTTATCTCAACATCACCATCCACTATTCCGTACACAACCTATATCTATATCTATATCTATACGTACGTACCTCAATATCATAACCTCCGTACAAATGGACGTTAAACGCCGGACAGCGAAAACACTCGTCGGAAAATTAAGCTCGGTATCGGAACAGATACGAACCGAATCACTTTGCGAGCTACGATTAATCTCAAAAAACGATCCAGATAGTCGAGCCCTAATTGCTGAAGCAGGTGCGATTCCGTACTTATCTGAAATCTTATACTCACCTTCAGCAATCGCACAAGAAAATGCAACCGCTACCTTATTAAATATTTCAATTTCATCGCGTGAACAGTTAATGTCCACGCGCGGTTTACTCGACGCGTTATCTCACGCGCTTCTGAATCCTGAATCAGCTTCAACAGCTCAATCAGCTGCTGCAACGGTATTTAGTTTATTAACTGTTGATAGTTATAGACCTATTATTGGTTCTAAGCGTGATATATTGTATGCGTTGATTGATATAATTCGAAACCCTAAATCTCATCCGAGATCAATTAAGGATGCGCTGAAAGCTTTGTTTGGGATATCGTTGTATCCGTTGAACCGTGCATCTGTGATCGAATTAGGTTCGGTGCCTGCGTTGTTTTCGTTGGTGGTGAAAGATGGGAGGCTAGGTGTTGTGGAGGATGCGACTGCAGTGATTGCGCAAATTGCGGGATGTGAGGAGGCTGGCGACGCGTTTAGGAAGGTTTCGGGGGTAGGTGTGTTGGTTGATTTGTTGGATATGTCGACTGGATCGAGTGGTAGGACGAAAGAGAATGCGGTTTCGGGGTTGTTGAATTTGGTGCAGTGTGGGAAGAAAGATTTTGGTGAGTATGTTAAAGAAATGGCTTCTGTTGTTTCTTATGGGATTAGTGATGTTGCGGAGAATGGTAGCTCGAAAGGGAAAGTTAAAGCTAATGAACTTTTGAAATTGATTGATGCTGGTTCTGGCTTGCAAGAGGTTAGACATGATAATTTTATTTCGCAATCTGCTTGAATTTTCGTGTTTGATTGCTATAACATGCTAGTTAACTTACATATAATTTCTATAGATGTAATCTGTAAGCTTAGAAGCAATCTGTAAGCTTGTTCTCGTGTGATTAGGTTGTCACACTTGTTTTGATTAGTATTAAAGTTCTTACTGCATACATAGTAGTCTTGATTTGTAACTGCTTCTCGATGATTATGTGAATATGTAATTATACAATATACTTGAATCTTTGTGTTTAATACTTCAATTGTTGATTGTTATTAATGTCTATTATGGCATATGGTTCTTAAAATTCAGTATTTAGTCCAATTAACAAAGCCAGCATCTTGCTTGAGTAACAATGATTCCTACATCCTCTTACTCCTTTGCATATGTTACATATTACTATATTAGCTACTTGTGAATTGAAGCGATAATTAATTAGCAAATACAAAAGAAAATTATGAAAGATGTACGCCCATTTTCACTTGACATCTGAAAGCAGGGGTAGCCCAAGTGGTTGGGACCCTGACATCCTTGCAAGAGGTCTCAGGTTATAACCTTGGGGTGGTCAGGGAAATGTTGGAAACAGCTAGGGAGTATTCTTGATGTGTTGCGTACACTAAAGTATGAGGTCGTATTACTCACCCTTTCCGGATAACCCGAAGAGGGAAAACCTTACAACTTATAGCAGGGGTACCAGGTTTGACTTTGTATCCGGTGAGCTCAAATTCTCAATTGCATGAGCTATGAGGGTTCTTGAAATCATTGAGGTGCTCACAGATACTGATCTTTAGAGGTAGTTAAGGTTTAGTTCTTAACTGAGACCTGAACCAACGACTATGAACTAGAAAATATCTCTTCGTTTAGATGGAGCCCAGTTAGGATCAAAACCTTGTTCTAAATGATAGTTATACTACCTAGTTATCAAGACTTCTTCATTATGTCATGACCTGATTCAACCACTCAATTTCCGTAAAAAAAAATTGTGTTGATGGCAAAGAGAACACGGGTTCTGTATAAATATGTTCGCTAAACTGACCATATAATATTTAGTTTTGTATAAATATGTTGGTTCTTATGTGTTTGTTATATGTTGGTTCTTAGGAGTGCTCCCAATGGAGAAGTTCCTCCACCTTTAGTCCTAGGTACCACATCAGCGTCACATCAGCACTTCCTTTCCAGGATTAAACCCAAGACTAATAATTCCCAACCATGACACTCCTTCCACATAGTAATTGAGACCCACATTTAATTACTTTAACTAAATTAAAAATACTTTTATTATTATTAATAATATTAAAAGAATTATTAAATATTAAATTACATTTAATTAAAAAAACTTAAAAAGTAAATTGATTATAAATATTAAATATTACTAAAAAAAGATAAAATAAAATAAAAAGTACTTGTAACTCATTTTAACCACATAATTTATGGGACCCACAATTAATAAAAATTAAAAATAGCACTTATATTTTTATCTTCACTTTACAACTCACAAGAGATTACTCTCCAAACAAATAAATTAAAAAAAAAGTTGGCGACCGTCCACAAATATTGATGCACGAAGAGGGACGATGGGCTGGGCGAGCATGTGGGTGAGACCCTGGATGGTCCGCTGCCATCGGCGCCTAGTTGGGCGGTGGCCAGGGCGGGCCCAGGGCGGGTACGTTGGGAGCACTCTTACGTGTCGCATATAAATATGTTGGTTCTGATTCTGAATGTGCTATTCTGATCCCTTGCATCTATATTGAACGAGAAGGGCTTATCCTGGTTTAGGGATGGCGCCCGAGGATAACGGGCACGGGTTCTATATACCCGCGACCCGCCCATCGGGTTGTTTTTTTTGCTCGTTGAGACCCGTTACCCGCCCGCGGATAAAAAAACTTCGCCCATGCCCGTGACCCACGGATACCCATGACCCGCGGGTAATAATAATCCAGCGAAATGTAGGTACACAAGAACAGGTCAAAAGTTGTCATTTTATCTGGGTTGAAGTAGGCCATAAACTGAACTTTTTCTGCAGAGAAATGATCAAACGAGTGCAACAATAGTGTCTCTTGTTGATGGTTCATGGTTTATCGTGTGTGCCGTGGGCCACATTTTAACTCTAGTGCTATTATGGTCTTATCGACAAGCGACTTTTCATGCTATAAAATCAAAGCACTGTGTCTACTTGTTTCCGTTTACTTCAACAATCAATAATGGTTTAAAATGACGATTAGTGAATAAGAGTGCTCCCAACCATGACACAATGTCTTCCAGGACTAACCAACCATTCAGCGCCACATCATCACCTCCATCTCACTTCCTTCCCAGGACTAAACCCAGGACTAAACACTCCCAACAAAGACACTCATTCTTCCATTTTTTTATTTTCTTTTTGAATTATTTTATATTATCAAAAAATTACAATTATTTAAATAAAACTAAACTTTTATTAAAAATTAAAAAACATTACAATAATTAAAATAAAAGAGTACATTAAAATAAAAAATACAATTAAAAAAAATTACATTAAAACATTACAATAAAAAGACCTATTCTTCATCGTCGTCTTCTTGATCTTCTTCGTGATCTTCTTCATCTTCGTCATCGGGAATGTGTGAAGGTCCGGCGTCATCTTGGTTGTTTGGATTTCTTGTGGGATCATGTCGTATGCGATAATTTGGTGGAAGATTATGTATGTGTTCTACAAGCATATGTTTTAGTAGTTGATGAATGCCCGCTGAAAGGACCCGTTCATATACATTATAAACGATTCACAATAGTTGATTACATTGCGAGGTATTTGACCTCTATATTATACATTTTACAAACATTGCATTCGTTTTTAAAAGACAATCTTTCTTTACATCGAAAATTGACAGGCATGCATACCATTTCATAATATCCACTATCCAACTATAAATTGATTTAATAATAATCTTTGATGAACTCAATGACTCGAATGCAACGTTCTTCGAAATATGCTATGAAAGACTCCAAGTAATATCTTTAAAATGAGCAAATGCACAGCGGAAGATTTCTTTAACACCTGAGAATAAACATGCTTTAAAGTGTCAACCAAAAGGTTGGTGAGTTCATTAGTTTATCATAATCATTTATTTCCATCATTTTAATAGACCACAAGAATTTCATTTCCAGTTCTCATAAATATACGTTCCATGCATAGAGACAAAAATAATCATTCATATGGTGAACACCTGGTAACCGACATTAACAATATGCATATAAGAATATCCCCTATCATTCCGGGATCCTCCTTCGGACATGATATCAATTTCGAAGTACTAAAGCATCCGGTACTTTGGATGGGGTTTGTTAGGCCCAATAGATCTATCTTTAGGATTCGCGTCAATTAGGGTGTCTGTTCCCTAATTCTTAGATTACCAGACTTTAATAAAAAGGGGCATATTCGATTTCGATAATTCAACCATAGAATGTAGTTTCAATTACTTGTGTCTATTTCGTCATACATTTATAAAAGTGCATGTATTCTCAGTCTCAAAAATATAAAGGGTAAAAAGGCAAATGAAACTCACCATACTGTATTTCGTAGTAAAAATACATATAACGTCATTGAACAAGTGCAAGGTTGGCCTCGGATTCACGAACCTATATTAATTATATATATTTATATGTTGGTCAATATTTGTATAGCAATTTAGGTCAGGTCATAGTGTAATCCTATCCTATAGCTCGAGTCTGACTCTACAGTATAGTAACATGTTATATTACTCATGCTCAATTAAGATTCTAGTAAAAGGTGACGTGTGAAACAACGTAACACAAATGGTTTCATAATCATAAAATAGTATTTTAGGTTTTTTTTTTTTTTTTTTTTTTTTTTTTTTTTTTTTTTTAGAGAAAATCAACACAAAAAGTTAACTGAAAAGTTAACAGGAAAAGTCAAAGTTCAAAGTCAAAAGTCAAAGGTTAAAGTCAAAAGTCAAAGGTCAAAGTAAAAATGAGGTCGCATGCAAATATATAATAACTTATACAAAAATGATTTTCGGTCAAACATGACTAAACGGGCCACTTCAGCTATTTTTAGAAAAATTATCGGAACTCCGATTGATAAACGGCCAAAGATAAAAGTTACACATTACCAAAAAGAGTAAGCATAAATATTACAGAAGTAAACTAAACCTAGACAACTCGTAGTTGCCAACGCGTTTTCGGCGTTTCAAAGTTAATTTTTCAGCTTTAATAAATTTACAAAAGTGACCGAGTAGCCTACTTTGGAGATTTTTAGAAAATTCCTCAAAACTCGTATTGACAAACGGTCAAAGCCTGCAAATTCTCGTTACCACAAAGATATAACATGATTTTTGGCAAGAGTAAACACATATCAGGCCGACCATGACAACTGATACAAAACTGACATTTTTAAATAAAAAAGTTTCAGCTCTTTTTAGAATTTTAAAATGTTATCAAACCGTCAACTTTGATGATTTTTAGAAAAATCGTCGAGACTCGAATTGACAAACGGCCAGAGTCGTTTGTTAGACCTTACAGCAAAGAATTCAGTGGTATTTTTTTTTTATATATGAAACAACGCAGATCAGCGAGAATTTCAGTTCCCGTTTCGACATTTCATCAAAATTTGCAAAACTTCTTTTGTCCATAACTTGACAACCGTTCAACGAAACGAGACGTGCTTTATATGAAAATTCATCTACTCGACGAGTAGAATCCAAATAACCACTTTTTATAATCCAGAAAATTAGTTCACTAATTATCGTCAGCAATTTTAATTACGAAATTAATTATGCAATTTGTTTATTTCATAACTTTCTAACCGTTACTTGGATTCAAGTGATTCTTAAACCAAAATTCAACTATTTTTCGCTAGCTTTCCAACGACATGCATATCTTATACCTTATCTCAATCGTATATGTAACTAATTCAGGAATCAACATAACCTATCTAATGGCAATATCAAAAGTACAAGCATGCATAATCCTATATACTCGAGCACTAGTCAGGGATACACTATTAGTATGTAAAAATTAAATTATGGGTACTCACATATCAATATTGAGATTCAATATTGCAGGAAAGGTACGTAAACGCAACGGAGATGATAAACACTATATTGACCTCACGAGCATACCCATGAACCATACTCAATCACCTCCATAGCTATAACCCATAATTTCCTTAATCCTATCCCACTCGAAAAAACAACTTCGAAATCACTCGGACAGCACTCCGTCGTAATATTTTATGTATACTAATAATATCTTGAGATAATACGGAGTAAATATATATATGTAAATCGATTGAGAGAGTTTAGAGAAAACTATTTTCAAGTTTCTATGAAATAATGAAACCTATTGAATTCTATTTATAATAGATTTTTGAATTATTAAAGTGAATTATTAAAGTATGAATTATTAAAGTATGAATTATTAAAGTTAAAGTAAAGTAAAAATAAAGTAAAGGTAAAGTTTAAGTATAGTAAAAGTATAAAACTATGTACGTATAATACGCGTATAAATATATATAATATTAATTTAAATCGTTATATATATTTAATAAAATAAAATATAAATATCGTTATCTTTATCATACTAGTTAAGTAATGAGTTGTCAAAAGTGGTTCTAGATATTTATAAAAGTTATATATGTTTTAATAATAAAGTTCTTTTTAAACTGAAAACGTTTTTGTACGTTTGAAACTAAATAGATCAATCGAGTCTTTATGAGATTCAATCTTCCACTATCCTTTGTCTAGTTCTCAATGATTGACAATTTGTTCATATTTATAAATCACTTTACCATTTTCCGAATATTGTTAAAATGAAAAGATTTCTCAAATCAACGTGGGCCTTTCAACAGAGACTTGTAATCATAATTCAATATATCTGATAATTCAATCATTTGATCTTATCTTCTAATTCCATTGATAAACATTTTGAAACAGATACAATCATATAAAGTATTTAATCTAATATTTTGTTTACGTTTCAAGTTATAATATATATACACATATACATATATAATCACATTCGTTTAATGGTTCGTGAATCGTTGGAACTTGGTCGAGGTTGAATGAATGTATGAACATAGTTTAAAATTTTTGAAATTTAACTTAACAAATATTGCTTATCGTGTCGGAAACATATAACGATTAAAGTTTAAATTTGGTTGAAAATTTTCGGGTTGTCACAGTACCTACCCGTTAAAGAAATTTCGTCCCGAAATTTGAGTGGAAAGGTCGTGAATGATAATAAGTATGTTTTCATGATGCATACGGGCTGAAAATTAGAGATTTATCATCAGCGAATACTTTGGATAAACAATCCATTTATATGAAGAGTACGAATGAAGGTAACATAGAAGAGTGAAATGAGTAAGTGTAGATTCATCTTATCATTTGACGTAGATATGATTGATTCCCAGATTTTAAGGGATTTGAAGAAAATCTTCTTAATAAGATTTGACTCTCCGGTAATCAAGGGAATTAGGATCCGCTTTAAATGCGATCGTCCATTTTAATTGTTCTGTCGGAGATTTTCTTATAAATTCACCTCCTTCGTTTCCTTACAACTCACACCATCTGTTGATGCATTTTATGCAAGTCCCTAGACATCTACCCACGTCCATTGCAGGTACAACAGTTTACAGGCCACCATGATTGCTCGTTATTATCCTATCCGTGTTTGTATGTGGTTACAGGAACTGCAGGAACGAGATTTAGATGTTTGACTATGTTAGAGTTAGTCAGATGTACGAGTGAAGCCTCACTAGTACGGCTGACAGGCTCATACGCATGGTTGATGCTGAGCTAAGTCACAATTACAACCTAAATGATAAGACACGAGTGAGTGATCACCCGTACGGTTGATGAAGCCAACTCGTACGTGTGATGAATGAATCGTATGGGTGTGTCAACAGCAGGGGTATATAAAGTCTTATGTTCTTCATTTTAGGTTAAGCCTCTCATTTGTTACACACACTCAGATCTAGTGAGCTCCTTCGATTCTCTCTCAGTCCAAATCACCCAGGTGGTGAATAATAGCTCTAGGTGTTGATCTAATCACACTTGATTTAGTTGTGGTTTGACTAAATTAATCAAAAAAAAAAAAAAAAAACTTAACCTATTCACTAGAGGGTTTGATTCACTTATTCTGCCATTGTGTGAGTTAAATCTGTTGATTTCTAAGTTCCTAGTCATGTTTCATCACCTTCTATTCTTTCCCCTCAACTCATATTTTAAAGTATTCATCAATATGCTCCATCCAGTTCTGATTCTCGATATACTTCTAACTTTCATATCGGTCATTCTTCTTTTTTTTCATCTACCGCCGGAAGAATCTATTAACTTCTACTATACTCTTGGGTTTATAGTGTTCCTAGTTCTCCCGTGTCTTTATATTGCTATATGCATCGATATATATGGTTTATAATTTTTGGTTTGTCGTTGGGCTTTATATGTTCCCTTATATTTCAAAGTCTCTGCTTTTGTCTTCTATAATCATTATCATTCACAGTTAATGCTCTCTTTTATTTGCTGCAATTTATACCCCAATTTCTATTTCGGAGTTTTGTCCTTTCGTTTCTTCTTCTTGCGATTAAGCACCGCTTGTAATGGTCCAGAATTCACAGATATGAATTTTGAAATGAACATTGTTATTGTTCTAGGAAGGAAATTGTGATGGCACGATCTTGACTTGTCAAATTACTAAAATACCTTGGAAAAGGCCGAATCATCAAGAAATATTTTCTTGATATTTTAGAGGTTAAATAGAATACAAGAGTCGTATAACATGGCACATGATGATGTTACGATCTGTGAATCATCACGTTCCATTTAGAAACTCAGCATGACTTACTGTAATATAATCACATTGATCAAGTGTCATTATATTATACTAATTCATGCTTCAGTTCCCAACACTACTTCAAAATATTCCTATTTTAAACTTGAATGTTTCAGAATTTAGAAACTAAAATAGTTTCTTTTATGATGTAATACAGATAGCGCGAAGAGGTAAATGATTTCAAATAAGAAAAATTAAGAAAATATCTTCAGAAATATGGAGGATATTTATAATGAAAGATATGATGATATTTTAGAATTTCTAATATCAGAGGATGATGAAGAATATTTTCCGCAGGAGTTTAGAGTCAGGAGCAAGGTATTCGTTAATGACTTCAGCATATACTGAATTATTTGGATCCTTTGAAGTCAGGTTCAGTCTTTGTAATTTGTCCACAGCCTCCTTCCTACTTTGCTCAATCCGTTTTCCAGTTCCAAGACTTCTCTTTTTCTGCGCTTTGCCAGCACACCTATTCATTATCATCAAACTTTTACTGTTAAGGTCGTTTATAGTTTTTTTGCTGTTCATCAGTATTTTTCCATTTTCGGAGAACCAATTCGTAGTTCGAAGTGTTTTTCAGAATCTTCACATTCAAATTAAGTCCAGAAGATAGACGTTATATATACACATATAACTGTTGGCGTAGACATGCTGCGAGATTTCAAAATACTGATTGCTAATTCCCAATGATTCGTATGGAAATTCTCATTACAAGATGCGAATGAGTAAATGATGGGGTTTCAATGAATAATTATAATGACTTTTTGGAGAGGCTAAAGTCAAAGGGTAATGAAGTTGTTGATACATCTGTTAATAATGTGGTGAAATGTAAAAGGTTCCCTGGTAACGATGGTGTATATCTCAAGGTTATAATAAGGTTAGTCTGACTGAAAAGTCGAAGTTGACTTGCTGGAGCTGTGACAAAACTGGCTACTTTGAATAGGAGTCGCAAAGTTATTTTTGCTAATAAATGCTAAAGAATCTGACGCGGATACGTTGTTTAAACTTTTACTTTGGTTTCAAGAGTTTTTCGGGTACATAACTGTGGGTAACATGTGGTTGGATCATCATCTCGATTGCTCATCATTCGAAGTGTCTTCAGAAATTTTCGAAGGGTTTGAACACAGATTGTAATCGTTAACATACATTTGATGTTCTAACACAGTTTTGAAGTCAAAATATAGCTTGTGAAAGATGTAAGGATCTTAAAGTGATGATTTTGGTCATATCTCAAGTTGAATTTTGAGATTTCAAAATCAGAATATGTAATTAAATTTTGAATGAGTATGGTTGTTTTGATTTCTATAAAAGAATGTATATTGTTGTGAAAGTAGGGAGTATAATGGATGATTTGCTGAATCAGATTCGAAGAATGTAATATATTAATTGTGAATTTATATATCTCTCGGGTATTACCTACCCGTTAAAAAAAATTTCACAATTAATATTTTGTACAAAAGAATTTTATTACAGTCTTTATGAAAATATATATATGTATATTTTCTTCAGATGTAACATAGATTTAATGAGTTAATGTTAAATTAAACTCATTTGATTTACGGTTGAAACTAAAATTGAATAATCCCTAAAGGCTTTAAAAAGTACATAACTTTTATGCAGTATTTCTTTAATGACATTGAAATTATGAATCAATACTTCGTTATTTGTTGATGTATGATATTCGGTTCGTGGAATTCTTGTGAATTTCGCAAAGTACGAATGATGTTATCTGAAAAGTTTCGGGTACATCGATGATGAAAGTGTAAAATCAAATATATACTTGATTTATTATGAATTGGAATTTGTTGAATTGCGACAGAGATTGTAGTTAACGCTGGTTAAGTTGCGGCCGAAGGACGTACATTATTGCATATTTGTAATATGAATTAACCGAGTAGTTAAGATTCACACACAATAGCTTAGCACGGGAAGATTTATTTTTATTTCAAAATAAATAAAATATACATATAATTTCTTCAAAGGGAATGAGTTAATTCTTCATAACTCGTTGATACAATATACGGGTTATTGATTCGTAATGATGTCCATAGTGATTCTTGAGCTGACGGAGTTTGTGATGTTATAGGTGTTGTTGATTCTGATGTTGACTGTACTGATGATGCTGGTAACGCTGACGGTACTGTTGATGCTGTTGGTAAAACAAGTTTAGCTTGTTAATCACACACCATTTTTGTCAGGGTTTCTACTCTTCCTTCTATCATTTTGGTTCGCTTAACTGATTTATGGTTAAGGTTAGATTAGATAATCTCTAAGACTTTAGAGATTACATAATCTGTGCGGAATGTTTCTCCAATGAAGTTATGAATTAATACTTCGTCGGTTATTGTTGTTGGTATTCCTTGATATCTACAGGGCGTATGACATTGGTGCTCGTGGGACAGAGTGTAAAGTTGAGGTTTACGACGTGGTTGTGGTTGGGGTGGTAATGGTACTATTGGCGTTGATGATGGTGTTACTGGTTATACTGCTGATGCTGCTGCTGGTGTTTGTAATCTCTGCACCATATTCTCCAAAGCCACTACCCGAGCGCGAAGCTCGTTGACTTCTTCTATTACACCGGGGTGATTGTCGGTTCGGACGAGCGGATAAATAAAATCTAAAATTTGATGTAATATATAATTGTGACGAGATACTCTGGAAATGAGCGAGAAAATGGTGTTTCGGACAGGTTCGCCGGTAAGTGCTTCAGGTTCTTCGTCAAGAGGGCAATGTGGTGGATGGAAGGGATCACCTTCTTCTTGTCTCCAATGATTGAGGAGGCTACGAACCCATCTCCAATTCATCCAGAATAGGTGATGACTGATTGGTTGATGTATTCCGGTCACACTGCTTTCGGAGCTGGAGTGGGATTCCATTTCGAAATCCGAGGAACTTGAATTAATGATGAATTCCATTTCGTACGATTGAATAAGGATTTTTTTTTCGATATGAAATGATTTTCGGTTATCGGATGGTATTCTAATTACATAGAATATCCATATATATAGAACAAAAGATTTCGTAAATTACGGAGGAATTTACGGGATATATCAGGCAACGTTTACAGTAATAGATACGATAAGATATGATTTAGCAGATACGCTAAGATATGAATTTTTGTCTATACACTATTCATGCAATCAATGCAGCAAGACGTGGCTTAGACTAAAAATGATAAGCAGGTAATTTCCTGAGGATGATAAGTAGTTAATTTTTGACACAAAATGATAAGCAAAACTATTGACATGCAGACACGGTCGAAGTCCAGACTCACTAATGCATCCTATCGACTTATCTGTTAGACACACTAATGCAGACCTGGTTCGCTAAGACCACCGCTCTGATACCAACTGAAAGGACCCGTTCATATACATTATAAACGATTCACAATAGTTGATTACATTGCGAGGTATTTGACCTCTATATTATACATTTTACAAACATTGCATTCGTTTTTAAAAGACAATCTTTCTTTACATCGAAAATTGACAGGCATGCATACCATTTCATAATATCCACTATCCAACTATAAATTGATTTAATAATAATCTTTGATGAACTCAATGACTCGAATGCAACGTTCTTCGAAATATGCTATGAAAGACTCCAAGTAATATATTTAAAATGAGCAAATGCACAGCGGAAGATTTCTTTAACACCTGAGAATAAACATGCTTTAAAGTGTCAACCAAAAGGTTGGTGAGTTCATTAGTTTATCATAATCATTTATTTCCATCATTTTAATAGACCACAAGAATTTCATTTCCAGTTCTCATAAATATAAGTTCCATGCATAGAGACAAAAATAATCATTCATATGGTGAACACCTGGTAACCGACATTAACAATATGCATATAAGAATATCCCCTATCATTCCGGGATCCTCCTTCGGACATGATATAAATTTCGAAGTACTAAAGCATCCGGTACTTTGGATGGGGTTTGTTAGGCCCAATAGATCTATCTTTAGGATTCGCGTCAATTAGGGTGTCTGTTCCCTAATTCTTAGATTACCAGACTTTAATAAAAATGGGCATATTCGATTTCGATAATTCAACCATAGAATGTAGTTTCAATTACTTGTGTCTATTTCGTCATACATTTATAAAAGTGCATGTATTCTCAGTCCCAAAAATATAAAGGGTAAAAAGGCAAATGAAACTCACCATACTGTATTTCGTAGTAAAAATACATATAACGTCATTGAACAAGTGCAAGGTTGGCCTCGGATTCACGAACCTATATTAATTATATATATTTATATGTTGGTCAATATTTGTATAGCAATTTAGGTCAGGTCATAGTGTAATCCTATCCTATAGCTCGAGTCTGACTCTACAGTATAGTAACATGTTATATTACTCATGCTCAATTAAGATTCTAGTAAAAGGTGACGTGTGAAACAACGTAACACAAATGGTTTCATAATCATAAAATAGTATTTTAGGTTTTTTTTTTTTTTTTTTTTTTTTAGAGAAAATTAACACAAAAAGTTAACTAAAAAGTTAACAGGAAAAGTCAAAGTTCAAAGTCAAAAGTCAAAGGTTAAAGTCAAAAGTCAAAGGTCAAAGTAAAAATGAGGTCGCATGCAAATATATAATAACTTATACAAAAATGATTTTCGGTCAAACATGACAAAACGGGCCACTTCAGCTATTTTTAGAAAAATTATCGGAACTCCGATTGATAAACGGCCAAAGATAAAAGTTACACATTACCAAAAAGATTAAGCATAAATATTACAGAAGTAAACTAAACCTAGACAACTCGTAGTTGCCAACGCGTTTTCGGCGTTTCAAAGTTAATTTTTCAGCTTTAATAAATTTACAAAAGTGACCGAGTAGCCTACTTTGGAGATTTTTAGAAAATTCCTCAAAACTCGTATTGACAAACGGTCAAAGCCTGCAAATTCTCGTTACCACAAAGATATAACATGATTTTTGGCAAGAGTAAACACATATCAGGCCGACCATGACAACTGATACAAAACTGACATTTTTAAATAAAAAAGTTTCAGCTCTTTTTAGAATTTTAAAATGTGATCAAACCGTCAACTTTGATGATTTTTAGAAAAATCGTCGAGACTCGAATTGACAAACGGCCAGAGTCGTTTGTTAGACCTTACAGCAAAGAATTCAGTGGTATTTTTTTTTATATATGAAACAACGCAGATCAGCGAGAATTTCAGTTCCCGTTTCGACATTTCATCAAAATTTGCAAAACTTCTTTTGTCCATAACTTGACAACCGTTCAACAAAACGAGACGTGCTTTATATGAAAATTCATCTACTCGACGAGTAGAATCCAAATAACCACTTTTTATAATCCAGAAAATTAGTTCACTAATTATCGTCAGCAATTTTAATTACGAAATTAATTATGCAATTTGTTTATTTCATAACTTTCTAACCGTTACTTGGATTCAAGTGATTCTTAAACCAAAATTCGACTATTTTTCGCTAGCTTTCCAACGACATGCATATCTTATACCTTATCTCAATCGTATATGTAACTAATTGAGGAATCAACATAACTTATCTAATGGCAATATCAAAAGTACAAGCATGCATAATCCTATATACTCGAGCACTAGTCAGGGATACACTATTAGTATGTAAAAATTAAATTATGAGTACTCACATATCAATATTGAGATTCAATATTGCAGGAAAGGTACGTAAACGCAACGGAGATGATAAACACTATATTGACCTCACGAGCATACCCATGAACCATACTCAATCACCTCCATAGCTATAACCCATAATTTCCTTAATCCTATCCCACTCGAAAAAACAACTTCGAAATCACTCGGACAGCACTCCGTCGTAATATTTTATGTATACTAATAATATCTTGAGATAATACGGAGTAAATATATATATGTAAATCGATTGAGAGAGTTTAGAGAAAACTATTTTCAAGTTTCTATGAAATAATGAAACCTATTGAATTCTATTTATAATAGATTTTTGAATTATTAAAGTGAATTATTAAAGTATGAATTATTAAAGTGAATTATTAAAGTATGAATTATTAAAGTGAATTATTAAAGTATGAATTATTAAAGTGAATTATTAAAGTATGAATTATTAAAGTTAAAGTAAAGTAAAAATAAAGTAAAGGTAAAGTTTAAGTATAGTAAAAGTATAAAACTATGTACGTATAATACGCGTATAAATATATATAATATTAATTTAAATCGTTATATATATTTAATAAAATAAAATATAAATATCGTTATCTTTATCATACTAGTTAAGTAATGAGTTGTCAAAAGTGGTTCTAGATATTTATAAAAGTTATATACGTTTTAATAATAAAGTTCTTTTTAAACTGAAAACGTTTTTGTACGTTTGAAACTAAATAGATCAATCGAGTCTTTATGAGATTCAATCTTCCACTATCCTTTATCTAGTTCTCAATGATTGACAATTTGTTCATATTTATAAATCACTTTACCATTTTCCGAATATTGTTAAAATGAAAAGATTTCTCAAATCAACGCGGGCCTTTCAACAGAGACTTGTAATCATAATTCAATATATCTGATAATTCAATCATTTGATCTTATCTTCTAATTCCATTGATAAACATTTTGAAACAGATACAATCATATAAAATATTTAATCTAATATTTTGTTTACGTTTCAAGTTATAATATATATACACATATACATATATAATCACATTCGTTTAATGGTTCGTGAATCGTTGGAACTTGGTCGAGGTTGAATGAATGTATGAACATAGTTTAAAATTCTTGAAATTTAACTTAACAAATATTGCTTATCGTGTCGGAAACATATAAAGATTAAAGTTTAAATTTGGTTGGAAATTTTCGGGTTGTCACACCCGCATCTCTTATTTCCGCGTCCATTCGCATATGCGCTTGAACCCTTTCTTGGAATGATCTCGTTGGTCGTCGAACCGGACGATAATTCTCCTCGAGTCCACAAAATGCACGGCCGTTGTCCTCGGTTATCATATTATTTAATATCACACATGACAACAAAATCCTTCTAATTTTGCGGATATAATACGGTCGTGCCGGACGTTGAACAATTTGCCATCGGCCTTGTAGTATTCCAAATGCTCGTTCAATATCTTTTATTGCCGATTCTTGATACCTTTTGAATTTTTTTTTGTTTCGGGTCTATCGGATTTTTGAACGACTTAACTATTGTAGACCATTCCGGGTAAATTTCATCAGCCAAATAATAACCCTTAGTAAAAGTACATCCGTTAACCGTATACGTACATGGTGGTGCTTCACCGGCTAATAACTCACTAAACAAGTCGGATTGATTTAGCACGTTGATATCATTGTTTGATCCGGCAGTTCCAAAAAACGCGTGCCAAAACCATCCATCGTACGATGCTACCGCTTCAAGCATAATTGACGGGTAACCATGGTCACCTCGTGTATAATGACCCTTCCAACGTGCCGGACAGTTTCTCCATCTCCAATGCATACAATCAATACTTCTTTACATCCCCGGAAAACCATGTATTTGTGCATGTTTAGTGGTCAAACGTTGCACATCTTGTGCAGTTGGTCGTCTCAAATATTCGGGACCGTACAAGTGGAAAATACATTTGCAAAAATTGTTTAAACAATCATATGGGGTTTGTTCACCCATATGCAAATACTCATCAAAAACATCGGCCGAAGCAGCATAAGCTAGTTGACGTATGGCGGAGGTTACTTTTTGAACAATATTAAAACCAAGTAATCCGGTAGCATCACGTTTTTGAATAAAATAACTAAAATATTTAGGAACCGGAGTTTGAGAAAAGTTCAATATACCTTGACAAATACGAAGAAATAGAGGTTTGCTCATTCGATAACGATTACGAAAATAATCGTCCGGAAATGTGGGATTGTCGGAGAAATAATCATTCCATAAAGCCAATGCACGACCCTGACGATCTCTATGTAAATATCTTCTAGGTGCTCGTGGTATTTGTTCTACTTCTTCGTTATCACTTAATTCATCTAGCGCGTCAATGGCTTCGAGTGCTCGATTCGTAGTCGTATTTCTGATCGATAATACCATATTTACGTCGGGCTCGAAGTCGGAACTCATTTTTTTGGGATTTTTTGAGAATAAAAATGATGAATTGGGTAGAAAATATGAGTAGAGAGTGTATGTTTGTGTATGTTAAAAATATGATATGGTGTGTATATATAGAGTAAAAAAAGAAAGAAAAAAAAATGGAAAAGAGCCGTTAGGAGCCGTTGGGAGAGGGAAATAGCCATTGGTGGTCATCAAACGGGTCAAAATACCCGTTTTCTTCGCCCTCAAAAATGCTGAAAAAAGACAACGAGCTGGACGATTGAACCTGGGCGGGACCTGGGCGGCTCTGGTGCCAACGGCGCCCAGGGTGGGCGGAGGTGGGCGGAGGATGAGGGCGGACGGTTGGGAGCACTCTAATAACTACAAAATTCTTAACCAGTGATAAAACATAATCAGTCAATATACTCAATAGCATGGACACACTTATACTGCAATGATTAGGATCGACTAATTCTGTGTTTGATATCTTCCTTTCGAGATCGTGTCTAACCGTTTAATTTCACCAATTATGTGCGTTGATCTTCTCTTTAAAGATAGAATCAAATATTTATATTTATTTTGAATATTTGTTACGCGTTCCAAAATAATCTCCATAATTAGTTAATTGTACTCTGGTTGAAGATTGAATCTGGAAGAATCATTGTACCATTCTTCAGTCTAAAACATAAATTGATCATTGCTTTTCTAACAATCAAAGACTCTTAATTGATTAATTCTCTAGCTATTTTTAAACATCAATTTCTTTTTTGACTTAATATGGATATCTTTTTAATTATATATATATACTCCCGTATCATAAAAACCCAAAAAAAAAAAAAAAAAAGTGACTAAATTCCAGAAAAGATAGATTAACACGAAGTCACTTTCACATTGAATAATATAGTACGATACTACAATCCAAAAAAAGTGACTTACAAAACCCCGTGATGGTTCAGGCAAATCTATCTTCTTTTAAAGATATCACATCATATCATAGTACTTACTAAACAATAGTAGTACAATACAAACATATATAAAATACAACAGTACAAAATCCACGAGACCTGTTAGTCACGTGACTCATGAGCATACCTCACGTGATATCCCAACCCTGGAATTGGGTATATCGTATAAGATCCGGTGGTTCTGTTGTTGCATATTGGCGATCACATTGAATGCGGCTGAGGCCGACATGGCTAGACAAGTGGTTGATCCGAATGTGCTATGAATAAGGAAGTTGTCTTGTGTTAACGACATATTAACTCCCGGAAACATGAATGTCATTGTCGGGACTTGTTTTAGTATTGGGACTGTGTAGCATGTATCGAACCCTCCTAGTGATGACACAACGGCTTTACCCATTCGCCTACGGAACTCGTCTCTCACTGCGGTGTAAGCTCCGTCCACCAGCCTGGTGAACACGGTGCCTGTTCGAAAAAAAAAAAAAAAGAGTATTTTAACGTTGAATTCAACATATAGTTTACTCAATATGGTATGATAAAGGGCAAATAATGAAATTGCGCATTATATAAGTGGAAACATGTTATCATGATGTTATGGTGAGTTGGTGACATTGTGACAATTAGTTCTATTTATTATTATATAGTTAGTGTCAATATTTTCTTTAAAAGTCAAATTCGCACATCACTGTCATGAATTAATCTACGGAATATATATATATTAGGACTCGAACCGTCAACCTTATAGTTAAAAGGGTTATCTCGATAGTGTTGGACTAATGGACCTTTGGTTTTTTTTTTTTTTTTTTTTTTTTTTTTTTTTTTTTTTTTTTTTTTACCTGAATCGATGATGGTGCCACCGCCATTGTTTGGGTTGAAAGCTAACGCACTTGGGGGAATGTTGACGATTTTTGAGCCAACTTTCATTCCAATCAAATTCACATAGTAAAGTGAAGTTTTTTTAGGGTTTACAAGTAATGGGGTGTATCGTATGTTTTTTGGTTGCCCGTTGGTTCCTAATCTTAAAGTTCCCGAAAAATTTGAAGACTTAAAACTTGGCAGACAATATGAAAATGTGGACTGATAAAGGGTTTTAGACTGAGATACAAACGACGATGGACCACGACCTAAACCTAAAACACCTTGGGGTGGGAAGGAACCACCGGTCGCTTTTTGTATGCAACCGAAAGGGTAGCCGAAGACAGAGTCAGTTGCTAGGGTTATGTTGTCTCGTGCCAAGCTAGCCACAATGGAGGTGGCACCATATGTCATATTCATGGAGCATGTTGTTCCTAGACAACTTGTACTTTGTACCTACAAAAAATGACGTTGAAGTCAATTAGAATCAAATCTTTAAGATATGTTCATCTAAATAAATGAAGGATCACTATTTAATTTAATAGTACTAATATACTAACTGATTACACATACTGGAATTTATATATTGTTGGATATCTTTAAGATATGTCCATAATTGAGCACGATTTGTAGGCCTCTAAAATTTATATATTGTTGTATGTATATTAAATCTGCCTTAAACCTCATTTAAAATTAAATATGTAACACTTAATTACAAAAACAAAATGATGTACAAACTCTAGATATATAATCCTCTATAAAATATACTCCGTATATGTCTATACACTATCAATCTTAGTCACAATGCTGATATAATAATTACAATGACAAAAAACTAGCGGATCAAATATTCGTGAAAAGGGTTTTGTTCCTTAAATCTTAGTCTACTTACGCCAGACAAACTCAAACTCAACATGTGATATGCATATGAAGCTGACCTGCCGGCAAGGCAATACTGTTCAGGAACAGATTTCAAACAAGGTTATTTTTTGTATCACATAATCACCAGTGCCCTTATCAATCTGATGATCTGGCTACACGCTTGGCGGATCAAATCATTGCATAAACATAAAATTTTTTAATGGAAACATAATGTATTTAGTAAAGTAGTAATTTGTTTTATTGACAAACGGTGTTATAATTAAATTAAGTAATCAAGAACCGGAAGTCACGGGTATAAAAAGCATGGGGTCCCCGGGTTGACCCACACCACAAATGGACACCCCTGTAATCCAACCAAAACCGGATCACGGGTTTGCTTTAATTTCTTCCCAATTTTGTTAATATCCTATAGGATAACAATGATTAATTCCTTTCACATTTTTTTCCCAGTATACCATTTATAATGGTTATAGTAACGTGACAAGATTGTAGGAAAAATGAACGAGAATATTGTAAAAGAGGGTTGATAAAAAGTTGTGAGTTTATGTACGTGACGTACTGACGTGGGGTGTTCGATTAAAAATAGGTTCTAAATATGGACTAAATATGAAGTTAATTAGTTAGGATCTAACATATACAATTGTGATCGTGGGAGACCAATAGTTGGTATAGTTTATTTTATTTTATATATATGATTTTGTAAGTGCGACATAAAGTTAAGGGTCTCTATTCCAACGGTTTAATATGCTAACTCCTTCCAAATCCCAATTTAAATTTAAATATTTATATTTTCATTTTCCTATGTCTCAAAATGTTCACTTTTTCTATTAGCCAATTAAAAATGATTTTAATGGAAAGTAAATTATTGGATAGTAATGTAATAATTGCTTTTTTTTATTATAATTAATTAGATTAGACTCTGTGCATTTTTATAATGAATATCAGATAATATGAATGAGAGAGAGTATGATTTAGGAGTTTATTTTTCTTGATAAGTATCCAATATCTAAACTAATCTCATAATCAATAATAGTATCACTTGGCGTTTTGTCATGATTAGTAAAACCAGAATATTAAAACCTCAACGATAGGTCAATGATACTATATTATTTTATTTTGACTTAACAACCATACTATTTTAATATGAAGGACAAATGATATCCACAAGGTTGAATGTTCTTTGACTAGACTCAAGATTCACATATACGCATAATGTGCATAAATTTGTGATGTAGTTGTTACTAGTGGCTACTAACAAGTAGTGAAATTAAATAAATAAACAAACATATATTCTTTGGAGTTTTATGGTAAAGAGTTTATACGTACTTGTTTGCATTGGTCAGTGCCACAAGCAAGTGACAAGAAGCTAACTGACTTAGCGGAATCAAAGGTGGTAGACGAGCAACCAACACATCCGGCACAAGGGACTAAAGCCGTATCGGTGCTAGTATCTAAAGCCATAAGCAAGCTTTGAGGCGGTGTCCCAATGTTAACTTTCACAATGTAGGTTGGGCTTTGTATAATTTGTCTGCCCGACCCAATTGGGACAAAAGACCGACCAGCGACTAGACTCGTTAGATAATTGAGTCTAGTCGTGTCGTCGGCCTGCATTTGGAGAACACTCTCTTCCCATGAGAGTGAGGTTTTTACCCTAAATGGTGAACATGGACTGGACACATGATAGACCCTAAGAGTTGACCCTTGACTAGTTGCTTCACAATTTGGGCTAAGTGAGTAAACCAAGCTCAATGAGCAAAGGATTAGAAGGGTGAGGTGTAGAGCATCCATTGATGTGTTGTTTTTTGAGTGAAATTTTAGTGTGATATTTGCTTACTAGAGGATGGGTATATATATTTGACAAAATTGCATTTTCACACCCTACTCTTTGATGTATTTGGGTTTACACCTCTGACTTTTCATCTGTTTTTATGACAAATTGAAACATATTTGTTCGATCTTTTCTATTATCAAAAGCATAAATAAAATTATCAAAATGTAAAGAGTCAAAAACTTAAATAAAATTATAATATTCAATTCAATTAGTTTGTTTATTCATTGTATATATAAAGTTGAATGGCTTTTGACCTCTTGTTTCAAAAGCTTGCTACAACATTTAGTGGATTAAAAGAATTTTCAATTTTTGACTAAAGAGTTTATTTATATATGATGTTGGTCCAAATGTAAAGAGAGTAAATAGAATCTCTTACGATTGATTAATTGTTTAAGTAACAGTTAATGTATTTTTGCAAAAAATAATTATTATCAATTGGGAAAGTAGCATGGTGAACATTAATCTGCGCAAAACATATAGACGTTTTCTCGTATATATGTACTTAATGTGTGAAGAGATTATACGAATTCAAATCAGTCTGAGTGGTTTGAACCATGTATTCTCTACACAGTGGTCTCGGGTTAAAGACACCTTAGATTTCCCCCCCTTTACTACGTATTTTGAGTATATATATATATATATATATATATTCAATATATTCAATTAGCTCTATGTAGGTAACAAAAGTGCATGAATGGTTGTTTGTTTTCGGGCCTTCCATTGCTATACGCGGTCGCATCGCGCGATTAACTTAAAACTTATTTAAATTCAATGTAAAATAATAGAAGTTTTCGATGACGTTTTTAATTTCAGCACATGATTTAGAAGATTTGCGATTTTTCCCTTTTAATATGTATTTTGATATATATATATATATATATATATATATATATATATATATATATATATATATATATATATATATATATATATATATATATATATATATATATATATAGTGGTAGGATCAAGAGGGAAGTAACCATTCGGGGGGAAGCGGGGGGAAGCAAAAACTTTTTTTTCTTTCGTTTTTTGAAAAAACTTTGTTCACGAACATTATAGATGAGATGAAAATATGAACATTTAGTAGAGACACTTTGTGATAAATGTTTTTATTTTGGCGGGAAAACGCTCGAAGAAGTAATATATAACAATTATCGTGTTTTTCGAGCGTATTTTGAGGTTTTAGCTATTGGGATTTAGATATTAGGGTTTATAGGGTTTAGATATTAGGGTTTAGAAATTTAGGGTTTAGGGTTTAGATTTAGGGTTTAGATTTAAGATTTAGATTGAGTTTTTAACACGAACGGTTTAGAGTTTAGGGTTTAGGGTTTGGTGTTTTGGGTTTATGGAATAAACCCAAAACACCAAACCCTAAACCCTAAACCCTAAACTCTAAATCGGGCTAAATTTTACTTCACAAAACATGGAAAAAAAAACGTTCATATTCTTCACGAACAATATTATCTTGAATGTTATTTTTGTCGATCATTTTCCCGCCTAAATAATAACATTCATCACGAAGTGTCTCTTCTAAATATTCATATTTTCGTGTGATCTTGATGCCGAATTTTTTTTTTTCAAAAAAAACGAAAAAAAAGAAAATTTTGCTTCCCCCCGCTTCCCCCCGATTGGTTACTTCCCCATTGATCCTGCCCCTATATATATATATATATATATATATATATATATATATATATATATATATATATATATATATATATATATATATATATATATATATATATATATATATATATATATATATATATATATATATATATATTCAATTAGCTCTATGTATGTAACACAAGTGCATGGATGGATGGTTGGTTGTTTTCGGGCCTTCCATTGCTATCAAGTGGCTATGGGTTCGGCACTTAAGTCTTTTTTACGTGGTCGCATCGCGCTACTAACTCAAAACTTATTTAAATTCAATGTGAAATAATAGAAGTTTTCAATGACGTTTTTAATTTCAGCACGTGATTTTGCAATTTCCCCCCCTTTAATACATATTTTGAGTATATATATTCATTTAGCTGTATGTATGTAACACAAGTGCATGGATGAATGGTTGGTTGTTTTCGAGCCTTCCATTGCTATCAAGTGGCTATGGGTACGGTACTGATAGTGCTCCAAATGAACATATATTTAGGCACAATATCCTTCCAATATGTAAAGTTTTCAGTTGCAATTGTTCTATTTTCAAGTAATGTTCGTTTAAATAAATAAGTGCAAAGACAAAAGAAGAAAACGACGATTTGAAGACGCAAATGACCAAAAAGCTCAAATATACAAGATACAATTCAAGTGGTTCAATTTATTGATGAGAAACATCTAAAAATTACAAGAGTACAAGTCGCGGAACGCAAAGTACAAGATATCTCCGCGTACGAAAGGACGTTCGAAAATCCGGAACCGAGACATAAATCGAGCATCAACGCGCGAGTCAACGGTCCTAAAATTACGAGTCAACTATGCACAAGAATATAATATAATATATATATAATTAATATAAATTATATAAATTATATATATATTTAATAAATATGCCGAAAAGCTAGAAAACAAGGGAAAGTGAGCTGGTACCAGTCACCATGCGATCGCATGGGATTAACACACCCAGGCCATGCGATCGTATGGCCCCAAAAGTTGGGTCAGGTGCTATAAAAGGCAACGTTTTCAGCGAATGTAAAACACATCTTTTTCTTTTCCTTCTCTGTAACGAAAACATATATATATATATATATATATATATATATATATATATATATATATATATATATATATATATATATATATATATATATATATAATATTAAGTTTAAATTAAGTTTAATAATAATTGGGTTATTATAAGAAATGTTTTAAGATTTTATATGACGGAACTCTGTCCGTGTAACGCTACGCGATTAATCACCACTGTAAGCTATGTTCTTCCTTTTTAAATTAATGTCTCGTAACTAAGTTATTATTATGCTTATTTGAGCCGAAGAAATTGTGATGTTGGGCTAAAATATTAAGATGGGGTTATTGGGCTTTGGACCATAATTAA